>NC_080075.1:70143345-70743345 GCF_949987535.1 Balaenoptera acutorostrata | reverse complement strand
TACTATCTGGTTAAATCAGAAATATCTTTACAAATGTTTCAGTTTTATTATCTGACTCCAGTCTACAATATTTCATACAGCATGTGGTCTATTCCATGGATAAGAACATTTATCCTACAAATGTATAATAAAATCACATATACTTTGTTCTCTAAGTACTGTGCAAGTCTTAGACAGCTAGATATTCACTGACTGACTGATGACTGAAAAAAAGCAAACACAACCTTTTTTAATGGAAAAAAAAAGAAAAGAATAAGGGCACTAAGCATAATCTTGAAATTGAGACATATCCTCTAAATTCTGCTTATAAGTAGCCTAGAGCAGGTCATCAAATAGCCTATTTGGAAACACTAAGACATATTGAAAGTGCTTGGTTTTCAGGAACCAAATGGTCTTGAGAAATGTAGGTATTTCCTATTCAGCCAAGGATGCTGACACTCTCTTAGGGAACTACTTTTGGAATAATTCCAATCAGACCCTCAGGGATCAGGCCTCAGGCCTCAGAGCTCCCTGGTCTCAGAACCTGGGGCATTCGGCAAGAGGTATGTTTCAGCAGGTTGGCAGAATGGGAACAGGTAGTAGAGACAGGGCAGCATCTTTTACTTTAACCCTTTAACTAACAGATGGGTGCTAGAGAAAACTGACCAAGGGCCCCCGAATGAAAGCATTCTCCTTCATCTGAAACACACACTGATAGGTTACAAAACAGATTTTGGATCTACTACATACAGCATTATATTGAGTCGGGTGGGGGAAGTCTCTAAAGGGGTATATGTACCCTCCTTGTCCTCAAGGAACATATAATGGAAAGAAAAGTAAGAGCAAAACAAAAGGCACAGGTAGGCCATGGGTGCCAAAGAGCTGTAAAATAATGGATGCTGGGATTTTAGGTTGTGGGTTAAGATGGACATTTGCATATGTGCCGTCTCCTGTGCCCTCTCCTCCAAGCTGACTCAGGGGGTCTGGGCTTGCACGCATGTGCTCTTCTGAAGCCCTGGCAAAGGGGTCCTCTGGGCTAAGAGTCCATAGTGCCTTTAAAGACATGAAAGGCTGTCTCCTTCCTCCTCCCATGTCTGGCTAATGATGTCTGCACTGCATTCCTCGTTTGAGTCCTTGTGTTTCAAAAATTCTCTGGTTGGTGGAAAACACTGATGCCAACAAAATCTGATCTGAAAAGTTCTTCCTTCTTTCTGGCTTCTATAAATACTATATGATCGTTCTTAATCAAGGTCCTATCTCTTCTTCATTTTCAATCAATCATGTTTAACTGTTTACGGCATGTGTTATAACGCTTTAGGTCATTCACAGAATCAGAGAACTCTAGACTTGGAAGGACTCCTAGATTTGAAAATTTTTGATTCCACACTGACACACTTTTGCTCACCTCAGAGTTAATCCTTGGCTAAACGGATTCTGCCTCTCCCAGGAGTCCTTTTTACTGTTAGTTTTGCCTATAGAATGAAGCCCAAACTCCTTAGCCTGACTCAACATCACTTTACATCTCCCTGCCCCCAGGTCCTTCAGTTCACTCTGTGACCCAGCCCCCAATCCACAGAGTTGGTCACTGCTATCCTGGGATGTTCTCCTCCATGCCACCAAGCCTTTGCACAGACCATCCCCTCTGCCCTTCCTCCCCTTCTCCACCTAGAAATCTCCTACTCACCCTTTAAGGCATAGTCAAAGGTTGCCCTTCTGATATGCCTTTTCCAACTTCCTCAAGCAAAGTTAGTCTTATTTTCCTTTCCTACATCCATAACATTATGTATAACATTTTCCAAAACTTAGTGCCTTATTATGACTTGTGCCCATGTTTCCAGCTAGTCTATGTTCTCCCCAAGGGTGCACATCGTGATTCATTCATTCAGAATTCATCCGTTCATTTATTTATTCATTCTCCCCAGCATTTCTCCCAGTCCCTGCACATAGTGGATACCCATAAGTAACTCCTGAATTAAACTGACAGGGATTTTAGGTTTAGAAATGTGAAATAATCCATTAATTGCTATAACAGATCAAACTTGAAAAGTTTAAGAGGGTAGCCTATAATTTTCTGTTCATAAACACTACCATAAACATGCACAGGTGGGAAAGCTACCTTTCTAGTCAATATACATCCAGTATCTGATATACTTTGAAAGATTCTGACAGGTCTACCCAGATCTGAAAGCAAAGAGAGTTCCTGAAAAGTTGGATGGATGTTAGCTTAGCTGCCTTAAGCGGTATAGATAACCCTAAATGGAACTTCAACAGCCTTTCCAGGAATTTGTGTATTGAAGGGAGACCCATCTGATGGTCTTGAGACCCTTACTCTGTAGGTGGTTTTGAAGACTCAGAATTACATCCGAGGCTATTTGGTAGGGATTCAGAGAGCCAAGAGACCAAACATCTCGGGATCTTTGATAACTGGGTCAGAGTGATGGAGTAAGAGGTGTAGCCCCAGACTCCTGCCAGAAGAAGCACTGGCTAATCACTCGTCGCCACTGACAAGAAATGGAGATTTCCAGAACTATGACATAATTTTTAACATGTTCAGCTTTCTAATCTTCGTTGTCTGGCCATATTCTTAATATTTGCCATCAACTCTTAATGAGATTCTATATCTTCATTTAGGGGGATATACTTCTGTTAATTTATCACCTTTGGTCCCATGAGAAATGTATTTCAGCAAGCCACGGATAAATTATTGTAAAGCATATTTATTTAGTACAATCTAATTATTGCAACATTCAGTAAAGGCAAACAAATAAATCATAAAAGAAGAGTAATAAGAGTGGAACTGCTGTACATGAGTTTATGGTGAGCATACATGTGTGTGTTTAGAGATGCATGGATGTGTGTGTGTGTTTGTGTGTGTTCTTCTGACCTGGCTTGGGATTCAAATAGGATGTCTGTCTGGGCAGAGACACTTTTGATCTGTACTGTCCAATACAGTAGGCCCAAGCCCCATGTGGCTAGTGAGTTTTTGAAATGTGTCTAGTCCAAACTGAATGTGTTATAAAGTATAAAACACCCAGCAGATTTTGAATACATTTTTTAAAATGTAAAAATCTCATTATTTGGAAAGCAGTTTTGACGTTTCTTAAAATGTTAAACATAAAGTTAACGTATACCTAGCAATTCCATTCTTAGGTACCTACCTCAGAGAAATGAAAACATTTTTGTATTTGTCTACACAAAATTTGTATGTGAATGTTCACAGCATTTTATTCATATGTAATAGCCAAAGACTTGAAACAACTCAAGTGTCCATTAACTGGTGAGTGGATAAAAAAAATTGTGGTATATCCTTAAAAAGGAATATTATTCAGCAATAAAAAGGAACAAAGTACTGATACATGCTACAACACGAATGGATGTCAAAAACATTATGTTAAATGAAAGAAGCTAAACACAGAAGACACATATTTTACAATTACCTTTAAAGCTATAGAGACAGGGACTTAATCTAGTCTAATCTTAGTCTGGTCTAGTGGTTGCCTGGGGCTGGGGATGGGAACTGAGAATGATTACAAATAGGCTGAATGCTTTTTGGGGGCATAATGGACCTGTTTTAAAATTAGATTGTAGGGATAGCTGCACACCACAGTCTAACTCTATAAAATTACTAAAAATCATTGACTCTTACACCTAAAATGAGAAAATTTTGTACTATGTAAATTATACTCAATATCTTATTAATATATAATAACTTCCAATGTGATTTTTAATGTAATAATTTTTATATCATTTACATGTTGAAATTATAATGGTTTGGCTATACTGGGTTAAATAAAATGTATTCAGATTAGTTTCACCTGTTTATTTTTACTTTTTTAATGTGGCTACTAGAAAATTTCAAGTTGCCTATGTTGTTTGTATTACATTTCTATTGGACAGCACAACTTTAGAAGGTCCCATGATACCAGCTAAGCATAGCTCCACAGCTCCTTACAATTTCAGAGAATGGCTTCCCTTCTTTCTGGTTCACAACAAGCCCCATAAGAGAACAGAGTGCTTGCACCCTTCAAAAGACTTTAAAATAAGGGGGCACTGCCCGGATTACAGTTATTTAGGTGACTGACTATACAACAGCAGCCTGGTGACTGGAAGAGGAGTGTTGGGCTGGGCATGGAGGAGGGTATGGCCCTTTGCCAGGTGAGGCACAGACGCTTAAGGGGAAACAAAGTTCAGTGTCAGTAGAGCATCCACCGTGTCTGAAAATGGATCATGTTCATTTACATCCACATGTCCACACACCCTTTATCTCTCTCAATGCCAGTGTTACCTGCTACAATAATATAAGAATATAAGCTACTAAAACCACCTATGAGGATCTAAACTTAAATGTTACTAATATATTGAGACAAAACTAAACTTTATTTAAAAAAAGTAATATCATACAGCATGTTAAATGGGTAAATGTCAGTGGCCTTGGGTGGGCAGGGGGTGGAGCAGGTTATTATCACATTCTCTCCTTGTCTGGGCCAGTGGTTCCCAGCTCAGGCTTCCCGTTAAAATTACCTGCGGGACTATAAACACAAGTGGATGCCTGGGTTTCATCCCCAGATATTTTTATTTAACTAGTCTGGGGTGGGGTCTCGGTAATGCTATTTGAAAGGTTTTCAAAGTGAGTCTAGTATAGGCCAGCATGAGCATCACCGATCCCCGGCCTTGCTCAGCAAGGACTTAATAATGGGCTTAGGATTAAGAGAAAGAGGAAGAGGAAGAGAAGGACAAGGAGGAAGAAGAGACTCCCACAGGCCACACAAGCTTGGCAATCCTCTGAGCAGCCAGGGCAGGAATCCCGCTCTGCTCTCCCTGGCAGCCATCCAGCTTCTGCTGGAGCACCTCGAGGAGGGTGCGGCCTGCAGCTTATGAGACAGCGCCTTCTGCACTGGATGTGCTTTCATTGTGAGCTGTGTCTGACCTAGTCCAAGCTCAAACCTGCTGCTCTCTAATGTGCATTTACGGGTCCTATCCTGCCATCTGGAGAGGACTGAGGAAGTCTATCCTCTCCCCACACAATGTTCTTTCCACTATTTGAGAACAATTATCAGGACCTCTAGGTTCTCTCTTTTCTACACTATATACCCCCAGTTCTTTGATCAGGCGTGCCCCCTCTCTAGGCCTATAACCTTCTCTCAGCATGTATTCGTCAATTTCCTCTTTAAAATGTGGAGACTCCAAATGCTCATTCTCCTGATGGTGTCTGCTCAGAGCCAAGTACAGCAGGACAATTTCATTCCTTGATAAGGCCATTACACTCCTAGCAATTGGCTCAATAGCAGAACAACTGGAAAGGGGAGAAGGAAGAAGAAAAAAAAAGGGAATGCTAGATTCCCGAAACTTCTCATCTGCAAAATTTTAACATTTGCGTACGGCACTTCACAAAATACTCACTGGAGTGAATGTGGACCCACTTTACAAGAATGGAGGGCTTGTGGGCAGAGAAAAGATTTCTCTTTGTTCTAACATTTCTTAACTGTTAGCCTTCTATCAAGTGCTCCAGTGACCAGAGGTTGGGATCCTTGGCAAAATGACATTACTCAGCAAAGGGCTTAGCAGATCTGAAAGGGCTAGTCCATCCTGGGTAGGGTACCTTGTATTTGGAGATGTGACTTGGTTCTCAAAGATAAGATCAAATGAAGATTACATCCCCTGCCTGGACAGGCCATTTAAACTCCATGCTGTGAACTGAAGCTGGTCCTTACATTGCTTTGCTCACAAAAACATGGCCTCCCAAAGAGCAGTGGCCAGTTCGACTCCTCTGTGCTGGCATAGGGCCTAGAACATGGTAGAAAGTATTTGCTGTTTAACAATTAATTACCCATATCTCTCTCCAAACACAATTCATTTCAAATCCAGTTTACTTACATGGAACACTCACTCTGTGCTAGATACCTTGGTAGGATGCCTTTACATATTTTTATTACATAAATATTTTCAATTTTTGCAAGGGGGTAGCTTGGATTGAAGAATGAAAGGGAGACACTGATTACTATTCAGAAAAGATCACTCGACTCCAGGGGGATGGAGGGTTGATGTTAGAGCTGGGAGAAGATCCAGGGAAGCACCAGAAAAACTCAGGAATACCTAGTCTTCCTGCCTGATCTTGAGACTATCCGTAGACTGGGATGATTTTCAAAGCCTAATGCATCCTCATCCGCAGTGGTTGCTCGCATGGATCATGGATCCTTCCCCCCTGAAATTAGCAAAATTCTACAGACAGACATGGCAGAGGCTGAATGACATACCAGGGGGAGGCAGGGCAATTGATGATTTTGTAACATACAGACCAATAGTCTATTTCTGATGTGGGGAGTTGCCTCCCCCATCCCCGGGGATAATATACCCTCCTCTCAGGGGATAATCCTTCTGAACCCTGGGAACAGACCATTCTAACTTGGACTCTCAAAGGCCAGTCTCAAGTGGGTGACAGACATTTTCTCTCACCTGTATTATCTTTTTAACTATCAAAACTGAAACAAAATCAAATCAACAGAGGAATAGACACTGTCAAATGGGTGTTCACAGAACACCTAGTCCTGTGCCTGGCATGGAGGATCTCCTCCACCACTTCCCATCCTTATAAAAGGAAAGACCACTGTTTCCTACCTCTATTGAGACCATGTGGCAAAATGCCCATCTCCTCTAAGATTTCTTGTCACTACCAAGGTCATCTGTGGGGATGCCTCACCCTGGGTTGCTCAGTCTATCCTTCCATTTATTTCTTTTTTTTCCTCCACTTCCCTCCTAAGAAATAAATGGTAATAATAAAAAGCACTCATATTTGCAGAGTCCTGGAATGGAAGAGCTCAGTTTATCCACTGAGATCATCATGAGTGAGGAATCAGAGGCCTTAAGAAGGGTGGTGACATCTAAAGCTCTGCTCTGAGTCAGAGACAGGTTGTTATCTTTGGGTTGTTGCTTTATGTTTTGGTGTGTTTGTGCTGCAATAACTTGGTTTTCCCATGGTTCTTCAGGGTTTGATCTGAGAGGACCCCTGGGCCTCTTGCTTTATTACAGAGAGACTAGGGAATGGGGTCCTGACTGCTGAGGGCAAAGTGATTGAAAACTTCTACTCTGGTTTTCTTTCCCTTAAGGCTCTCACTATGCTATTTGCAAAGCCTCCTCTGAGTTCCTCCCAGGAAAATAGAGATTAGATGCTATGCCTCTGACGCACGTGGTAAGGAGGCCTTAGAAAGAGACATAACAGCATCACAATCAATGGAACAGAACACAGCCCATAGCAAATTTCCCAGCAACCTTCCTGGGGGCAGGCAGCGTTATGGTGGACCAGATAATGGCAGGCACGGACCATGCTGGGCTCTGAGTCACTGCACCGTCTTCACCTTCTTTCCACCTTAGGCTAAATCAAGTGCTTCTCAAACTGGTCTGCCATGGGAATCACCTGGTGCCTTGAAAAAAAGACTGGTATCTGTGTCTCACCCCCAAGATGGTGACTAACGGGTCTGAGTGGGACCTGGGCTTCGACAATTTTTTAAAATTTCCAGGAAATTCTAACGTGCAGATAAATTTGAGAACCACCAGGATGAACTGATGGAAAGCATTGTTTCTAGAAGAGATCCAGGAGTTGCATAGTTTGAGTTAGATCAGTTCCAAACTCTCACCAGGTGAACGTCAGCAGTCTGCTGGGGATTTTAAGGGCAGCTCAGGTAAGGCAACCAGTTTCATTCTCACAGGTATAGATGACATTTCTATGAGACTGCTCTGCCTGAACAATGGGTATGTGATGTGCCCTCCTAGGCACTCTGCTTCCTTCCTTGGGAAGGAGAAGACTTTGTCTGCTTTCAGATCCACCATTCATAGACCTTTCCAGAGAGGCAGGACAGCTGACCTCTCACTGGGACACCAGACTTGCAGGCCATGTACAACTGGGGATAACGGTACAGCCTACTGACCTGAGGCTGTTTTCAGAAGGAAGTAGAAAGTCATCATCATCAACAGCAGCTTCCATTTACCGATCACCTCGCTGTGCCAGGCGTGGAGCTGGAGAAAATGACTGCACAGCACAACGCCAGCTGACAATGTGAGCTCTGGGGCTGTTGTGGCTCTGCATGGCAGGATGATTAAATGTAGTCTCATTTCATCCTTACGTAAATCCCTGGGAGAGAGGATTATTATACCTATTTTTGCAGATGACAAAACTGAGGCAAAGAAGATTCAAATCTAAGAATAAAAAAGGCCCCAAACAGTGAAACGGAAATTTAAACTTAGGTTTTACTAGCGTGTAGCTTCCTAATGGTGAGCATGAAGGGCACTGAAGTGCAGGAAGATAGATAGATAGATAGATAGATAGATAGGTAGATAGATAGATAGATATAGATAGACATCCCAGGACCCTGTTTGGCAAGCCTAAGAGAAGCTTACAATTAGTGAGGGAAGGGTAGCAAGAGCAAAGGGAGGAGAAAACCAATCAAGTGTTAGAAACCAGGCATCAAGCAAGTGGATTATGGAAAAATAATATTTGTTAGTCCCTGAATAAACAACAACAGAGCCCAAACAAATGAGAGAAACCCTAGGGATCTCCTTCTCAGTCAGATTATTCAGTGGAGAATCCCTAAGGCAGTGGCCCAGCTCTCTTAATTGCCAGCAGCCACCTCTCCCAGGCTTGGTTTATCACACGGAAAAGCAGAGTGGCAAGACAAAAGCAGCCAGCCTCCCCTCACCCAGTCCCTACCGCACAGCAGCAACTTCACAGCATCTTGCAAAATACAGAGATTGTTACTCTGAACATAAACTCTGTTTTTCTCATAGAAGGATTTTATTACCTTTTGCATATGAGTTCAATACTTGGTGGGATTAAATTAGAGCAGTTAAAAGAGAAAAAGAAGAAGAGGAGGAACAGGAAGAGGAAGGAGGAGAAAGGGAAAGGGAAGAGGAAAAGGAAGAAGAAAAAAGGAAGGAAAAAGAAGAGAAAAGAAAGAGAGAAATCTATGGGCATGTGTGGGGACCACTACTAACACTCAGAATTTTGTGTATCAGCACTGAATTAGCTTTTACTGCCTTGAGAGACTTTTCCAGTGTGGCTAGTTATACAGGGTCTACTGGAGCTGCCCTTTATGGCAAGTTGAACCTAGTGTCTCATGCTTGAGCTACAAGCTTGCAGGGAGGAAAGCCAGGTCAGGAAAACAGGCAAGGCCCAGCCAGAGCCACCCTGCCTGGATCACTTTATGAGCTGTTCAGTTTATCCTGGCCTATTGATGATGGCACTCACCATGGCTGAATCCTAATCAGTTATTAGGGTCCCGGGGATTCAAGTGGCCACATGATGCTTGGTTGGGACATCTTGGGTTTACACAGAACTCACTAGAGCATCGAGGAAGCACCGCTAGCTTGTCTCATTATATTTAAGAAACCAGTAATAGTAGCAGAATTGACTTGCTGTCTCCCAATACAAGAAATAAGATGTTCTGGGTGTATCCCCAAAGCACTCACGTGTTGTTAAGAAGTTAACCCTTGTAGGAAACCAAGGCAAGAATGCTGAGAAACAAGTTGTCACACGTGTTGCTGGCAGGAACGTAAATTGGTTGAAGATTTCTGGTGGAAAATTTGGCAATAACCTTAAAATGTGGCAAAAACCTTAGCCTCAGCAATTCAAAACTGAAAATTTGTTCAATAGAAATGATATGGAGGTGAGTAAAATTTAGTTTCCAGAACATTATGACATATTGATAATAGTAAGAAAAGAAAGAAACAGTCTAAAAAGGAGAATGGTTAAGTGAAGTAATTCATGCATACAATGTGAAGAGGAGATAAAGTTGGAGGAGAACAACTGACCTGGAAGATGATTATGATATGTTTCTATGTAATAAAAAAGTCACAAAACAGAATTGTAATATGATCTATGAACTATGTAACATAAATATATGCATAGAAAGAAGCTGGGGGGATATGCACCAAAATGTTAAATGTGGTCATCTTGAAGTCATACAGTTATGAGTAATTTTTCTGCATTTTAGGCTTCGGTTTCTCAAATTTTCACAATGAATATGTTATTTTAATCAAAATAAATTATAAAAGTTTTTTTTAAGATGTAAGGAACTCTGGGTGGTGCTTTCTGTAAATGAAGAAATCCTAGTGAGGAGGGGCCTTTAAGGAAAGCCAGCTGCTCTGTGACCAAAGGCTACAGAAGCTAGATCACACTATTTGGTTGTCTCACTGCCTTCGGTATTCTCACACATTAAAAAATCACTAGATACTCAAGGCATCCCAGCTGACAAACTGATTACCTATGGCTTAGGTAATTGATTCCCTACGGATACAGTGGGATCACGTGACCAGGGCCCAGAAATACTGGCCTTGCTAAGAGCCAACAGGCAGGCCCTGCTGACATTTTTCATCTCAGTTCATTCGCTCATAAGCTCATGGGGACCAAGCTCACGTTCTTCTCCACATGCCCAGAACCTGTCCTGAGCCTGGTACATAGTAGGCACTCAGGTGTCTTTTTGGAATCGACAAAGCTTTTATCTGCTCTCTGTTTTTGGCAGAATGACATTTCAAAGACTCTGATCCCAAAAGATGTCTTCAGACAGAAATGTCACAATCACACAATATCATCCATTCATTGCTACACTTGAAAACGTTCTGAAAACTTTGCACGCCTCTACCTCATGGAGAGCCGCCGCACAGACTCCCTGAAACAAGTCACTTGCTGTTCCCTAGGCAAGTCTCGCCAGGTTTCTACTTTCTGAGCGAAGTGGAAAAGATCAAGCAATTATCTGGAGAGTTCAGGTAAAATATCAGCTTTCTTCCGAATCCCCTTTCTAGTCTAAATCTCATTCCATTTCCAAGAAAGCATTTTCCTGATTCATTCCGCTACATTTTCTCAATTCCTAGTTTAGTTTCAGAGAGAAAGCTCAGCCTATTAGTGTTAAATACTAGACTCGGGGACGTGTGCACCTTGTGTCATCTCTTGGAGGGATATTTTACCATGATAAATGGGCTTTAATAATGGAACGTTGAGAAAGATGACACAGAGATGATTTACCCACATATATATTATGACATACTAAATTGCAGACAGTTTGGGTGAGACTCTGAGTCTTAAATGAAACATCCAATATCTGCACCAGCACGCAGCCAAAGAAACTGCAGAAAACAAAAACATGAAAACATCCATATGTCACTGGGAGCAGCAGGGCCAAAGCCAAGTTTCCCCCCAGCCCTCTTCCAAAATGGCTCTGCCATGGGTTTTTGCCTAGCTGCGGAGCACTGAACTGAAAAAGTGATTAATTAATGAAAAACTTGAAATTCAGCAATGAAATTACCTTTCCCAGTGACTGATAAAGGCAGGGTAAATAATTCTGTCTCTCCCACAGTTGACTGAACAGAGTGCCTTTTCTCTTTTGTCAACAGCATAGAGACATTTTTTTTTTCCCCCCACGGCTACATTTTATAGCAGCAACAAGTGTCAATGCTTAAGTATAGGCAGGAAAATGAGAAGGGGCAGAGAAAATCGAGTTGGGAACCGGTTTCAGTCAGTAACTCTGAATGAGTGTGTGCTTTTCAGGCGGGTGGGTCAAACCTTTCAAGTCCAGGCTCCTAGTGGTCTCTGGGCACAGCAAAGCCTCTGGAACCTGCGCGCCAAGTGGTCCCCCTTCCCTCCCCGCTGCACCTGCTCACTGATCCCACAGCCTCTGAAGTGAAGAAAGAAAGAGGAAATGTGAGCTGGGCCCCTGGTCGGCAGAGATGGTAAAAACAGGGGAAAGAACGAACTTGAATTGGGGAGAAAACGCTTCTTTCCTTCTGGATCCTGTTTTCTTGTTTGTAAAACTGGTGTCGGTTGCCAGTGTATTTTCAGCGGGGCTGGGTGGGAAAAGCAGTTGCTTGGCACTGGAGTGGTCATGGGTGATGGCATTTCATCAGCCTGAATCCTGTGTGCAGTCTGCAGGAGGGACTGACAGAACATGCTCCAAAATTATGCTGGGTCTCTCCACTTCTTGCCCTGGGGGAAAAATTAGTCTTTTTTTTTTAAGACTGGAGCCTGGGCCCTCTGTAGTAGCCTTCTTTCCACCCAGGGAAGGAGTCTGGACTGGAAGAAGGAGGCCAGAGACCCAAGGAGGGAGGCTTCCACCTGTACAGCCCCACTGGCAAACCCTTTCGACATTGGCTGTTAACTTGTACTTTACATGTGGTGTAAACTACTTGAAGTTCACCCAATGTACAAGGCTCCTCGTCCTACCTCAGTGAATTCTGTATGTTTCCTCTCATTCACCCTTACAGCATGGGCTTGGAAATCCAATAGCTTGGTTTTGTGACTACGGCAGTGATAGTAACAGTGACCAACACCTACTGACCCCTTACCCAGAAGTCACTCGGTCCTTACCCAGAAGTCACTTAGTCCCATTTCTAACACTTAACTGCATTACTTGGTAAATCACTTAGCCTTATTGAGCCTGAGTTGCTACTAAAATGTTCCTCATAGAAATCAGGGGTAATAGCAGATGGGAAAGCACAGGATGTCACTCATGCTCAATAAATGTGACTTTCCTTCTCTTTTCTTCCCCCAAATGAGGTCCAGAGAGAGTGTCTCCTTTTACAGATGAGGACATGAAGGCAAGAAGAATACTGACAGAGTTCCTTAACCATTGCTTAAACAATCCGAGGGCACAGAAGCACTCCTGGGGACACTCTGGAATCCTTCCTCTGCCTGGGCCCTGTGTTAAGGACTTAAGGGAACACCCTCAGAGGATAAGAAATGATTCTAGCCCTGAAGGAATCTCCTGCCTAATTGGGGAGTAGCCTATCACTGTTGAAACAATTAGCAAATCTCCTTAACAAGAGCCTCTGGGTAAAGAGTATATTCCTCATCCCTAAGGGAGGCTGCTTGGGATTATTTATTCCTCATTAGACTCTCTAGGGCATGCTAAGAGCTGCACAATTAAACTCCTTATATCAAGGATGCAACTATTAAAACCTAGGATTCTAATGAATTTCTAAAAAGAAAGAGAAGATAAACACAACTGAGATCAATTCTCAAGATATTACAGGGACACTAGACCTGGAAGATGATTTAAGGAAAAGAGTTGCTATATGCATATGTAGTTGTCTCAGTATGTGAAACTGGCTTATTTTCAGGACCTCTTCCCTAAGGGAGCTTGGCAAGTTTGCCCAGGTAGGAATGACGGTGCTCAAGAATGTGAAAATTCTGGGAGTGCTGTGCGTGAAGAGGGAAGAATTTGAACAGAAGAAAGTGTGTGTGTGAGAGTCCTCTGGGTTGGAAGGGCCCACAGGGTCATAGCATCCAGTCCAGACCACAGGGTCTCACACAGAGATGCAAACAGTCTCGGGGGAGCGGGATCTAAGGCTGAGCCCGTGGAGAAAGTTCTTCCTCAGAACTTGGGTGACTTCAGCTCCAGGGGAGGGATCCCTGGAGCTTATCTCTCTTAGAGTTTTCACTCTCCCCACAGTAAAGCTGGCTGCTCTAGCAAGAGCAATTTTGATGAGAATGGAGTTCCCCGGCATAGGGCACCCTTGTGTAGACAGCAGATGGAGAACGCTGTAGCCAATGAGGGCTCATCCACAAAGAAAAACTTTTATCTACCGGTTTCTGAGAGAGGAATATATACTGTTCTCTCATCAGGCTTTTAAATGAGAAGCAGGAAACATAAAATCTTTTCAAATAATTATAACAAAATAATACAATCTTCTGTCTATATTATGGATAATTATGGAGCAGAGAGGCAGGCAGAGGGGAAGGGGGACAAAAGAGGGGAAAGAGAAAGTTGGAAACAGAGGACCATAGAAGGAGCCTACAGGCCCAGAGGGAGTGGGGGAGGCATGGCATCACAGGTTTCCTTTCCCCCGTCAGGGTGACAGATGAAAATGAATACTCTGCAGGGGGACCAAGGAGACCTATGCTGAGCCACACAGAGCCACATACTCAGAGGCACCCAGAGACCCACAGGAGCTCAGCCATGCAAAGGGGTGGTTTACAAACAAGAACACCTGCAAACACAAAGAAAACCCAGCTGAAGAATGTGTCAGAATGAGTGACAAAAGGTTAAGAACCGATGTGAGGGAAATCATCCTCACTTTCACTGGAGACAACTCTGAACTTTTCACCCTGCAGAATGGGTAGAATCACATCCCAGTTTAAAGAAAAACAGGTCTGTGTTCAGAGTATCATTTCCAAATTGTGATGCTTTGTTTAGAATATCTCGGCTGACATCACAGAGCTGTCTGGGGTTTGTTCAACCCTAAGTATAGATGGCAATTTCTTTTCTTGGAAATTCTCCTGTGAGGTAGATTTGATGAGAGGTCTTAAGCCCTTGATGGAGAACTCAAGATTTTAGACCATCCAGAGAGATGGTTGGCCACCATTCAAATGAAAAATTTCAGACTTTAGGATTGAACCCAAACTCCTCAGCACCATACACAAGACCCTGGGGTAGCTGGGCACCCCCTCTGGGGGAGTCCTTACCCCCTCTGCCCAGCACACATCTCACAGCACGGCCATACTGATGGTTCCTTCATGCCACTGAGCCTTTGCACAGGCCTGGCACGCCCCTTCCCACTTTGTCTGCCAGACAAACCCATACCCTCCTTGGCACCTAGCCTGGGTGCCTATTATATTCTCATAACACCTTCTATTTCTTCTCCATAACACCTACCACCAATTTAATGAAATAATAGTTAACTATGAACCCCTTGCAATTGCTGAGTTCTTCAAAGCAAAGCCCACGCCTGTCTTTATCTTCCGCTCCTACCCCAGGGCCTCTCAACCCTTGGTAGTTGAATGTATGAATGAAGGTTTCTCTCAGCTATTTCCTCTGAGAAATGCCTCGATCCACCTTGCTTCTCCAGCCTGTGGGAGGGGCCTCTTCCCCTGCAGTCCCACAGTGTCCAGTGCATTCCCTCCCCAGTCCCAGACGCACAGCACTGTAGTTGTCTGTGTGTCTCTAGGGACAAGCGTTCTGCAGTGTTTCTTTAGAGGATCAGGCCTCCAAGACAACACTGCCCCCCTCAGGCTGTGGCTACTGAGCTCTTTTTTTTTTTTTTTTTAAGTATTTTATTATTTATTTATTTATTGAAGTATAGTTGATTTACAGTATTACGTTAGTTTCAGGTGTACAGCACAGTGATTTAGTATTTTTACAGATTATATTCCACTAAAAGTTATTACAAGATAATGGCTGTAATTCCCTATGCTATACGATATATCCTTGTTGCGTATCTATTTTATACATAGTAGTTTGTACCTCTTGATCTCATACTCCTAATTTGCCTCTCCCCCTTCCCTCTCCCCTTTGGTGACCACTAGTTTGTTTTCTATATCTGTGAGTCTGTTCCATCATCCTGTCCATCCGTAGGTCCAAAGAGGTTTTTATTAAGGGGACCAGTCTCCGGGTAAGCTTCAGGGAAGATGGGATAACTCCCTGGCTTCCTCTTGTTTTGATGAAAAGCTCCTACAGCTCCTGCCTTGCCTTCCTCCCCTCCTTGCCCTCCCTCCCCTTACATGCACAACAAGACTGAGGGCTCCCTGCGCACAGGGTCAAGTCTGACTTCCAGAGCCCCCTTCACGGCACCTGCCTCTTAAACAACACCGGATGGCTGATTACCTGTTGCTTGATGCAACTGCATGATATGGTTGAGGCAAGTATTTGTTTAGTCACTCATTCAACAATTATTTACAGTATGCCTATTCTGTGCCAGCCACTGATCTAGACGAGGAGGTCAGCAATCTATGGCCTGAAGGCAAACTGAGCCCAACATGTCTTGTATGGCCCATACAAAAGCTAAGAATGTTTTTTATATTTTGAAATGGTTGGGTGGGGGGGTGGGGAGAATATTCTATGACATATAAAAATTATATAGAATTCAAATTTCAGTGTCCATAAATAAAGTTTCACTGGGACACAGTCATGCCCATTCATATACGCATTGTCTATGGCTGCTTTCATGCTACAGTGACAGAGCTGAATGGTGGCAACAGAGAATGTACAGCTCCCAAAGCCTAAACCATTTACTATGTGGCCCTTTACAGAAACAGCCAACTCCTAATCTAGACACAGGGATAGAGCAACAAGCATGACCAAGTCTCAGCTCTCATGGCTGGACTCAGAGGAAGGAGACAGGTCACTGACAAATAAAAAATGAGAATGCTATGGAGAAAACTTTAAGAAGGTAAGGAGGATAACTTTGATGGGCATGGGTAGGCAGCAAGAAGAGACCCCCCTGGTGAGCTGGCACTTGAGCAGAGACCTGAGGGACGTACAGGAGGGGGACCTGGATGAGCGGGGGAGAGGATTTCAGGCAGTGAGAACCCCAGGTAGTAAGGCTTCAAGTGAGGAGAGTCCTTGGCCAGAACTTTCCATCTGAAAACTTTCCTTGCAGCCATCATTGATACTGGAGCCGAGCCAGCAAGCTCCTCTCTTTCTAACCTTGTATGGAGAGGGAGTGTGGTGCAGTGGTCAGCATGTGGCTGCACATCAGGAGAGCTGTGTCTGGATCCCAGCTGTGCTCAGAGATTTGTTCTTGTCATTCCATCTCCCTGAGCCTTGCCCTGCCTCCTTACCTGTAAAGCAGGGCCATGACACCTCTGACCCCAGGATGTTGAATAAGATGAATTCGAAGGCTCTTTCTAAACTGAAACACACATGAGGGGGTTAAGTATCATTACGATGGGCTTCTACCTGCCTGCCTTTTTGGTGTTCCCTGCTTTTGACTGTAAGCCCCCATGGGTTGGCTACCATTTATCTTGAATTTTCTGGGACAGCTTTGACTTCATGTGTTTGGTCCCACTGGCTCTATAAACCATTGAAATGTCCCAGAAAGTCACATATTTTAGCCTCCGAACTACCTCTCCTGACTACTTCTCACATGAAGTGCCTGCCCCTTTGCAGACCCTCGTTAATGAAGATTTGGTGCGAAAAGCCTGACCTCTGGGCGGGAACAGGGAAAAGCTCCCTAGAATTGCTTTGATGTCAGTGCTTCCACCATTTTGCTGGCGAGGAGGGGGGTGGCACTGCATTCCTCTCTCTGGTACTGCTCAGGTACTCTGGAGGTTTTTATGGGCCTGTGTTTTCTGCTCTGGAAAATGGGATGACTCACAGACCTACACACCTCCTTTCCTAAAAGGATGCCTTAGGGACAAAAGTGAGCTGCTGCAGTGCCCTTTGATGCCTGGGAGATACCCGTGAGAAAAGGAGCATGC
The DNA here is from genome assembly GCF_949987535.1 of Balaenoptera acutorostrata. Classification (NCBI taxonomy): domain Eukaryota; kingdom Metazoa; phylum Chordata; class Mammalia; order Artiodactyla; family Balaenopteridae; genus Balaenoptera; species Balaenoptera acutorostrata. Next base: position 70,726,187 of record NC_080075.1, on the reverse strand, counting down.
GTAAACAATGTATTACATTATTAATACCTGCTCTTTGGCAACTTCAGAGAATTCAGGAGGGCACAACCAGTGGTATCCCAGCTGCAAACGCAATTCCATTTCCTACTGCTATTCTCCTCTGAGAGTCTCTTGAAATCAAACTCCAATTCTCATCGTGTGAACTTTGTTTGCTCATGAACTTTGATTCACCAAGTGGCCGCTCTAGGTGAAAATTTTTATAGGACTGAATTAAGCCAAATTGATTGTGGTTGGTTATAAGAGTGAATGGGGGGGAAATCCACGACAGGATACCAGTAATGTAAAAATAACTTAAGAAAACTGCCAAAACGAGAGCTTTTTGCTTCTTGCAAGATTCCATCGACACTGCCTTCTACAGATTCTCATTTTATGGCAAGTGGTGAGTGTTTAACCAGGTTTTGATCAGTGTTCATTCTTCGTTATCTAAGGGATGGCTGAGGTGTGAAATCAGATGATAGTCCCCCGCCTCCACTGCACCACTCCCATCTGACTGGGTCTCCTAAATAATCCTGGAACTTTGTGACATTTTAATTTGCTGGAATGAGACAGAATATAAGCAGGAAGGCTCAGGTCTGTGCATTTATCTTGCTTGGGGGAAATTAGTGCTGGCGCTAGAGCACACCCACTGTATACACCAATGAAAAAATACAATTCAATTTGTGTTGGAAGCTTTAGGAGAGCAGGGCAACCATTTGTTAAGTGTGGGGTAATTCAGCGCCTGTTTGGCAGAGAAGCAGCGCTGAATCCCCCAGTTGGCAATTTTGCCAGCAGATAAGTGAGTTCCCAGCCTTCTGGAAAGTTTCTGGGCAGAAGATTGCTCTTCTGCAGTGCTGTGGCCCTGGAGTGGTGTTTCTGTCGGCCAAATCTGCCTAGCACCAGGCTCACCAAACACACGGCCAGAATGGAGTGCAGGGGGCTTCACGTCAGGGACATGTTGATAGGCTCCTGAAAGGCATATCCTGAGAGGTATAGAGTGTCGCAGGGGAAATGTTTTTATTTGAGAACACACTGTTCCCTTATCAACCTCCCTACTCAAGACTGCCTACAGGTTCTTGCTGGTCTCACTGCTGAAGAACAATGAGGAGGAGCTCCAGGGAAGAGCCTGCAGTGACCCCTTTTCTGTGAAATGGTAGATGCACAGGGGTGTGGCTGACTGATTCGCCAAAGTACATTTTGGAGAAATTAATGAATTTCATTTCATTTGAAATGAATGAAACAGAGAAATAGGTTGTGTTGATAAAAAGCAGGGGTTGCCTATATGTTACAAATGGCCCAGTTTACAAGTGTGCTTTGCCCCAAACTCACCTGATCTCTAAGCTCTCAGAGACCGGGGGCAAAACTCCAAGTCCCCCTTTCCTGCCTGTCTAGGGCCACGGCTGCAGGTCCCAGCCTGGGCAGTGCTCTTCATTTTCCTGCATCGGTTTCCGTCTCAGCCCCCTGCACGCTCTCCTGGGACCGCAGGCTAGCGTGGCAGTCCCTCGCCCTCAGCGGCCAATGCCAACGCGGTGAGGGAGCGGCTCGCGTCCTCAGCAGGTGCTCTGTCAGGTTGGCCCAGGAAATGGACGCGGCCCTTGCCCCCTCCTGGTTCCGGTCTCGTTTCTGTCCACCCAGTGCCCTCAGGAAATCTGACTGCAGATGCCCCTGGCAGTCCCTTCTCGGGTCCTCAGCAGAACTTCCGAGCTACCCGTCAGCCCCCTCATGCGCCTCGGGAGCCCAAGACTCCATGCCCTCGCGTGACGTGGCACTGAAGTTCATAAAGTGCCCCTGGTGTGTCTGGGCTCACATACTGGGCCTGCTCTTTAGTCTTTTTATGTCATTTTATGCCTCTGAGCCTCAGTTTCCTCACTTGAAAATAAAGATATACACTTCAGATGAGCTTAAAACAGACAACTTTCTGTAACAGTCTGCATATGACCTGTGCCGGCACCCAGCAGTCCCTGAATAAATTGCGTTTCCTTTCCTGAGGTGCGAAAAAATGCAAGAAGGGATTTGATGAGCAGTCCAGTGCCCACAGTGCGTCCAATTGCCTTATATAACACAGATAATAATATATGGGTGCAGGGGGCGGGTTGGTAAGTCCACGCGGAGGGGATTTGGGGCTGAGACAGTGAAGGATTAGTAAAGGCAGAGAGGAGATGAGGGTCCTATCTGAGGGGATGCTGCAGCTCCGTGCATCACTGCCCATCACTGGACCATCATTTTAGCATGTGCAATCCACCCCCAGCTTTGCAAAATACAGGAACATGTCTCACAACTTCCTTGTTTCCCAGATGGCTTAAAACACTGACCCAGGACTTCCCTGGTGGTCCAGTAGCTAGACTCCATGCTCCCAGCACAGGAGACCCGGGTTCCATCCCTGGTCAGGGTCAGAGAACTAGATCCCACATACTGCAACTAAGAGTTCACATGCCGCAACTAAACATCCCTCATGCCACAACTAAGGATCCTGCGTGCTGCAACAAAGATCCCGTGTCACAACTAAGACTGGGCACAGCCAAGTAAATAAATAAACATAAAACAACAACAACAACAAAAACCCCACTGATGTGAGACCGATGCATGTGCTTGGTGAATCTCTGCCCCAGTTCTCATGTGAGTTGGCAGGTGATGAGTCTTTTCCAGCAACCTAAATGGACAGCCTAATCCAATTCTCAAGACACCTAAGGTCTTTCTTCTTGCAGGATAGGGTATTCAATCCTTGAAGCTATGCTGCTTCCTGGATCAGGGGAAAGCAGAGAGAGGCGCTGGGTACCAGGGAGGTGGGCAAGCCCAGGGCAGCGCCCCCTGGCTGCACTGGGCTCTCTCCCCTGGTCAAAGAGCCAGAGACGATCTTGATCTGCAATAGCTCCGGGAATGGTCACAGGGTACAGTGCCCTGTATTAATATGGTCTCTGTTCAGACACCTGAGTCCAGGCTATTAAAAGAATCATAAAATGCTGAAGCTGAAAGGGCCTTTGAGACAGCTTATTCCAGTGCTTTTCTAACCATGCTCTGCAGAGTCCTGAGCTAGAGAGGCAATCTCAGGGTCTGCTAGAAGTGTGCAGCGGGGAGAAAGAAGGCACATGTTCCTCCCCACCTTCGACCAGAACCACTCCACTCCATCTCTTTCTTAATGCTGGAGGGTGTGGCCAATGAAGGGTTCACCTAGGTATAAAAGGGTTCCACTGCAGCAAAACAAAAACTGCCACGAAAGCCCCAGAGTTGTTTATCCCATGTCCACATTTTAGAGTCAAAGGAGCCTGACTTCTCCAAGGTCTCCCGGCTGGTTAGTCAAGCTCTTCCCCACAGCCTGCCCTTCAAGCAATCTGATTGCTATCTCCATGCTGTCCCGGCTGGTGATGCCAGGAGCTGTAGTCATGGACAGTGGAATGTGGGAAGTGGAAGGGGGTCTAAGCAACGTCGACAGGGGACTGCACAGTCTGGAAGAAGCAGCAGCTAGCTGCTGTGAGATATTTCGAGGAGTTCCTGGTTTGCCAGGCCCCCTCTACAGCATCTGCAGGTAGCCCTGCTGAATGGCTCTGGGACTCCATAGGACATGGAGCAGCACCAAAGACCCCAGAGCCTGGGGTTCTAGCGCTGCCTCTGCAGCCAATTTGTTGTGTGACCTTGGGCAAGTAATTATGTCTTTAAGCCTCCTCATCTACAGATGGATTATTTCTAAGATCATTCCAGCTTTAGAATTCTAGGCTCTCTCTGATCTTGAATGATGATGTCATCCTTGTACAAATGTCTATATTTAAAATCAACTTGCCATGAAAAATAAGTCTCTGCTCCCCCTTTCTATCCTTACAAGCTTCAGGTGCCTTAAAGATGCCCATGGCTTATTTAATCTGACCTTCAAAAAGGTGACATTCTGGTCCACTTGGGGGGTGACATGACAGAAAATGTTCAGCCCAGCTTTGATGACAACCTGCATTGTTATAGCAAAGAAACTCCAATGGCCTCCTGCACATCCTCATCAATGTCCTCAGGGCTCTTTGCTGAAATTTTACCCTTTTCTTCTACGCCCTGCAAACTGACTCAGCATACATGAGCCATCCCAAGGCTTGTCCAAGAGCACCTGCTACGTGCCAGACTTGAAAAACTGTGCACACAGCCAACTAATTGGACTATGAAACAGCGGCTCCGAGGCATGGGGGGGCCCCTGTGGCGCTCTTAGGACAGTGGAGATGGTGCGCGTGGCAGACTGAAGGCTCTGGGAGAGTATCCACAGTATCCACGTGCTCTGGATACTGGGCATATAGAGGAAAGGTGAACAGACCCCTTAACGAAGACTCCAGTCTTGACCAAGCAAGGCACATGGGTATACGGCCCCCAAAGAGGGCATCATTCTAGGAGTCAATGGCCTCAAGTTCTTCACTCACCAGAGCCCAGGCTCACTGTAGGAAAAGCACTGATTCACTCTGAGGCTTCAGGATGCTATTAAATTACTTTTCCATTATTATGTGATTTATGCTGGGATCAGGCTGGGAAGTCCCTGCACTGCTTTCTCCTCTTCACCTCACCCACCCCCGTCTCAACCACTGCCCAAACAGGCACAGAATTTATAACACTGAAATTGGCTCTGAGACCCGGCGCTGTGGCATTTTTCTTTCTGTGAGGGGTTTTTGCTACTGTGTGGGTTTTATGCTTATGTCCAGATGATTCTTACATTAAGCTGCAGGAAAAAAAATTCAATTTGTTTTTTATTAAAGCCCAACCGCTGCCCGGCCAGTCAAACCCATTTATTTCACTGAGCATGGATTGCTCATGTCAACCCATGATTACCGTGTGCTACCTCGATAACAGCCTGCTGATTATCCCAACATCTGAAAAGCTGCCTTTTGTAAATTACATTGCAACTAATGAAGCCCAGATGCACTCGCTTCCATGTACTCTCTCGCTCTCCCTCTCTCTGTCACGCACAGGAGCCAACCGCAAGGCCAGCGCTGGCATCTGAACGTCATTATAACCTAAGCCTGGGATTTCAGGCCCAGCCACAATGGAGGTCTCCTTTGCTGTGGCCACTCGGAAATCAGGTTTACATAACTCCCCTCTGATTCAATGTGCCGTCTCCCAAAGTTTGATTGGGAGTCAGATTAGAGCTCCATTATTACGGTCAACGCAGAAAATCCAGACACCAGGCAGCGCTTTAATTTAGGATAATAAGGAAGATGAACCACATGTGGCGCTGATAGTGTAGGTGCAAGGGCTGTGATTTCTAAATTACGCTAAACAGATGTGGAGGGGAAAGTTGCCATCCATATGACAGTTTAATTCAGCTTGAACAAAGACAGGCCCTGACATGGTTTGGGGCTATTTATGCCATCCTGCTGCCCAGAGGCGGCAATTCAAAGAGGCTGAACGGCAGACTCGCCCACAGGTTCCGCAGTGGTCAGCTCTGTCAGGTTCTGCTGACTGATAGCTTAAAGGCCTTTTCTATCTTAGTTTCCTCATGTCTCAGGCGGAGAGAAAGAAAAGGCCAGGACTCAGGGGTGAATTAGTAATGGTGAATATATGGTGCCTCTTTTCCCAAGGCTGAGGTCTTCTACGCAGCTCCAAGTCCTTACCAAGAACTGCTTGGGGTAGAGCCTGTGCACAGCAACGTCTCAGAAGAAGGGCCTTCCCTGGTGGAATTCACCCAGAGCCCCAGAGCCCAGGGAACACCCACAAGGACCACTTCGCTGTGCCCACTTCCCCCCAGGCTCTGCTCACCACTCCCTGCAGTCAGAGCACTAGAGGAAGAGATGCTGGGAAGGTGGGGCATCTTGAGGTCTAGAGATTGCAGGTCAAGGCTAGAGGTGGGAGTCACTTGGACCAATAGCTAGAGCTCCAGGAAATGCTGACCATCAGAGATGACCAGGGCAGTGAAGGTAAAGCAGGGACCCCAGCTCCTGGACTTCCGAATCAGGAAGGAGTCTCTTTATTCTCTCTTCCTACTTCTTTTCAAGTGAGAATAATTTTTGAGAAGATAGGCATTTGGCTCTAAGTTTTTGCCGAGTGATTGCTTATATGCCCATCCTGCCTCATTTCCTCATCTCTTAAGCAGAGAGAAAGGTGAGAAAAGCCAGGATAAGGGTAGCGTGGGCCTGGGTGAATATGTGGCACCTCTGCAGAGTGGGCTGCAAGGTCATGGTCATGGTGCAATTCTCTCTCCCCTGTCCTTGAGTGTAGACTCAAGCCGAACATTGACTCAACGAGCATTTATTAGGCCCTGTCTGTTTGAAAGGCCTGACCTTGTGTTGTTTGCACTGTTTATATAGGAGAAGATCTGCATGGACAGAAATGCATCTGGAGGACAGAAAGAGACTAGAGCCTAAAAGTGTTAGGAAAAAAACACCATGCAGGTGCAGCAGAGGGGAATGGCCTTCTAGCTGAGGCAATCCTGAAGGGCTCAAGGAGGAGAGAGATTTGAGTAGAGCTTAGAAACTCCATCCCAAATCCTGGAAGAATGGGAATCGCACTCACTTTCCTTCTATGTGTTTTTATTTTTTATTTTTCTAAGTGAAGAATGGACTTTTTCCTGTATTCTAGCAATAAGGCCCAGAGAGGGAATTTGAGGCAGGAGCTCACAGGACCAGTCTGACAATTAGAACCTAAAATTGAGGCGTTGGGTTTGGAGAGGAACCATGAACATGTCAGATTGTTCAGAAACCCCATCCTAGACATTCTCACCTGTCCTGTAACTGCCAGCTTTTCCAGGGCTAGAGAGGCTCACGAATTAAAGGGACACTGCAATGACATCTCATTTTGTTAGTTCCTTTGTCGATGCTCGAAAGAACGTTCACCTGCACAGTAATTCTAGGGAACAGGATTCTCCGAAGTCTGGCATCAAGATTCCCTTCCAAGAAGTGGTCGTGTTTGTTTCATAGACAGAACTAGAGAAATAAAGAGTAGAAGAATGGATACACAGAAAGACAGACAGGCTGAATCAGAGAGAGGCAGAATTTTTTCCAGCGTCATCTTCACACAGGGAAAAGAATGAAAAGTCAGAATTCAAGGCCAGCACTCTTCTTAATCCAGAGAAATTGTTTTTCCTACTACACTTTGCTTCCTGCTGTTATTTACATAATGTTACAATAAAACAAAACATTTGCATCATGCCTTACAATTTGTAAAGAGTTCCAAATCTCACAAACATTTGGTGATCCTTCCACCATTATTAGTCTCTATTTAGAGATGAAGAAATTAAGTCACACAGACATGGAGTGATCTGCTTAAGGCCGCACCACGGCCAGCAGGAAATCCCACAGCCTGCCTCTCTAATTCAAGGAAGCTTCTCCCATGCAACCAAACGTCCTGGCTCTCTGCTAGACCTCTAGTCACAGCAGAGCCCTGAGCAGAGAACATGTCTTGATTCTAATTCTCTTGACCTCAGTTTCCTGATTTTTAACACTGAGATATAAATGCTCCATCTGTTCTGTTCCTTTACCATGACAAACCTGCTTCCTTCTTCCCTAAAAAAAACCCTTTCTTGGGTGCTATTCTCTGATTTCTTCTGTGGCCATAAATGGAAGGACAGACTCCTGTATGTACCAGCATGTATCTTGCTTGCTGTCACTTGTCCCTTCTCCTACAGACACAACCACTTGATGAGCCAGATAAGCCCTTTACAGAAAATGTGGAATGTTAACAGGGTGATAGCTGGCATATGCCTCTGGGGCATTGTACGGCCTCTAGTAGAAATCTCATTATCTGCCTAAATTTGTTTACCAAATAAATGAGACAACCTATTTATTTATCATGTAAATTTAATTAGAGGCCTGATTTATTTACTCTGTGTCTATCAAGGTCTCACCACCTTCTCCAGCTCTGCATTCTGGCCACTCTAGCCATGGCACGTAACAAGGAAAATGAGCTCTGTCTTTCCTGGATCTTGGCTCTGGAGCAGCAGGAAGCACAGTGCTAAAGGCAAGGCCCAGATGTGGTGGGGTAAGGGGGGTGGAAACTCAAAAGACAGAGCCCACTCCCCCCAAAACCTCCAAAGTCACCAAATCTGAATGGGGTTTCTGTGAGAATGGGTCCCTAGGAAGCATCCTGGAGTCAAATCTAGTAGGATTTAATGTAAGGTCAAGGAGGTAGTAAATCCATAAAATACCACACTTACAGTCACTCCATCATACAGGGAGCTTCCGCTTTTATTATTTGTTAAATGTTGTTCCTCTACTTTTAAAAGCAATAAATGTTCCTTGGGAATTTTTCCAAAGCAAAATCTGAGGACTAATGGCTGGTTCATCAGGATCTCAACAGGAATTTTGCAAAGATATTAGTCAAATAAATTTGGGCAAACCTGAATTTAACAAAGTTTGATATAGTAATCATGCATTGGGACTCTCGGAAAGGCACACAGAGTACACGTGTGTCTTTATACTCCTGTGATCGTGGAAATGATTCCTTTTCTCACAGAGAAACTTGGTAATCAAGTATCTGCAGAAATCCATAAACACAGTATATCTTTTCATCTGTTTGTGTCTTCTTCAATTTCTTTCATAGCGTCTTATCCTTTTCTAAGTACAAATCTTTTATCTCCTTAGGTAGGTTTATTCCTAGGTATTTTATTCATTTTGATGTGTTTATAAATGGGGTTGTTTCCTTAATTTCTCTTTCTGAAAGTCTGCTGTTAGTGTATAGAAATGTAACAGATTTCTATACATTATATTTGTATCCTGCAACTTTATCAAATTCACTGATGACCTTTAGTGGTTTTTTGGTGACATCTATAGGATTTTCTATGTTTAGTATCATGTCATTTGCAAACAGTGATAGTTTTACTTCTTCCTTCACAAATCGGATTCCTTTTATTTCTTTTTCTTGTCCAATTGCTACGTCTAAGATTTCCAATACTATGTTGAATAGAAGTGGTGGGAGTAGGCATCCTTGTCTTATTCCTGATCTCAGAGGAAATGTTTTCAGCTTTTCACCATTGAGTATGTTAGCTGTGGGCTTATCATATATGGTCTTCATTATGTTGAGGTATGTTCCCTCCAAGGGCACTTTGTTGAGAGTTTTTATCATAAATCGATGTTGAATTTTGTCAAAAGGTTTTTCTGCAACTATTGAGATGATCATAAAAAACATACGGTTTTTATTCTTCAATTTGTTACTGTGGTGTATCACATTGATAGATTTGTGGATTTTGAACCATCCTTACACCCCTAGGGTAAATCCCATTTGATCATGCCATATGATCATCTTAATGTATTGTTGGATTCGGTTTGCTAATATTTTGTTGAGGATTTTTGCATCTATGTTCATCAGTGATATTGGCCTGTAATTTTCTTTTCTTGGATATCTTTGTCTGGTTTTGGTATCAAGGTGATGCTGGCCACAGAGAATGAGTTTGGAAGAGTTCCTTCCTCTGTAATTTTTTGGAATAGTTTGAGAAAGATAGGTGTTAAGTCTTTTCTAAGTGTTTGGAAGAATTCACCTGTGAAACTATCTGGTCCTGGATTTTTGATTGTTGGGAGTTATTTGTGTTTTTTTTTAAATTACTGATTCAATTTCATTACTGGTAATTGGTCTGTTCACATTTTCTATTTCTTCCTGGTTTAGTCTTGGAAGATTGAACATTTCTATGAATTTGTCCATTTCTTCTAGATTTTCCATTATATTGGCATATAGTTGTTCTTAGTAATCTCTTATGATCCTTTGGGTTTCTGTGGTGTTGGTTTTAACTTCTTCATTTTCATTTCTGATTTTATTAATTTGGGCCTTCTCTCTTTTTTTCTTGATGAGTCTGGCTAAAGGTTTATCAATTCTGTTTAGCCTTTTAAAGAAGCAGCTTTCAGTTTCATTGATCTTTTCAATTTTTTTTTTTTTTTTGAGTCCCTATTTCACTTATTTCTGCTCTGATCTTTATGATTTCTTTCCTTCTACTAACTGTGGGTTTTGCTTGTTCTTCTTTTTCTAGTTCCTTTAGGTATAAGGTTAGGAAGAATTAATATTGTTAAAATGACCTTACTACCCGAAGCAATATACAGATTCAGTGCAATCCCTATCAAAATACCAATGGCATTTTTCACAGAACTAGAACAAATAATTTTAAAATTTGTAATGGAAACACTACAGACCCCAAATACCCAAAACAACCTTGAGAAAGAAGAACAGAGCTGGAGGTATCATGCTCCCTGACTTCAGACTGTACTACAAAGCTACAGTCATCAAAACAGTATGGTACTGGCACAAAAACAGACACACAGATCAATGGAACAGAATAGAGAGCCCAGAAACAAACCCACACTTAATGGGCAATTAATCTACAACAAAGGAGGCAAGAATATACAATGGAGAAAAGACAGTCTCTTCAATAAGTGGTGCTGGGAAAGTTGGACAGCTACATGTAAAAGAATGAAATTACAACATTTTCTCATACCATACAAAAATAAACTCAAAATGGATTAAAGACCTAAATGTAAAACTGGAAACCATAAAGCTCTCAGAAGAGAACATAGGCAGAACACTCTTTGACATAAATTGTAACAATATTTTATTTTTGGATCTGTCTTCTAAGGCAAAGGAAACAAAAGCAAAAATAAACAAATGGGACCTAATTAAACAAACACTTTTGTACAGCAAAGGAAACCATCAACAAAACAAAAAGACAACCTACTGAGTGGGAGAAAATATTTACAAACAATATGAATGATAAGGAGTTAATAGCCAAAACATAGCTCATCAACTCAATGTCAAAACAGGTCATACAACTCAATATCAAAAGAAACCAAACAACCCAATTAAAAAATGGGCAGAAAACCTGAATAAACATTTTCCCAAAGACATACAGATGGCCAATAGGCACATGAAAATATACTCAACATTGTTAATCATCAGAGAAATGCAAATCACAACCACAGTGAGATATCACCTCACACCTATCATAATGGCTATCATCAAAAAGATGACAAATAACAAATGTTGGAGAGGATGTGGAAAAAAGGGAACCATTGTACACTGTTGGTGGGAATGCAAATTTGTGCAGTCACTGTGGGTACATTATGGAAGCTCCTCATAAAACTAAAAATAGAACTACCATATGATCCATCCAGCAATTCCACTTCTGAGTAAAATCTGAAGAAAATAAAAACACCAATTTGAAAAGATACATGCACCCACATGTTCATAGTAGCATTATTTATAATATCCGAGATATGAAAGCAACCTAAGTGTCCATAAATAGATGAACGGATAAAGAAGATGTGGTAGATATAGGTAGGTAGGTAAGTAGATAGATAGATAGAGAGATAGTTAGATAGATCATGGAATACTACTCAGCCATAAAAAAGAATGAAATTTTGCCATTTGCAACAAGATGGATGGACCTGGAGGGGATTATGCTTAGTGAAATAAGTCAGGCAGAGAAAGACAAATACTGTATGTTATCATTTATATGTGGAATCTAAAACATAAAACAAACTAGTGAATATAACAAAAAAGAAACATTCACAGGTATAGAGAACAAACTAGTGGATACCAGTGGGGGTAGGGAGTGGGCGAGGGGTAAGATAGGGGTAAGAGATTAAAAGGTACAAACTACTATGTATAAAATAAATAAGCTACAAAGATATATTGTATAGCACAGGGAATATTGTCAATATTTTAGAATAACTTAAATGGAGTATAATCTGTAAAAACTTTGACTCGCTATGGTGTACATCCGAAACCAAAATAATATTGTAAATCAACTCTAGCTCAATAAAAAAACAAAAGAACCTGTAAAACTCATTCTAGAATGGCTGGTTTAGATGTCCTGGAGTCTACCTATGGATTTAGCTAAGTGATCAGAATTGCTTTTCTGATTTACACCTTGGTATGGTGACATTAGTCCATATTTAATAAAGGTCAGTGTAAGCAACACTGCATAAAATGCATTGCTCTGATAATTATTCAGATGATGTTGAGTGTTGGTCTCTCTATCAGAACCCATGTAAAACATTTCTCTCTAGTCATAGTTTCAGAGTAGCAATTGGTTTGATTTTACTTTAGACACACTGTGAATCTTGGAATTAAAAGCATTTCATGCTTCATGTGGGCTGCTAGGAAGCCTACAGCCAAATCTGTGGTCTTCTCTAACAGTATATTATAATATATGGCACGGTTTTTTGTACTGAGAATATTCTGAGATCCATGGTAACTTTCTTATCCACATTTTCTCCTTCATCCTAATTTCTTAATTATTTTTAATGTATTCTGTCTGTCTCAATTATTCATATTTTAAGACCTAAGTTCTTTTTGGAATAAGGCAAGGTATAAATGCATCATTAAAAAATTTTAAATGCTCATTTTAAGTGATGATGAAAAGAAGAAAGTGAAAATCAACTGTAATCCTAACACCTAGAGAAAGTTATGCACTGCTAATATTTTGATGTATTTCCTGTCAATCACTTTTACAAAATTAGAATCATATACCATATACAACTTTGTAGCTTGCTTTTTCCACTTATAGTATCATGAACATTTTTCTGTTACTTTAATTAATTTATTTTATTTATTTTATTTTTGGCTGCACTGGGTCTTCCTTGCTGCGTGTCGGTTTTCTCTAGTTGTGGTGAGCGGGGGCTACTCTTCGTGGTGCTGCGCGGGCTTCTCATTGCAGTGGCTTCTCTTGTTGTGGAGCACGGGCTCTAGGTGCGCGGGCTTCAGTAGTTGTGGCTCGAGGGCTCTAGAGCACAGGCTCAGTAGTTGTGGCGCATGGGCTTAGTTGCTCCATGGCATGTGGGATCTTCTGGAACCAGGGCTCAAACCCGTGTCCCCTGCACTGGCAGGCAGATTTTTAACCACTGCGCCACCAGGGAAGCCCTCTGTTACTTTAAATATTCTCTATGTATTTAATGCTTTCCTATCTGTGGGCATTTAGCATGTTTTCAGGGTTTTATTTTGTTTTTTGATGTTATAAATAATACTGTGTAAAGATCTTCCTAGAATATATTTTTGTTCAAGTTTTAAATTATTATTTTAGGATAAATTCCTAAGAGAATTAGTAGTTTAAAGGATACAAACTTTTTATATTGATGTATAGTTGATTTATAATATTATGTTAGTTTGAGGTGTACAACACAGTGATTCAAAATTTTTATAGATTATACTCCATTTAAAGTTATTATAAAATATTGGTTATATTCCCTGTGCTGTACAATAAATCCTTGTAGCTTATTTATTTTATACATAGTGGTTTGAGTCTCTTAATCTCCTGCCTGTATCTTGCCCCTTCCCCCCTTCCCTCTCCCAGCTGGTAACCAGTAGTTTGCCTTCTATAAGGATATAAACATTTTTAATGTTTTTGGTAAATATTGTACAACTACTTTCCAAAAATATTGCATCAGTCTACATTCCTGTTAGCAGCATAGGAAGCATGCCTATTTCATACTGACCTCACTGGCAGTATTATGTCTTTATCATCTAAAAAAGTTGCTAATTTTGTAGTTGAAAACAATTTATTTTTTAATTTATATTTTTTCATTGTTTAACGTCCATCACCATACATTGTTACAAAATTTAAGTTGCATTTTTGATTACTAGAATCTCAATCATTTTTCATCTCTTTATTAATCTTTTCCACATAATTTTCTTTGAATTGTTGCTTCATATGTTGCCCATGTTTCTTTTAGCGTATTAATGCTTTTCATTTTTACTTATATGAGGCTTTGTACACATATTTAATACATCAACTATCTTCCTATGTATTTTTGAAAAATATGTTTGTGTTTCCATTTTGTTTATAATTTTTTAAAATTAATTTTATTTATTTATTTTTGGCTGTGTTGGGTCTTCATTGCTGTGCGTGGGCTTTTTCCAGTTGCGGTGAGCGGGGGCTACTCTGTTGCGTGTGCAGGCTTCTCATTGCAGTGGCTTCTCTTGTTGCGGAGTTTGGGCTCTAGGCCCGTCGGCTTCAGTAGTTGTGGCTCGTGGGCTCAGTATTTGTGGCTCACGGGCTCTAGAGCACAGGCTCGGTAGTTGTGGCACACAGGCTTAGCTGCTCTGCGGCATGTGGGATCTTCCCGGACCAGGGCTCGAACCCGTGTCCCCAGCATTGGGAGGCGGATTCTTAACCACTGTGCCACCAGGGAAGCCCTGTTTATAACTTTTTTGATTGCTGTTTTTTATTTCTTATATAATTATCTCAACAGATTTGTTCAATTTATTTTAATTCTTATCTACATTTGAGGACAAAGTAACTATCCACACATATTTTAAGTTTCAAAAAATGCTTTGCTCTTTTAAATTTAACTAAATTTAGCTAAAATCCAGAATTTATTTTGGTATATTTTGGGCTTCTGTTGAAGACTCAAGCCCTGAGCCCATGGCAAGGCATCAGTCATCGCTAAGATCCTTTCAGCTAGAGGTTTTGCTGTCCAACTGGGACATAGGAACACTTTTAGTGTTCATTTAACCTGGCCTCTTTGAAGAAAGTAACGCAGGTAACAACTTACGCACTGTGATTAGAAGTGAATCAGGAGGATTCCCCCACCCCAACCCACTGTCACATACCAACAAATATATAGTACATTTAGCATCCAGGGGCAAGACCCCTAATTCTCCATTATACACATATTCCCTTTCTTTCTACTAGGTTACAACAAACAAACAAAAACCCAAGCCAGGGAAGTAAAATCCTTGAGATGGATCCCAGAGTTAGGGGTGATTATTTTCCAGGACTTTTTAGCTAAGAGTCCCAGATTCAACAGGACAAAATCCAGGATGAAGGAACATTGGGATGGGGGATCCATGAGGCTGAGGTGGGCATGGCCTTACCTGCCTGTGAGGGTGGGGCCTAAAGCACAGCTTTGCACCTGCATCCTCCTGCTCCTCCCTCCCCTTAGCCTGAGTGTTAGCTTTGCTCCCACAGTGGGCCTTTCTCCACTGATGAGTTAGGAGACACCCCAGGGCAACTGGAGGGAGAGTAATCTAATTCCCCTGCATGTGGAAGAGGGACAGTATATTCCCAAGTTTCAGACCCAGGCACAGACACAAAGTCCCTGGTCTCCTGACACATGATCCCTGGCTGTTACTTGATGTGTTATATCTGTCTTTCATAACTGGCTTAGGCTGTGAGCTTATTTTTAAGCACAACTCAAAGCATCGATTTCACAATGAAATATAAAGCCCAAGGTGATATGGCCCTGACTTTTTTGAGAGATCACTTCTCCTTCTGCCTCTACCAGACTCAGTCAGGTTTCTTTTTTTCCCTGAGATGAACTAGTTGGAGGAACCAAAGGTCTCAGCACCTGAAAACCACTTCCCTTTTCAGTTCAACCACATGCTACTGTCAGTTCTCTGGCCTGGGGCAAATACTTAGCATTTTGCTTTTAGTTTTCCTGAAAATGCCTGTCAGCAGCTTCACATTTCTTTCTTTAGCTTCTTTCATTCCACATCTCCCAAACAAATAACTACAGGTTGGGTGACATCTTTTAGTAAATTTCAAAAAAAAAAAAAAAAAACGAATAAAGGTGAGAGACTGTGTTTATGTTGTGTTCAATATTCTCTTACGTACTAAAAGAAAATTTAAGTAGCTTATCCCTCCAAAAGCAAGAATGTATAGGAATATTGAAATATTGCCTAAACAGTGAGGGTGTGGGACAGGAAAGAAGTGGGCGGGCAGAGTGAGGGGAGGTCAACCCTCCCAGATCCAGTCCTCCTCTCCAATCTTGGGCAGCGATGCTTCTTCTAGTTCAAGAAGCCAGAGAATGAATCCCTTAGAGTTTGGGTCAACAGAGCCTTCTGTCCCCCTACCTCTCCACCCCACACCCCCACCAGGACAAACTTACTCTAGTTTGTTCACACCAAGGATTTTAAGTAGGGTGACCATGTGTCCCAGCTTTCCCAGTTCTGTCTCAGTTTACACCATTGTCCCTTTCACTCTCTGCTGTGGTCCGAATGTGTGTTGAAATGCTAATGCCCCGTGTAATGGTATTAGGAGGTGGCCCTTTGGGAGGTGCTTAAATCATGAGGGTGGAGCCCTCACCTGACCATACTGGTACCCTGATCTCAGACTTCCAGCCTCTAGAACTGTAAGAAATAAATTTCTGTTGTTTATAAGCTACCCAATCTGTGGTATTTTGTTACAGCAGTCCAAATAGACTAAGGCACTCTCATCAAAGGTCTCAGTTTGGACAATAAATTATACAGTTACCCTAATTATTTGTAGGGAAAGAGATGAAGTAGAAATTCAACTTTCATTTTCTCTCTAGATTTGGGGATTGAGGTAAGATGAGTCACACGCTATTCCAGGAGTTGGCGAACATTTTCTGTAAAGGATCAGATAGTAAATATATTTGGCCTTGTGGGCCAGACAGTTTCTATTACAACTAACTCAACTTGGCTGGTGCAGAGAAAGTGGTGATAGATAACATGTAAACAAATGTGCTTGGTTTTGTTCCAAAAAAACTTTATTTATGGACACAGAGATTTTAATTTCACATAATTTTCATGTGTTACAAAATAGTTTTCTTCTTTTGATATATTTTTAAACCATTTGAAATGCAAAAGCCATTCTTAACTCAAGGGCCAGATTTGGCCTGCAGGTCATAGCTGACCCCCGTGCTATTCTCTCACCTGTGTGAACACACTTGGGTACTTGTGGACAAGCCCCTTGTTCTCTTCTGGGAAGTGCTCTGTTGGTTCTGTTCTCTATATACATTTGGTAACATAGTAGTCAACAATTACATTTATACAGCCTGAACACACGACTGAGGTTTGAGATTTCAAGAGGTGGAAGAAATCTTATTATCTCTGCAGTTTTCAACCATGGAGCGGTGACAGGTGAGGTGTATCGTAAGTAATTTGCTGCCAATAATAAACTACCAAAGCCTGCGAGGGATTAATGCCTATTCAAAAATTAGAGCAGATTTGATGTTTTCATTATAAGAGTGCTATTCTCTCTCACTTCCTTCTGATCTGCTCTCTTAGGGTAGTAAGAGGGGGTCTCCCAAGACATGAATGACAGGTGAAGTTCACAGGCAAGACCAACTGTCAGGGATGCCCCAGAGCTGTGTGACAGGTGAAGGTGGAGAAGCTCTGACCTGGTCCAAGCTCATTCTTTTTCAGATGGGGAAAGGTCTTCACAACAGCCCTGCATAAGGAAGGGCCCAGGAAAAATGTGGTGGGCCCGAGTCTGCACACAGAGCAAACTGAGGGGCAGAGACCAAGCAACGTGCTCAAGGTCACACAGCTTATAAGCAGTAGAGTTGGAACTCTAATGAAGGCCTCTAGGGTCCTGAACTTTGTGGGCTTTGCTATACCACACAGCGTTCAGTATCACAAGGGCCAGAGAAACCTCAAAAACTCACAGTCTGCTGTTTTCAGGCTGTGACTACGACAACAATAACCTAAAGCATTGGGTCACTCCACCATTATTGTACAGTCGGGGCCTTCTCATCCATGGTACTAGCATGGGAAGTTGCACTATCCCCATTGTATGGATGAGTAAACATTTTCAGCTAATGACCTAGAGGATCCAATCAATATTCACAGAACTGGCATAAAGTACTTCTATAAAGACAGAATCGGTGACCAAAGAGTGGTTATCTCTGTGTGAGGTGGAAGCTCTTCGGCAGAACGGAAAGTAAACACTAAAGTACCCTGTAGCAGGCTTGTCTAATTGCCAGTGTGGAAGGACTTTGGGGTCATCAAGTCAAACTCTCTACGTGCCAGGGAATAGGACGTTGTTGAGCACATTGGGGAAGAGTCGCCCCCAAACGCCATCCAGCCAAAGCTGGCTTGTCTGGCTTGTCATCAGAAGGACTTCTTGTCAGCCAACCTGTGCCCAGGTCTACCGGGCAATGATGGCCATGTGCATAATTATGAGTGGGGCACTCTAAGGACACAGCGTCCTCAACCATGAAACAATTTAATTCTTCTCAACATAATGCTATTGGTAATTTTATTATGTTTTAATTCCTTGAAAATTGGTCACTAATTTGTATTGCATTAATTAGTCTACAGTGAAATACCCAAATCATGTGCATGCATGGTTCCAGAGTTTGTTTTCAGTTGGTTACTTTTAAAGGTTGAATTTTTTACATCCAAACTCATGTTCATGTTCAGTAGCCCCCATATTAAAACAAAACACTCATGATGCCACCTAAACCAATTTCACGTAACAGGTCCTTTGGAGTGCCTCATTCTGACACTAAATGCTCCTCTCATTCCTTTTAGTCACTAGAAAGAAGTTCAAAGAGTTAAAGCTCCTCTTAAATTTGGGATCTCCAGCAATATCAGGCTTACCAAAGCATCCAGCCAGCCACAGCTAGGACAGTAAACAAAGGGAAGCATAGAAAACAAGACAGAGAAGCACGCAGGAGGGCTGGACTTAGGTGGGTGGGAATGGCTGCCTCTTTCATTACACCACAAAGCCCTGAAACATTAATGTTGATGGCTAGAAAGACAGGAGAGTATAAAACACTGGAGGAGCACAGGCAGAGGCTAGACTCTGCCAGAATTTAAAGAGACAGAAATAAACGCAGAGCGCTAAAGCAACCCCTTGGAGACTGTGCTTTGGATTTTTCTTACTAAAGGTCAGATAGAAAAGGGAGGCAAGGAAGGAAAGCAGCAAAGACAGAGAAATGGGAGGAGAGGAAGGAGGGGGGCTGGCAGGAGAAGGGAGAAAAAAAGAAGGCTTTTTTCAAAACTAATCAATGCCCAGAACCTTAGTTATGTATATTACTTTGTCTTCCCCCAGCTGTGGCCTGTGCCCTCTCTTTTTCACTGTTATCAGAGCTAGAACAAACCTTTGGGGCTGTCACTAGCGTTTTCAGGGCCTGAATTCATTCTGGGTTTTAGTCTTTCTGCTGACTTTCTCACGGGTCCATCTTTAGCCTTTTTGGCTTAAGATCTCTTTTTGATACTGAGCCTGAGCGTCTGGAGCCTCTGCTCCGCAACAAGAGAGGCTGCGATAGTGAGAGGCCCGCGCGCCGCGATGAAGAGTGGCCCCCACTCACCGCAACTGGAGAAAGCCCTCGCACAGAAATGAAGACCCAACACAGCCAAAAAAAAAAAAAAAAAAAAAAAAGATCTCTTTTTGCCAGTGTTTCATCTTTCGCTACACCTGGAGAGAGGGATCACCGGCGTTCGCGACTTCCTTCTCCTCACTTCCTGGCTAGGTTCAGTGTTGGGTGAAGCAGAAGAAATGACCCTCATTCCCAGTTCCCCTGCAGTGGGTTGAATAGTGTCCCTCAAAAAGATGTGTCCTAGTCCTAGAGTCCAGCACCTGTGAAGGTGACCTTATTTGGAAATAGGGTCTTTGCAGATGATTTTAGTTCAGGATGAGCCTGAATCCAATGTCTGGCATCTTTATAAGAGACAGGAGAGGGAAATTTGAGACACAGAGGCACAGGGAAGAAAGACGTGTGAAGACAGCGGCAGAGATGAGAGTACTAACGTAGGCCAAGGAATACCAGGAGCCACCAGAAGCTGGAAGAGACAAGGAAGGATCTTCCCCTAGAGACTTCGGAAGGAACTTGGCCCTATCGACACCTTGACTTCAGACTTTGGAACCAACAGACTTATAAGAGAATAAATTCCTGTTGTCTTAAGCCACCTGGTGTGTGGTAATTTGCTGCGGCAGCCCTTGGAAACTAATATATCCTGCTAAGCAAACTCTACCAATATTGGAACATTTCTTTGATACTGAAAGGACAGTGGGTTATAAATTGGTCCTCACAAGCTGGGACAAATTAACCCACAGGTTATGCTACCCCTGTGCCTTGTTGGCATGTGCAGTAGAAGCTTTGGGTGAAGCCAAAGGTAACTTTGGTCTGTGAAGGGCCATTGGGCATTTGTTTAGAGCAAAAGGTGAGGGCATCAGGAGGTCAGGAAAGGCCCAGAAAGGGAGATGGTTGGAAATGACCTCAAATAGCTACAAAGGCTAACCTTATTGCCTATAGATGAGACAGGAAGGGCCCCCCAACCCCATGGCTTGGCAGAGCTCTCAGTTCACATTTTCACATTCCAGCTCCCCTTCCCCTGGAGTGGAGAGATGGGGACAGACTAGAATTTCTTATTCCAGGACATAGTCTCTTCCAAGACTGGGATAGTTGGCCCTTCTTCACCTAGATCACTGCCTATCACTGCCTTAGCAGCCCCTTCTCCCTTCATTTTCTGCCTGCTCCTTACCTCCCACTCCAAAGCTGGCTTCCTTGTAAAGCACGTAAGGATCTAGGAAAGGTTCTTAAGTCTGGCTGAGCAGAAAATCACATTCACTTAGAAGGAACTCTAGGGCTGTGCACAAAGCAAAGTCCACTTTGGAAGAAAATTAGGCAGTCGGCCAAGACACTCTTTAATTCATAGAAATGAAAGAAAGATGTTGCAATGCTTATTGGGAGGGGACAAACCCAGTGGTAAAATGCAGAAACCAAAAAGGTCAGAAAGTGAACGCTCCTCTTTTTATTTTCTCTGATACACTATGTGACCATGGCAAAGCAGTATATTCTCTGGACAAGCTTCTCTATGGGAGATACAGTGGTGAGCGAGCAAGAGCTGATTGTTAAATTTTCAGGAATTTTGAGAGAAGGTTGTTAAGTACAGTTATTATTAAAGTTAAAGTATACACACTTACAATTAAAATCAGTGCTTGTCACTGGGGGGTGATTTTGCACCCCAGGAGACACTTGGCAATGTCTGGAGAGGTTTTTGGTTGCCACAGCTTAGGAGTGCTACTGGTCTCTTGTGGGTGGAGGCTAAGGGATGCTGCTGAACATCCTATAATCACAGGCCAGACCCCTAACAAAAAATTACCCAGCCCCAAATGTCAACAGTACCAAGGGTGAGAAATCCTGAATTAAATAAATTAAATTAAAAACAAAGGTAATTAATACATCAAATTCATCACTTCCTAATTATTTACTAGTGTCTATGTTTTTGAGGCTATACATTTCTGCACATATTTTATCTGCATGGTGGAAATACTATATAATGGTGTGTGACCTGTGCATCTCTTCCCAACACCACATTCAGTAAAATCATGTCAGTAACTTCAAACTAGCCATGATGAGCAGATTTACACCATGGAAATAGGCAAACACTACATATAAGGTCTCCCCTCTTTTCTGGAGATCTAATTGTTAAATATTCAATAGCACACCACTTCTGGTACACATAGGTATAGGGTATCTGAAGGGCAGTGGGATTTTCTCTTTCAATTTTTACTTCTCTAAGAAGAACACAGTGAAATGGAGATCTCCATTTTTTCTAAACAAAAACTGGGAGAGGGGCCAAAGGAGGCTAGAAAAATGAAGTCCCATATAAAAATGCAAAAGGAAGAAATGGAAAAATTGGGTGTTTACAAGAAATAATTTTAAATGGAAAGGAAGTCATGCATCCAAATCTATCTTTTTACACTATTAAAACATCTGGATGAAAACTCAACAATCAATCTTTCACTCAGATGTCTCTCCGAGTGATGCCAAGTAGATGAATACTCAAACATTTAGATTACATGAAGCGTAATATCTCAACATTAGGAAATATTAAGCTGATTTTCCACTTTTTTCTTGCTGTTCAGATATGTGAAAGCAATTTCAATTTTGCTGAAGTAGAACTTGGTTTCAGAATGATCCACATTGGAAACCAGGGTGGGCACTAGACAGTGGCTGCCTCGCCCAGATTTGCCTAGTGCTGTGTGTAGAACTGAGATTACTCTGTGTGGTAACGGATTTAAAACAGCCTTCCTCAATAAGAAAATGTGGTGGGGGGTGGCGAGAGGAAAACAAAGAGAAAAAACAGAACATTTTCAAGTAAAGGAAAATTTTATGAATTTTAAAACCAAGTATGCGAACGAAAGAAGTCTGATGAGATAAAGTGGTGGCTTTGAGAGCAAAGCCCAGGGGAAAGGTTCTCTGAAGCTGAGAGAATTCTGAACTGAGGGGAGAGCACAGGAGAGCCCCGGACACTGACAGGAGTGAACCGTGGTCGGAGATGAGGCATCTTGCGCTTCAGGAGATGCGAGCTGGCTGGACAATGAGGAAACAGGGCTAGGACTGTGTTTGAGGAGTTGTGGGTAAAGGAGAGTGTCCACTCAGACCCTGGGAACCCAGACAACTGAGCCCCGTCCTCGCTCTCCAGAAGGTGGAGGTTGGCGTGGAGAGCGCACCAGTTAACTGCTGGGCCTCCCAAATGTCGGTCTACCAATGGCCAAGTTAGCTTCAGCTTGAGGGGCTACATGAAAAATTAGTATCCTAGAAAAAAGACAGGAGGGAGCATTCCAAATATAAAACAGGGCATCACTACTAGCTAGGGTTATGGGTAGTTTCTATTTTCTTCTTTCTACAGTTCTGCATTTCCAAAATGTTCTATCATAAACAGGGGCTAATTTATAACCAGAAAAAAAAAAGTTGGTTCTAAAAAGAGAAGATGAACACAGTAAGTATATTTAAAAGGTCCGTGTCTTCCCAGGTTATAGTATAATCCAAATGGTCAGCCCAAAATACAGCACTGAACTGTCCTTGTTGCAGTTTGGGTTTGTTTTCCACAATTTCATGAACACCGTCTGAATAATGATATTTCGGCTATATATAGTAAAGACTCGGATTGACTTACATCTTTCTGATTTTAATAGCTCAAAGGCAAAGCAATTTAGACCAGTGATTCTCAAACTTCTTTTCCATCTCTCAATTTCAACTCTAATTCCCACTATTTTTTAACTAGAAAGAAAATATATTTGAATATTCACTTTATTTCAGAATGATCAGTAATTTTTACCTGTTATTCTTGAAGTTTGAATTTCAATATACTGTCCTAACTATCCAAGTTCTGCATGTGATAATGCCTATATTTTTGTTTTAGATTAGTAAAAGATATATGTGACTGATAAATATTTACTGTCTATTATATTCCAGGTACTGTTTTAGGTTCTGTGGACACAATAGTGAAAAAAGTAGGCAATGTTTCTGCCTCACATAGCAGTATGTCGGATATGTACATTTCCTGAAAAATTCACTTGGTTAGGATTATGGATTCCAGAAAGAGCTGGAGGACCAAATCCTTTAATAATATATCCCATTTCACAGTTGTGGAAAATGAAGTCAAATGCATTGGTGACTTAGTTAATTGAAGAGTTAAGAATAGATCCTCTGTATTTCTAGTCCAGTGTTTCTTTTATTATACCCCAAAGATGATAAATACTAACAAAAACTACACCTCATTTCAACACTGTCTCATCCGTTGTTAATTATCAATGATTTCCTTAGCTTGATTTAATGATTGTTCTCAACCTTCATCCTACTGATCTCTGTAATATCTGGCACTGGAATCATCTCTGGGGTGAACCTGAACTTTAGGTTTGAGTTTCAGCTACATGTGTATAAATTACCCAATACAGAGTTGGCACTGACTAGACACTCAACAAATGTTAGCTCTCCTCTCTTACTTCCAATAACACACCATTATTTTCTTCTTACCTCTGATCTCCCCAGTTGAACCTGTTTCTACCTCACCCTTTTGCTAGATTTTTCTTTCCCTAAACCCCACTGGAAGCTCTGTTCTGGGACCTATGCACTTCTCCTTTTATTCCCACTGATGGCTTCAATCACCCTCTCTCTGAAAATGACTCTTAGATCCACAGCTTGAGTCTCAGTCTCTTGCATTCCCCATGTCCTATATTTTTAGTAGCCTATAGGTATTCAGAATATTTTGCTGTCAGCTTCACTCGACATGTCCTAAACAACTCACCTTCTCTTTCCCCAAGCCATCTTTCCTTACCTGAAAGTGTTCTAGGCAAAGGGAGAAATATGTCTGAAGACTGAAGGCAAGAGAAGAGTATGGACCTCTAAAGAAATGACAGAAATTCAGGATGACTGGGAGATGGGGAGGGGAAAGTAGAGCCTGGAGGGGTGATCAGGGCCAGATTCTTAGAGCCTTGAGCCATTTTAAGGATTTATGAGTTGCTCATGAAACCCAGTGGGGAACTCTAACAGTAAGGGGCTGGCTGTAGACCAAAAAGTCCTTGAGAAAATAGACTCCAGAAGAGTGTTGACATGGCGGCAAGGACTCCAGCCACCTGAGAATTTCCCGGGCACACTGGGGCAGGTCTGACTCCTAATAAGGAGTATTGAGAGCAGGTGTGGAGTTTCCCAGGAATACTTTTGGAGTGCATACTGACTTCTACACCTTGAATGAGGTCAGACTTCATACAGTGGTCCATAAGGTCTTTCATCATTACTCTTTGTGGTGAGGGTCAAAGGGGCCTTTCTGGTACAGAATTCCTCCCCAGAGGGAACGTTCCAGTCTGGGCCATTGGGTTTTTAGTTTGTGTAACTATGGGCCAGTCAGTACCTATATCTCTGAGCACCTCCAGACTTCAAAATGGACGTGAAGATACCACCCACTCCAACACTGGGAGTAAGATAAAATCAATGAAATTCTTTAAGGTCACAGAAAAGTACCTGGGAAATATGAGACTATTAATAAAAGTTAGGTGAAGGAACTTGGAAGAAAAGAGACAGTCTTTTGGAAATCCAGTCCCCTGACTGGCAGTGACAGAGGTAGTGGACAGTGAGCCTGGCCAGCCTCACAAATCAGACTCTACTTAAGTAGCTGCTGTCAACATGGTGTTGAGGGAGAGGAGATTTAGTGCTCATTCCCAGAGCCATCATATCTGTTGTGCTTCAGAGCATGTGAAAGATGGTAAATCATATAGGAATATGAATTGATGCTGCTAATCTGGTGCCGAGTCCTTCCATTTGCCATGGAGTCATCAGAAATTCCTCAACAAAGCCAGGTGCCCTTTTCTTAAAATTACATAACCAATCAAATAATAAATTTATTAATACCTGAGAGTGACTCATACAGGTTTTTTGCATTAGGGAAAAAAAATCTGACAGCCACGAGGTCTCACTGGTTCTAATGATCTAATCAGTAATTCTGTCCATTAAGGGAAGATGTGGCTTCCTGATTAACGTGGAACCTTAGCAGTGTTTTTAATAAAAGTTTTAATATGTACTGCTACTCAGCTGATGTCATGTTTAATTAAAAGCTTGAAAGCTCCTAGACAGCTCTCTTTTCTTTTCACCAGATGAGGAGATGCAGAATGCCTCTGGGGTAGGAAGAGGACAGCAGGGCAGGTAGGGGATGCAGGGCCGAGGAGGGTAGAGAGGAGAGGGGCTAAGCACTGCTCACACGAGGATTGTGCTGATGCCAATGCCAGTTTCTGCCAAAGGACGCTGGGCCAAAATCTGACCACCTACTCTATCTCCTCACTTTAAGGGAGGAAAAAACTGAGGATCAGAGAGTACTTTTAAAAAACACACACTTGTGTGTTTTTTTGTTTTCTTTGCACATGGACTAGTGTAATAGGACTCGGTATAGAAAAATAGGGGTGACACTAAGGCAGTGCATGACCCTAAAGCAAATTGCTCTCATCCTAATACCTTTTATTAGAGACACCGTGAAAGTGCATGGCTTCATCACTTTATAAAGAAGGAAGGGAGCTGCAACAGATATAGAAAGCCAAGGGCAGCTGGCTCTCGATTTAAAATTATATGATACTAAGTGAAAATAGTGGCCTATAAAAATGATATATATATATATATATGCATAGTATATATATATATATATATATATATATATATATATATATATATATACACACATGTACTGATTCCAATTATGGAATATATAATATATATGTACACTCACATACACTGAAAAAAGACTGGAAGGAAATGCTCCCAAATATTAATAGTGATTAAAAGGCTCTGGTTGATAGGAGTATGAATAATTTTTATTTTCTTATTTTATACATTTGTATACTTAACAAATATTCTACAATGGACATGAATTGCTTTTATAATAGAAAAACTATTATAAACATATCATTTATATTATTTAAATAAGTATTATGTTTTAAATTATAAGGCACCTTAAGCCATACTTCTGTTCCCTATTATAAAATATATGAACACCTAAAACTACAAGTAAAGGGACACACAGAAAATCACAAACCAAAAAAAAGAAAAAAAAAAATCTCTACTTTAAAGTAACAATGTCCAGGCACTTAAGTTGTATGGTGTGGGACACTGTAAAAAGATATAGCTGTGTCATCAACAGATAAGTTACCCGCAGAGGTAACTTAAGAAACAGTGTCTGGCTTTAAAATGACTACAAAGAAAATCTGACAGTAAAATTCACTTAAATATCTGACTCTGCAAAAAAATATTACACTCTGTCCTAGAGGAGTGGTATGTAATTGAAAAGCCTATGGTGTAACAAGAACATCCTTAGAATAAGGGACAATCCCAAATGTGATAAAATACAAATGTGAGCTCTTAAGTACTTTTTAATGTTTGAAAGCCAACGAGGGACTGACCGCCAGGAATAGGATGGTGGCTCTTTTACTTGTTTTTAAGCTGAAAAATCCCTTAGCAGGGGATGAGAAGTTGCCATTAAGAAAGCTGGGGGCTCGAATCGTGAGGTACCAAGGGAGCTTTTAGATTAAGCTGTTGAATCAGCCTGCTCTTGGGGTATAAGAATGTGACCAGGGCTTTGTTGGCAGGGCCTGCAGGAAAATGCAGGCTCTCAGGGATCTGCCTGGACCAGAAGGGTAGTATTTGAACTTGTACTTTCTGTTCAAGATGGGAAATTGAGCATAAGCTATACCTCACTTTTGCACACCAAACACAGGAAAGGATAGAACAATATTTGAATAATAAGTGTTAACTAATATATATCTCATACTGAAAAGCAAGAAAGAGACTTCTCACTAGACAAATAGTGATTCCTTAAACCTCAAAAGAGATAAAGAAAAAAGGGAACCTTTAATGGGCAACAGGGCCAATGCTTTTTGCCTACAGTGAAGCCAAGACCACCCTCAGGAGGGTGGGAGCTGGGTCATGATGCTCATTGGTGTTGCAGAACTAAGCTATGTCATCTCCCACCCCTGCCATCATACCAAGGTTGGGGTGCAGGCGGTGTTGAGCTGCTCACCTGTGTCTAGGTTAGGAAAGCTCCAGTCATATGAGACCAGGACCCAGAGCTGCCTTGCACCAGTGAGGATGGGCTGGGAAGCACACCACCCATCCAGGAAGGGGTCGAACCAGTGACCAGCACAGGCCTGACCAGGAGCCACTTCCCTTCAAGCCTGGAGCTGAGGCCCTGCCAAGACTGTTTCCCTGGGGTAGCACCTAGAATATTCAGAGGTAAAACCTCTGGTGGAAGATGAGCTCACAAACCAGAAATCCTCCAGCCTGTGTGGGAGAATAACACCTTGAAAGGCAGACGACAAACAGAAGAACTTATCTGAGGTGAATAAAGATACTAGAATAACCTTAAGTGAGCTTCTGAGTGAGTATCTTTAAGAAACTCAAAGAGATGAAGGAGGCAATAGCATTCATGGAAAAGAATATAAGATATGGAATAACAAGAGGGGGTTCCAAGAAAGAAAATCCATAGAAATTTTGGAAATGAAGGCTGTAAAAGAAGAAATTAAATCATTGTTTATGTGGAAAACAAAATGTTGAGGCTGAAGACATAGCTCCTGGCAACAGAGGAGAAGCAAACCAGAAGACAGGGATGAGGGAAGCAGACTCTGAAAGGTGCTGGGAGACAAGGCGAGATGTCCCACTGAGACCATGTTGCTGCCTGGGTGCAAGGCGCTGCTTGTATGCCATGTTGGTTGCACAGTGTGGTGGCCCTGGGAGCTCAGAGGATTCAGGTAGGACTGAACTTTTTGGGAGCTGGATGGTAGGATGAGATGACTCAAAGGGAGGGGCTGGGCACTTCAACAGCTGGGCTAGTGAATAAACTATAAAATAGAAATTATAGCACAGAGGCATGGTGGTGGGTTGGTGGGGGGTTAGGCAGGAACTCAGGTCATATATTTGGAAATAGGCAGCTTAGCTTGGAGAATTAAGAGAGGGCTAAGTGTCTCTACTGAAGCTTAACGGCAAATTCCTTAACAGGCAAGCCCAGGGGATATCCATCTACGTGGAAATGGAGAGGGCTGTTTGGGTCACCGACTATACTTGGTTAATGGTTTCAGAATAGAGTTTGTAACCTATTTATAATTCCTCAGAAATCACTCAGTTATGGACCTCAAATTCACTGTAAAATAGTTAAAAATAACCAAAATTGCATTTGCACACAGCTCTGCCTATACGCAGAGAAGTTTATTCTGTCTGATGCCCCTTCTAAAAGTAGTTTCAAACTAGCCAATTCAGAGCTTGGCAAATGGTCTCTGTGAACAGTACAGAAATATCAGAGGGGACCAGAGAGTGGGAGCTTGGTGTTGAAACAAGCCCCCCAGACTGGTTCTAAGTACTTTACAAATATTAATTTCATACTTAATCAAGATCTTGGGTACCAGTTATAGCTCCATCCTGATTTAATGACTTGATCCTGGGGCCTCAGCTTCCACATGTGTCCCAGTGGATAATCATAACTCCTCCACCTACCTGTGAGGATATCTGGAGTATCCATTGCAAGGATATGAATGAAAAGTCTTTATTAACAGTGATGTGAAATCAGGGTAGTGACTTAGGGGGATAGTCCCAGGAGAAGTAGGTACAACCCAAGGCCTGGATTCTAAAGACTCCATTCTTCCCAGTGGGAGTGTCAAGAGTACCTGTGGGTTTGTGTGATGGCTGCACAGAGAGAACAGGACAGAATTACGGTGCTCACTCAGCTTCTCTAAGTGTTCTGTAGAGTCAAGAGAGCCGTGGGAAGACATTCCCAGAAGAGAAAAAAAAAAAAGGCAGGCAGGAACATCATACAAATAGGCCTGAAGAACATGTCCAGGGGAGCAGTGCTGGGTTCAGGTGACTCAGAACACAGTTTGGGCAGATTTCAATAAAACGGGTCCAGAACCTTGTCGTGGCATTTGTGGTCTGGATGCCCCTTAGCAGACTCAGACGCAAAGCTTACTGGATCATCAGACCTGAGGGGGAGG
Source organism: Balaenoptera acutorostrata (assembly GCF_949987535.1). Classification (NCBI taxonomy): domain Eukaryota; kingdom Metazoa; phylum Chordata; class Mammalia; order Artiodactyla; family Balaenopteridae; genus Balaenoptera; species Balaenoptera acutorostrata. Next base: position 70,697,320 of record NC_080075.1, on the reverse strand, counting down.
CAGAAGCTCTGAGGCAAGCAGCTTCAAGGTGGCACAGAAGGAAGCCGGATAGAGCTGGCCAGAAGCCCTGAGGCTGCCTCCTATGACCCCGGAAGGTGTGAGGGGACAGGAACTTGGCCTGGCTCAGCATTCGCTGGGGTGTGAGCCTCTCATGGTAGGATGCTGATTTACTGGGAAGTTAAATGCCTGCCACCTAGTTTATGTCACTAATTACCTGTGCTGCCACTGAAGTAACAGAAATCTGAACAACCTTGATATGAATCATATATTTTTGTTTTCTCCTGAGAGTTTGCCAACAGGATAGAGGTTATCATTTTCCTGAAGAAAGTGGCTTGATTTTTCCCTGATTCTTGTTGCAGAGGGCTTGGACAGGTACTACCACATTCCATTTACCCAGGGAGTAGCCAGACCTGGGTTCCCTCCTAGCTCGGGATCCAACATGGACAGGCTTGGAGAAAAGACTCTTTTCACAGAATCACAGAGAGCCAGGCCTGGGGAGGACCCAGCAGTCACCAAGTCCAATGGCCTTTCATGGAACTCTATTTCTGAATGAACTCCTGCTCTGAAGGGCCCTGGAGTCCCTCCACTTGGTCATTCTTAGGTCACCTGCCTGGAGACTCTTGATGTATAAAAGTCCTTTATTTTCTAGTTTAGGGAAGGGTAAGCAATGTGCCCAGGACCACATGACAAGGGATGGCAGTACTGAGTCCAGAACCCAGCGCACCTGACTCTCAGTTGTAGAGTTCCTGTTCTGCTTCACAATGTCACTACCTCTCACTTGCCTCCCAGGCGAGGAAAAAAGAGCAGGATGAAGAGGCCCGAACCTCTGTGAAAATATAGGAAGACAGTAAGGAAGGCACGGGGAACTCCCTCTCCTGTGTCACATTTGGAGACGAGGTCATTCCCTCACACTGCCCCCAGCACACTGGGGCACCACATTCTCTCTGAAAACTTCCTGGAGCATTTATTTACCTGATAAGACTGTGAAGGATTAAAACTCACCAGTCAGTTTATCAGTTTGACCTTGTAATTCCTCTCTGCCTGGAAGACTTCCTTTTTTAGCCACTCTTTCCTGGCTAGATATCACTCATCTTTAGGTCTCTGTTCCCATTTCATTTTCTGATTCCCCAATTTAAATGATATTTCACTGTTATAATTCCTAATTAACCCTTTATTTTCCTTCCTATGCCATTAGTAATTACATAAAAACTATTCAAATTATTTGTTCGATATCCATCTCTCCCATCAACAGTAAGTGCCATGAGGCTAGGATCACATCTGTCATTGTATACCCAAGGTCAAACACAGAGGTTGGCAAACTACTGCTTGTGGGCCAAGTCTGGCCTGCTGCCTGCTTTTGTATGAACCAAGAACTGAGAATAATTTTTCCACTTTTAAATTGTTGGGGAAAAATCAAAAGAAGTATAATATTCTGTGACATGTGAAAGTTATTTGAAATTCAAATTTCAATGTTCATAAATAAAGTTTTATTGGAACACAGCCATGCTCCGTCATTTAAATATCGACTGGCTGCTTTTGTATTACAATGGCAGAGCTGAGTAGTTACAACAGAGAAGAAAAGCAGAGAAGAGCCATGCTGAAGTTCAGACTTGTGTCGGGGATTAAACTCAGACCCTTCAAACTCCTGCAGCGTTTCCACTTATTGAATTTCTCCAAACTGACAACAAGGACTGCAAAAACCACGGCCCAGAATCTAACCTGGCCCTCACAGCAGGTTTTCTAGATATCCACGATAGGTAAATATCCCCGAGGACCTGGCATAAAAGGTGCTTTGTTAAAAGCCACTTTGAACACCTCCCTGAGAAAAGACACTTACAGGGATAAAAGCATTTCTGGTGAAAAGAGGCCTGATGTGTTCTGTTTGTGCTGAAGTTGAGGTTTCTTTCCATTCTACTACAAAATGCAACAACCGCAGGAGTTTCATGTTCTGACGCCACATCGCTCTGCTTTATCTTGCTTTTGTTCCTGCTCACATTTCTGACATGGGAACAAAGCCACAGGCCTGTGCAAACAAATGTTCCTGGATTAGAGTGCTCTGCTCAAACCAGCTGTATTAAGGTGGTAATACTGGTGTTAATTCAAGTCTCTCGAAAAGTCAGTGAATCCTCCCTTCAATCAGTGCCATTGGAATATTCAGGCATATTTCATGCCAACTAGTAAAAATAGGTGATGTTTAATGACACTGGGGGCTAGGGTAATTGCTGGAGGAAGCTATGGGGAAGGCAATAATCTAAAGCCCAGAGGAAACCATGTTTGAGTTGATAGCTTCGATCTCATAAACTCTCAGGATTGGAAGAGGTCTTAAAAGGTCATCTAGCTGTTAAAGACTGAATATTTATGTCCTCCTAAAATTCATGTGTTGCAGCCCTAAACCCCAATGTGATGATAAAGGTGGGGCCTTTGGGAGGTAATTAGGTTTAGATGAGGTCAAGAGGGTGGGACCCGCATGATGGGATTAGTGTCCTTATAAGAAGAGGAAGAGAGACCAGAGTGCTCTCTCTCTCCAACATGTGATGACATAGCTAGACAGAAGCTATGCAGGATTAGGCATCTGCAGGTCAGAAAGAGAGCTCTCACCTGGAGCTGAATCTGCCAGGACCTTGATCTTGGACTTCTCAGCCTCCAGACTGAGAGAAATAAATATTTATTGTTAAAGCCTCCCAGCCTCGATATTTTGTTATAGCAACCCAAGGTGACTAAAAAGCCAGCCCATCCACACACCTGAATTTTGAGTGTCCTCTCCACAGCTTCTGCTTGAATTCTTATGTGATGCTGCCTCCCCACCCCTCTAACAGAATCAAAATGACTACTCATCATCAATGGAAATTTGTTCCCTATAAGTCTGACCTCATATTCTTGGTTTCATCCTTTGGATTCCATTTCCCTTCCATGAAAGAGGCCCATGACTATGCCATGTGTCCCCACCTCTCACCCCCGTTGCCACATCCCCATAACCTTACCAGCCATCTTTTTCTAGGCCCAACAAGCTAACATTTCCTAACCATTCTTTATACGATATGCTTCCAAGTCTCATATTTCCAATAAAGTTTTCAATAGAGAAAATAAGCAGCCAATGTGGTAGATGCTCACTTCATTTCCCTTCCCTGACTCCCTCCCAGGAATGAGGAAATGAGTTGCAAGTAAGTGAAAGCCTCACTGGATAAGCCACAATGTGGATCATTAAGAGTTGCTTTCAGTTTAGACCCAAACAGGTGTCTTGTGAAAATGGCATAAAGAGTAGATATTCCTGGTATCAATCATAGAGAAAAGGGGTAGGACCCCAGGAAGGAAATGGGAATCTAAATGGGCCATTACAGGTCTTGGGCCTCTGTGCTGAACTTCAAAGAATTTAAGAGTATTTGAGAGTTCTCTTGAGTGTAAGGGAAAGAAACAACAGCCCCTGCCACATAGAAGTAGCTAGAAACTGGGCAACCCTGTGGGCAGTTGCACTGAAGGAGAATGAGTTCACCTCTTGATGCAGATTATCTGGTTCAATGTTTGGCCAAATCCGGCTTGTTGCCTGTTTTTGTAAATAAAATTGTATCAAAACAGAGCCACACCTACGATTTACCTATTAACTATGGTTGCTTTTGTGCTATAATAGCAGAGTTGAGTAGTTTGTGACAGAGACTGAGCCTCAGTAGGCCTAAAACATTTACTAGCCCTTTACAGAAAAAGTCTGCCACCCCCAATCTAGTTCACCATTTCCAGTATTATATCCTTACAGCATTAGTCTTGAGTGATATGCTCCCAAATTTATTGGGGGGACGTTCTTCACATCAGATGCCCCTCTTGGAAATTCATGGTGCTACTAGCCTAGTAAAGGCTCCAAGAATTCCTGCAGCACACACGTCTGTTTAACTCTGTTTAACTCAGCACTCCTCAGACTCGCTTGGCCCTATCAACATTCCATGCAGCATAAGGAGCACACTTGGCAAAACACCAATCTTGTTGCTTATTACTGTTCTTTGAATTGATTTTCTTTCTATTTTTTTTCCTAAGCCTGTGGACACGCCTTGCTTAGATTTTCCAGTCTAGTGACAGTTATGCTAATGAGATCTGAGGGGAGGGCTGTGGTATCCCCCCTTAGGCCAGAGTGGTAGAGGGAGCAGTGTCTCTCTCCTCGAGGAGGTGGCAGCATTAGAAATTGGGGAGAACCCTCAGTGGGCCGGAGGATTCCCTCTCCAATATCATCATATTTTCCCTCTTTATTGGATTATTCCTATGAGCAAAGAACATAATATCTTTCATCTCAAAAAGCAAACCAACACTCTCTTGAACCCCATCCCCATTCCTCTGCTGACATTTACAACAGATCTCCCCTAAAACATTGTCTATAGTCATCTCCCCCAATTCCCTCTTCCTACTCTCTCTCGAACCCACTCTAGTGAGGCTTTTTCCCCTACCACTCCCCTGAAATGGCTCTTGTCAAGGTCACCACAACCTCCGTGTGGCTTAACCCAAGGTCAAGGTTCAGTCATTGCACTCAGAATATCTGCAGTACTCTACACAGATAATGAGACTTCTCCCCAAACACTTCCCTCTTTTGGCTTCTGGGATCCTGCTCTCCTTTGGCTCTCCTCCTACCTCACCGGCCTCTCCTTCTCAGCTATTCCATGGGTCGCCATAATCCCCCTGACCTCCAAATGCTGGAATTCCCTAAGGCGCCTCACTAGAATGCCTCTCTCCATCTACATGTTCTCTAGGTGATCTCATCCTGTCTCATGGCTTTAAATGCCAGTGACTTCCACATTTCTATCTCTATCCTCAGTCTGGAATGTTCTTTCCCCAGAAATTTGCTTGGCTCACTTCTTTCCATGTTTTTGCTAAAATACCACATTATCGGTAAGGTCCTCCCTGATCACTCTCTGTAAATATATGTATAAATATCACCCTCACCCCTCACTCCTGCCTGCCAGTGCTCCCTTAGCACGTTTTTTTTTTTTTCTTCTTAGCACTTATTACCATCTGAAGTTCTCTCTAAATATATTTAGTTATTTCTTGGTTGTTTGTTTTTCCTCATTAGAACATAAGCTTTATGAATGCAGGTACTTTTTTGTTCTCTGATGTAATCCAAGGGCCTAAAACCCTGGAAGACGCATAGTAGGCACTCAGTAAATGTTTTAGGATGGATGAGTAAAGGTGTGAGTTGCCTGCCTTGGGATTCTAGGAGTCAACATGATTTCATAGCTGAGGAAGCTAAGTTTAGGTCTTTTTGCCTCAAATCACATGGTTTGTAAGTGGCAAAACTGATATATGAATCCTGGTCATGTGATTGATGGGGTGGCGGGGGTGTGGACACAGGTTCCATTTCTGCTCTCATGTAGTTTTTCAGTGAAGGCCGACTTTGAACAGATAATGGCAACTTACCCCTTGACCTCTAGGCCAGGTTCTTCCCGAGGCTCCTTGCTACCACCAAAACGACCCTTTGAGACCAAGGTTTTTGTCCTTAAACAGCCATTACTCTTTCTTGAAGCATAAATCCTAGAGGATTCTGGAGCGTGAAATGAATTTTTACCTCACATTTAAGATAACCTTTTCAGCTTTCTAAACTATGACTGTTATTAAGTGGTGAGTATCTTGTGTGGTTTGTCACGTGTCCCTGTATCTCCTGGTTGGTCTCCTATATTTGCACTTCTAGTTTTTAATGCCCATACCTTAGCAAGGTGAATGGTTTTAATTTTGCTACCCTCACCAGAGTCTAGTCCAAAGCACCGTGAGTCTGCCCTTCCATTTTGAGAAGATTCTGCTATACAGTGGCAAGTGGGGGGGTGCCAGGGGTTCTGTGAGATCTTTAGCCCGTCCTGGTGGCCCACGTAAGAAAAATGTTAAGAACCATTGTTACAGAGGTCTTCCCTCACTCATCTCTCCATTCAAAGTGAATAACATCTTAGAACCCAGAATCTTAGATTTGGATGGAATCTCAAAAGTCTTATTGTCCCACCATTTTGCACCAATCCAGTGACCCCTAAAACATCTGTGACATGAGGGTCACCTCCACTTGAGCCTCTTTATCAACAAAATATTTTTACTCTCATATAACTTTCCTTAGGTTGAGTCAAAAACAGCCTCACCTAAAGCCTCTGCACATTGGTCTTGGTTTTGTCCTTGAGACCTAGTCCCATGTAAATCTCACCTTTCACTTTTTTGCCAGGTCTTCAAATAGGCCTGTGAGCATAGAAAAAAGCATTAGATCCATTCGTGCTGGACCTAGATACCAATATAACTCTTTTGGCTATTAAAACAAATATAGGTTAATAAATCTTTCTATTTACCCCCAGGCAGAAATGGAGTTAAAAATACTGCCATTACCATGGTGTGGATGGAGAAACCAAGGCATATGGATGGAGGATGCCTCACTGTTGGCTCAGTGGACAGAAGATCCGGGACTACTTGTCCTTTGCTCTGACTTGGATTCCCTAATGTAGTACATACTCCAGAGAAAGCTATTAGAATAACGACTCTAAGAACATTAGAATTGCTATTATTGAGAAAGATGCAGTTTCCTTTAAAGGGTTTCATTCTTCTTAGATGAGTTCTACTTTCTGCTTTCCCTTCATTCGAATTCCATGTTTACTATTTCCACTCCACTCCTGGCGTGATAAAGCTAAAATTCCACTCACACCATCCAGCAAACTAGACTCCAGGCAGCAGCAGACAGGGGCATTTGGTCTGCTGGAGACAATGGTTTCTCTCCAGTTTGGTCAGCAAGCCGGATTTAAACTGACAAGATCATAGCTCTACAAAAATAAGATCTATTAATTGTCCTGAGGAAGGAAAAGGTCATTGGGCAAATATTACCCTGTATCTCATTTTTCAACTAGAGTCTGGGCATCAGCATCAAATCATTTCTCTGTAACTAGATCCTGCCTCTCAACAGTAATTAAAAAAATGACTCAATAAAATCATGCTCTATGTCTGCTTGTGAATTTTGTTACTTGAATACATTTTACTTATACCGAAATCAGTCTGGAGTTGCTGACACTGTACTTTCTTCAGGACCCCACTGAAAAATGTATTGAAGGTATCTGGGACCATTAATTGATTCTCCCAGATTCCTGTTGTAGCCCATTTCTCAGGCTTCAGCTCCTAAGGAAGAACAGATGTTTCCTTCACATGACCTGGGTCACTAATAAAGGCAGGGTATGGGAGGGGGCAGGCGGGGAAATGTTACCCATCAGACCAAATGCGATTTATCTGATAGACTCCAGGGATGGTGGGCTGCAGGGGAATGGCAGCAAGAGCACCATCAAAAGTATAGGCCTTATGGACATATGTACACTACCAAATGTAAAACAGATAGCTAGTGGGAAGCAGCTGCATAGCACAGGGAGATCAGCTCGGTGCTTTGTGACCACCTAGAGCGGTGGGATAGGGAGGGTGGGAGGGAGACGCAAGCGGGAAGAGATATGGGGATATATGTATATGTATATGTATTCATAAAGCTTATGTTCTTATGTTCTTTGTTATAAAGCAGGAACTAACACACCATTGTAAAGCAATTATACTCCAATAAAGATGTTAAAAAAAAAAGTATAGGCCTTGAGGGGATGGAAGATGTGAGACGTTGTATAGGGAAAGGAGGCTGCAGAGGATATTTTCTCTAGCTCTCCTTGGCGCTTTGTGGGCAAAACCCATAATGCTTTGCCTCCTTGGGCTATGGAAGCATATTTTCAGATTCAACAAACGTTTACTAAGTATCTACTATGTGCCCATCAAAAAAGTAAACACTCTCATAAATAGTACTTCATTTAAACCTCATTATAATCCTGTGAATTAGGTGGAGTTGTAATGTGGGTTTGGGGGATATTTTGCTTTCTTGTTTGCTGTTAGTAGTTTGATTAAATGGTTATGTCAACCATCTTAAATCTTACTGGGAGACTGGATAAATAAATAAACAAACAGCAGACACACACATAAGTTCTTCCTCTACAATATTAATGCCAGTACCTCTTTACCGAAGCAGATCCAGGCAGGATGACTTGCCCAAGATCATATGGCCCGGAAGTGGCTGAATTGAGACTTGATGCCAGAGTGGGCACCAGAACCCATGCTTCCTCCTCCCCCAGCCCCACCCCACTGCCTGCCATGTTAATGGTCTGTTTAATGCATTTGTACTCAGGAGATACCTTTGTAATCCCATCTCGGTAGTGTTCTAGCAGTGTCTCTGATTTTAAATGTGAAGAAATAAAAAAAATTAATCCTTTTCAAATATAACTTGCATCTGTTCCCTTCACTTTTAGCTTCAAGTTTGCTGGGTTTTTTTGTTTTTTGGTTTTTGTTTTGGCTGTGCCGCGAAGCTTGTGGTATCTCAGTTCCCTGACCAGGGACTGAACCCCGGCTACGGCAGTGAAAGCCCGGAATCCTAACCACTAAGCCACCAGGAACCTCCCTTGAGTTTGCTTTTTTAATTTTTATCCGGGCGATCATTAAAGTCCCTGATAAGTTTCATTTCACTCTGCTTTCTTGGTCTCACTCATTCCTGGCAGTCATGTCCACATGTCAGGGTTTCAAGCTGAAGACAAATGTAGGAATTCTACTTCCAACATGGATAACTTCTCTCCTGTTCCCAGAGTTATCATGAGATCAACAAGTGCTGAGCCAGCTGAGGAGGAATCATCCTTGTCCAGAGGAGAGTTCTCTCTTGTGGTCATTCTCTTTCCAGCCACTGCTCTTCTGACCTTTTCCTTCTTTTCCCTTGGCCTCAAGCCCTGAAGCCTGGCCTGCTGTGGAGGAATCCACAGTGGCAACTTCTCCAGATACTTCAGCTCACAGAGTGGATGGGGGTGGGAGTGGGAGGGCTACACAGTGCTTACTGAGGGGTTGGGCTGTTAACATTGAGGAGGAGGGGAATCTGGGAACAGGCAGTTTTGCTGTCTCCCCTCCTGTCTTCTAACAAAGACTCTCTCCTTGACCTAACTCTCACCAGGCTCCTCAAAGCCCTCTGCACCTTGACCTTCAGTGTCCCTCCTTGTCCGGCCTGTACAGCCCAAATGTAGTAAGAATCCTGTCAAGTCAGTTTATCCAGATCCCCACCCCTGATATCTGACCAAATTACTCATGCGGCACACCCCCCGGGTGATGTCTGATCACCCAGGCCTGCCTTCAGCAAGAATCCTGTTAGGTCAGCGTAACAAGAATTAACCTACTCTCCGAGCAGCTTTCCATCACCAACTACTCTTTGGCTATAAATGCCCACTTTTCCTTGTTGTATTCAGAATTGAGCCCAGTTCTGTACTGAGGTCTCTTTTCTCCTACTGCAGTTCTTCCTGAATCAAATCTGTTTTTACTGCTGTAACCACTGTCCAGCTCTGGTTCTCTTTGACGTGTCAACAATCAAAGAACAACGCCAGACTAGTTTGGAAAGAAAGGAATCAAAGCAAACATAAAACTTAGGGAGCATGACCTCCTCTCACTCTGCATGTCCTCACACAAGGGGTGGTCGGAGTGAGCATACATGTTAAAGTACAACAGCACAGGGCTTCCCTGGTGGCGCAGTGGTTGAGAATCTGCCTGCTAATGCAGGGGACACGGGTTCGAGCCCTGGTCTGGGAAGATCCCACATGCCGCGGAGCGGCTGGGCCCGTGAGCCACAATTACTGAGCATGCGCGTCTGGAGCCTGTGCTCCGCAACAGGAGAGGCCGCGGTAGTGAGAGGCCCGCGCACCGTGATGAAGAGTGGCCCCCGCTTGCCACAACTGGAGAAAGCCCTAGCACAGAAACGAAGACCCAACATAGCAATCAATCAATCAATCAATTAATCAATTAAAAAATAAATAAATAAAATCTTTAAAAAAAAAAAAAAAAAAAGTACAACAGCACACATGAACGGAGAGCAAGTTCATGAATTCTAGTCCTGTTTACATTTCAATCCCCAAATTAATTGTTTAGTCATAAGTGTTCTGCCACAATTGTGGTCATATCAGTAGCTTTCTGTAAATGAACCTAAAAACCTTTATTAACCCAAATTATTTTTTGAATGCTTATGCCAAAAGGAAGCCTGGAGCTAAATTTAGTGCTCAACTGCAATCATAAATTTATCCCAGATGCCTGGCATTTCTCATTCTCCTCTCCTTTTGATTAGTTTTGGCTCCCTTTCCATTTTTAATTGTCAAGGTTTATTTGAGATTTAACATAATAAATAGTCTCAATCCTTTTTGCATTTCTACTCAGGAAGTCAAATTAGCTAATATTTTCAGATGTTGACATTCCTTTCAGGAATAAGCCCTTACTGTAAAAAATCAGCTTTGGAAACACAAGTGTAAATGGAAACACAATCCACTGGCTCGCACACTGCTCTTCCCTGTTGTGGACGCCAGCAGACATTTGGTCCCCAGCCGGGCATGTATCACTTAGGTACACAAGCACCTTATACATCTATGTCTCCTACACCAAGGAAATAAAACCCTCTTCTCTATGGAACAGAGATTTTGAACACCAAGGAAATAAAACCCAAGGAAATAAAACCCTCTTCTCTATGGAACAGAGATTTTGCCTTGGGATTCTACACCAAGGAAATAAAACCCTCTTCTACACCAAGGAAATAAAACCTACAAGGAAATAAAACCCTCTTCTCTATGGAACAGAGATTTTGAACAGCAGGTAGTGGGCCTGACTTCAGTGTTTTTCCATAACAAATAAACAGCATTTTGTACCATTAAGTGAATTTGCACTGTCCAAGCAAAATGGCTTCGAATACTGCCAAATGCGATTATCAAGACTTGATTTACTCCTGCCCTGTGGTAGCCTGGACACTTAGCTTTGTGCAAATTCAGCTGGACTTGCTTTTCCTCTGGCTAAGCAGAGACAGGGCCACTTCTAGTGAGTCAGGGAAAAGGTGAGCTCCACAGCACAGGGAGTAATGGGCAATAAAGCAGAGCCATGGTTTGCTGCCTAGCTCCATCATCTTGCTTCCAACCGGTGTTGATCTGGCCCAGGTAGCGCAGGCTGTAGGGGACTCACTAGGGATGCCAAGGATCCGAAAAAGTGAGGAGGAGCCAGAGGCAGGGTTACTTTCGCTCCACTCTTCCTGTCATTCCTTCCCTAAACCAGTGCCCTGCTTTTCTTGGACCCCTGGGTCCTTGGACACCCGCTGACCAGCACCACCTGCCTCTTCACCCCCTCCCTTGACAGCAACCCCTGCAGCAGGTTCCAGGGGGCTCTGGCACCAGTGGGACCTGGTTGGTTACCCCAGCTCTGCCACTTGTAGCTCTGTATCACCTGACTTCTTGGAAATTCGATTTGCTCAATAGGAAGAATAATCCCCACCTCATGATTAAATTTTAATGTATTTCAAAATGAAAACAGAATATCAAAAAAAAAAAAAGATATCTGCACTCCCATGTTTGTTGCAGCATTATTCACAATAGCCAAGATGTGGAAACTCAAGTGTTTTGTCAATGGATAAATGGATAAAGAAGACGTGGTATGTAGGTATGCATATATGTACATACGTACATACAATCAATGGAATATTATTCAGCCATGAGAAAGAAGGAAATCCTGCCATTTTGTGACAACATGGATGGGCCTTGAGGGCCTTATGCTAAGAGAAATAAATTCGTCTGAGAAAGACAAATACCATATGATAACACTTATATGTGGAATCTAAAATAGGCAAACTCAGATAAACAGGGAGTAGAATGGTGGTTGCCAGGGGTTAGGGGGTGGGGGAAATGGGGAGATGTTGCTCAACGGGTACAAACTACCTCTTACTAGATTAAGAAATTTGGGAATCTAATGTACAATAGTGATTGATTTTAGCTAATAATACTGTATTATATACTTGAGTGTTTCTAAGAGAGTAGATCTCAAATGTTTTCACCACAAAAAAGAAATGGTAACGCTGTGACAGGATGGAGGTTGTAGCTAATGCTATAGCGGTAATCATTCTGCAGTATATAAGTGCATCAAATCACAACTGTTGTACACCTTAAACGTATACAATATTATGTGTCAATTATATCTCAATAAAGCTGAAAAATATTTTTTTAAATTTTAACCCGTTTCAAGTGACTGGCATGATGTTGGGGTACCAGTAAAGGCTCAGTTATGGTTAGTTCCCTTCCCTCTCTATCCTCCAGCCCTCGCCCCCTGCAGACTCACCTAGCTTGTCTCTTTTCTTCAAGGTTCTCCCCTCTAGACTGACAGCACATTCCATCCACTCCAAATGATTCAGAGATTGACACGTATTCTCTCCTTGACCAAATGTTAGTCAGGCTCGCTGAGCCCAATGAGGCCCCATCCTCCAAGAGCCCAATTTAGCAAGAATCCTGTCAAGATGGTTTAGCCAGAATCTTTCATCCTCAGTATCTGATCACCCTGGCCTGCTTTCAGCAAGACTCTTGCTATGCCCATTTATCCAGAATTCCCCATTATTCCTGATATTTCCTCTTTCTAATTTTCTGCCCCCACCCCTTCAATCTTTGGCTATAAATTCCCACTTTTCCTTGTATTTGGGGCTGAGCCAAATCTGTCTCCCATACTATAAAATCTCTATTGCAATAGTCTTGAATAAAGTCTGCACTACCATTCTTTAACATGTGTCACGAATAATTTTTTTCTTTAACAAGACCTCAAGCATCTGTGCTCTTGCTTGTGACTTTCAGAAATTTCTGTTCACTGTTCTCGTCTTTCCAACCTGGTTAAATGATATTCACTTCTATAATGTCAATTCCTTTGCACAGTTTTCACGGGCAACCCTCACCGCCACTTCCAAGGCCTGTCTAGTACAGGGCTCGGCACCAGACAGCCTGGAGTCAAACCCCAATTCCACTTTTCTTTAACTTTTGACCTTGGGAAAGTTATTTAACCTGTCTGTACCTCAGTTCCCTCATCAATAAATGAGGAGAATAATTCTAACCACCACATTGGACTGTTGTTGCATTAATTCTATTGAGTGCTTGGATATAGTGTCTGGCTCATAGTAAGTGCTCAGTACCATTGTTATTATCTCTTCTCACATTTTATAATTATCTTTGTTATTAATAATATCTGCCCTGTCCCTACCCCCAATCCTAGACCAGGAAGCTCCTCAATAGCAGGAGTGGGTCTCACTCATCTTTGCATTTTCCCTCCAGCTTCACATCACCATGGCTCACAGTGTACACTCAGTCCCTGTGCTGATAACAATTGGTCTGATAAAGAATTCATGGCAGGTGTTGATGGGTGCCACATATGATCTCTCTGGCAGTTTCCTTATACTTTTTTCAATAGCTTCATCAAGATATCTTCAATATACAAAATCTATATATATTTAAGGTGTACAACTTGATGTTTTGATATATGTACACATTGTGAAAAGATCACCACAATCAAGCTAATTAACATACTTATCACCTCTACAAAATTACCATTGTGTGTGTGTGTGTGTGTGTGTGTGTGTGTGTGTGTGTGGTGAGGAGTTTAAGATTTATCCTCTTCACAAATCTCAATTATACAATACAGTATTGTTAACTATTATCACCATGCTGTATGTTAGATCTCTAGAACTTAGTCATCTTACATAACTGAAATATCCTTTGGCTATTTCCCTCTCCTCCTAGCCCCTGGCAACCACCATTCTACTCTCTGTTTCTATGAGTTTGACTGTTTTAGATTCCACTTATAAGTGAGATGATACAGTATTTGTCTTTCTGTGTCTGGCTTATTTCACTTAGCATAATGTCTTCCAGTTCCATCCATGTTGCTGCAAATGGCAGGATTTCCCTCTTTTTTAAAGTTGAAAATATTCCACTGTGTGTGTATGTATGTGTGTGTGTATATATACATTTTTTCTCTATTTCTGTATCACATTTTCTTTATCAATTCATCTGCCAAAGTATATTTAGGTTGTTTTCATATCTTGGCTACTGTAAATAATGCTGCGATGAACCTGGGAGTGCAAATATGTCTTCATGATCCTGATTTCAGCTCTTTTATACCCAGAAGTGGGATTGTTGGCTCATATCGGTCTTGGCAATAATCTTTTGGATGTGACACCAAAATCACAGGAAACAAAAGCAAACACAGACAAATGGGATTACATTACTGCCGGGGAGGGGATGGGCCAGTTCTTTAGAAATGCTCCTAGTCTCTGACCCACATTCAGCCTAGTTTATAGCAATCAAACCAGCCTTTTTTCAGGGAAAGGCCTCACCTTAGGAAACCAATGTTTCTGATCAAAGGTCAACTTCAAAATCCAATCCAGAAGCAATTACAGCAGTGTTTTAAGAACCACAGTTGAGGGTCAAAGTTCAACTTTTTTTTTTTTTCCCTGAAACAAGTTGCCTCTGCCCGTTGACAAACAAGGTTGAGTCTCAGGGGACTATAATACAATTCTAATTTAAAATCTAAAGCTCCATGCTCCTTTCAAATTGTCATCAGTTTGCCATACTGCTTTGTTGAAAAAAAAACCAAGGTCAGTGGGCATGAGCTCTGTCATTTTCTTTCACCTCCATTTCAGTGATGCTCTGTCCCTGAATCCACTTGCCCTCATTTTGGGAAAAGAAGTTCCCTCCTCTCCAGAGATAAACCCTCCCTCTGTGCTACCAACCTGTCCACTCTCTCTCCCTCAAGGATCTGAAGACACTGCCCCTGCCCCTAGTTCTCCTCTCTCCATCACCTGCCACCACTTGGTGCAGAGTTGCCCAAACTTTGGAACAGGTGGTTACTACTGGTGATGTGCAAGATGATTAAAAATAAAACACTTTAAAATAGGTATGCATTTAATTTGAACATGTATTAAGAAACAAATTACATAACTAGAACGTCAAACCCATAATTTTGCAGATATTACTGCTTTAGGTGAAGTTAAACATATTTAAGTTTTTTAAAAAGCTAATTGACTTATAATAATACCAAGTAAATGATAGCGGGAGGGATATGTGGCTTTGGAAACAATGGACTGAAGTTTGGATGGTCTGCACAGTAGAGAGCCCTGGGCTGGCAGCCAGGAGTCCCTGCTCTGCCACTCACTCTCCATGTGGCCTCAAACACATGCCTTAACCTCTCTAGGCCTCCACTGGGATTGTTTGTGATTTCACGGGACTGGCTCCTTTCCTGATTTTCAAATTCACTCAGCTTTTCCCAGTGTGTTTAAAAACAACCTCCCCAAACTATTCCTTGGGTGGGCTGAACCCTCAAGTTTTAGCTCTCTGGGTTCTCTCCATCCCTTTTTACTGTGTGAATTCTGAGCTGATGCATTCTTAATCCCTTCCCTCTCTTAAAAGCCCCACAATCTGCCTGCAAGCCTGACGGCTCCTCTGAAAGAGCCCTTCAATGTTACCGCGACTTCACAAACAGCAAGAAGGGCTGCTAGTATGCAGCTTCTGGAATAATACAACTTAAATGGGCTTTGCGGACAGGCCTAGGAACCCACCCTGATGCACAGTGTGCTCTATCCTAGGAGAATGGATTCTGAGCTGCCAGCATCTCATTCACAAGAGGACTTTTAGAACCTATCTCTATTCATTTATAGTTGAAGACCCCTCCAGACCCCTCCTGGACTGTCAAACAACATGCAGCAAGGGTCCCTGGGCTGCTGCCCTCACTTGCCCTGCTGCTGCCTTCTGATGATGTGAAGGGTGTTGGAGGAATGCCAGGAAGCAGCTCCTGGGGCACTGGCTTAGTATTATGGGCTGAATCAGGTGCCTATACCCACAGTGAGGGCTTCCAAGGGACATCAAGCAAGGGCAGCTGCCCAACTGCAGCCCCAAGAGAAGCCTGGGGTGAATGAGGAAAAGCAGCTAGGCTTTTGGGTTCAACGGGGCCAAATGATTCCCTTTCTTCCTGTCTTAATCGCTTAATGTGCTAAATGACAATAGTTAGTATTCAGAATAGGAAAGACTTTGTGTTAGTTTGCTAGCACTGCTGTAAAGAAGTACCACAACAGGAAAGTATCGTCTCACAATTCTGGAGGCCAGAAGTCCAAAATCAAGTTGTTGACCAAGGTTAGTTTCTTCTGAAGGCTGTGAGGTAAGGATCCCTTCCAGGCCTCTCTCCTTGGTTTAGAGTTGGCTGTCTTCACACTCACATGGTGTTCTCCCTCTGTGTGGCTTGTGTCCAAATTTCCTCCCTTTTATAAGGACATCAGTCAATTGGATTAGGGGCCCACCCTCCTCCAGAATGACCTCATCTTAACTGATAACTGCAACAACCTTACTTCTAAATCAAATCATATTGAGGTACTGGGGAGTGAGGGCTTCAATATATGAATTTTTGGAGGGGCACAATTCATTCCACAACAGACTTGAAGAACTGAACAAGGAGCCAGGGCAGCTGGATTCTAGAACCAACTCTACTCTAAGCAGCTGTGTGGCACAGGGTACACTGAGTAGGTTCTCTAGGCCTCAGGATTTTCCTGGGCCCCTCAGTCTGAAGGTTTAAGACTAGACCGTCTCAAAGGCCCCTCTAGCTCTAACAGCCAATAGCTTCATCATCTAATTGAAACGCATCCA
Organism: Balaenoptera acutorostrata; assembly: GCF_949987535.1. NCBI lineage: Eukaryota > Metazoa > Chordata > Mammalia > Artiodactyla > Balaenopteridae > Balaenoptera > Balaenoptera acutorostrata. The sequence continues at coordinate 70,680,863 of NC_080075.1, read as the reverse complement.
AATGTTAACAAAGCATTTAAAACTTATTACATGGAAGATACAGTATAAACACTAAGAAATAATAACCCCTGAGCTTCCATATAAAAAATGCATACAAATTCAAAGTGGTTTTCAAATATTATTTCATTAATCCTTACAAATCCCCTGTGAAGTAGTATTTTTAAAGAGCAAACTGACAATTGTGCTATAATCTGGTCAAGTAAAAGAACAATATCTCAGACAAGATGACAGCAGACTCATCTGCCACAGGGAGGGCTGAATATTCAAAGGCCATGCAAGTCGGAAACAAATAGGAAATTTCATCTCAGCTGGCTTCGAAATAGGGGTTGGAAATGAGGTCTTGGCTGCCATCCTGGGGGACTTTCCAAAGGAGGGAGGGGAGATTTACGAGCAGAGTTTCTAGAACACATGCATCATTCATGGCCTCTAATTTTTCATGCATAAATATTTGAGCTGATATTTAAGATCTAGGAAATCTTCTGGGAGGGAATTACAATGTTTTCCTGAAGAGTGAAAAAAACACTGCCCTAGATGATTTTCTTTTTTTTTCTTTTTTTTTTTAATACCAGGGTTAAAAAGGTAGGTGAGGTTGAGACTATGGAGATGTGGCCATTGCACAAAAGCCCTCTCCTTTCCAGCCACTGGCCATCATCCTGATTCTGACCAGCTTTCAGAGACAGCTGACCACACACTCTATCCCAGGACACTGATCCCACATTCCATCTAGAAGGCAAGATGAAGCGGGCAATTGAATGAAGGAAGCTGACCCCTGGGCACAGGACAAAAGGTTACATCCAGGTTTGGACTTGCACAAAGACCCTCTGCTACGCTGGATGATGGAGGGGCCAGGAAGACACTGCTTGATCAGCCCAACCTTAAATAGTTCCTTCACTGGCCAGCCTTCTGGCCTGAAATCCCAACATTGGATATTTTTGGGGGGTTGCAAGAATTTCTATCTCCAAGTGACTCCCTTTAAAATCCAAATTCTTCTAGACATGTGAGGGGCTGGACCTCTTAACTAATCACCAGCATCTTAGTGTAAAAGTTTGTCCTAACAATCCTACTCTGTGGTGCTGAGAGATTACTTAGAGATGAACTGGCTATGGTAGGTTCCCAAGCCTGTGGTGGGAACTAGGAAGGAGGAGAGGAACAAAAAAGAGGTGTCATAGGGGTGGCTGGACGACTCCGAAGATCATTTCTGCCTGTTTCATTACTCTGTCAGATGGGCTACAGTACAGGTTAACCTCATTTTAGTGAAGCAGCAATACTAGTAGTTTACATGTTAACTTTACTTAGTGAAGCATCAATACAGCTAAACTACTGTAACATTTAATACTGTGACCCAATTGGCAAATCTAATCTTATGCAGTCAGAAATTCTATTGCAGGGTCCTACTGAGATTGTTTTTATTATCAAAAACAAAGAACAACAACCTTTAAAGACTGTAACTTTAAAAGAATCCAGCTTCTCTGCATGACCTAGACCCAGCCTCACATCTCAACACTCCTTCAAACATACCTATATCCAATCTCTTATAGCTCCTCAAATGAGCCAGCTCCCTCACACCTCCTCTGTACATGCTGTTCCCTTGGTATGGAATGCCCTTCATGGCCTCTTCCACCTGGCTAACCACTATTCTTCATTCAAGACTAAACTCAAGCCCACACCTTCCAGAAAGCCTTCCCCGACTTCCTAGGTAGGTGAGGGTCCCTCCACTGCATCTGGCAGCAATTGTGACTCTGGTCATAACTGTTAGTTTAGTTTCCAGTTTCTTCCTCTAGAGCACAGGCAGAACCAATGGTCTCCATCTCAGCATCCCCAGTGTGAGACCCAGTTCCCAGCAACTAGGAAATGCTGAACAATATTTTTTGTGAATGAGCCATTTTCTTACCTGTTAATTTTGCTGATTTAAAAAAAGACAGAACTCGACTCTGCTGAGGGTGCATTGAAGCACTCATCTTCTACTTTGTGGTGGAAATATAAATTGCCTCAAGGCCCTTGGAAAGCCATTTGGCAAGACGCATCACACACAATAGTAACATCATAGCCTTTGACCTTGACACTCCTGAGAATTTCTCTTCAGAAAATAATATAAGCTATGACAAAGTGATCACCATGATGATATTCAGGGCAGCATTACTTAAAATAGAAAATACCTGGAATGAACTTAAATGTCCAATAACAGAGGAGTAGTTAAATTGCAATCCAATGCAATGTTTCATGACCATTAAAAATCATGGTTATGACCCAATCAAAAAATGGGCAGAAGACCTAAACAGACATTTCTCCAAGAAGACATACAGATGGCCAATAGGCACATGAAAAGATGCTCAACATCACTAATTATTAGAGAAATGAAAATCAAAACTACAATAAGGTAACACCTCACACTGGTCAGAATGGCCATCATTAAAAAGTCTAAAAAATCTACAAACAATAAATGCTGGAGAGGGTGTGGAGAAAAGGGAACCCTCTTGCACTGGTGGTGGGAATGTAAATTGATACAGCCACTATGGAGAACAGTATGGAGGTTCCTTAAAAAACTAAAAATAGAATTACCATACGACCCAGCAATCCCACTACTGGGCATATACCCTGAGAAAACCATAATTCAAAAAGAGTCATGTACCACAATGTTCACTGCAGCTCTATTTACAATAGCCAGGACATGGAAGCAACCTAAGTGTCCATTGACAGATGAATGGATAAAGAAGATGTGGCACATATACACAATGGAATATTACTCAGCCATAAAAAGAAACGAAATTGAGTTATTTGTAGTGAGGTGGATGGACCTACAGTCTGTCATACAGAGTGAAGTAAGTCAGAAAGAGAAAAACAAATATGCTAACACATATATATGGAATCTAAAAAAACAAAATAAAAGGTTCTGAAGAACCTAGGGACAGGACAGGAATAAAGACGCAGACATAGAGAATGGACTTGAGGACATGGGGAGGGGGAAAGGTAAGCTGGGACGAAGTGAGAGAGTGGCATGGACATATATACACTACCAAACATAAAATAGCTAGTGGGAAGCAGCTGCATAGCACAGAGAGATCAGCTCAGTGCCTTGTGTCCACCTAAAGGGGTGGGATAGGGAGGGTGGGAGGGAGACACAAGAGGGCAGAGATATGGGGATATATGTATATGTATAGCTGATTCACTTTGTTATAAAACAAAAACTAACACACCATTGGAAAGCAATTATACTCCAATAAAGATGTTAAAAAAATAAAAATAAATAAAAATTTAAAAATATTTAAAAGTCTACAAATAACGACTACTGGAGAGGGTGTGGAGAAAAGAGAACCCTCTTACACTGTTGGTGGGAATGTAAGTTGGTGCAGCCACTATGGAAAACAGTGTGGAGGTTCCTCAGAAAACGAAAAACAGAATTACCATATGATCCAGCAATCCCACTCCTGGGTATATATCCATACAAAACTCTAATCCAAAAAGATATATGTACCCCTATGTTCATAGCAGCACTATTTACAATAGTCAAGACATGGAAGCAACTTAAATGTCCATTGATAGATGAATGGATAAAAAAGATGTGGTACATATATACAATGGAATACTACTCAGAATTAAAAAAGAAAGAAAGAATGCCATTTGCAGCAACATGGAGAGCAATTTGATGCAACTAGAGATTATCATACTAACTGAAGTCAGTCAGAAAGAGAAAGATAAATACTGTATGATATTACTTATATGTGGAATCTAAAATATGGCACAAATGAACCTATCTACAAAACAGAAACAGACTCACAGACATAGAGAACAGACTTGTCATTACCAAAGGGGAGGGAGGGTGGGAGAGGGATGGACTGGGAGTTTGGGGTCAGTGGATGCAAACCATTACACATAGAATGGAAAAACAACAAGGTCCTACTGTATAGCACAGAGAACTATATTCAACATCCTGGGATAAACCATAATGGAAAAGAATATAAAAAAAGAATGTATATATGTGTATAACTGAGTCACTTTGCTATACAGCAGAAATTAACTCAACATTGTAAATCAACTATACTTCAATAAAAAAATAAATTTAAAAGACTCATGGTTATAAAAAACTATCAAATGTGGAAAATGGTGATAAAACATTAAATGAAAAAGATATAAAATGCTTGTATAAGATAATTATGACTATGTAAAATAAAAAAAATAGCTAACACACATATGGTACCTCACTTTAATATTTTACATGTATTAACTCTTTTAATTCTTACAATAACACTATATGGTAGGTACTGACAAAGATCCTCTCCTTGACCAAATTCTAGGCAGGCTCTTCTGAGCTCTCTTTCTAACTAGGCCCATGTCCTTTTTTGTAGAATCCAGTTTCTAGAAAGAATCCCACTAAGTTAGTTTAGCCTAAACCCCTCACCATCTGATCCCTGTCAATATTTGGTTGGGTTCCTCATCCTCCACCATCTCCCAGGTGATGTCTGATCACCCTGACCTGCCTTCAGCAAGAATCCTGTTAGGTCAGTTTAGCTAGAACTCTCCCTTACTCCTGTTATTTCCTTTCAGTAATTTTCCATCCACTGCCCCTCACCCTGCTACTTGGCTACAGATTCTCACTTTTCATTGTATTCAGAGTTGAGCCCAATCTCTCTGCTCTACAAAAAACTCACTGTAGTAGGACCCCCTTGAATAAAGTCTGTCTTACAGTTCTTTAACAAGTGCCATGAATAATTTAACAGTGTTATTAATATCCCCATTTTATAGATGATGGGGGCAGAAGCACAGAGATGTTAAGCAACCTGCCCTAAATCATTTAGCTAGTAAGTGACAGAGCCTGAATTTGAAACCAGTCTGTGTCCAAAGACTGTGCTTTTCACCACTATGATATAAACTTCACCCAGAGTTTGGAAGAAAATAAGCAAACTGCTACTGCCTTTTTTTTTTTTGAAATTTATTTATTATTTATACAGCAGGTTCTTATTAGTTATCTATTTTATACATCTTAGTGTATACATGTCAATCCCAATCTCCCAATTCATGCCACCACCACCACCCCCCCTGCCCCCGCTTTCTCGCCTTGGTGTCCATATGTTTGTTCCCTACATCTGTGTCTCTGTCTCTGCCTTGCAAACCGGTTCATCTGTACCATTTTTCTAGATCCCACATCTATGCTTTAATACACAATATTTGTTTTTCTCTTTTTGACTTACTTCACTCTGTATAACAGTCTCTAGGTCCATCCACGTTTCTACAAATGACCCAATTTCGTTCCTTTTTATGGCTGAGTAATATTCCATTGTATATATGTACCACATCTTCTTTATCCATTTGTCTGTTGATGGCCACTAAGGTTGCTTCCATGACCTGGCTATTGTAAATAGTGCTGCAATGAACATTGGGGTGCATGTGTCTTTCTGAATTACGGTTTTCTCTGGGTATATGCCCAGTAGTGGGATTGCTGGGTCATATGGTAATTCTATTTTTAGTTTTTTAAGGAACCTCCACCCTGTTCTCCATAGTGGCTGTATCAATTTACTTTCCCACCAACAGTGCAAGAGGGTTCCCTCCACTCTCTCCAGCATTTGTTGTTTGTAGATTTTCTGAGGGATGCCCATTCTAACCGGTGTGAGGTGATACCTCACTGTAGTTTTGATTTGCATTTCTCTAATAATTGGTGATGTTGAGCAGCTTTTCATGTGCTTCTTGGCCATCTGTATGTCTTCGGAGAAATGTTTATTTAGGTCTTCTGCCAATTTTTGGATTGGGCTTTTTGTTTTTTTAATATTGAGCTTCATGAGCTGTTTATATATTTTGGAGATTAATCCTTTGTCAGTTGCTTCGTTTGCAAATCTTTTCTCCCATTCTGAGGGTTGTCTTTTCATCTTGTTTATGGTTTCCTTTGCTGTGAAAAAGCTTTTAAGTTTCATTAGGTCCCATTTGTTTATTTGTGTTTTTATTTCCATTACTCTAGGAGGTGACTAAAAAAGATCTTGCTATGATTTATGTCAAAGAGTATTCTTCCTATGTTTCCTCTAAGAGTTTTATAGTGTCTAGTCTTACAATTGGGTCTTTAATCCATTTTGAGTTTATTTTTGTGTATGGTGTTAGGGAGTGTTCTAATTTCATTCTTTTACATGTAGCTGTCAGGTTTTCCCAGCACCCCTTATTGAAGAGACTGTCTTTTCTTCATTGTATATCCTTGGCTCCTTTGTCATAGATTAGTTGACTATAGGTGCATGGGTTTATCTCTGGGCTTTCTATCCTGTTCCATTGATCTATATTTCTGTTTTTGTGACCGTACCATACTGTCTTGATTACTGTAGCTTTTTAGTATAGTCTGAAGTCAGGACGTCTGATTCCTCTAGCTCCGTTTTTTTTCCCTCAGGATTGCTTTGGCTATTCAGCGTCTTTTGTGTCTCCATATAAATTTTAAGATTTTTTTGTTCTAATTCTGTAAAAAATGCCATTGGTAATTTGATAGGGATTGCATTGAATCTGTAGACTGCTTTGGGTAGTATAGTCATTTTCACAATATTGATTCTTCCAATCCAAGAATATGGTATATCTCTCCATCTGTTTGTGTCATCCTGGATTTCTTTCATCAGTGTCTTATAGTTTTCTGCATACAGGTCTTTTGTCTCCCTAGGTAGGTATATTCCTAGATATTTTATTCTTTTTGTTGCAATGGTGAATGGGATTGTTTCCTTAGTTTCTCTTTCTGATCTTTCGTTGTTAGTGTATAGGAATGCAAGAGATTTCTGTGCATTGATTTTGTATCCTGCAACTTTACCAAATTAATTGATGAACTCTAGTAGTTTTCTGGTGGCATGTTTAGGATTATCTATGTATAGTATCATGTCATCTGCAAACAGTGACAGCTTTACTTCTTCTTTTCCGATTTGGATTCCTTTATTTCTTTTTCTTCGCTGATTGCTGTGGTCACCCTCCAAAACTATGTTGAATAATAGTGGCAAGAGTGGACATCCTTGTATTGTTCCTGATCGTAGAGGAAATGATTTCAGTTTGTCACCATTGAGAATGATGTTTGCTGTGGGTTTGTCATATATGGCCTTTATTATGTTGAGGTAGGCTCCCTCTATGCCCACTTTCTGGAGAGTTTTTATCATAAATGGGTGTTGAATTTTCTCAAAAGCTTTTTCTGCATCTATTGAGATGATCATATGGTTTTTCTTCTTCAATTTGTTAATATGGTGAATCACATTGATTGATTTGCATATATTGAAGAATCCTTGCATCTCTGGGTTAAATCCCACTTGATCATGATGTATGATCCTTTTAATGTGTTGTTGGATTATGTTTGTTAGCATTTTGTTGAGGATTTTGGCATCTATATTCATCAGTGATATTGGTCTGTAATTTTATTTTTCTGTAGTATCTTTCCCTGGTTTTGGTATCAGGGTGATGGTGACCTCGTAGAATGAGTTTGGGAGTGTTCCTTCTTCTGCAATTGTTTGAAAGAGCTTGAGAAGGATAGGTGTTAGCTCTTCCCTAAATGTTTGATAGAATTCACCTGTGAAGCCATTCAGTCCTGGACTTTTGTTTGTTGGAAGGATTTTAATCACAGTTTCAATTTTATTACTTGTGATTGGTCTGTTCATATTTTCTTTTCTTTTTTTTTTTTTTTTTTAATGAGGATCTTGAATCAGATGCGTATGTTTGATTGATTGATTGATTTTGGCTATGTTGCGTCTTCGTTTCTGTGCGAGGGCTTTCTCCAGTTGTGGCAAGCGGGGGCCACTCTTCATCGCGATGCGCGGGCCTCTCTCGTTGCGGAGCACAGGCTCCAAACGCGCAGGCTCAGCAGTTGTGGCTCACGGGCCCAGCCGCTCCGCGGCATGTGGGATCTTCCCAGGCCAGGGCTCGAACCCGTGTCCCCTGCATTAGCAGGCAGACTCTCAACCACTGCGCCACCAGGGAAGCCCCATATTTTCTGTTTCTTTCTGGTTCAGTCTTGGAAGGTTATACCTTTCTAAGAATTTGTCCATTTCTTCCAGGTTGTCCATTTTATTGGCATAGAGTTGCTTGTTTTAGTCGCTTATGATGCTTTGTATTTCTGCAGTGTCTGTTGTAACTTCTCCTTTTTTATTTCTAATCTTATTGATTTGAGTGCTGTCCCTCTTTTTCTTGATGAGTCTGGCTAAACGTTTATCAATTTTGCTTATCTTCTCAAAGAACCAGCTCTTAGTTTTATTGATCTTTGCTATTTTTTCTTTGTTTGTATTTCATTTGTTTCTGCTCTGATCTTTATCATTTCCTTCCTTCTAGTTAACTTTGGGTTTTGTTTGTTCTTCTTTCTCTAGTTCCTTTAGGTGTAAGGTTAGATTGTTTATTTGAGATGTTTCTTATTTCTTGAGGTAGGATTGTATTGCTATAAACTTCTCTCTTAGAACTGCTTTTGCTGCATCCCATAGGTTTTGGATCATCATGTTTTCATTGTCATTTGTCTTTAGGTATTTTTTGATTTCCTCTTTGATTTCTTCAGTGATCTTTTGGTTATTTAGTAACATATTGTTTAGCCTCCATGTGTTAGTGCTTTTTATGTTTTTTCCCTGTAATTGACTTCATAGCGTTTTGGTCAGAAAACATGCTTGATATGATTTCAATTTTCTTAAATTTACCTAGGCTTTATTTGTGACCCAAGATGTGATCTGTCCTGGAGAATGTTCCATGCGCACTTGAGAAAAAGTGTAATCTGCTGTTTTCGGATGGAATGCCTTATAAATATCAATTAAATCTATCTGGTCTATTGTGTCATTTAAAGCTTGTGATTCCTTATTAATTTTCTGTCTGGATGATCTGTCCATTGGTGTAAGTGAGATGCTAAAGTCCCCCACTATTACTGTGTTACTGTCGATTTCCTCTTTCATAGCTGTTAGCATTTGCCTTACGTATAGAGGTGCTCCTCTGTTGGGTGCATATATATTTATAATTGTTATATCTTCTTCTCGGATTGATCCCTTGATCATTATGTAGTGTTCTTCCTTGTCTCTTGTAATAGTCTTTATTTTAAAGTCTATTTTATCTGATATGAGTATTGCTACTCCAGCTTGCTTTTGATTTCCATTTGCATGGAATATCTTTTTCCATCCCCTCACTTTCAGTCTGTATGTGTCCCTAGGTCTGAAGTGGGTCTCTTGTAGACAGCATATAGATGGGTCTTGTTTTTGCATCCATTCAGCGAGCCTGTGCCTTTTGGTTGGAGCATTTAATCCATTCACATTTAAGGTAATTATCAATATGTATGTTCCTATTACCATTTTCTTAATTATTTGGGGTTTGTTTTTGTAGGTCCTTTTCTTCTCTTGTATTTCCCACTTAGAGAAGTTCCTTTGGCATTTGTTGTAGAGCTGGTTTGGTAGTGCTGAATTCTCTTAGCTTTTGTTTGTCTGTAAAGCTTTTAATTTCTCGGTCGAGGCTGAATGAGATCCTTGCTGGGTAGAGTAATCTTGGTTGTAGGTTCTTCCCTTTCATCACTTTAAATATATTGTGCCACTCCCTTCTGGCTTGTAAAGTTTCTGCTGAGAAATCAGCTGTTAACCTTATGGGAGTTCCCTTGTATGTTATTTGTCGTTTTTCCCTTGCTGCTTTCAATAATTTTTCCTTGTCTTTAATTTTTGTCAATTTGATTACTATGTGTCTCAGCATGTTTCTCCTTGGATTTATCCTGTATGGGACTCTCTGCACTTCCTGGACTTGGGTGGCAATTTCCTTTCCCATGTTGGGGACGTTTTTAACTATACTCTCTTCAAATATTTTCTCAGGTCCTTTCTTTTTCTCTTCTCCTTTTGGGACCCCTATACTGTGAATGTTGGTGCATTTAATGTTGTCCCAGAGGTCTCTTAGGCTGTCATCATTTCTTTTCTTTCTTTTTTCTTTATTCTGTCCATGGCAGTGAATTCCACCATTCTGTCTTCTAGGTCACTTATCCGTTCTTCTGCCTCAGTTATTCTGCTATTGATTCCTTCTAGTTTATTTTTCATTTCAATTATTGTACTGTTTATCTCTGTGTGTTCTTTAATTCTTCTAGGTCTTGTTAAAAATTTCTTGCATCTTCTCGATCTTTTCCTCCATTCTTTTTCGGAGGTCCTGGATCATCTTCGCTATCATTATTCTGAATTATTTTTCTGGAAGGTTGTCTATCTCCACTTCATTTAGTTGTTTTTCTGTGCTTTTATCTTTTTCCTTCATCTGGTACGTAGTCCTCTGCCTTTTCATTTTGTGTATCTTTCTGTGAATGTGGTTTTCGTGCCATAGGCTGCAGGACTGTAGTTCTTCTTGCTTCTGCTGTCTGCCCTCTGGTGGATGAGGCTATCTAAGAGGCTTGTGCAAGCTTCCTGATGGGAGAGACTGGTGGTGGGTAGAGCTGGGTGTTGCTTTGGTGGGCAGAGCTCAGTAAAACTTTAATCCACTTGTCTGTTGATGGGTGGGGCTGAGTTACCTCCCTGTTGGTTGTTTGGCCTGAGGCAACCCAGGACTGGAGCCTATGGGCTCTTTGGTGGGGCTAATGGTGGACTTCTGGAGGCTTCACACCAAGGAGTACTTCCCAGAACTTCTGCTGCCAGTGTCCTTGTCCCTGTGGTGAGCCACAGCTTCCCCCCACCTCTGCAGGAGACCCTCCAACACTAGCAGGTAGGTCCAGTTCAGTCTTCTGTGGGGTCACTGTTCCTTCCCCGGGTCCTCATGTGCACACTACTTTGTGTGTGCCCTCCAAGAGTGGATTCTCTGTTTCCCCCAGTCCTGTCAAAGTTCTGCAATAAAATCCTGCTAGCCTTCAAAGTCTGATTCTCTGGGAATTCTTCCTCCTGTTGCCGGACTCCAGGTTGGGAAGCCTGATGTGGGGCTCAGAACCTTCAGTCCATTGGGTGGACTTATGTGGTATAATTGTTCTCCAGTTTGTGAGTCACCCACCCAGCAGTTATGGGATTTGATTTTATTTTGACTGCTCCCCTCCTACCATCTCATTGTGGCTTCTCCTTTGTCTTTGAATGTGGGGTATGTTTTTTGGTGAGTTCCAGTGTCTTCCTGTCGATGATTCACTACTGTTTTTTAAGGTTGTGAAAATATAAATGAATTTCCTTTTTTCCCTCTATTTAAAATTTTCTATAACATGCTTTTACTGGGTTGGCCAAAAATTTCCCTTGGGTTTTTCCCTAAGATGATATGGAAAAACCCAAATGAACTTTCTGACCAACCCACTATTATCTTTACAACGTAACAATATTTTTAGTAAAAAACTAAAAAGTCAATCATAATGAAGAATCTTCAAATGTCTACTTGCAAAGCATGTTTACAATAGTTGTTTAGTTTTGGGGTTAGACATTCCGGAGCTATATTTAATTAAAATGCTTAAATACTAAGTTACCTGATGTGCACACAGATACACATAAAGATAAAATTTTATTTCTGCTCATGTATTTTTTTTTCCCCTTTTCAATAAAGTGTATTTGCTGTAATGTGTAACATATGGGATTATATGTTTACACCCCAGTAAGACTCTTCATAGAAAGAACTCAATTCACTAGGCAGAAAAAAAGTTCTTTGTCAAACCATGTGTCCTGCTTTCAGTTTGCAAAATATGTTCACTGTGGGGGCGGGGACAGCACGTGAAGGGGAAAGGGTTCCCTCTCCGCCCCAACACCAGCCCTGCTGTAGCTGGCAGTAGGAAACCCAGACCAAGTTCTAGGGGGACTGCTCAGGTGGAGCTTTGTGAGGGGAGACCAGTGTTATGCCTGTTTCTGGGGCACAAGGAAGGATACCCTTAACTTCCTTCCAGGTTCATCTGATTTGAGGTCTTTTATAAAAGCAGAACCAACCCTGCAGAATTCCTTGAGGTCTTGCACAAAAATGTTTCTGTGTTACAAAGAGAGGTTTAATGACTGTAGATGAGTGAGAGCAATTCTAAGGAGAGTGAGGGCTGTGAAGAGAGGGGAAACGCTGTGGATGAGGGGTAGGGAAGGAAGTCCTGTCTTCCACTCTGGTGTTCACACCTGCAAGAAAGCAGTGGACCCTGGTTTGGTGGAACTCTTCCTATGGAGTAGCCTGAGGAGGAATATCAAAGACACCATCACCATCACTCAACACCTAAGATTCACTGCTCCCATGTTCTACCCCAGCCCCCACTCCCAGGCACTATAAATAAGGACATTCATTTAGCTGATATTTAGGGGGAGGTGCTCACTGTGGGCAGAGCCTCGTGCTAGGTGAGTTGGGTGCCTCATCTCCAGAAGCCTACACCATCATTGTGGAGGTAAGATTAAGACCCAGGGAAAAGGTAATTGGTAGTCCCATACTGTGTGGGATTCACAGCTGTCAGCACAAGTAGTGCAGGCACAAGGAGTGCTAGCTCAGTGTGACTTGAAGCATGAGTGGGATATAGGATGGGCATCGAGAGACAGTTTGCAGGTACAATACTATGCTGGGCAATTTCACTTTTTTATATTGTGTCATCCTCACCAACATCCTGTTTTTATTTTCTTGATTTTACAAATGAGAAAATTATTAAAGATTACATAGCTAGAAAGGGACTAGAGGTTGACTTCAAAATTAACTGTTTGGCTTCAAAATCCATAGGTGGAAGGAAGGAAGAATACCCACACGTATATGTGTGTATGTATATATGTATGTATGTATTCCCAAAAAGCCTTCCAAAGGTTTTGAATCAAAAAATATTTTACCATTTACAGAGATCTTCTCCTCTAGGTGTTTAATTCGATCCTCTCAATACCCCAGAAAAGTAGCAGTTATAATTACCTCGATGTAACAGATAAGAAAACTGATAACCAGAGAGTATGAGAGATAATTTAGTAAGCGGCAAAGTAAATGTGTGAACCCACTTTTTCTGACTGTCAATCCCATGCTTTCTACACTCACTCATTCATCCAGCAAGCCTTCTCGGACTGCTGCAGGTAGGCCAGGGCAGGGCCCGGACCTGGAGACACAGAGAGGAATCTGACTCTGTCCCCCCATCGACCCCACCCCTGATGAGAAGGAGGCCCTTGCACTTTGTGTTCTGTGGGGGAAGCTGGGCCGTGTGTTGGGTTGGGGCATGTACTGGGGCTTTTATGGTCCACCTGGGGAGCTAGGATAAGGCTGGGGAGGGCTTCAAGGACCCCTCAATCTGCGTCTTAAACATGGGTTTGCCAAGAGAGGCAAGATAGACGAAGGTATTCCCATCAGAGGAAACAACCTGTAAAAATGCAAAGAAGTGAGAAGCAGCACAGGGCTCTGGAAAACTGTTCACGATATATATAAGAGACTGAATGTTTGTGTCCCCTCAATTCATATGTTGAAGCCCTAACCCCCAACGTGATGGTATTAGGAAGTGAGGCCTTTAGGAGGGAATTAGGTTTAGATGAGGTCATGAGGGTGGGGCCCCATGACGAGATTAGTGTCCTTACAAGAAATGGGAGCTCTCTTTCCACCATGTGAAGACACAGCAAGAAGGAAACCATCTGTAAGCCAGAAAGACAGTCCTCACCAAAAACCTGACCATGCTGGCACCCTGATCATGAACTTCCCAGGCTCCAAAACTGTGAGAAATAAATGTCTGTTGTTTAGCCACCCTGTCTATGGTATTTTGTTATAGCAGCCCGAGAAGACCATGACGGTATGATTTTTTCACTCTACTTTTCTGCTTCGAACATGATTGCCTTCTAGCAAGACAGGTCTCCCATCTCTGCAGAGATGATGGTGGAGGTTCAAGGAGTAGGAGAGACTTGCAGTGAAAAGAATGCTCCTCTTATTCCTTCCCCAGCTGTCAAACATCACTGTACCCAGGGGGTCCTCCAAAACCACCTGCAATCTACCCACTGCAGTTATTAGACCTGCTTCTAGGAGTCTGGGTGCAGTTTCCAAAAGAGAAAGATACCAGTGTCAGGTAATCATGATCATCATTCCCTAATGATGCTTAATGTCAGGCACCACAGTGGCTCTGAGGCCTGGCTGAAGCAAGGAGGCTTGGCTGGGCAAGTCGCACTCCAGAAGGCAAACAGCAGCCTTTTCCAGACCACCATGCCTCTGTTTCATAAAAGATTTCTCTCTAGCTCAATTATAACAGAAAATTCTCCTCTGTTCTCTGGGCCCAGCCACCCTCTACACAGAACCCAGAGAGGATAACATTTTTTCATGCATTCTAAAGCAGGGCTGTTTGCAAGGAAGAACACTTGCCTGCTCTCCACTCCCTCTCTCCCAAAACACGGCTCACAGTTGATGCTGCAAATTTCTGCATCAGGTGGCTGGTAGACCATTTCCGTTCCCTAATTAAGCAAATGAAGATGATTATTATATTTACATTGTGTGAACTACAGTGGGCCAGGGAATTGTGAAGCACTTGATCCATCCAACTTAAGTCTTGTTTCTTGCAAACGTGTCTCTGGCTGGTTTACTGCTAAGACCCAGCAGGAGAGAGGAATGAGAAGGCATGAGTCACGTCTTGTTTGTTACAACATGAAGATGTCCCAGGACTTTTCAAAGCGGGAAAGAGGGTAGAATGATGAGTACTTCAAGTTCTATGAATCAAATATGAATTGAACTGCAATCAGGGCTTAAAGTAGATGGCTGCATAATAAGTGCTAAACAATTCATCTTTCTGTCAGGTGGCAGAAAGTAATTTATTCATTACCATTTAAGCAAGAAGACAGTGTGTTTAAAGACAGAAAAGTTTAGCGTGTTCCATTTTTGATGGCACTGCAAAGGGCCCAAGTTGAAAGAAACCGCTGAAAAAGGGAAAAGGAGTGAAGTAATCTTTAGAGCATCAAACCTTGATTTGGCTTGGGAAATACCATTAATTCTCTTTCAGAATTCAGTGGAGAAATCAACAGGGCTTAGTTGAAGAATTCTTCAGATGAAGAATTAGTAAATTCAGTGAAGCTTCATCTTACTTATGCATCTCAGGCAGTCCCCAAACAGCTATGTGTAAAGTTAAAAAGTATGTATTAAGCTATATTCTTTTCCCTTTGACTTCCATTATGATTTCAGACATATGTTTCCTTGAGACCCCCAAATACAATAAAAGCACCATTTAGTCCTCTTATGATTCACTGAAAGCATTCTACCTTTGTCAACATGCAATCTATGAGCATTAAATCGTCCCACAAAACCATAAGAAAAATTTATGCTTTTATATATAATCTTAGCACATTCAGGATGAATCACATGTATTCTCCATTAAAACATGTTATATAGCAAATTTTCACTTTACTGCAATTTTTCGTGTCTCCATGGGACTTAAATGTATAAGCAGCCATAGTTACCAGGAGAATGCTTTAGGATTTCAGCCAAACTTATGAGCAGGAGGAACCATATGGAAGAATTTTCTTGGACAGAATTCAGTTTTACCACTTCACAAGTATTATACTGTATTCATTTGTATTGCATAGCAAATACTATGTTGTTACAAAGAGGATGGTGTACAGTTCTGTTTTAAAACTTAGTAGAATTCTGTTTAAAATGCTTGAGTCAGAAAAATATGTCTAGCTACCTTAATAACTAAAACCATATCCTTGGCAGAAACCAGACTGCAGAACTTGTTTGCTAAAATAGTTCCTATGTAATCCCAAGCAATTCAATGCAAATAACTTTTAAATTAACGAAGCTTTAAAGGAGAAACTATCCAAATACCAAAAAATCTGTAAAAAAAAAAAAAAAAAAAAGACCATAATAAAAGAGCTACATAATACAGATTAAGTATGTTCAAAACTCTGTGATTTGTCTCTCCACAGAAGCTGGAGCACACCGCCAACATACACAGGGCTGTCATTCTTTCTTATGTAGAGAAGATGCAAGGAACTAAAATAAAAATGGAGCCTAAGCCTGCTATGAGAGGGTTTAGAAGGCAAAATAACATGCTTTCTATGATAAGCTGCAAGTTGTTATTTAAAGAGGGCACACAGAGTTTGCCTAGTTATATGTGTGCTATAGCAATGAAGTCAGATCTAGACCTGGGCACCCTGGGAGAATTTCACCCTCACACATGTTTCTGGGTGCTTAAGAAGGCCCACACTCAAAGTCAATCCACAGGACTACTGCCTATTAACTATGGTTAAAATCATTCGTCATATCAAATATTTTAAACCTAATTATATTTAACAAAGTATATACAAGTACTAGGAAGTTTGAGATTCTAAGGAAGGAATGGAGCAAGTGGAAAATTGCTTTCTAAGCACTGGTGTCTTATCCAGCAGACATCTATGGTAGTGAACAGGTACATAATGGCCTACAATAGGAGTTTGTTTGAACCTTTCTTGAAATGGAATATTGAATTTCCCCACATGGTAGTCAGAGTCTTCTTTTAGGATTTTTAAAGCTAAGGTATATAAGAGAATCTTAAATTGAATAATCTTAAATTGTTCTAGTAGTTATTTCTGTTACATCAAGCACAGATTCCAAAAAACCACAATCCAAGGCACTGCTGTCCACTTAGTAATCACTATCTATCTTTCAACAACAACATTCAATATTATTGAGTTGCCAGGCTCTGTGCAGTTCTTTACATACATGATCTCCATTAATCCTGATAGCAACACTCTGAGGTGAGTACTGTTATTATTCCCATTTTATAGATGGAGTCTTAGAGCAGTAAGTCACACTGCAGCAGGTGAGGACAGGAACTGAATGCAGGTCAGCCTGACTCCACACCCACGGTCTTAACCATTAAGCTAACTGAAAACAAGCTGACCCTGAAGAGGTTGCCTCACATTTCTAGACCTATAAAATGATGGGCATACCCTAGAGGCAGTAGTGTACCCAACAAATGCAGCTCCCATTCTATGTTCCATCATTGCCTATAAAAGTTCTGTAATAATAAATAGTAAAACATTATTTTTTAGGTAGTTTGTGTCAGTTGTCTTCCTGAGGCACCACAGCTACAATTCAGAGTCTAGACAGAAACCTGACTGAACGTTAACAGCCACGTGTACCTTAAAGCGCTGGCAATGGCATGAAAGAGGGTGAGGTGGAAGGCACTTGGTAGGAGTACAGTAGTTGTGGATGCCCAGGAAGGTACCCTAAGTGGATTGTAGATATTCCTCCTCTTCTGGCTTTTTCCAAAAGCCAGTGGGGAGAAAATGAAAGTCTCTCCTTGCAAAGAAGGAGGAAAGTAAAACAGTAGCTAAAAGGCAACCTTAGGGACTTTCTGGAATTAATGGAGCCATCAGAGATAAGGAATTTTATTTCACTTTTTTGAAAGTGATATTAAGCCTAAGTACAGGGTCTCTAATTCCAAGCACTGGGGAGTTATATGGTAGCTCAGGGACTTTGACACTCAAACTACCATAAATGAGAAGAAAATGTTTTTACTGAAAGCAGAGAAGAAAAAGAGAGATGGAATCAAGATTGGCAATCATTGAGTACCTGAGTGTACTAGGTATTTACAATTTTAATATAATTTTTAAAATGTTATTCTTAAGGGTATCACAATAAATGTTATAGCAATCCTCCTGGATTAATGCTTTGCTAACTTAATAAACACATATAGGAGGAAATATATACTACAGTCATCATAGGTGATCTTTTGAAATTTGGTTATCTATGTCTTTGAGAAACTTTGGTATTCACCCTGCATGACTCATAGCCTAGTTACCTACTGATGTCTACGTTTTCTTGTGGGCTAACTTTTCAAGCCCCAGCATCACATTGGCCAAGGATCTGTTATTACTAATCCCTCTTTAGACAGATGTATTTAGGTGTGATTTGTGTAGTACATGGTACTTTAGGTTCTTTGTGAAAGTTCGGGATATAAAAATGTACATTTTCAAGATATTCAAATAAGAAAGTCAATTCAGTGGGTCTATAGATAAAATGACCAAAGTGAAACTGTACTAAATATATACAAACTACATAAAAATAAGTGAATATCAAGCTCTTACAGTTATATAGAGAGCTTTAAGATTTATAAAGCATTGATGCATTCTCTATAGCACACATGTTGTTCACTAAGATTCATTTAAGAAAATTTTTCATTAATAGATATCATTGAATAAGTGATGATTTTGGCCCCTGGGGCATATCTCATGATGAGGATGATGAAGACTAAGTCTAAAACTAACTCTAAAACAAATCAAAGGAAACCTAGCCTTTATAATCATTCCAGGTAGGAGTCTAAGCTGTTCATAAATTCAAGAGAATTGAGATCAATCAGGGAAATCTTGGTAACATGGATGAGCCTCTACTTCTGGCTCTGCTAATATGTGTGAATCTGTGAGAATGAAAATGTGCTTTAATTCTAGATCCCATCGAGGGATTGGTTGTGCCTTTCTACAGCAGCTGGCGGGACAGCAGACAAAGGACTAGAATAGGAGTTAGAAATTCCAGCTCTACCAGTTATTAGCTCTGTGACCTTGGCAAATTAGTTAACCACTCTGAGTTTCTTCTTTTTTTTTACTGAGAAAGTAATATCTGCCCTGAGCAATTCAAAGGACTATTTGTGCATCAAATGAAAATGGATGTCAAGGTCTTCTGAAAGCTGAAAAATAAGCACTGAACCCCAGAGTTAACCTGCTTAAGAATGAAATTTAGATCTTGCAACACAGCCTTCCATGCTCTACACCAGGGGTCCCCAACCCGCCCCTGGCTGTGGACCGGTACTGTTCCGTGGCCTGTTAGGAACCAGGCCGCACAGCAGGAGGTAAACAGTGGGCAAGCAAGAAAAGCTTCATCTGCCACTCCCCATCTCTCCCATCGCTCGCATTACCGCCTGAACCATCGCCCCCGACCCACCATCCGTGGAAAAATTGTCTTCCACGAAACCAGTCTCTGGTGCCAAAAATGTTGGGGACCGCTGCTCTACACCCTCTTGTCCCATCCCATGTACCCTGCTTCAGTTTCCTCTCCATTGACCTATGTATCCTCTGCTCCAGCGATGTGAATCAAATCCCCATTTTCTCCCATGTGGCAACTTTGCAAAGCACTTCATTGAGTTTTCCGTGCATACCTCATTTGATCATCCTAACCCTTTGAGGCAGAGAGAATAGGGATTGTCTCTAATTAGCATATAATGGTGAAAATAAGTGAACTGCACAGGTCTCACACGACTAGTCAGTGGTGGAGTCATGAGGTGAGTCGAGATCTGTCTCTTAGAGCTGCCTCCTGCAGAGAGCTTCTGCAAGTCTCTTCCTAGAGTAGGTGGTAAACTCCTAAAGGCTGAGACTTCTCTCTCTCCACTTCCATGCTGTCTGGTGCATAACTTTGCATGAAGTACGAAGTCAGTAAAAGTGAGTGATGCTGAACTGAGCCCGTGAGAGCTGAGAGAGCCAGCTTCTCCTCTCAGGGTGTGGGGCTGGTGGGAATGTAGCTGCTATGGACTGAATTGTGTCACTCCCCCACAAATTCATATGTTGAAGTCCTAACCCCCATGGTGAATGTATTTGGAGATACAGCTTTAAGGAGGTAATTAAGGTTAAATTTAGATAATTTAGGAAGTAAATAAGGTTAAATTTAGAAAGCGATTAAGGTTAAATTTACATGATTGTGGAGGTAATTAATGTTAAATAATTAAGGTTCAATTAAGGTTGAACAGGGTTGAGATAAAGTTAAATAAATAAGGTTAAAAAGGGTAATGAAGGGTAGAGCCCTAATCCAATAGGATTGGTGGCCTTTTTAAGAGGAGAAGATCTCTCTCACTCTCATATATGTGAGGACACAGTGAAAAGGTGACCTTTGGCAAACCTGGAAGAGGGCTCTCACCAGAAACCAACCATGCTGGCACTCTGATCTTGTACTTCTAGCCTGAAGAACTATGGGAAAATGAATTTCCACTGTTCAGGCCCCCCAGTCTATGGTATTTTGTTATGACATCCCCAGCAGACTAGACAGCAGGGGTACATACTGCACCTTGGGTTGGGGGTGAACTGAGTCCATGATGACCTACTTCATGAGTTTAATGGGCTTCATTTTTCACTTCTTTCTCTGGTAGAAACTGTTTCATCATAGTCATAACAATGGTAATGTGAAAAATTTTCTTTAGAACATGAAGAGGCTCCACTTTGGGTATGTGCTCAGGTGTGGGATAGCTTTATCATGTTAAAAACTACCTGTGGGTCAAAAAGTTATTCTCAAAGGAAATCTTAAAATACATTGAACTGAATGAAAATGAAAAACAACATACCAAAATTTGTGGGACACAGATAAAGCCAATATCCCTGAAAGGGAATTATATATCGCCAAATGCTTACATTAGAAAAGAATAAAATTCTCAAATCAATAACACATACTCCCAACTCAAGAAACCAAAAAAAGAAGAAAAAACCCCAAATGAACCCAAAACAGGCAGAAGGAAGGGCATAATAAATCTAAGAGCAGAAATCAATAAAACTGGAAACAGAATAAACAATAGAATAATCAATAATGCAAAGAGCTGGTTCTTTGAAAAGATCAATAAAATTGACAGACTTCCAGAAAGAATAACAAAGGAAAAAAAAAGGCAAGATGCAAATTATCAATATGAAGACCAAATCAAGGGATCCTATAGATCCCACAGACATCAAAAGTATAATATGATTATATTACAAACAATTCCACATATATCAGTTTAACAATGTAGATAAAATAGACCAATACTCAAAACCACAAACTATCACAATTTATCCAATGAAATAGATAATTAATTTGAACAGCCCTACAACTATTAAGGAAATTGAATTCATCATTTAAAAACTCCCCCCAAAGAAATCTCCAGGCCCAGATGGTTTCATTGGAGAATCCCACCAAACATTTAAAGAAGAGTTAACACCAATTCTACATAATCTCTTCCAGAAAATAGAAGAGGTACACTTCCCAATTCATCTTATAAAGCCAAAACTACCCTGATACCAAAACTAGACAGAGTACAAAAAAAGAAACTATGGGCCAATATCCTCTCTGCATATATATGCAAAAATCCTCAACAAAATATTGACCAAAAAAATCAGCAATATATAAAAATAACTATGCACCATGACCAAGTGGGAATTATTCTAGGGATACAAAGCTGATTCCACACTCAAAAACAATCAATATAACCCACCATATTGGCAAGCTAAAGAAGAAAAATCACATAATCATATCAATTGATGTAGAAAAAGCAATAGACTAATTCAACATCCATTCATGATAAAAACTCTAAAGAAACTAAGAACAGAGGGGTACTTTTTAACTTGATAAAAGAAGTCTACAAAAACCTATAGTTACATCATACTTAATGGTAAAAGACAGAATGCTTTACAAGTTGAGAACAGACAAGATGTCCACTCTAACGACTGCTATCCAATATAGTACTGAAAGTTATAGCAAGGACAATAAGGCAAAAACAAAGGGGGGGTGTTGAATAAAAGGCATATGTATCAAAAAGGAAGAAATAAAATAGTCCTTATTTTTATTTTTTATGCAAATGGAATTTTTTATTGAAGTATAGTTGAATTACAATATTAGTTTCAGGTATATATCATAGTGATTCAGTATTTTTGCAGATTATACTTCATTATAAGTTATTACAAGATAATGACTTTAATTCCCTATGCTATGCAGTATATCCTTGTTGCTTATCTATTTTATACATAGTAGTTTGTAACTGTTAATCCCATACCCCTAATTTCTCCCTCTCCCCTTTGGTAGCCACTAGTTTGTTTTCTGTACCTGTGAGTCTGTTTCTATATTGCATATACATTCACCTGTATTATTTTTTTAGATTCCACATATAAGTGATATCATGCAGTATTTATCTTTCTCTGTCTGACTTATTTCACTAAGTATAATATTCTCTAGGTCCATCCACATTGCTGCAAATGGCGGAATTTCATTATTTTTCATGGCTGAGTAACATTCCATTGTATATATACATACACCATATCTTCTTAATCCAATTGCCTGTTGATAGGCACTTGGGTTGCTTCCATGTCTTGGCTATTGTAAATAGTGCTGCTATGAACATTGGGATGCATGTATCTTTTTGAATTAATGTTTTCATTTTTTTCCAGCTATATACCCAGGAGTGGAATTGCTGGATCATATGGTAATTCTATTTTTAGTTTTTTTGAGGAACCACAAAAGACCCTGAATTGCCAAAGCAATCTTGAGGAAAAAGAACAAAGCCTGAACAAAGTCCTGATTTTTAGCTGATTTGAGTGTCTACACAGAAAATCCCATACTATTTTCCAAACTGGCTGCACCAATTTACATTCCCACCAACAGTGCAGGATGGTTCCCTTTTCTCCACATCCTTTTGTCATTTGTTATTTGTAGACTTTTTGATGACAGCCATTCTGACAGGTGTGAGGTGATATCTCATTGTGGTTTTGATTTGCATCTCTCTAATAATTAGTGATGTTGAGCATCTTTTCATGTGCCTGTTAGCTACTGGTATGTCTTCTTTGGAGAAATGTCTATTCAAGTCTTCTGCCCAGTTTTTGATTGGGTTGTTTGGGGTTTTTTTATCTTGAGTTGTACGAGCTATTTATATATTTTGGATATTAACCCCTTGTTGGTCACATCATTTGCAAATATTTTCTCCCCTTCAGTAAGTTGTCTTTTCATTTTGTCAATGATTTCCTTTGCTGTGTAAAAGCTTTTAAGTTTAGGTAAGTTCCATTTGTTTATTTTTGCTTCTATTTCTTTTGCCTTAGGAGAATGATTCAAAAAAATATTGCTACAATTCATGTCAAAGAGTATTCTGCCTATGTTCTCTTCTAGGAGTTTTATGGTTTGGGTCTTTAAACCATTTTGAGTTTATTTTTGTAAATGGTGTGAGGGAATGTTCTAATCTCATTGTTTTACATGCAGCTGTCCAGTTTTCCCATCACCATTTGGATGTGAAGAAGAGACTGTCTTTTCTTTATTGTATAATTGTCTCCTTTGTCATAGATTATTTGACCATAGGTGTGTGGGTTTATTTCTGGGCTCTCTATTCTGTTCTATTGATCTGTGTGTCGGTTTTTGTGCCAGTACCACACTTTGATTACTGTAGCTTTGTAGTATAGCCTGAAGTCTGAGAGGGTTATATCTCCAGCTTTGTTCTTTTTCCTCAAGATGCTTTGGCAATTCAGGGTCTTTTGTGGTTCCACATGAATTTTAGGATTATTTGTTCTAGTTCTGTGAAAAATGTCATGGGTATTTTGATAGGGGTTGCATTAAATCTGTAAATTGCTTTGAGTAGTATGGTCTTTTAAACAATATTAGTTCTTCTAATCCAAGAGCATGGGATATCTTTCCATTTCTTTGTATCATCTTTAATTTCCTTCATCAATGTTTTATAGTTTTCAGAATATAGGTCTTTCACCTCCTTGGTTAAGTTTATTCGTAGGTATTTTATTCTTTTTGATGTGATTTTAAATCTGTTGCAATTTTAAATGGCACTTTTTTACTTTCTCTTTCTGATATTTCATTATTATTACTGTACAGCAACAAATTTCTGTATACTAATCTTGTATCCTGTAACTGCAGAATTCATTTATTAGTTCTGATAGGTTTGTGGTGAAGACTTTAGGGTTTTCTACATAAAGTATCATGTCATCTGCAAATAGTTACAGTTTTACCTCTTCCCTTCCAATTTGAAAACCTTTTATTTTTTTTTCCCTTGCTTGATTGCTGTGGCTAGGACTTCTAATACTATGTTAAATACAACTGGGGCATCCTTGTCTTGTTCCTGAATTTAGTGGTAAGGCTTTCAGCTTTTCACCATTGAGTATGATGCTGGCTATGGGTTTGTCATAAATGGCCTTTATTATGTTGAGCTATGTTCTTTCTGTACCTATTTGGATGATAGTTTTTATCATGAATGGTTGCTGAATTTGCCCTGATTTTTAGATGACGTGAGTGTCTACATAGAAAATCCCAAGGAATCAATTTAAAAAATCACATAACTAATAAGTGAATTTAGCAAGGTTGTAGGATACAAGATCAACATACAAAAATCAATTGTATTTCTGTTTATCTGCAATGGACATATGGGCATCAAAATTTTAAATGCAATATCATTTATAATTGCTCAAAAAATTGAATTGAATACTTATGTATAAATCTAACAAAACCTGTATATAACTTGTGTGCTGAAAACTACAAAAAGCTGATGAAAGAAATGAAAAAAGGTCCAAATGAATGGAGACACATACCAAATTCATGGATTAGAAGACTCAACATAGTAAAGATCTCAATTTTCCCCAACTGACATGTATATAGGTTTACAGTAGGAACACAAAGATACCAGGTCCTAATCCTTGGAATCTGTAAATTAACTATTACCTTATAAGGAAAAAGGGTCTTTGCAGATGTGATTAAGTTAAGGATCTTGGCATGGGGAGATCATTATGGATTATCCAAGTGTTGGATAAATCCAATCAGAAGTGTCCTTATGGTAGAGGGCAATTATACAAACACAGGAGAAGGTGATGTAATGACAGAGGCAGAGAGCAGAGTGATGTGGCCAAGGAATTCTGGAAGTCACCAGAGCTTGAGGCAAGAAAAGGATTCTCCTCTTAGAGCCTCCTGAGGGAGACTGGCCCTACTGACAGCTCAGTTTTAGATTTTTGGCTCTAGAACTCTGAGAGAACATATTTCTGTCATTTTAAGCCACCAAGTTTGTGGTAATTTGTTATAGCAGCCACAGGAAACTAATAATAAGGTCTAATACAATTCCTATAAAAATCCCAGGAAGATTTGGGTAGACATAGACAAGATTATTCTTAAATTTATATAGAAAGAAAAGGGATCTAGAATAGCTAAAACACTTCTGAAAAATAAGAATAAAGTGGGAAGAATCACTCTATTGATTCCAAGATACTATATAGCTATAGTAATCAAGACTGTGTGCTGTTGGTGGAGGGACAGACACATAGATCCACGGAATAGAGTGAGAACACAGAAGCAGACTCAACACAAAGCATGCCCATATTCTTGACAAAGGTGCTAAAGCAATTCAATGGAAGAAGGATAGGCTTTGCAAATGGTCTTGGAGCAATTGTACATTAACTAAAAATGGATCATGGACTTATGGAAGATGTAATAATATAACACTTTCAGAAAAAATATAGGAGAAAATTTTGGAGATATAGGGCAAGGCAAAGAACCATAGACCTGACGTCAAAAACACTATCCATTAAAGGAAAAATTGATAATTTGGATTTCATCAAATTTAAAAACTTTTGCTCTGCAAAAGACCCTGTTAGGAAGATGAAAAGACAGGGCTTCCCTGGTGGTGCAGTGGTTAAAAATCTGCCTGCCAATGCAGAGGACACAGGTTCGAGCCCTGGTCCGGGAAGATCCCACATGCCGTGGAGCAACTAAGCCTGTGCACCACAACTACTGAGCCTGCGCTATAGAGCCTTCGAGCCACAGCTACTGAAGCCCGTGCGCCCAGAGCCTGTGCTCTGCAATAAGAGAAGCCACCGCAATGAGAAGCCCGCACACCGCAACAAAGAGTAGCCTCCGCTTGCCACAACTAGAGAAAGCCCGCGCACAGCAACGAAGACCTAACGCAGCCATAAATAAATAAATTAATTAATTAATTAATTTAAAAAAAAAGAAGATGAAAAGACAAGCCATAGATTGGGAGAAAATATTTGCAAACCACGTATCTGAGAAAAGACTGGTAACTAGAATATATAAAGAAACTCAAAACTCAATAGTAAAAAACAAACAGTCCAATTAGAAAATAGGCAGAAGACATGAACAGACATTTCACCAAAGATGATATATAGATAGCAAATAAGCACATGAAAGAGGTTAAACATCACTATTAGGGAAATGCAAATTAAAACTACAATAAGATATCATTACATGCCTATCAGAATGGCTAAAATCTGAAAAAGTGACAATACTAAATACTAGAAAGGATGCAGAGAAACTACAGCACTCCTACCTTGATGGTGGGAATATAAAATGGTACAGCCACTCTGGAAGACAATTTGGCAATTTCATATAAAACTAAACATGATTATCATAGGACCTAGCAACTGAACTCCTAGGAATTTATCCCAGAGAAATGAAGACATTTTCACACAAAAACCTGTAATTGAATGTTTAGAGCAGCTTTATTTCTAGCCCCAAATGAGAAACCCCAATGCTGTTCAGTGGGTAACTGGTTAAACAAATTATGGTACATGTATACCATGGAATACTATAAAGCAAGAAAAAGGAATGAACTACTGATATATGCAACAATTTGGGTGAGTCTCCAAAGAATTCATGGTGAGTGAAAAAAGCCAATCCCAAAAGGTTATGTACTGTATGATTCCATTTGTCCAGTATTCTTGAAATTATAAAATTATAGAAATAGAGAACAGAACAGCGGTTGCCAGGCTAAAGGAAGAGATGGGGATGGGAGGGAAGTGCTGCGGCTACAGAGCGCAATATGAGGCATCCTTGTGGTGCTGAAACTATTCTGTGTCTTAACTCTGTCAATCTCAGCATCCTGGCTGTGATATTACATTTCAGTTTTACAAGATACTACCATTGGTAGAAACTGGGTAAAGGGCAAATGGAATCTTCTACATTATTTCTTACAACTGTATGTGAATCTATAATTACCTCAAAATTAAAAATTTAATTAAAATATATAGTTGCTATTAAAACTCAATATGCAAGTCAATGAAGTGAGTGGAGAGAACTAATGTTCAAATCAGAGCTTTATGAATGTCTGTGAAATTCATTCCTCTTTATTGACTCCATTCTCCCTAAAGGGGCACCTCAAACTTAATACTTAGAGAATTCTCCTGACCATGGCTAGCATCTCAGCAATGATAGAAAATGGAGGCAGGAAACTGAGGTATCAGTACTTGCTTACAGCATGACCATGGACAACCTCTGCAACCCTCAGCTTTCTCACCTGCAATGCAGAGATAATAATGTCTACCATGTTAGGCTTTTGTGAAGCTTAAATGAGATAAGACCTCTAAAGGATCCAGAACATGACAATACTTCAATATATAGCAACTTTTGCCAATATCAATGGTCAGTGATTAGTATTCACCTTCAAGAAGCATCTCCCACCCAGAAGAATGCTGTGGATATATCTATGTCTGTGTCTGTGTCTGTGTCTATATTTATAGCTATATCTATATCTATCTGTATCTAATTGCCAAGCGGCAAGAATGCTGACAGCCAGGATAGCCTAGAGTGTCAGGGAACTTGTTTGTGGCAACAATAGTATACCAAAGATGACAGGATGGAGGAAGGAGATGGAAGTGGGCTGGGGCATCTTCATGAGGCCAGGGACTCAGTAAGGTCTCTTCTTTTCTCTTCTGCCTGCCTCTGAGTCCTTTCCCAGCTCCACATGTGACTGCTCTTTATCTTACCGATTGAGCAGCGTGGTTTTTGCCCTAAGCTTATCCTGCTTTCACGTGATCTTCCCAGTAGACTGTAGAAGATCAGCCTTGCTGGGCTCAGAAGGTCTGAATATAATCCTGGCACCACCTCCCATTATCCAGGTGATGTTGGGCAAGTCTCTCTCTGAGCCTGGTTTTATCCGTATATAAAATGCAGATAATGAGCCCAGTGCACAGGGTGGATACAGGAGTTCAATCAGCTCTGAGGTACATACACAGCATCCAGCATACAGTACATGTGGAACACATGCTCATTCCTGTTTCCTTCAGAGACAGAAATGAATTCTTACAGTAAATAGGGTTTCCACTGCAATGCTGGACACTTAAGTAGAATTGGAAAGTAGGTAAAATTACAGTCTTGCCTACAAAAGCACTCTAATTCTTACCTTTTAATAGAAGACTTATGCCAATGGAAATGTAGCTTTCACATGGAATTCCAGGACAGATTACAAAGCTTACTCTATTTAGCCACTCCCCAGAAAAGGATTCAAGGGGAGGACAGCGACACTAACACTTCAGGGTCACTTGAGGATAGCTTTGGCAAGAATCAGAAACAAAATCACCTCAATAAGCTGTTCCAAAAGGGTTCCCTCTCCCAGAAGCACTGCCATGTCTTTGCATGGCAAGGAACACCCTTGCCAGCCGGACTCTCTCTATTCATGGCTCCTGCCAGTACCACCTGCGAAAGGAACCCTCTGGACTTTAAAGGGAATGTATCTCAGAGCCTCATGAATTTCTTTCTTTCGTATATCTCCCTGCCTCGTGCCACTAAGGATTTGAGGAAGCTTATAAGACTTCGTACTCTAAAATGGAAATCTATAAATAATTTAATAAATCAAGAGCAGAGAAAATACATTTAGAATAGAAAATCAAGACCTGGGCAAATTTATATCGCAAGTACACAAGCCATAGGCTTCCACAGTTACAAAAGTTGAGCTGAGAATATGGCTTTGAGCTTCCTGGCAGTAAAAGCTAAGAGAAAAAAATGTGGTACAGAAATTCAGTAGGCATAAGGAAAACACTCACCAGTTCCCCAAGGAAGCAAAGCTCTTCCTGACATTAAATCTAAAAGAGCCATTTTTGGGTGGGCCTTTCCATAGAGGACATGGAGTGCTGTAGCAAATGGCATCCACAACAGTATCTCCACAAAAGTATAGTTCTGGGCTCTGTGTAGCTTTACCCATGTATCCTCCAAGAGTAACACTGCAACAGCAGTTCTAGGAAACGTAGATCTAATATGCTGGGACTAGATGTTCAGTTTAGGGATAAAATATTTTAATCATTTAGAGTTTTAAAAACTGTATCTGGGGGGAGATGTGGATACTGGGAAAAGGAGGGAAGCCCTTAACTCAGAGAATTAGACAGGCGGATGCCCAGTGCCTTTGTTTCCCCTTAGATCTCTGGGATTCTGTATGGTCAGTTCAAGTGCCTGGTGATTCTTACACTCATTCCTCCAACAACAATTAAGCCAGGTATGTGTTGGACAATGAGAAATTAGCTTTGAAAGGACAGCTGTGTCCATTTGAGGCTTATCATGAGTGAGGGAAGAAAGATGTTGAGCAAGTAATTACTGGTGTAGTCACTGTTACCAATGGAGAAGCACCAGGTCTTACGGAAGAGATTGACTGGAGGTGTTAATTTAGTCTGGTGGTCAGGGAAGGCTCCCTGAGCAACAGAAATTTAAGCTAAGAGCTGAAGGATGAGGATGATGTAGCTGGGTAAAATCTTATAAATGGAGAGAAGAGCATATATAAAGTCCCTAGGTGAGAGATGTTAAAACATTCCAGAAACTGGAGATGTTAGAATATCCCAGAAGCCCAAAACAGTATGGCAAGAGGGAAAGGAAGAATGTCTGGTAATGAGGCTGCTGAAAGGAAGTGAAACATTTTATTAATGGTCTGGGAAGACTTGCCAAGGATTTTTATTTTATCCTAAAAGAAACAGGCAGCCACTGGCAAGTTTTAAGTAGGGGGATTATAATGTCGGTTCATAATTCTGATGATCACTAGTTGCTGTGTGAAAGAAAGGGTGGGAAAACAACAAGGGTGGATACAGGGAGACCATAGGCTTCCTAAGATTAGGTTATTTGGGCGAGGGGGAAGCAAGAATCTTAAATGAACAATAGGTCAGCACCAGCAAAGAAAAGATGACCACACTGGATTCTGAAAACTAATCCAACAGCTTACAAGTTGAGCACTACAAGTACGGTACATGGTGAATCATCTCTGCTGAACGCAGTAGCCCCTGGGAAAGGCAGGGGCCCTGAGACAGACACTAATAACAATGCAAAGTCATTCACACTTTTATTGTTCGATTATAATGAGTCCACTCATCACGGTAATAATAATAATGATGTGTTTGAATAACATAATTGCTTAATAGCCATTCCTTACCACCACCTACCACCACCCCCTACCATTAGGATGAAACTAAAGTAATCTAGAGTATTTATCACTCTAAAAGAGACTGAAAACATTGGTTTTCTGTGTTAGTAGCTTTTAAGAAATAAATTTTATACAGGACCCAGTTATTTCTGTGGCTTTAAAGGGGAACTTTCACTTACAGTAATGAAATGCATAGGGGTAATTTTTTCAGGAAAACCCCTTTCAAATGAACAAAATCTTTCTTTGTGGAATTCAAGTAGTCTCTGGGCCTCGGTTTTGCCATCCCTAGTTGGGGGTGGCGGCCAGAAAATATCTGTGGTTCTCAAACCTGGCTGTGCATCAGAATGAGCTGGGGAGCTTATTAAAACCTCACTTGTCTGGGCCCCATCCAAGCCTCCGGGTGTGGAGCCTGGGTATCTGTATTCTTAGATGCTCCCCAGGTGACCCTAAGGATTAGTTGGGGCTGTGAACCACTGGCTTGGCTGATCTCTAAGGTTCCTCCTGTATTCAAAAGGACCCTGCTATTCAATGTGGGCCCATCTGGGAGTTTGTTAGACGTGCCGAATCTCAGGCTCCAGCCTAGACTTACTGAAACATAATCAACTTTTTAAAAAAAATTTTTATTTATTTACTTATTTATTTATTTTTGGCTGCGTTGGGTCTTCGTTGCTGCATGTGGGCTTTCTCTAGTTGCAGCGAGTGGGGACTACTCTTCGTTGCGGTGCGTGGCTACTCATCATGGTGGCTTCTCTTGTTGCGAAGCACTGGGTCTAGGCGCAAGGGCTTCTGTAGTTATGGCACACGGGCTCAGTAGTTGTGGCTCGCGGGCTCTAGAGCACAGGCTCAGTAGTTGTGGCGCACGGGCTTAGTTGCTCCGCGGCATGTGGGATCTTCCCGGACCAGGGCTCAAACCTGTATCCCCTGCCTTGGCAGGCAGATTCTTAACCACTGAGCCACCAGGGAAGCCCCATAATCAATTTTTTGTAACAAGTGTCCCAGGAGACTGAATGCACTTTAAATTTTGAGATGCTCTAGTCTAGGACTCTACCTTTCACACGTGGTCCTCATTTCCTATAGTTCAGGAAAATTTGGCAGCTGGGTAAGAAAGCAACTTTCTAGGAGTCGTACAGCAACTCAGCTACTGAGCCTAGAATACAGTTCAGTTGTCCTTTATCAGCAAGGACACAATGCCTCTCTCACGGCCATAAATAAGCTCAGAGAAAAGAAGCCAGATCAGCAAAGGTAAATCAAGTCCTGGATTGTGCTGGCACATGCATATATTGGGAGACAAACAAAAAAGGAAGCACTAAAATCTGGTGCATATTTCTTTAAAATATATAAATAGTAGATAATCAGAGGTTGGCTTCAAATCTGGGTCTGTATAAATTTCTTTTCAGGGGTATTGTATATCCTTTTCCCTTTCAGCTTCCTTTTTCACTGGGCCCTTCTCATCCTGGGTTATGTTCTGCAGTTTCCCTGACTCAGACCTGGATCTCGCCTTTTCACCTAATCTTAAAAAAAAAAAAACAACAACCACCATAAAAACCTGTGTAATTTCCACCATCAGTAGAATATGAATAAATTCCAAATCTCTTTCCGTTCCTACCTCTCTACTTCATTCAAAATCAACTTGCCTACTGTCTTCAGGAATTTATTCATTAACATTCACTCAGTCATTCACTTAATTAACATTTATTGAGCACCTACTTAGCATGATACCCAAGTATCATACTAGGTGGGATTAAATCAAACCCATCTCTGCCCTCTGGGGGCTCATAGTTTATTGGGGATTTAAACTTCAGAAATAATAATACCTAACAGAAAGTGAAAAGTGAAGACTTCTAAAGAGAAAGAGATAAAATGGTTTGGGAGAAAGTTAAAGGAGAGAATCCTTTTGTCTGGGGAAGAATAAAAAAATTTTTTAAGGGTTACAGTGGGTTTGAAACATGCATCAAAGAGTGAAAATAATAATAATAATATGGGTAGATGTTTAATCTTCCAGGGCTGGCAATGGAAAGAAAGATATCACCAGCAAAGAGAACAGCATATGGAAAAGGCCTGGTGCTTACCACATATATAGGGTTAGTAGACAGCTGAATCTAGCAAAGTTGACTTCAGTGGCCCCTGTATGAAGGTAAAGTAATGGAAAAATATGTTGGAACAATTATGGAGGTTTTAAATTTTAGGCTAAGAAATTTGAACTTAATTCTACTAGCAATAGAAGACACTGAAGGCTTTCTCAGTAGAGGAGTGACACAGCCAAGTCTGAGATTTTGGAGGAAAATCCTGATAAAAGAGTATTGGACATTGAAAGCCCAAAGGAAGGGTATCGTAAAAGGCTTCGTACAGGGCAATGAAGGCATGAGCTAAGAGCAGGCAGAGAAGAGGGGCAGGGACAAGAGATGCAATGATGATGGCATCTAACTAGATTGCAATTCATCAGGGATTGGCAAGGAAGAGAAAGAAGTAAAAATAATGCTAAAAGTTTGGATCTGGATGTCTGGGAGGATGATGGTACTAATCAGGGAACTAAGACAGTTATTTTGAAGGAAAGGCAATAAATTCAGATTGGGCATCTTCAGCCTAAGACTCCAGTGGGAATCCAGGAGGAAACGTCCAGCAGGCAATTGGAAATATAGAACTGGAGACTGGAAGAGATTGAAGGAAGTGATTTGGGGATCATTTATCTTAGAAATGAGAGTTGAGGCCATGGGACTGAATGAGACAGGAGAAAGAGGAAGAAGAGGAAGGCACCAAGGGTGTTTAGTTGGATGTTCTAAAATCAATATAATAGCAGAACTGAAGATCCCTTCTTATCTACCTACCCTACCCCCCACCCATCTGTCCTTCACAGCAGCTCTCCCTGCCCATCTCCACCAAAGTTCCTCATTTAGACATGTCCCTTAAGGTTTAAGCTTCACAGAGGACTTAAAGATGTCACTGAAGCATTGGGAAAGCACTAGCCTGGGAAACACAGATTCTAGTCTTGATTCTGCACTAATTCCCTTGATACTTGGGTAGGTAATCCTACTTCTCTGGCCTTGAGTTTGCATCTAAAGTGTAGAGGAGTAGACCAGAAGATCCACAGTCTAACTCTCTGAGTCTTTCCACTGTGACATGAAGGAGCTTATGAAGACCAGCTGTTTCACTCTCTATGACATCACTCAAATATGCCACATTTTCTCCTTTCCAGTGCCAAATCACTGATCATTTGACACTTCTACTACTAAATTTACTTGGCCTGCCTGCTGCTCCAACTAAGATCATTTCAGGCTTTCAATGACTTCTTATTTCTTCCTATATCAAATTAAAAATTTGGATCGTAGTATGTAGTAGGTCTCTATCATTAGTTGAGTCCTCCCTGTTTCCCCTCATTTTTTGCCATGATTGGCAAAACTGCCACTCAATATCAAGTAGTACAATTTTAAAATGTTATACATTTATGCAGAACTATTTCAATAAATAAACATCCAGGTAAAGTTATCCTTTAAAGTGATCTTTAATTCATGTGATATTTAATCGCTTCCTTTATTAAGAGAAACTCCAATATTTTTATCTCACTCATTTGATCTGGTGTTGAATCCTAGGGTTGTTCGGGAACAGTATAGACTTCTTTGGGGAAAATCTCCCTTCTCCTCAGTGTCACTCACAACTCTGGCTCGCTCTGTCTTGTAACTCATACCCTCTTCTCTGAGCTGGCTCAGAAAAATCAGGGGAGGAGAGGGAATGGGGTTCTATAGTGATAGAAATCTAGCAGTTTCCTGTCATCTTTTATTATTCCTTGCTTAGAGTTGCTTCCAGCTTTCCCTGAAGTTTCATAAACACAGAGATTATAGTCATGTTGGTGTGTCTTTGCATTAGCAGATTAAATGCCAGTGACTATTTTTTTTTCAAATAAAGGGTTTTTTTTTGTTTTGCTTTGTTTTTTACTCTCCAGAGATAGCAGAATCTTCTCCATTCATGTAGGAATCCAGTTGTTAGCTATCATGTTTGCTGATAATTTAAAGAAGTTTATATCCCTTAGCAACCAGGTACGCTCTCAGTTTGTCTATGACCTGAATGGAAGACCTTAAAAATACAAAACTCGGGGCTTCCCTGGTGGCGCAGTGGTTGAGAATCTGCCTGCTAATGCAGGAGACACGGGTTCGAGCCCTGGTCTGGGAAGATCCCACATGCCACGGAGCAGCTGGGCCCGTGAGCCACAGCTGCTGAGCCTGCGCGTCTGGAGCCTGTGCCCCGCAACGGGAGGGGCCGCGATAGTGAAAGGCCCGCGCACCGCGATGAAGAGCGGTCCCCGCACCGCGATGAAGAGTGGCCCCCACTTGCCGCAACTAGAGAAAGCCCTCGCACGAACCGAAGACCCAGCACAGCCAAAAATAAATAAATAAATAAATAAATAAATAAAAATTAAAAAAAAAAAATACAAAACTCAACCTCTACTAAAAACAGGTTTCTAAGAATACTTCTTCAAAAAGGTAATTTTTAAAACAATGCTTGCATAGATAATTTCTTAAGTAGAGAGTTAAAGTGGTTTCAGAAAACCAGGATTAATTTTAATGGCCCTCACTTACTTGGTTCATTCCCCCAGGAATACTCAGTGAATATTCTGCATGTCTGGATTTCATTGGCTTTGAATGTAAGGAAGCCATGCCAAGCCCCAGGTGTCAGATCTCCATGGGGTCATGCAGATTCCCACAGCCTCGAAGGCCTTGCAGACATCACGAAGTCAGTAATACCTGGAAAGACCTAGGACCAATCCTTGGGAGCAGTGAACTAAGAAAGTGTCTTTGCTTTTCTCTTTTCCTCTATTTTGTAATATTTTTGCTTCCACCAGGTGGTAGTAGGTAGGTGCATCCATGGCAAAGGTGGAGCTATCAAAGTGTATACGCTCACTTTCAGGAAATTACCAAAACAAACTCTGTTTAATGAGAGACTGGAAATCTTAATTAAATGGGATCAATATTACACACAGAATAAAAACAAAAATACAAATGTAAATGAGGTGTCTTTCCTTGTGGGAAAAGTCAGAAAATGTGTCTGTGCATGTGTGTTCCATTATCTTGAAACAAACTATGAACTAACTTGGCTTCTTTCACATTAGACCCAGTGGTCAGTTTGTTGAATGTCTTGCATTTCCACCCACATTTTCTTCACTCTGAGAAAAGAGAAGCCCCACATTCAAGTTTCAGATTCCAAATACTTTTGGGGTATCAGTTTCATGAAAAGAAAAACCCGCTTTATTAGAATCATCACAAAATCTTTTAATTTTAGCGCTAGAAGGGGCTTTAAAGATCTTCTACTTCGAACCCCCTCATTTGACAAATGAGGAAATGGACTCCAGAGAAGTTGCATGATTTATCCCAAGTCACCCAGCATGTTAGTGGTATGGACCAGAGCCCAGCAACTATGATTCCAATCAGGCTTTTGTCCCATCTTCCACCAAGATGCTCCTGTCAAGGTCACCAGTCACCTCCA
This sequence comes from Balaenoptera acutorostrata, assembly GCF_949987535.1. NCBI lineage: Eukaryota > Metazoa > Chordata > Mammalia > Artiodactyla > Balaenopteridae > Balaenoptera > Balaenoptera acutorostrata. The sequence continues at coordinate 70,645,720 of NC_080075.1, read as the reverse complement.
TGTTTTTAAATCCAGTGGTCAATCCTCAGCCTCAGATGTTCTTGCTGGACCATCAGCAGCATTTATCCATAACTGATCACTCCCACTCCCATAGTTTCTTTACGTGACTTCCAGGACACAGGACCTTCTTGGGTTTCCTCCTACCTCACCGTCCTCTCTTCAATCCCTTTTGCTGGTTGCTCCTCATCTCCCCAACTTGTTGGAGGTCGCCAGGGCTCAGCCTTTGGACTTCTGCTCTTCTCTAGCTACACTCATTCCTTGGCTAATCTCATCTCCTTAGTAAAGACCCTGAGTTGTATCTTCAGCCCGAACCATTTCCCTGAATTCCAGGCCCACTTATCTCTCTGCCTTCTTAAGATCTCCACTTGGACATCTAATAGATGTTTCAAATTTTTCATGTCAAAACTGAATTCATGATCGACCCATACAAACTTGATCCATCCAAGGTCATTCCTAACCCCAGTTAATTGTGACTCCATCCTTCCAGGCCCAAACTTTCCAAACCATTGGCAGGCAATACCTCCAAAATACACCTCAAATCTGACCACTCCTTCCTACTTATCCTGCTAGCATCTGGCTCAAGTTACCTTTTTTCTTGCCTAGATTCTTGCAAATGCCTTCTACACATCTACCTGCCTCAGCCCTTGTAGTCTAGTCTCAACATATCAGCTAAAGTGATCCTTTTAAAACTTAAGGTAGAGCATGTCACCCCTTGTCTCCAAACCTTCCAAGGGCCTTCCTTTTCTCAAAGAGTAAAAGCCAAAGTCCTTACAATGGTCTACAAGACCATACATCTTGCCCCCCAACTCCCTCAAACCTCCCTGACCTCATCTCCTGCTACTCATCCCCTGACTTACTCTGCTCCAGTCACCTTGGCCTCCTGGCTATTCCTGAACCTTCTAGTCGTTCTCCTGCCTCAGAGCCTTTGTGCTCACTACTCCCTCATCCTGAATGCTCTTCCCCAAGATGTCTGCATGCCTCATTATCTTACCTCCTTCAAGTCTTTGCTCAAATGTCAACCCTCACACAAGGCTTTAACTGACCACCCTTTAAAAAATTTTGCCCTATCATTCCTACCTTCCTGGCTTTATTATTCTTTATAGAATTTATTCTCTTCTAACACATTGTATATTTTACTAACTTATTTTTTGTTTCTTTCTACAAGAATATAAGCATCAGGAAAGCAGGAATTGATGTCAATTCTGTTCACTGATGGGTCTCCAGTACATAGAACAGTTCCTTACACATATGTGTTGAATAAATAGTTGTGGTATGAATGGATGGATAGAGTGAACGAATGAGTGAAGGAGTGAATGAATGATGGCTCCAAGTCCAGTCTCCTACTATAACATATGGTTCCTCTGTTACTTTCATACTTTTCTGGGTTTGGAAAAATCAGTTTCTAATACAACTGCTCCTAATAGTGTAACTAATGTTGGAAAATTCGATATGGCAATAAACTTCTGCCATCACTTTTTTATTTGGGCAGGTAAGGCTTGTTCTCTAAGAGCTGTGTATTTCTTTATAAGCATATACTTGCAGTTCAGATGGGCTGCCACCAGGTAGAACACTATGCCTGCAGTCAGGAGATCTACCTCTTTAATCTGTCTCCCCCTCTCCCTTCATACTGTCCCAGGCCAGGCCATAGTCTCCCCCTTGGTCACTTGCAGAAGCTGCTCTGTTGGTCTTCCTGTTCCTCAGCCTTTCTCCCTTAATTCTCCACCCCACCATCCCCAACCAGAATTATCTATTTTAGTGGTCTTCAATCTTTTATTTTTTAATGGCCACTTCTTTTTACTTGTAGGCAGATTTACAGAACAGAGAGTCGTTATTTGAAGCTCTGGCCCCACCTCAAGACTGCCTCTGAAGATGTCTCCAGGTCTCAGAGTTGTAGAAGGCAGTTCATATTCCCTGGATTGATATGGGACTCAAACTCGGCCTGGACACTCTGCCTCATATAAACCAGCAAGGGCTCCCTATCACCTAGAAAAATGTTTCCTCCACCTTAATCATCCATGCACCACCTTCACGATTTTTTGCCACAGTTGTGTGCATCTCGTATTATTATTAACTTAATGTTTTTCTTAAAACCAACTCACATTTATAAACTTAGTTTAAGGAATTTGTATCACTATTATCACCACCATAAACTAAAAATCAATGTCATTTGTTATGAATAGAAGGTACTTTAAAATTAAATATATAACTATTCAAATGACAAAGATCATCAGGTACATCTATAAGTGCACACCACACTGTGGGAAACACTGGCCTAGAGAATAAAGCCCCAGCTCCTTCCCATGGCCTGTTCAACACCCTCCAGGAGTGTGGAATTTCTTATGGTTCTCCTCATGCTGTTTCATGCCTTCCTGAGTTTGTTCATGCAGTTGCTCCCTTTGCCTAGAATGCCTATCGCATTAACATTTACTTTTAGTTGAAAAAAATTTTTTTATTAAAGTATTACACATACATAATTTAAGAAGTCAACTAGTACTCTAGGCTTATAACAGAAAGCAGATTTCCCTTCTCCCTAATTCCCACTCTCCAGAGCAAACACTTTAGATTATTTTTTTTAATTGTGGTAAAATACACACAACATAAAATTTACCATTTTAACCACTTTTAAGTGTAGAGTTCAGTGGCACATTGTTGTGCAACCATCACTACCATCCATCTCCTGAACTGTTTTCTTCTTTACAAACTGGAACTCCATACCCACTAAACAATAATTCCCCATTTCCCATCCTCCTAGCTCCTGGAGGGTGCCACTCTACTTTCTGTCTCTATGAATTTGACTAATCTAGGTACCTCATATGAGTGCAATCATACAGTATTTGTCTTTTTGTGACTAGGTTATTTCACTTAGCATAATGATTTCGAGGTTCATTCATGGTGTAGCATGCAACAGTTTTAATTCACTTCAGGAATTCCTTTCACCATTATATTGGGAATTCTCTTTGCTTCTCTTCTGGGATGGATCTTTTGTTTCAGTTTCATGGCTCCCATGTTTTCCTATTCCATGTTTTATTCTCTTATTTCCATGTGGCACATCCTGCTGTATCTTTCTAAGAAAGTGTGCATAAAAGGTAAATTTTTTAGACCTTAAATTTATGAAAGTATCTTTATTTTAACTTCATATTTAATGGAAGTTTGACTGGATATGAAAATTTGGGTTAGAAATTATTTCCCTTTGGGATTTTGATTACATTTATCAATTGACTTCTAGACCCCAAGTTGCAGATGTTAAGGGAGATATTATTCTGATTCCTTATTATTTGTATGTGATCTATATTTTTTCTTCTGAAAGATGTACGATCTTTCCTTATTCTCTATTTTTTAAAAATGTCACAATTATGTGCTATTATGTATACCTTTTATATTTTGGAGCTAATTGTGCTGAGCACTTTCTGTGGTTATCATTTGTGTGTGTGTGTGTGTGTGTGTGTGTGTGTGTGTGTGTGTTTAAGTTTTATTCCTGCTCCTAACACTGACTCTGAGAATCTGCTCCCTTTCTTTGTTTTGCTTCTTGGTTTTGGTTTTGATCTCTGTTTTTCTTTTTCTTTTCTCTCTTTCTTTTTTTTTTAATACAGCAGATTCTTATTAGTCATCCATTTTATCCACATCAGTGTATACATGTCAATCCCAATCTCCCAATTCATCACACCCCCACCCCCACCCCCCATGGCTTTCCCCCCTTGGTGTCCATACGTTTGTTCTCTACATCTCTGTCTCTATTTCTGCCCTGCAAACCAGTTCATCTGTACCATTTTATAGGTTCCACATATATGTGTTAATATACGATATTTGTTTTTCTCTTTCTGACGTACTTCACTCTGTAAGTCTCCAGATGCATCCACGTCTCTACAAAAGACCCAATTTTGCTCCTTTTTATGGCTGAGTATATTCCATTGTATACATGTACCACGTCTTCTTTATCCATTCATCTGTCGATGGGCATTTAGGTTGCTTCCATGACCTGGCTATTGTGAATAGTGCTGCAATGAATATTGGAGTGCATGTGTCTTTTTGAATTATGGTTTTCTCTGGGTATATGCCCAGTAGTGGGATTGCTGGGTCATATGGTAATTCTATTTTTAGTTTTTAAGGAACCTCCATACTGTTCTCCATAGTGGTTGTATCATTTTACATTCCCATCAACAGTGCAAGACGGTCCCCTTTTCTCCACACCCTCTCCAGCATTTGTTGTTTGTAGATTTTCTGATGATGCCCATTCTAACTGGTGTGAGGTGATACCTCATTGTAGTTTTGATTTGCATTTCTCTAGTAATTAGTGATGTTGAGCAGCTTTTCATGTGCTTCTTGGCAATCTGTATGTCTTCTTTAGAGAAATGTCTATTTAGGTCTTCTGCCCATTTTTGGATTGGGTTGTTTGTTTTTTTAATATTGAGCTGCATGAGCTGTTTATATATTTTGGAGATTAATCCTTTGTCTGATGATTCGTTTGCAAATATTTTCTCCCATTCTGAGGGTTGTCTTTTTGTCTTGTTTAAGGTTTCCTTTGCTGTGCAAAAGCATTTAAGTTTCATTAGGTCTCATTTGTTTATTTTTGTTTTTATTTCCATTACTCTAGGAGGTGGATCAAAAAAGATCTTGCTATGATTTATGTCAAAGAGTGTTCTTCCTATGTTTTCCTCTAAGAGTTTTATAGTGCCTGGTCTTACATTTAGGTCTCTAATCCATTTTGAGTTTATTTTCTGTATGGTGTTAGGGAGTGTTCTAAGTTCATTCTTTTACATGTAGCTGTCCAGTTTTCCCAGCACCACTTATTGAAGAGACTGTCTTTTCTCCATTGTATATCCTTGCTTCCTTTGTCATAGATTACTTGACCATAGGTGCGTGGGTTTATCTCTGGGCTTTCTATCTTGTTCCATTGATCTATGTTTCTGTTTTTGTGCCAGTACCATATTGTCTTGATGACTGTAGCTTTGTAGTATAGTCTGAAGTCAGGGAATCTGATTCCTCCAGCTCCATATTTTTCCCTCAAGACTGCTTTGGCTATTTGGGGTCTTTTGTGTCTCCATACAAATTTTAAGATTTTTTGTTTTAGTTCTCTAAAAAATGCCATTGGTAATTTGATAGGGATTGCATTGAATCTGTAGATTGCTTTGGGTAGTATAGACGTTTTCACGATATTGATTCTTCCAATCCAAGAACATGGTATATCTCTCCACCTGTTGGTATCACCTTTAATTTCTTTCATCAGTGTCTTATAGTTTTCTGCATACAGGTCTTTTGTCTCCCTAGGTAGGTATATTCCTAGGTATTTTATTCTTTTTGTTGCAATGGTAACTGGGAGTGTTTCCTTAATTTCTCTTTCAGATGTTTCATCATTAGTGTATAGGAATGCAAGAGATTTCTGTGCATTAATTTTGTATCCTGCAACTTTACCAAATTCATTGATTAGCTGTAGTAGCTTCCTGGTGGCATCTTTAGGATTCTCTATGTATAGTATAATGTCATCTGCAAACAGTGACAGTTTTACTTCTTCTTTTCCAATTTGTATTCCTTTTATTTCTTTTTCTTCTCTGATTGCCGTGGCTAGGACTTCCAAAACTATTCTGAATAATAGTGGTGAGAGTGGGCATCCTTGTCTTGTTCCTGATCTTGGAGGAAATGCTTCCAGTTTTTCACCATTGAGAATGATGTTTGCTGTGGGTTTGTCATATATGGCCTTTATTATCTTGAAGTAGGTTCCCTCTATGCCCACTTTCCAGAGAGTTTTTTCATACATGGGTGTTGAATTTTGTCAAAAGGGTTTTCTGCATCTATTGAGGTGATCATATGGTTTTTCTCCTTCAGTTTGTTAATAGGGTGTATTTCATTGACTGATTTGCGTATATTGAAGAATCCTTGCATCTTTGGGATAAATCCCACTTGATCATGGTGTATGATCCTTTTAATGTGTTGTCGGATTCTGTTTGCTAGTATTTTGTTGAGGATTTTTACATCTATATTCATCAGTGATATTGGTCTGTAAATTTCTTTTTTGTAGTGTCTTTGTCTGGTTTTGGTGTTGGTGGTCTTGTAGAATGAGTTTGGGAGTGTTCCTTCCTCTGCAATTTTTTGGAAGAGTTTGAGAAGGGTGTTAGCTCTTCTCTAAATGTTTGATAGAATGCACCTCTGAAGCCATCTGGTCCTGGACTTTTGTTTGTTGGAAGATTTTTAATCATAGTTTCAATTTCATTCCTTGCGATTGGTCTGTTCATATTTTCTATTTCTTCCTGGTTCAGTCTTGGATGATTATACATTTCTAAGAATTTGTCCATTTTTTCTAGGATGTCCATTTTATTGGCATAGAGTTGCCTGTAGTAGTCTCTTAGGATGCTCTGTATTTCTGCGGTGTCTATTGTAACTTCTCCTTTTTCATTTCTGATTTTATTAATTTGAGTCCTCTCCCTCTTTTTCTTGACGACTCTGGCTAAAGGTTTATCAATTTTGTTTATCTTCTCAAAGAACCAGCTTTTAGTTTTACTGATCTTTGCTATTGTTTTCTTTGTTTCTATTTCATTTATTTCTGCTCTGATCTTTACAGTTTCTTTCCTTCTGCTAACGTTGGGTTTTCTTTGTTCTTCTATCTCTAGTTCCTTTAGGTGTAACGTTACATTGTTTATTTGAGATTTTTCTTGTTTCTTGAGGTAGGATTGTATAGCTATAAACTTCCCTCTTAGAACTGCTTTTGCTCCATCCCATAGGTTTTGGATCGTCGTGTTTTTCAATCCAATCCATAGGGTTTGGATTGTCATTTGTCTCCAGGTATTTTTTGATTTCCTCTTTGATTTCTTTAGTGATCTCTTGGTTATTTAGTAACGTATTGTTTAGTCTCCATGTGTTTGTTTTTTTACGTTTTTTTCCCGGTAATTGATTTCTACTCTCATAGCATTGTGGTGAGAAAAGATGCTTGATATGATTTCAATTTTCTTGAATTTACTGAGGCTTGATTTGTGACTCAAGATGTGATCTATCCTGGAGAATGTTCCATGTGCACTTGAGAAGAAAGTGTAATCTGCTGTTTTTGGATGGAATGTCCTATAAATATCAATTAAATCTATCTGGTCTATTGTGTCATTTAAAGCTTGTGTTTCATTATTAATTTTCTGTTTGGATGATCTGTCCATTGGTGTAAGGAAGGTGTTAAAGTCCCCCACTATTATGGTGTTACTGTTGATTTCCTCTTTTATAGCTGTTAGCAGTTGCCTTATGTATTGAGGTGCTCCTCTGTTGGGTGCATATATATTTATAATTGTCATAGCTTCTTCTTGGATTGATCCCTTGATCATTATGTAGTGTCCTTCCATGTCTCTTGTAACATTCTTTATTTTAAAGTCTATTTTATCTGATATGAGTATTGCTACTCCAGCTTTCTTTTGATTTCCATTTGCATGGAATATCTTTTCCATTCTCTCACTTTCAGTCTGTATGTGTCCCTAGGTCTGAAGTGGGTCTCTTGTAGACAGCATATATATGGGTCTTGTTTTTGTATCCATTCAGTGAGCCTGCGTCTTTCGGTTGGAGCATTTAATCCATTCACATTTAAGGTAATTATCGATATGTATGTTCCTATTACCATTTTCTTAATTGTTTTGGGTTTGTTTTAGTAGGTCCTTTTCTTCTCTTGTGTTTCCCACTTAGAGAAGTTCCTTTAGCATTTGTTGTAGAGCTGGTTTGGTGGTGCTGAATTCTCTTAGCTTTTGCTTGTCTGTAAAGCTTTTGAGTTCTCCATCGAATCTGAATGAGGTCCTTGCCGGGTAGAGTAATCTTGGTTGTAGGTTCTTCCCTTTCATCACTTTAAGTGTATCATGCCACTCCCTTCTTGCTTGTAGAGTTTCTGCTGAGAAATCAGCTGTTAACCTTATGGGAGTTCCCTTGTATGTTATTTGTCATTTTTCCCTTGCTGCTTTCAATAATTTTTCTTTGTCTTTAATTTTTGCCTATTTGATTACTATGTGTCTCGGCGTGTTTCTCCTTGGGTTTATCCTGTATGGGACTCTCTGCACTTCCTTGACTTGGGTGGCTATTTGCTTTTCCATGTTAGGGAAGTTTTTGACTATAATCTCTTCAAATATTTTCTAGGGTCCTTTCTTTCTCTCTTCTCCTTCTGGGAGCCCTATAATGAGAATGTAGTTGCGTTTAATGTTGTCCCAGAGGTCTCTTAGGCTGTCTTCATTTCTTTTCATTCTTTTTTCTTTATTCTGTTCTGCAGCAGTGAATTCCACCATTCTGTCTTTCAGGTCACTTATCCGTTCTTCTGCCTCAGTTATTCTGCTATTGATTCCTTCTAGTGTATTTTTCATTTCAGTTATTGTATTGTTCATCTCTGTTTGTTTGTTCTTTAATTCTTCTAGACCTTTGTTAAACATTTCTTGCATCTTCTCAGTCTTTGCTTCCACTCTTTTTCCGAGGTCCTGGATCATCTTCACTATCATTATTCTGAATTATTTTTCTGGAAGGTTGCCTATCTCCACTTCATTTACTTGTTCTTCTGGGGTTTTATCTTGTTCCTTCATCTGGTACATAGCCCTCTGCCTTTTCATCTTGTCTATCTTTCTATGAATGTGGTTTTTTCGATCTATGTTTTTCTTTTAGAACTCTATCATCAAATGTCTGGTGGTCTTTGGTTGTACTTGCTTACAAAGACTGGGAGAAATTAAAGGTCAATTGGAAGAGAGACCTTCAAGATGGCGGAGGAATAAGACATGGAGATCACCTTCCTCCCCACAAATACATCAACATGTGGTACAACTCTTACAGAACACCTACTGAACATTGGCAGAAGACCTCAGACTTCCGAAAAGGCAAGAAACTCCCCACGTACCTGGGTAGGGCAAAAGAAAAAAGAAAAAACAGAGACAAAAGAATAGGTACGGGACTTGCACCTCTGGGAGGGAGCTGTGAAGGAGGAAAAGTTTCCACACAGTAGGAAGCCCCTTCACTGGTGGGGACGGGGTGGGCGGGGGGGAAGCTTTGGAGCCACAGAGGAGAGCACAGTAACAGGGGTGCAGAGGGCAAAGTGGAGAGATTCCTGCACAGAGGATCACTGCCAACCAGCACTCACCAGCCTGAGAGGCTTGTCTGCTCACCCACCAGGAAGGTGGGGGCTGGGAGCTGAGGCTTGGGCTGCAGAGGCCAGATCCTAGGGAGAGGACTGGGGTTGGCTGTGTAAACATAGCCTGAACGGGGATAGTGCACCACAGCTAACCAGGAGGGAGTGCGGGAAACAGTCTGGAATTGCCTAAGAGGCAAGAGAGCATTGTTTCAGGATGCGCGAGGAGCGGGGATTCAGAGCACCATCTAATCGAGCTCCAAAGATGGGTGCGAGCCGCAGCTATCAGCGTGGACACCAGAGACAGGCATGAAATGCTAAGGCCGCTGCTGCAGCCCCCAAGAAGCCTGTGTGCAATCACAGGTCACTATCCACACCTCCCCTTCTGGGAGCCTGTGCAACCAGCCACTGCCAGGGTCCCATGACCCAGGGACAACTTTCTCAGGAGAACACAAGGCTTGCCTCAGGCTGTTGCAACGTCACAGCGGCCTCTGCCGCTACAGGCTGGCCCTGCATTCTGTACCCCTCCCTCCCCCTAGCTTGAGTGAGCCAGAGCCCCCGAATCAGCTGCTACTTTAACCCCCGCACCGTCTGGGTGTGAACAGACACACTCAGGTGACCTACATACAGAGGCAGGGACACATCCAAAGCTGAACCCCAGGAGCTGTGCGAACAAAGAAAAGAAAGGGAAATATCTCCCAGCAGCCTCAGGAGCAGTGGATTAAATCTCCACAATCAACTTGATGTACCCTGCATCTGTGGAACACCTGAACAGACAACGAATCATCCAAAAACTGAGGCGGGGGACTTTGGGAGCAACTGTAGACTTGGGATTTGCTTTCTGCATCTAATTTGTTTCTGGTTTTATCTTTCTCTTAGTTTAGTATTTAGAGTTTATTTTCATTGTTAGATTTGTTTATTGATTTGGTTGCTCTCTTCTTTTATATATATATATAGATATGTATATATTTTTTCCTCTTTCTCTTTTTGTGAGTGTGTATGTATATGCTTCTTTGTGTGATTTTGTGTATATAGCATTGCTTTTAACATTTGTTCTAGGGTTCTGTCTGTCCGTTTATTTTTTTTCTTTTCTTTTTTAGTGTAGTTTTTAGCTCTTGTTATTATTGGTTGATTTGTTTTTTGGTTTGGGTGCTCTCTTTTTCCTTCTTTCTTTTTTTTATTACTCTACAATTTTTAATAATTTTTTAATTTTAATAATATTATTTTATTTTATTTTTTCTTTCTTTATTTTTTCCTCCCTTTTCTTCTGAGCCGTGTGGCTGACAGGGTCTTGGTGCTCCAACCAGGTGTCAGGTCTGTGCCTCACAGGTGGGAGAGCCAAGTTCAGACATTGGTCCACCAGAGACCTCCCAACCCCACGTAATATCAAACGGCAAAAGCTCTCCCAGAGATCTCCATTTCAACGCTAAGACCCAGCTCCACTCAGCGACCAGTAAGCTACAGTGTTGGACACCCTATGCCAAACAACTAGCAGGACAGGAACACAACCCCACCCATTACCAGAGAGGCTGCCTAAAATCATAATAAGGTCACAGACTCCCCAAAACACACCACCGGATGCACTCCTGCCCACCAGAAAGACAAGATCCATCCTCATCCACCAGAACACAGGCACCAGGCCCCTCCACCAGGAAGCCTACACAACACACTGAACACACCTTAGCCACTGGGGGCAGACACTAAAAAAAATGAGAACTACGAACCTGCAGCCTGCAAAAAGGAGACCCTAAACACAGTAAGTCAAGCAAAATGAAAAGACAGAGAAACACACAGCAGATGAAGGAGCAAGGTGAAAACTTACCAGACCAAACAAATGAAGAGGAAATAGGCAGTCTACCTGACAAAGAATTCAGAGTAATGATAGTAAAGATGACCCAAAATCTTGGCAATAGAATAGAGAAAATACAAGAAACGTTTAACAAGGACCTACAAGAGCTAAAGAGCAAACAAACAATGATGAACAACACAATAAATGAAATTAAAAATGCTCTAGGAGGAATCAATAGCAGAATAACTGAGGCGGAAGAATGGATAAGTGACGTGGCAGATAAAATAGTGGAAATAACTACCCCAGAGCAGAATAAAGAAAAAAGAATGAAAAGAATTGAGGACAGTGTTAGAGACCTCTGGGACAACATTCGAATTATAGGGGTCCCAGAAGAAGAAGAGAAAAAGAAAGGCACTGAGAAAATATTTGAAGAGATTACAGTTGAAAACTTCCCTAATATGGGAAAGGAAATAGTCAATCAAGTCCAGGAATTGCAGAGAGTCCCATACAGGATAAATCCAAGGAGAAACACGCCAAGACACATACTAATCAAACTTTCAAAAATTAAATGCAAAGAAAAAATGTTAAAAGCAGCAAGGGAAAAACAACAAATAACATACAAGGGACTCCCCATAAGGTTAACAGATGATCTTTCTGCAGAAACTCTGCAAGCCAGAAGGGAGTTGCAGGACATATTTAAAATGATAAACGGGAAAAACCTACAACCAAGATTACTCTACCCAGAAAGGATCTCATTCAGATTCAACGGAGAAATTAAAACCTTTACAGACAAGCAAAAGCTAAGAGAATTCAGCACCACCAAACCAACTTTACAACAAATGCTAAAGGAACTTCTCTAGGCAGGAAACACAAGAGAAGGAAAAGACGTACAATAACAAACCCAAAACAATTAAGAAAATGGTAATAAGGACATACATATCGGTAAGTACCTTAAATGAAAATGGATTAAATGCTCCAACCGAAAGACTCAGGCTCACTGAATGGACACAAAAACAAGACCCATATATATATGCTGTCTACAAGAGACCCACTTCAGACCTAGGGACACGTACAGACTGAAAGTGAGGGGATGGAAAAAGATATTGCATGCAAATGGAAATCAAAAGAAAGCTGGAGTACCAATACTCATATCAGATAAAATAGACTCTAAAATAAAGACTGTTATAAAGACAAAGAAGGACACTACATAATGATCAAGGAATCAATCCAAGAAGAAGATATAACAACTGTAAATATTTATGCACCCAACATAGGAACACCTCAGTACTTAAGGCAAATGCTAACAGACATAAAAGGGAAAATCGACAGTAACACAATCATAGTAGGGGACTTTAACACCCCACTTTCACCAATGGACAGATCATCCAAAATGAAAATAAATAAGGAAACACAAGGTTTAAATGATACATTAAACAAGATGGATTTAATTGACGTTTATAGGACATTCCAACCAAAAACAACAGAATACACTTTCTTCTCAAGTGCTCATGGAACATTCTCCAAGATAGAGCATTTCTTGGGTCACAAATCAAGCCTTGGTAAATTTCAGAAAATTGAAATCATGTCAAGTATCTTTTCTGACCACAACGTTATGAGACTAGATATCAATTAAAGGAAAAAAATCTGTAAAAAATACAAACACATGGAGGCTAAACAATACACTACTAAATAACCAAGAGATCACTGAATAAATCAAAGAGGAAATCAAAAAATACCTAGCAGCAAATTTCAATGAAAACATGACCACCCGAAACCTATGGGATGCAGCAAAAGCAGTTCTAAGAGGGAAGTTTATAGCAATACAATCCTACCTCAAGAAACAAGAAACATCTCAAATAAACAACCTAACCTTACACCTAAAGCAATTAGAGAAAGAAGAACAAAAAAACCCCAAAGTTAGCAGAAAGAAAGAAATCATAAAGATCAGATCAGAAATAAATGAAAAAGAAATGAAGAAAAGAATAGCAAAGATCAATAAAACTGAAAGCTGCTTCTTTGAGAAGATAAACAAAACTGATAAACCATTAGCCAGACTCATCAAGAAAAAAAGGGAGAAGATTCAAATCAGTAGAATTAGAAGTGAAAAAGGAGAAGTAACAACTGACACTGAAGAAATACAAAGGATCATGAGATTACTACAAGCAACTATATGCCAATAAAATGGACACCCTGGAAGAAATGGACACATTCTTAGAAAAGCACAACCTTCCAAGACTTAACCAGGAAGAAATAGAAAATATAAACAGACCAATCACAAGCACTGAAATTGAGACTGTGATTAAAAATCTCCCAACAAACAAAAGCCCAGGACCAGATGGCTTCACAGGTGACTTCTATCAAACATTTAGAGAAGAGCTAACACCTATCCTTCTCAAACTCTTCCAAAATATAGCAGAGGAAGGAACACTCCCAAACTCATTCTATGAGGCCACCGTCACCCTGATACCAAAACCAGACAAAGATGTCACAGAGAAAGAAAACTACAGGTCAATATCACTGATGAATATAGATGCAAAAATCCTCAACAAAATACTAGCAAACAGAATCCAACAGCACATTAAAAGGATCACACACCATGATTAAGTGGGGTTTATCCCAGGAATGCAAGGATTCCTCAATATATACAAATCAATCAATGTGATACACCATATTAACAAACTGAAGGATAAAAACCATATGATCTTCTCAATAGATGCAGAAAAAAGCTTTTGACAAAATTCAACATCCGTTTATGATAAAAACCCTCCAGAAAGTAGGCATAGAGGGAACTTTCCTCAACATAATAAAGGCCATATATGAAAAAAACCCACAGCCAACATCATTCTCAATGGTGAAAACTGAAACCATTTCCTCTAGGATCAGGAACAAGACAAGGATGCCCACTCTCACTACTATTATTCAACATAGTTTTGGAAGTTTTAGCCACAGCAATCAGAGAAGAAAAAGAAATAAAAGGAATCCAAATCAGAAGAGAAGAGGTTAAGCTGTCACTGTTTGCAGATGACATGGTACTATACATAGAGACTCCTAAAGAGGCTATCAGAAAACTACTACAGCTAATCAATGAATTTGGTAAATTAGCAGGATACAAAGTAGCAGGATACAAAATTAATGCACAGAAATCTCTTGCATTCCTATACACTAATGATGAAACATCTGAAATAGAAATTAAGGAAACACTCCCATTTACCACTGCAACATAAAGAATAAAATACCTAAGAATAAACCTACCTAAGGAGACAAAACACCTCTATGCAGAAAACTGTAAGACACTGATGAAAGAAATTAAAGATGATACAAACAGATGGAGAGATACACCATGTTCTTGGATTGGAAGAATCAACATTGTGAAAATGACTATACTACCCAAAGCAATCTACAGATTCAATGCAACCCCTATCAAACTACCGACAACATTTTTCACCAAACTAGAACAAAAAATTGCACAATTTGTATGGAAATACAAAAGACCCCAAATAGCCAAAGCAATCTTGAGAAAGAAAAACAGAGCTGGAGGAATCAGGCTCCTGGACTTCAGACTATACTACCAAGCTACAGTAATCAAGACAGTGTGGTACTGGCACAAAAACAGAAGTATAGATCATTGGAACAGGATAGAAAGCCCAAAGGTAAAGCCACACACCTATGGTCACCTTATCTTTGATAAAGGAGGCAAGAATATACAATGGAGAAAAGACAGCCTCTTCAATAAGGGGTGCTGGGAAAACTGGACAGCTACATGTAAAAGTAGGAAATTAGAACACTCCCTAACACCATACACAAAAATAAACTCAAAATGGATTAAAGACCTAAGAGTAAGGCCAGACACTATCAAACTCTTAGAGGAAAACATAGGCAGAACACTCTATGACATAAATCACAGCAAGGTCCTTTTTGACCCACCTCCTAGAGAAATGGCAATAAAAACAAAAATAAACAAATGAACCTAATGAAACTTAAAAGCTTTTGCACAGCAAAGGACAACATAAACAAGATGAAAAGACAACACTCAGAATGGGAGAAAATATTTGCAAATGAAGCAACTGACAAAGGATTAATCTCCAAAGTTTACAAGCAGCTCATGCAGCTCAATATCAAAAAAACAAACAACCCAATCCAAAAATGGGCAGAAGACCTAAACAGACATTTCTCCAAAGAAGATTTACAGATTGCCAACAAACACATGAAAGGATTCTCAACATCACTAATCATTAGAGAAATGAAAATCAAAACTACAATGAGGTATCACCTTACACTAGTCAGAGTGGCCATCATCAAAAAAATCTACAAATAATAAATGCTGGAGAGGGTGTGGAGAAAAGGGAACCCTCTTGCACTGGTGGTGGGAATATAAATTGATACAGCCACTATGGAGAACAGTATGGAGGTTCCTTAAAAAACTAAAAGTAGAACTATCATACGACCCAGCAATCCCACTACTGGGCATATACCCTGAGAAAACCATAATTCAAAAAGAGTCATGTACCACAATGTTCACTGCAGCTCTATTTACAATAGCCAGGGCATGGAAGCAACCTAAGTGTCCACTGACAGACAAATGGATAAAGAAGATATGGCACATATATACGATGGAATATTACTCAGCCATAAAAAGAAATGAAACTGAGTTATTTGTAGTGAGGTGGATGGACCTAGAGTCTTTCATACAGAGTGAAGTAAGTCAGAAAGAGAAAAACAAATACTGTATGCTAACACATATATATGGAAACAAACAAACAAAAAAATGGTTCTAAAGAACCTAGGGGCAGGACAGGAATAAAGACGCAGATGTAGAGAATGGGCTTGAGGACTCAGGGAAGAGGAAGGTTAATCTGGGACGAAGTGAGAGAGTGGCATGGACTTATATACACTACCAAATGTAAAATATATAGCTAGTGGGAAGCAGCCACATAGCACAGGGAGATCAGCTCAGTGCTCTGTGACCACCTAGAGGGGTGGGATAGGGAGGGTGGGAGGGAGACGAAAGAGGGAGGCGATAGGGGGATATATGTATATGTATAGCTGATTTACTTTGTTATAAAGCAGAAACTAACACACCATTGTAAATCAATTATACTCCAATAAAGATGTTAAGAAAAAAAAAGCCAGTTGGAATCTCTGTGTGCACGGATGGGGGCAATCGCTTTGTAAACTTCACAGGAGGATGATTGGGCCAGGACTTAACCATTGTGTAAAGGGTCCCCCCTCCCTGTCAGTATGAATAGTTTTTTCTCTTGGGCTTGTCAGTCTCTTAATGGAGGCTCCTTCTGCTTTCCTGCCTGGATAGGAAGGCATAAGCCTGACTGCCACTCTTCTGAAGTCTTGGGGTGGGGAGGAATAGGCTAGGGAATCTCACCATTTAGGATACAGACTCTCCCTTAATCCCCTAGTAGTTACTATGGTGTAAACCCATGACCTCACTTCTACCTGTCTCCTGGACTCTCCTTAGATTCCATTTTGGATCCCTCTATACTTCCCCCCAGTTGACCCATTTCCACCTTCAGCCTTTACATATGGCTCCCCCAAGGCCTGCTTTCCTCCCCTGCCAGCCTTCAGTTCAGACAGAATATCCCTGATATCTTTTTTTTTTTAAAGATTTATTTATTTTATTTATTGATTGATTGCTTGCTATGTTGGGTCTTCGTTTCTGTGCTAGGGCTTTCCCTAGTTGAGGCAAGCGGGGGCCATTCTTCATCGTGGTGCGTGGGCCTTTCACTATCGTGGCCTCTCCTATTGTGGAGCACAGGCTCCAGACGCGCAGGCTCAGTAGTTGTGGCTCATGGGCCTAGTTGCTCCACGGCATGTGGGATCTTCCCAGACCAAGGCTCGAACCCGTGTCCCCTGCATTAGCAGGCAGATTCTCAACCACTGCGCCACCAGGGAAGCCCTCCCTGATATCTTTTAATGAGCCCATAATTTTTATCTTTCAAGTAAAAATAGAACCTATGAGTAGAGCCCTAAATCTAGGCAGAGGATGAAGATTCTTTGGAAGTCAAACTCTAAATACTTGGAACCACAGGCAAGGGAAGGAGGAAAGGGAAATACCCAATTCATGCTTTTCAGTTTCAGATCCCTGACTTTAGGATACCAAATAACAAGAGATTGAAGATGAACATCAGGAAATATTTAGACTGAAGCAAGCCTTCAAATGACTATGCACATAGTTGATGCTCCATGGAAACATATTAAGGTGAATTTAACATATGGGTAGTGTGGCAGATATATGGTAACTTCTTACTGGAACTAAGATTTGGGGGTCTTCAGATGTCTCGGTGCCTCATCAACAATTGGCTTCCTTTTTCGATGATGCACTGCCTCCCCTTTAACAGAGCCTTTAATTTCTAACCTAATCTTATTTGTCATGATTCTCTGAGACATGCCAAATAAAGCTTTCAGGTCTCTATGCATTTTGGTATCTGGATATGTCTGACTCACTTAAGGGCTTTCATCCAGTGACAGTAACCATATCCGATGAGGTCTCCATGTTAACAGGGCTTAAATGTTTTCTACCCCTCAGGCTCTTTGGGTGATGATTCAACCGAAGAGAAAATGGGAAATGAAAGTTTGCACCCCCCTCCCTTTCTGACTTCAGTGCACTGCAATAGGGCTACTTTTAATGTGCTTAGCAACAATTAGCTCTTGAAGCTGCAACAGCTGCACAATGCTGATGCTCTCCAGATGCAGCCAACGAATTAAATCATGCGATAATTCAATTGGAAAATTGGGTGTAATTATGGAGAATGCAGAGTCTGCTAGTGACTTCGAGCTCTTGGAACAACAGTGGTGTGGGCTATTCAGAGAGCATGTGGCCTGCACAGAAACTGATATGGGTGTTTGTAGGAATCTAGGTCCCCTCTCTGACAATGACAGCATTACCTAGCCCTGTGCTCAGTTAAGAGCTAGCTGAGTGCCACCAAAACAAATCTTTTTAACTTCAAAACTTTTCACAGAGCACCCTTCATGACATGATCATGGCTATACTTTGAGTATCTGCTGGTTGAAAACACATAAACAAATAAAGGCTAGAGCTCCCACAACTAGCAGTTCATGTATTAATCCAAAAAGCCAGTTAAGACAGAGAATTATAAAATAGGATACTTAAACATTCAATTTTAACTAGAAGACAGGTATGTATATTCACATACCCATCTTGATGTAGGGCCAAGGCCAAGGTCTTGGGTCCTCTGTGAGTCATCTTCCTTACAGTCCCCATATTCATAACGCATTGCCTGTAATTTCCCATTTGGGTTTATATAAAGAAGAACAGGAACCTAAAAGGATTTGCAGAGAATTTTGAATAGACTTCTTAAAGATATTCATGCTTTTCTTTCCAAACTTTTATAGTCATCTTACTCCCAATGCAAATGCTCTGTGCACTGACTTGCAGTTGTGCCCTATACAATTCGAGGGGGTGTCATCCAGAGTGTTCCTCAGAACTGTTCTGTGACAACCCACAGAGCCTTTCTCAGTGGCCCTGCATCATTCAGCAGCAACTTCTTTTTTAGTGGCTTGCCTTTATTGAATCTTTCCAAAGCATTCAACTGAATTTTCATAGAAACAATGGCTCTGTCCTTGCATTGTAATTGAATTTTGTAATTACCATAAATATCTTTGAGAACAAATAAAACAAGGGACTCTTGGGAAGCTAACATCTTAACTGATGGCAGCAGAAGAGTGCAGGTACGCTAGAGAATAGCCTGTTGACCTCGAGGGTTCAGGCTGCTGTTAGCATCAATCAGGATGCTTTACAGAGGGAGCAGTTAATACAGTGGTTTGGTAAAAGTGGAGGTTAATGAAGAGAGCTTCTACTGTCCTGTGAATTTAGTGATGCTCTTAAATGAATTTGTATTTTGTTCTTCACTGTTGCTTCTATATGTTTTTTTTTAACATCTTTACTGGAGTATAATTGCTTTACAATGGTGTGTTAGTTTCTGCTTTATAACAAAGTGAATCAGCTATACGTATACATATATCCCCCTATCGCCTCCCTCTTGCGTCTCCCTCCCACCCTCCCTATCCCACCCCTCTAGGTGGTCACAAAGCACTGAGCTGATCTCCCTGTGCTATGTGGCTGCTTCCCACTAGCTATCTATTTTACATTTGGTAGTGTATATATGTCCATGCCACTCTCTCACTTTGTCCCAGCTTACCCTTCCCCCTCCCCGTGTCCTCAAGTCCATTCTCTACATGTGCGTCTTTATTCCTGTCCTGCCCCTAGGTTCTTCAGAACCTTTTTTTTTTTTTGATTCCATATATATGTGTTAGCATACGGTATTTGTTTTTCTCTTTCTGACTTACTTCACTCAGTATGACAGACTCTAGGTCCATCCACCTTACTACAAATAACTCAATTTTGTTTCTTTTTAAGGCTGAGTAATATTCCATTGTATATATGTGCCACATCTTCCTCATCCATTCATCCGTCGAAGCACACTTAGGTTGCTTCCATGTCCTGGCTATTGTAAATAGAGCTGCAATGAACATTGTGGTACATGACTTTTTTTGAATTATGGTTTTCTCAGGGTATATGCCCAGTAGTGGGATTGCTGGGTCATATGATAGTTCTACTTTTAGTTTTTTAAGGAACCTCCACACTGTTCTCCACAGTGGCTGTATCAATTCACATTCCCACCAACAGTGCAAAAGGGTCCCCCCTTCTCCACACCCTCTCCAGCATTTATTGTTTGTAGATTTTTTGATGATGGCTATTCTGACTGGTGTTAGGTGATACCTCATTGCAGCTTTGATCTGCATCTCTCCAATGATTAGTGATGTTGAGCATTGAAAAATAGCATCTAGATAGCATTTTACCTTTTCATCTATGGACAGATTTTGGGATTCCTTATCATAGATCCCCAGGCATAAGAGTCCTCACGTTGAGACCTCCTTCCCTGGCTTAGAGTTTCCTGCCCATAGTAGAGTAAAAAATGAATGAGGCTGGTTAATGAAGTGGTAAGAAATTCTCTTTGTATAACAGTGATTTGAAATCATGAGGAGATTGACGAAGGTATTCTACTGAGAGCCACTCTTTCCCATAATGAAAGTTTCCTGAACAGATTGAAGGCCACAAGAAATATCGATTTCTAAAGAGGAAGAAAGTCATCAATTTATCCATTTGGGACTTTCTCCAATTCCTGTTCTTTTGGCTGTGCCTTTGAGTACAACACGTCTTTTAATTAGGTCAGGCCAGGAAATAGCAACCTCTTCAGATCTGAGAAACACTCTATTGAAGAACAGTTTCCTAGAATCAGATAGTCTTCAGTTCAAATCATGACTCTACCACTTGCTTACCTAAGTTAACTTAAGTTGAACATCAGTCTCTTGTCTGTAAAAGGTCATGGCAATAAGTATTCCACAGAGGTAATGTGAGTATTAAGTGCTTCAACGTATCCCAAAGGACCAGAAATGTGTAGATGCTCAATAACTATTAGGCAGGAGCAAAGGGTAACCAAAGTTACTGGAAAGTAAAGGAGTTGGGAAAGTTGTAAGGCATAGAAACAGAAGACGCAAAACAGAGAGAGAAATCATACAAAAAGTAATAAAAATAATAAACAGAATTTTATAGTTACAAAGCAAAAATTTATACACGTTGTATCACTGGCATATCCCAACAACGCTGTGAGACAGGACAGGCATTAAATTCATTTTACAGACGAGGAAGCTGAAGCCCCAAAGAGTAAGAGCTGGCTAAGATGATGGAACAGAGTTGGAACTAGACCCAATGTCTCCTTATTCCCAGCCTAGTACTTTGCTCATGAGGCCTTATGGTCTCCAAATTTCTGTCTTTACCATACCACCTTGGGGACTCCGTGATGAATCCCATACTCCAGATGGCCAACTTCTGGTCTAGAGAGAACACATACAAGCAGAGCCAGGACTCTAGGAAGCTGCTTTGGGTCTTCCAAATCTAGCACGGCTTCAAAGAATTATTTCAAGAGACACAGGATGGAGAGAATCTATTAAAAAGAAAGCTTTGGCCATGAGCTTGTATGCAGGGGAACACTGAATATGAAAATTGCAACTGGAGATCACTTGAAATTAAGGTCTGGAGAAAAGTGATGTTATAAGTCCTGAGTTGTTTTATTAGTGGATAGAAAATTACAGGAAGTGATATGTTTTGAGGAAGAAAAATTTAAAGGTCTAATGTAACTCTCCAGGCATATTAAAAGATGTTATTTCCATATCCTTCTTGGATAATCAGTCATGCCACAGCAAATTAAGAGTTCTTATTTTTAGCCCTATTAGCCACACAATGATAATGAAAATTGATTACAGTCACATTCTACTCCTTAAGACGTTGTCAGTAAATGAACTGAAATTCCCCAGAATCAATCTATTTAAAAAATACACCAGAGGTTGAAAAAAAGTCCTCATCAATTACTTTGATGTCCGTTAATAAAGAAAAGATGATAAAGTGGCTGCTTCTGTCATTGGTAGCTTACTGTAGGCCAATAAAACAAATTCTTTTGTTCTACCAACTAGAGACATCATCAAGAAGCTTAATGGATCAGAACGGCTGAAGACCAGATATTGGTTTCCAGAAATAGAATTCAGAGAAACGTTCAAAAATACCATTAGGAATATGCAAAAACCAAAGAGGACAAGTCATGTTTATCTCTGATTTATCAGCCCTCAAAGTCTAAGAAGGTTCTGTGTGTCTGGATTAGAGAAAAGTGATCTCGAGATGCTCCTGTAGGTGGAAAAATGGCAACTTCGGAATATTGTAGAAATGTTGGTAGGTACTGAATATGATAGGACTAATAAACTAGAGACTTGGAGAAACTGGGAACTGTAACATTTTGTGGACCTAATTAAATGGTTTGAGGTTCATGATTTTTGGAAAGATATCAAGAAGTCCAATGGAATAGTAAATTATAATATACCAGTTCACTATGGTGTTTCTCCAAGTCAGTCTTCTGGTTTCTTGGAAAGACACTGAAAGTAGTATCTTAGGAGATGTACAATAACATTGAAATCTTACTAACAACAGATTCCATGAGGAACTCATCAAGTCCTCCCTTTGATTATTCTGAGCTATGTTCAGTGAGGCCTAGAATGGCTCAGTAATGACCACATTGGGCAAGAAGATAGTCCCTTAGTTTCTAGGCTCATGATCTCTGGACTCTACCATCCTCACCTTGTTTGTAAAGTCTCAATTAGTTCCATTCAGAGATCAAGTTTCTTAAAACAAACTCACAAACATGTATCATATAATTGCTTTGAAAAATTATAAAATAATCTAGACGCTCTTTGTAGAAAAAAACTGAAAAAATTGAGATGCATTTCTCTTTTCTGAGTGACTGAGTTTAAACAGCTTGGGAAAATGCTGGATTAAATCTCAAGTTTCTCAATACTTCTTGCGTTTCTCTATTGATTGACATGTGATCATACAATAGCTGAAGACTGGGTCAAGGGAGTTGAGTCTCCATTCTGAAAAATGCCTATATCTCTATCTCTATCTCTATCTCTATCTCTACATCCATAGACTTCTTCCTCTAAGAATATATAATTCTGTCTGAGGGTCAAAAGCTTACGTGTACATACAAATTCAAATGCACAGAGCAGACATGACAGAAATTTTTGAGGTGACAGAATTTTTTTTCTTGATTGTGGTAGTGGTTTCACAGCTGTGTATGTTTTTTTCAAAATTCATGGGACTGTATGCTACAAAGGGTAAATTTTACAAATGTCCCTTCCAACTCAAATATTATATGAATATATTTAAACCACCCCAAATCAAACACTTTAAATTTCTATCCTGCAGAACACTAATAGGAGAACTAATGACCATAGCATGTTTTGAAACCTGGCTAACATATATACACACATTTCTTCCCATACCCAGAGGAACATATTGAAAGAAAAAAATGTTAAATTTCAATTCTTAGCTAATGTAATAGTACTATCTCATATTTATTAAATATTAACTGTGTGTCAAGCATTTCTATGTGACATGGACGTATTAATTTATTTAATACAACAGCTCTATGAAGTTGAGATTATTACTGTCTCAACCTTACACATGGGGAATCTGAAACACAGAGAGGTTAAGTGACCTGTTCAAAGTCAAACAGCAAGTCAGTAGTAAAGCCAGGATTTAAGCCGGGCAGTCTGACCCTGAGTCTGGAGTCTCTGTAGGGAGACTCAGTATCCAATGAGGGAGGAGGAAAACAACTATACCCTGTGCCAAGGTAGATCTGGAGTTTTGGAGCCTGTGAGTCCCCAGCACAGACTTCAGTGTCCTAGGTCCTCATTCTCCATTTCTCTTTGCATGGAATAAAATTGGTCAAAGAAGAAATCTTAGAAACTTTTTCCTATTTAGTTAAGGAGCACAGTGTCTCCCTGGTCTGCCTTCTCATTTTCTCCTCCTCACTAAGCACTCACTCAAAGTATCCATCAAGCACTAGGGCATTGGTTTGGGTAAGCTGCCAGCTAGAAGCAAGATTTCTGAAGTTACAAGGAGGATGAACCACCCGGGGTGATCTTTTGCAATCCAGTGCCCCTGCCCTGCTACCTACTTATGGTGGTTTCAAGACAATTAGTTGGGCCCAAAAGTCTTAAAGAAAGGAGCAACAGGGCTAAGGTGAAAGAGAGTGTGTGTTGGGGTGGGATGTAAAATCTGGACTGCAAAGATAACATGGGAAAACAAGGAACCAAGAGACAGCTTTGAGGTGTTAGAAAGAACACTTAACTTGGGGTCAAAAGTCTTGGTCTCTATACCAGTTGCATCTTTCAATAGAAGCATAATTCTGGATATTTCACCTCTGTGAACCTCAATGACCTCATCCGTAAAATGGGGATAGCACATAGGGTTGTTGTGAAGACGAAAGATGTCTTTGAAACTGATGTGCACCTTGTAAAGCACACAGCAAATCTGAATTAAAATGGCAGAGTACCAACCCAAGGTGGCTAGACAAAGGGGCCAGGGGAGTTGGGAGTATGAACATAGATCAACCAGAATCACTGTCTTTCCAACAAATGCCTGAGTCAACAAACACAAAATAGCTCTGCTGTCAAGAGAAAACAACAACAACAAAAAAACTAACTGTAAGTAGGTATATTTGAAAGTCACTTTGGAAGGAGACCTTGAAGAAAGGATGGAGGATGCTGGGGGTGGAGAGAAATTCCTCCCAGCAAGACAATAAAAGATGACAAGTAACGTCATGGTGGCTGAGGAGGAGACAGTGATTTGTTGTCTAACTCTCCAGCCACGATGGAACTGTAACTAATGAGGTTATTCTGGTTACAAAGGAAGCATTCAGCCCCTAATGAAAAACTCTTTGGTGACTGGTGTTAGGGAAAGAGAAAACAAACCAGCAGCTTATTATTAGTTCCACAGCAAGTTAATTAATTTTTACCAGTCACTTCAGGTCACTTGCCGGCCAGAGCATCTGTCTCACTCATCTGAACAGCTGGAGGGATGGCAGGCGTGTCTCCAGGACATGCATTTTTCCCCGGTTCTGGGAGTAGGAGGTGTGGCCAACCACAAGGCTGACAAAAACAGGAGCTTCTGGGGTTCTTCCTGCTCCCCCCAACCCCTGCCCACTGCTCCATGA
The DNA here is from genome assembly GCF_949987535.1 of Balaenoptera acutorostrata. Lineage (NCBI taxonomy): Eukaryota > Metazoa > Chordata > Mammalia > Artiodactyla > Balaenopteridae > Balaenoptera > Balaenoptera acutorostrata. The sequence continues at coordinate 70,621,293 of NC_080075.1, read as the reverse complement.
TCCACTCAAGGCGAGTCGAAAGATTGTAGTAATTCCACGAGATACAAAGGAAACAAAAATACTTAGAATACGGTTATTCCTGCCTCTATACATCATTTAAATACCTCATTTACTTAGAATGAGGTTATTCCTGCCTCTATACATCATAAAACTACTTAGAATGAGGTTATTCCTGCCTCTATACATCATTTAAAAGTCCACTATAGAGCGGACTATAGGCCCACCTCTCCCACTGAAGAGCTTTAGAGCCATGATAAGGTTGCTTAACTTCTCCAGGCTTCCCTTAGCTCACCTGAACTGCCCACCTGCATGGAAAGATGTACATTTGGCATCTCGTCTAGCATGAGGAAATTTGAGTTAATAAATATATCCTTTCTCAAAGAAATGCAAGCATTTGGCAGATACTACTCAATATCCTTTCAGAAAGACATCACTGGTCTGGTAGAGCCCCTCTTCGGAGATGGGAGAGCCAGGGCTAAGAAAGTGCTCGATCAAAACACCCACGTATTTGTACAGAGGTTGACCTGGCCTCAAAAAACACTAGCAATTTTTCTGAAGACATGTAATATGCAAGGACATTGAATGCCATTTTGTTGAGCATGCATATTCATGCTAGTATATTTACTTTCTAGGGTAGATTAAGTGATACAAATTTTCTTATTTATTTGTTTTGCATAATATATAATACACATATATAATATTTATTACATACTCACCCCTAGAATAGACCAAGATAAAGAGACTTATAAACTACACTGAAGCAGGGGCCATAAGTTTAGTCCCCTCTTTGAGCCAGTTTAAGCTACTGTTCAGCTGCTGTGGGTTTTAAATCTCTTATATTTTATTCAAGATTATAAAGTTTTCAGCAAAAAGAAAAAATCAGCTGGGGAGGGGCTCATTATCTCAAGTCACCACATACATCTTACCAGGCTTTCACAGTAGCCTTCCCTCCACCTCCTTTTGAATAAAAGACTGTGAAGTTAAAGCCCAAGTTTTAATGTCTATCCAGGTGCTCAAGAACTGTGGGGTCCCTCTCCTGCCACCTCCTAGCATGCACATTCACTGTCAAGCCCACTGCAGGTAAACAGAAATGATTGGGATCCTCTAAACCCATTCAAACAAAACAATTAGTGGCTGATAGGGTGGTCTGCAGTCTTACCAGGAACAATGCTACTTAATGAAATAAGCATTGCATTTACTGACAGCAGTTCATGTCCCATGGCAAATCAGTTGGTGAGGGTCCCAGGTAGGCAAGTGTGTATGATTAACGTCACTGCAACTAGGAGTGGGCTCCTCTGCCTTGGGAAAGTGAGCTGAGGAGATGGGAGGGAGTCTCCACTATGAGTTACCGCTGTCGTCTACTGTGACTCAGCACTGCGTAGGACCTGGACTGCTCACAAAAGCTTGCCAGACACTTTAAATGAGCAGGAAAGTGAGACATTCAAATTGCTGTGTTCTACATCAGGAGACTGAAAGTTCAGGGAAATGAAGCAAATTACCTAGTCTCTCAGGGCCGAGACTAGACCTCATATATTAAAAGAGCAAGCAAACAAACTGCACCAACCTATCAGGTAAACAGACTCCAAAATAAAAGCCAACTCATTTTCACACTTATAATATATGTCATCAGGGACCAGGCATTTCTGACAATTCACTCTAACTCAATATTCACTTGGAAAGTGAGTACGGATGTTAGTTTTTTAAAATTTAATTTATGTATTATGTATGTATGTGTGTATCTATTTTTATTTTCGGGTCTTGATCTTCATAAAAAATTTAATATAAGCAATTTAACCAGTCTCTTAGAGATACCCTTTCTCCTTCCATTCTCTTCCTATCTGCACTCTTTATATTCTTTTCCATCTTCTCACTTTGTCTCATCTCTCCTGGCTTCTTCTTCCCTTTTCTTTGCCCTAATATGGCCCTTTCTTACATATCCTTATTTTCTGTATTATTAGCTGGAATATATCTTTTGAAAAGATCAACACTCCCATCCCAAGACATCATAAAATAAACAGCTGTTTAATATGTACAATTTTGGAAGGAAGCCTTGACCTTAGCAAGCAAGTCCCTGATGTAAAGTGGAAAATGGAGGTGAGATGGGTCTCTCTGGGCCGAGGCCCAACCAGGGCTCTGCACTCACAGACTCCCAGACACGCTGGCTGACTGGTTGTGTGATTAAACTCTGGTCCAGGAGATGCTGTACCAGCTGAAAAAGGAAAGCACATGGACTAACTGTGAACACAGACCGAAGAACACTTTAAAGCCTGAGTCATCTGTGTCCAATTTGTTCAGAGGAGTAAGGAACAGAAGAGTGGCAGTCTCAGCTGCTCTCCTGAAGGCCATTCTCATCCAGAGGTCACCTGTGGGGCTGGGGCCACTCCCTGGATGCCAGCTCTGTCAACCCTCAGACCAATGCTTAATTCTGTCTCCTCTTTCTTTCCAACAGATGGGGTGTGATGAGGAAGGGAAGATATATAGGAGGAAGTGAGAGCAAAAGGGGGAAAAGAAAATCAGGTGAAAACTGGGAAGAAGAAAGAGAGGAGAAATAGAGATACGACCAAGGGAGAGGGGAGAGGAGGGCAAAGAGAGGTGGTAAAAAGCGTGGATAGAGGCATCAGGCAGGAAGCCAGTAAGGCTGGAACTTTCCTTCTAGTCAAAAGTGTGCACAGCTGCACCAAGTGCATTGATCTTCTCTTTGGGATCTTCTTCATTTCCACTATTTTCTGTATTTCTTGTCTCCTCCTAAATGTGATTACATAGCCCTCCCCTGCCCCCACCTGGAAGTACTGCTTTGGCCATAAAGGCATAGAAGAATTAGGTTGCCCTGACTGAAACCATGGTGCTCACCCTACTTCTTCTCATTTGGTTGACTTCTCCCATGAAGCCCTCATGGTGGGCCTCTTCCTATGTGGTCAAAAGCACTCACTGCCCCTCTGTTCATCTCTAGCTCCTGGTAACATAGTTATGGAAAGAAAGGGAAGATATCAATATTTATTGAGTATTAATCACTGGTCTAGGGATTTTATATATGTTGCCTCATAGAAATCTCATCATAGTCCTACAAGTAGGTATTATTATTAGTCCTATTTTACAGATGATAAATTAATTTTGCACTGCTTCTGTGATTTGGGATGTATCCCCAAGACCGACCACACTGTCTGGCTCATTATAATTTCATTTAATGAATAAACAAATGTTTCCGTTTCTATGACTGAGATAAGAATAGTTCATGACAATGTTGTGAGGACACATGAATGTGAAATTCCTTTGAACTCTAACAACAGAAAGAACAATGATTGTTCAGGACTTATAGGTGCTGTTCTAAGGCCTTGCCATGTACTAATCATTTAATCCTCACTATAACCCTGCAAGGTAGGACTCTTTATTTGCATTGCGCATATGAGAAATAAAGTAACTTTCCCAAGGTCATACAGCTAATAAATATGGAGCCAAGACATGAACTCAAGCAGTTTGACTCCATGGTCCTTGTAACCACTCTATACTCTACTTACACACTTACTCAAATGGCTGTTCTACATCATTTAGAATCTGCATAGCAGGAAACTTTGGTCTAACAGAGGCCAATGTAAGAAAAGCCCTTATCTGCTGAAGTCTCACTTATGTAGCAGGTTTCATACTATGTCTTTTATAGCTGTCTTTTCAATGCATATTCCATCTAAAAGTCAACTAGGGCCTGCTTCCCTGCCCTTTGAGGTTGAGAGAAGATGAGCTTAAACCTCTAATTCCATACTTTGTGGAAGTTTAAAAGTTTCAAATTCAAATTAAGATTTCCAGAATTCCCAGGTACTCATGGCCATTTCTGGCTTCAAACTTGTAAATTGTCTCATTTGTGTCAATGTCATGTTTGTCTTATAACAAGTTGGCCCCAAGGTGAAAATTGACCCCTTCCTTGAGTTCCATCAAAAAGGCCACTTATACAAGGCAATTTGTGTGTTACTAGAAAACAATAGTTCGTAGTCAGGCACAACAATAAATTCAGAGAAGGAATTTACATCAGAGGAATACAAATGACCTCAAAATGAACATTAGTCATGCCAGCTCCTATAGTCCTTCAGCAACTCCTCCAGTAGGAAACTATCAACGATGGCTTCACCGGTTCTCTCTCCCATTTCTCTTCTTTCAGGAAATGTCCTCTCATTATTTTCATCACAATACGTGTACATCCATGACTATAGATCTGCTATCTACCCCTCAAGCAATTTATATGAAGATATTTTTCCAAATAAAGACAGTTTCTCCCCCAGAGGAAATTGTGTGCCAACTTTTACAATACAGTTAAACCCTTGCCACAAGCTTGTGACATCACTTTCATGAAAGTATAAGCTCCTTGGAAAAAGTAACATATCTTTACACTGCCGTGTATTTCCCACCAGGCTTAGAAAAGTGTCTAGTAGATACTAAGTGCTTAAGAGCTGTTAGAAGATTGACAAGAAACCAAAGATTTGCATATTTGTACGTCAACACGTAGAAAGTTTGGCTGTTGGACTAATACTCCCTTCACTGTACACATTCTCTGAACAACACTGACTTTCCATAACTCCATGTTCGACTACCACTATATTTCCTTAAAGGGCAATTCATAAATCAGAGCAGACTAAACTGTGGGCCTAATTTCTCCCCATTGAAACTCATAATATTCATCTTTCCAAGCAACCATAAAACATGATTCCAAAATGACCTAGTGATTATGTCTTGGGGACACTAAAAAAGTTTAAGTAAAAATGTCTTGATTGCACTGACACAAAATTCTTTCACAAAGCCATGCTCTTATTAATCACTTCAGGTGAGTCAAAGTAAACATAATCAGTCAAACTTCAAGAGAAGAAATTGAAAGAAAATTCTTGGTCCAAAAATGATTGCTCTCCCTCTCTTTTTCCTTCTCATCATCTTCCTTCACTCCCTCCCCCATTCTCTCAGCAACTTTTACCCAAGAAAAACCACAGGCAGTGATGACAGCTGTGCTGGAGCAATTTCCCTCTATTGAGTTTAACCTCACAAGGACCATTTCAAGAGGACTGGATTGTATTTTGGGTGACTCACAGATGTGTCGTGTATATAAGACATACTGAATATGTTCTCACAACAGGGTTCAATGAGTCAGGCAATCTCTTCAGCTATTTTTCATTCTCTTTTGTTTAATGTTTAAAGGAAAGCATAGGACAAAATCTAACATTGGACATTGGGGGTTGTGAGAGTTTAGACTTGGTTCCACATGTAGCAATGCAGGGAAATCACAACAAATAGGTCTAGTCTATAACCTGATATATTTCAGGTCAGGATACTTATAATGCTTCTCTCTTGTGCTTGCCTATGTGTCAAATAGAGAAATAATGAAATGTTTGGCTCTGTACTGAAAACACCCTGAGAGGGACTTTTGAATGTTTCTTTGTTTGTTGAAACAAAAAAAAAAAAATAAGAGGGAAAAAAGAGAGAAGTGTAATATCTCTGGGAACTCCCTTGTTTTCTTGGTTCCTCATTTACTTCCTCCTGATTAGTATAATTTTTCCAATTCTTCCCCAGGTAAAACCTCCAGAGATGATTCTCCTACAACACCGCTCCTATTGCCAGTGTCTCTGAGAGCTGGGAGAGACAGCTCAGTGTCAGCCTATTAAAATCTCACTTCTACAAGCAAAGGTAGTAAAGATGGAAGGGCATTCTCACCACAATTCAGAGCCACGATTTGCATAAGTCCACAGAAACTTTCCATGGGATGATAGAAAATCAAACTCGTGATCTGCTCTGTTTCTGAGCTCCATTTTTCAGATAATGGCATTAAAAATATCTAGTTGCTGAAACCATGAGATCAAGTTAACATTGATTCTCTTTCCTTCAGTTATCAAGACAGACCACAGATTCACAGCCTTTTTCCTACTCCCAGTGGGACTGCCCCAGTTTAGGTCTTCATTTGTACTTGAGTAGCCTCTTACCTGGCCTTGTTTTGGCCACTCTTTCTTTATATTCTTCCTCCACCACTATCAGACTGATCTTGGTAAAACAAGATCTGGCCAAGTTACCTCCTCTGTTTATAAGCCCATTAACATCCTCCTATTGTCTGCCTTATAAAGTCTGGATTCCTTAATGTGACTTTTAAGGTCCTTCTTTACAAGTTAGTTCTAAACATGTCTTTCCATCCTTGTGTCCCACCACAACCCCATCCCACGTTGCCCCTTGCCCCCAACCATCAGCAGCAGCATAATGGCTTCCAGCTGTTGAACCTCTCTCTGTGCTCTGCACAGTGCTATGTTCTATACAGATAACACTTCACTTTATCCTCCCAACAACACTCACAGCTGATATGATTACTGTTAGAATTTTACAGATCAATTACACAGGCTGAGTAACTTGTCTCCATCCCCTGGGTGAATTGCCCTTTCCTTCCCCATCTTACATAATATTTTTTTAAGCCCCTGGTCAAATAGCACCTCCTCTTTGAAGCTGGCCTCAGCAACCTTTGGCTCTCCCAAATTCCCCTTCTCTCGCCTCTACTGTTACTCTCAGCCTCCTCTATTTTTCCATAGAATGTTCCTTAAACTTGATTACAGCAGTGATCACTATCAGTTTAATGTGTCTGTCACTTAACTATCCTTCATGTCTTATACATTTATGACATTCTTCATGCTTTATGTCCACCATGGGCCTGGCACATAGTAGGTACTAAGAGTTGATTTTAGGGTTGAGTGCTGGGCTCCAAGATGTTGGAGGGCTCTCAGGTATTAGGGGTTGAGAGGGAGCCTAGGCAGGATAAGGGCATGGTGACAAGGATAGGTAGGGCTCTTGGCTAAGGCCATTATATTTAACTCATCATTCAGAATTAGAACTGAAGTTCATTATAGGATCACATGATATTGTTTGAATCCATACAGCTTCTTCTGGGACCCAGACCAAGGCTACAACTGGGACTGGAAACCAGGTAGACTTGCTAGCTTTTAAAGGATTTTTTCATTAAAGCACACAGATAAGATATAATATAAATTTCACTCACGTAAGAGCTGCCTCCTCTTCTTCCTGAGAAGTAATGAAATAATTAAATAGAACTGACCCCTAACCTGAACCTTGCCGCCCCACATCTCCCCACTATGATACATCGCTGTTTCTCATTCCCTTCTGCTGTCCTGCCACCACACTGAAGTTCACACAACACTGCTCATCTCGAGGCCATTTTCAATTAATTTCCTGAGTAAAATTTCACGAGACACTATCAAACCTTTTGCTAAAATCAAGATATATTACGACTACTCTATCCCCTTAGTCTACTAATCAAAAAAGCAATCAACTTTGTCTGGCATGATTTGTTCTTTTAAAACCCATAATGCTTATTGCTCATAATTCCATTATCCTAGATAGTATTTTTTTCCTCTTAATATTTGTTCCACTGTTTTAACAGGGATTGAATTACTAGATGGTCGTTTCTAGGATCCCTTTTTCTCTTGCTGCTTTGAAAGTTTGCTACCTAATTTGATACTATCAACATAATGGTATTTCCTTATTCTGTTGCATCACAAAAGAATAAGAAAGGGGCTTCTAGGAGTCACTTAGTCAATGTCCTTGTTTCTTCACAAGACTCTCATCACCTTCCTGAACCATTCTAGACCACTATCCATTTTTCAGGATTTCCCAAACAGGAGAATCTGAGACCTCTTTTGATAACTGAATCAGTGATTCACAACCTATGCTTAGGAAGCACTTCTTAATTTCTCGTCCAGGTTCCTTCTAAAGGAGGATGATATGGTGAAGAAGGCATATATCTGATCCCGAGTCCAAATACTGAGTGTGCCATTTACTCGCTGTGTGAATTTAAGTAACTTTATTTCTTCTTTTAATGAGACAAAAATAAGAATTTTTAAATAAAAACATTTTAAAATGTTATACTTCTTTCATTTTTAATTGCAAAATATGAAAAATTCTAATGACACAAAAGTGTATTATCCCCTTGGCTCTCCAACCAAGATCCTACTCTCCAAAAGTAACTGGTGATAACGATTTGATATACATGCTTCCAGGATATTTTCTATACATAAATAAACACATATAAACCAAAATGAGGCCATAATATTCACAGTACTTTACAACCTACGTTTTTCATTTAACTATGTATCAATATATTTCCATGTCAGTACATATACCTATCCAAATTTTTTTCACAATAAGTATGTAATAATTTTGTAATTAATTATGTAATTAAATTAAATTTTGTAATTAAATGTGTTATGTAATTAAATCCTAGTTAATTTGGCCAGTTCTTATTAACAGACATTTAAAGTAGCTTCCAATTTTTCTCTATTCCAAATACTAATGACAATGAACTGTAATAATGTTTAAACAATTAATGAAAATCAAGTGAGGGAAACAGAACTGTGAGACCACGAGAGTTGCCCGCTAAAGGCAGGCTGCTCCTTCCTCTCCCTCTCCCCACAACCTCCCCTAATAGCAGAACTTGATGCGACAGGGATACTGGAGGTGGCCCCATCCCTGGTCACCTTGAATGATGGGATGGCACAAAGGAGCACCTTTCACTCACCCAATCTGAAGTTCACTGTGAAATTTTCTAAATCCTCCTTGGGCACTGCAGGCTGGAGTCTGGTTCATGCTGCTGCTTATACCCTGAGTGTCCTAGGGCAAGTTCTTTACCTTTTCTGGAGCTCAGCTTGTTTATTTATAAATAGTGATAACTTTTCTGATCATAACTCTCACTGACATTTATTATTTACCATATGCCAAACACTGCCAAAAGAGAGCTTTAGTATATTATCTTGTTTAATTTTCACTAAATCCTTTTGAAGTGGATGATATGACTCCCATTTTTAATTGGATTTTTAGGCTTATTAGTGAATTGCAAGAGTTATACACATCTTTTACATAATATATAATTTCCAAATATTTTCCACCAGGCTGTGGCTTATTTCATTTTCCTAATGGTGTCTTTTAAGCACAAAAGTTTTAAATTTTGATGAGGTACAATTTATCAATTTTTCTTTTATTGATTGTGATTGTAGTGTCATATTAAAGAACTATTTTCCCAACTCAAGGTAAAAGATTTTATCCTTTTTTTTTTTTCCTAGAAACTGTATAGTTTCAGCTCTCACATTTAGGTCTATATTCATTTTGAGTTAATTTTTGTATATGATGTGAAATAGGGGTCTAAGTTTTTTTTCTGTATATGGATATCCAATTATCCCAGCACTGTTTGTTGAAAAGATTACCTTTCCTGCATTGAATTGCCTAGGCACCTTTGTCAAAAATCAACTGATCATAAATGTTAGGATTTATTTCTGCACTCTCAAATCTGTCCCATTGATATATATGCCTCTCCTTGCCCCAATATCACACTGTCTTTATTACTTTGGCTTTATAGTAAGTTTTGAAAGAAGATAATGTAAATCTTCCAAATTTTTCTTCTTCTTTTAAAAAATGGTCTTATAGGACTTCCCTGGTGGCACAGTGGTTAAGAATCCGCCTGCCAATGCAGGGGACACGGGTTCGAGCCCTGGTCCGGGAAGATCCCACATGCCGCAGAGCAACTAAGCCCGTGCACCACAACTACTGAGCCTACGTGCCACAGCTACTGAAGCCCACACACCTAGAGCCCGTGCTCCACAACAAGAGAAGCCACAGCAATGAGGCCCGGGCACCGCAACGAAGAGCAGCCCCTGCTCGCCGCAACTAGAGAAAGCCCACATGCAGCAGCAAAAACCCAACGCAGCCAAAAATAAATAAATAAATAAATTTACAAAAAAATTTGTCTTATATATTCTAGGTCCTTTGCATCTTCATATAGATTTTAAGGTAAAGGAAGGATGGAAGTAGAGGGGAGGGGAGGGGAGGAGGATAGGAGGGGAGAGGGGAGGAGAAAAAAAAAACCTGCTGGGATTTTGGTAGGGATTGCATTGAATTTACAGATCAATTTGGTGAGTAATACCATCTTACACTATTGAGTTTTCCAATCGATGAAAATATAATGGCTCTCTTTTTATTTATATTATCCCTTAATTTCTCTCCGCAATGCTCTGTAATTTTCAGTGTGCAAGGCTTACACTTTTGTTAAATCTATTCCTAAGTATTTTGTTCTTTTTGATGCTTTTTATCATTTGAATTGATTTCTTAATTCCCTTTGGGAATTGTCTGTTGTTAGAACATAGAAATATAATTAATTTTTGTATATCAATTTGTATCTTGTGATGTTCCTAAATTCATTTTTTTGTTCTATTAGTTTTTGCTTTCTTATGTAAATTCTTTTGGATTTTCTAAATAAAGGATCATGTTACCTGGTAATACAGAAAATTTTCTTTTTTCCTTTTCAATCTGTTTACCTTTAATTTCTCCCTTCTTCCCTCCCTCCCGTCCTTCCTTCCCTCCTTCTCTCATCTTTCTTTCTTTCCTGTCCTTATTGCACTGGTTAGTTTCAATGTTGAACAGAAGTGATGAAAGCAGACATTCTTGCCTTGTCCACAATCTTGGGAGAAAGCTTTCAGTCTTTCATCAAGTATGTTGTTAGGTATGGGTTTTTCATAGATGCTGTTCATCAGGTTTAGGAAATTCCCTTCTATTACCAGTCTGTAGAGAGATTTTATAACAAATGGATGTTGGATTTTCTCAAATGCCTTTTCTGTTTCTATTGAGATGGTCATGTTGTTTATGTCCTTTATCCTATTAATATAGTGTATTACATTAATTTTTTTGTGAATGTTAAACCAATCTTGTATTCTTGGATAATTTCCAGTTGATCACAGTATCATCCTTTTCATATGTTGGTAAATTTTGTTCGCTTATTTTCATAAGGTTTTTTGTATCTATGTTCAAGACGGATATTGGTGGGTTTTTTCCTTGTGATGTCTTTTTCTAGTTTTAGTATCCGGGAAAAGTGAGTGGTCTTATAGTGTGAGTTGGGGTGTTCATTCCTCTATTTTCTGAAAGAGTATATGAGAAGTTACCAATAGTTGTTCTTTAAATATTTGCTAGAATTCACCAGTGAAGACATCTAGGTTTGGGCTTTTCTCTGTGGGAAGGTTTTTAATTACTAATTCAGGTTATTTACCTGTTATAGGTCTCTTCAAATTTTTCTATTTTTTTTCTTGAATTAGTTCCGATAATTTGTGCCCTTCTAGGAATTTGTCCATTTCATCCAAGTTGTTTAATTTATTTACAACTTATTGTAATATTGTAAACAATATTTACCATATGTCCTTATATTCATTTAATTTCTTTAGGGTCTGTAGTGATGTTCCCTTTTGCATTGTTGATTTTGGTAATTTGTTTTATTTTCTCTTTTTCCCCATGGTTAATCCAGTTAAAGTTCTGTCAGTTTTATTGCTCATTCCAAGAACCAACTTTTGGTTTCATTGATTCTCACTATTGTTTTCTGTTTTCTATTTTATTGATTTCTGTTCTAGTCTATATTTCTTTTCTTCTGCATGCCTGGGTTTACTTTCCTTTCTTTTTGAGACTTTTCTTCTTTTCTAACATAGGCATGTAAATCTATTCACTTCTCTCTAAGCAATTTTTTTAGTTTTATCCCCTAATTTTTATGTTTTATTTTAATTTCCATTTAGTTAAACTTTTCTAATTTCCCTTGTTATTTCTTATTTTATGCGTGAATTATGTGTTTAATTTCCTAATATTTGTGGATTTCCCAGATTTATTTCTGTTGTCAACTTCTAATTCATTCCATTGTGGTTGGAGTATATACTTTGTATGGATTCCATTACTGAGACTGTTTTATGGCCTCACACATGGTCTATCCTGGAGAAAGTTTTCTGTGCACTTGAAAGGAATGTGCATTCTATAGTTCTCGAGTAGAGTGTTCTATATTTGTCAGTTAGGTTGAGTTGGTTGTTAGTATTGTTAAAGTCTTCTATATCCTTTTCTGTTTATTGTTCTATTCATTATTGGGAGGGGGTTATTGAGCTCTCCAACTAGAATTGTTAAATTATCTGTTTCTCCTCTCAGTTGTGAGAGTTTTGTTTCATGTATTTTGAGTTCTGCTGTTAGATGCATATACATTTATAATTGTTATATCTTCTTGGTAAATTGACTCTTTTATCATTGTAAAATTTCCATCTTTTCCTTAGTAATGTTTCTTGTCTAAAATCTTAAATTTTTCTGATATTAATATAGCTACTTCAGTTCTCTTATGGCTACTGTTTGCAAATATTTCCTTTTCTACCCTTTTACTTTCAACCTATTTTTGTCTTTGAATCTATGATGTACCTCTAGTAGAAAGCATATAGTTGGATCTTGCTTTTTTATCTAGTCTGTCAATCTCTGTCTTTTGATTGAATGTTTGGGGTATTTACATTTAATATAACTAGTGATTTGGTTGTATTTACACTTGTCTTTTTGCTATTTGTTTTTTATATGTCTCCTGTCTTTGTAGTCCTCTGTTCCTTCTTGACTGCCAAGTATTTTGCAATGTACCATTTAAAAACTTCAGTTGATTTTTTAAAAATGTTTTTGGAGCTATTTTCTTAGTGGTTGCTCTATGCTATATGCATCTGAACTTGTCACAGTCTACTTCAGATTAATACTAACCTAATTCCAGTAAAATATAGAAACTTTGTTCAAATATAGCTCCTTTCCATTTCCTACCCTTTGTGCTATTATTATCTTATATACTATATCTATATATGTGTAAAGTCAACAGTATAGTTTTGTAATTGTGCATTTATATAATCTTATATCTTTCAAAAATGTTAAGAAAAAATAAGAAAAAAATATTTATTGAGTCTTTCATATTAACTCACATATTTACTATTTCTGGTGTTCTTCATTTCTTCCTGTGGATCCAAGTTATCTCCTACTATAATTTCATTTCACTCTGAAGGTCTTACTTTAATATTTATTGTAAGGCAGGTCTGCTAGCAACTGTGTATTCTAATTTTCTTCCCTGAAGATTGTTGATGGTCCTTTTGTTGTTGCTGTTTTGTTTTGTTTTCTTTAAGTTTGTTAGTTTCTTTGTTTAATCACTTGGCTGAGCTATATCTGTGAAATCCATCTTTGTTATAATGTGTGGCTGTTGATGTCTCTGTTCAGTTTTTTTTTTTTTAACGTTTTCATTTTACTTTTTATCCTGACTTCCTATGGGTCATTTGTGTGTAGCTTAGTGGTCTGCAGATTTTTGGGCAGAGGATGTGCTCAAACACCTTGAACCAGAAAACTTCTGTCTTTTGCCAGTAGATCTGTTTGTGGGTAAAAAAGTGCATTCAGTGATTGGGCTGCTGATCTCTTTCATGTCTCCTCTGCATATATTCAGTCTTAGGGTTGACTAGAAAGTTGTGGCTGGCTTGGACTCTTTCCCATCTCCACTGGGAATATACATAGTCTCAATCATGAATGTGCCTGACCCAACCATGACAGAGTCGCAGGCCAGTTGAGTCATAGGTTTTCACTTTCACCTACAACACTGCCAGGCAAGTACTTTACCTCCTCCTCCAAATCAAGTGAGCCCCCTTCAAGTGTGGCACAGAAGCTGTTGGTCTTCATGGTGTACCCTACTTTGGCAGGACCTCTGTGTAGACTAAGTTTAGGTAGACAGGAGAAGCACCAGGTCAGAATGCCACAGACTCCCACGGTTCTTACCTGGGTCTTATCTGCAACCACACACTGCAGGAAAGATAGAAGTTCAACAGTTTCTTAAGCACAAATGCTTCTCAGATTGTTATATTCATTTGGCCAATATTCAGAGCTCTCATATGGTTGTTTCTGTCAATTTAGTCCAGCTTTGGAGTTTCTTTTTAGGGAGAGAATTTGACAGTCCCTTCACTTGGCCATAGCTGGAAATCCTGCCTCACCCACCTTACTTCTCTGCATCTTATTTTATTAGTCTGAAACATGGATATTCATTTTACTGAAACGATTTTATGGGCTTATTGTGAGAATCATATAAGGCACAGTATGATAAGTGCTTGGCATAAAGTAAGCCCTTGGTAATCATTGACAGGGTCATTGTATACAGTTGGGCGGATTGTGCCCTGCACAAATGTGTTAAGTAAGGGGGCGAGTGGGGCTGAGATTCAGCTCACGTTCTGCTTGTCAAGTTATGAGTTTTAGCGCTGGCTGCACCCAACCAGAAGAGGCATCTTCTCCTAATTCCTTCACCCGGTGGAGGCAACTTCTTCAAATTCACACAGAGGTGCCATATAGCCTAGCTTGTCCCAGGGTTGCCTTACCTCCCCTTGACCTTAGCCCTTCTTGAGCAGGCTAAATCTTTTTTCTTGATCTGGTCCAACATGTTTACAGGAAAGCTCCTTATCAATATCATGCCTTTTGGTTGTTTCTCCTCTATTTTCACTTTATTTTTTCTTTTCCTTTTCCAGGGTAAATGGACTCAATGACTTTATTCATGCATTTGTGAAAACATGGATTTTTAAAAAGTTGTGAGCTGCCACTGCCGCTGATAGAGGTGTTGGGAAAAGTATGGCTAGTTACATTTCCTGCAGAAACTCAATATCTAAATCCCTCTGAAAGATATGACTCACTAGGGATCCTTCTTCCACACCATCCTAGCACCTGGTTCCCTTCTGAAGAATATAGACTCTCCATCTTGACTGTGACCTCAGGGATAAAGAAGCCAATTGACTCAGCTTATTTTTCTCTTACATGAGGTTTTAATTTTAAGTATTTCCTCATGGAACACAAGACTTCCAGAATTTGCCGAACTTTCTTGTTTCTCTAGCAAGCAATGTTTCTCAGATTTATCCTTGTACACGTATCACACAAAAGGCATCAGGTCTGAATTTGTCTTTATCGGTAGGAGAAGCCTACTTCCAGTTTGTGTGTCAGCCAATCCTGCTGATCCTGCCTATTCTGCCTCCAGAGATGTATATGTGAAGGATGCATTTGCTTTTGAGGAGAAACAGAAGTTGAAGAGGGAAGAGGGCCACAGGACACAAGGATAGAAGACAGATGGAAAAGGAAAGACAGAAAAAATAAGAGAAAGGAATGAAGCACTCATGTGAAGGCTGGACAATTGTTGTTGATCTCTGGAGGGCTGCCAAGCCCAAAGAATTGAGACTATTACCTTCTCCAAATTCTTCATTTTGAAACACTGATTATTTTGATTGCTCTATATTTTAATATGCTCAATGTTTTTGATGTAATTTATATTTAAAGACTAAATAGGGAAGAATCTGTGTTAAGAGCTTGGACATGGGAGGGATAGCAGCAATGCACTGATTCCCCCCACACTCGGCAGCTCCCTGAGTACATACCACTGTTGGAACGGATACCTTTGGGGTATAAATGCAGTCTCTTAACAAATGAAGAAAAATAATTCTTAGGAGAGGCGGAGTATATAGTCTCAGGAATGATACCTGAATAATATTTTGCATTTGTGTTAGTGCAAGCAATATTGGAGGGGAAGGTATTGAACAGGAGCATCTTATGCCTTTGCTGCAGAAGTGAATTTAATTCTACTTCAGAATGAGAAGACCATTCTTATTTGAAGCATTCGCATTTTAGACCATTCTAATTTTATTTACAAGGAGCAAATAATTCTTTATTGCCAGCATAATATTTCAAATACCTCTTCCATTGCTTCCCAGTGCAGAGAATGTCAATCACATCAGACAGAAGACAGGTGCCACAGAGAACACAAGTGCAGGTCGGGGTACTCCACAACAGAGACACAGGGAGCTGCCACCATGCATGCAGCCAGTTTCATTAACAAGTAAGTCTAGTAAATCAAGTAAATCCAGCATACTTCCAAATAATAACAGCTTCCACAAAAATTAGCTAAGAAAGAACTGATACCAAATAAATATGTTTCGATTAAGTGTGACTAGCAATTAGTACTAAAAATTCTAAAGCAAGAAGTGGAGAGAATCAAGATAGATCATAGTGCTTTAGATAAGAAAAACCTAGACTATTACAAGCGCAACCAGGTAAAAGGTCCTTACCAATCCTTCAGTGGTAGATTTGAAAATGTGCACAGTCCTTCTCAGCAAATTCTTTTGTCACGTCAAAAAAGTCTTAAATATGTTATACATGGACACCTGGGCCAAATAAGGCTTTTAGGGTCAAGATTCTTAAATCAAAACAGAGCAGTACCCCTTGCTTCGGACTGCTGTGGCTGGGATGTCTGTTATTAGGCCAGGTTATGTGTTACTCTGCTATGCCATTTTCCTGTTTACAGAGTGGTCTCTTGTGCATTATTTCCATTCATTTTTATAACAAGTCAGGAAAGAGAGCCACAGAGATAAAATGACCCCCAGGTCTCTCTTCAACTTACATTAGACCAGTCTTTCTCCATCTTGAATGAGTAAAGATTATCTTTCCAATCTAAGTAGAATTACACTGCAGTTATCCCCATTCAAGAGAATTTTATTTTATTCCTCTTTGCTAGGTCTTGGCTTTCCCTCAATTCTCTTCAAGCATAAATTCCAAGCGGTTCATAGCTTTTCTTAAACAGAGCCCATATTTCTTTAAGATGTGTCTTATCTGAACCATTTGATATACAGAAATCAGTGAGGCTAAAAAATCCAGATAACATTAATAAAAAGCCTTAATAAGAGGAAGTAGAAAACCAGAAAGACAACTCCACATGCTCTTAGAGGCTATCTAGTCCCTATGCACTCAATTTACCAACTGAAAAACTGAGGCTTGAGTTCGCATGTTAGCCAAGGGCAGCCCACCACTCCCAACTCTCAGCACAATGCTCCCTACGTTTCTGAAAGGGCAGTGCTGGTTGCAGTAACCGGATTCCATCTTCTCATACTGATTAAATCGCTATGTAGCCCAGAAGGCAAGCTTCATGCTGTGGCTGCCTGAGGCAGCACTCCTTGCCCTGGCCGTCCGCAGAGAAGACATGGGTGAGAGTAGCCTTCCCCAGATCCTTCTGAAGACACT
This sequence comes from Balaenoptera acutorostrata, assembly GCF_949987535.1. Lineage (NCBI taxonomy): Eukaryota > Metazoa > Chordata > Mammalia > Artiodactyla > Balaenopteridae > Balaenoptera > Balaenoptera acutorostrata. The sequence goes on along the minus strand of NC_080075.1, from coordinate 70,604,430 downwards.
GCCCTTACGAGACACCACAGTGGATAGGTTGTGTCGTGGAACAGAGGGAGTCTCCCCAGCATCACTGGTGTGTGCACAATGCCCTGAACTCCTGAATACTGTCAGACATCTAATGAGAGTAAGTCTTATGTAGGAGTAGCCTGGGAAGCACGGTGTTTTATGAAGAGTTTGATATAATGGAAAAAATATGAAATTCGGTATTCAAAAACTGGAATTCAAAACCTGGCTCTGCCACATTCCAGCTTTGTAGACTTTTGTAGATGAGCAACTTACTTCATCTCTCTGAGCTTCCATCTGTGGGTCAAGAAATACGCAGTGGTTAAGAATCTGCCTGCCAATGCAGAGGACACAGGTTTGAGCCCTGGTCCAGGAAGATCCCACATGCTGTGGAGCAACTAAGCCCGTGCACCACAACTACTGAGCCTGCGCTCTAGAGCCCATGAACCACAACTACTGAGCCCACGTGCTGCAACTACCAAAGCCCATGTGCCTAGAGCCCGTGCTCTGCAACAAGAGAAGCCACTGCAATGAGAAGCCCCCACACTGCAACGAAGAGTAGTCCCTGCTCGCCCCAACTAGAGAAAGCCTGCATGCAGCAATGAAGACCCAACACAGCCAAAAATAAATAAAATAAAAATAAATTTTAAAAAGAAAGAAATATTTAGTGAATGTCTATTTTATTCTGGGCACTGGGCCAGGCTCCTGAGACATCACAATGAATGAGAAAGACCCAGTTTCTTCTGGGTAAACGTGGGACATCATAATGAATGAAAAAGACCCAGTTTCCTCTCTTTGAAGCCTACTATTTAGCCTTAGTTTACCAATCTATACATTAGGGACACTAACACTACCTGTCTCGTTGTTTTATGAGAATCAAAGGTGATCATGGATGGAAAATCACTTTGCAGACTATAGCTCTTTCCAGTTTCTCTTGAGACAGAGCCCAGGGCCTGACTGGCAGCCGCTCACCACAGGCCCTGCATGTGTGTTTTCACTGCATCTTCCAGCCACCTCTCACTGGAGCTTCATGGCAACTGTCCTGGGCAGCATCACAGCTTCCTTCCACGGGCGAGGTAGCCTCACCCCAGCTCCTCCATTTTGAGCAATGAGCCTCTCCAGGTACTAGCCTGGGGTGCCTTCAGTCCTTCTTACCCACAGGAGCCAGACTCCCAGATGCAGCTGCATACTTCTGGCCTCAGCTCCTGCTGCTGCTCTTTCTGTTCCATTTCTGGTCCATAGAGATGTTTGCCCTGTTCCCTGTACAGGGGGAAGTCTACAGACTGCCTTCCCAGCAATAACTCAAAGGACATCTTCTACAGTAACTGCAAGGAAATGTGCCTCTAAGGCCCAGTCAGTCCTCTGAGCCCTGCTCTTTCCAGAATGGTGTCTCAAAAGCATATGACTTTTCCTCTGGACTTCCTTAAGACCAGCAGTACTAGTTTCCTATGGCTGCTATTACAAATTATCAGAAACTTAGTGGCTTAAAAAATACAAATTTATTATCTTACAGTTCAGGAGGTCAGAAGTCTAAAATGAGTTGGTGGGCTATGTTCCTTCTGGATGAGATTCAAGGGCAAATCTATTTTCTTACTTTTTCTGGCTTCATTCCTTCTCTCATGGCCTCTTCCTCCATCTTCAACACCAGCAGCTGTTGTGCTGCCACTTTACGTGGAACTGTTTCCCCCTTTTGATTTTAGGTGTCCCTTGACTTAGATTTTAATCTACAGTGCCCTGCCTTCAGTAGGGGATTACCAATTGTTGATTTAGGGAAGAAATATACAATTCAAAGAATAAATGGAATTTAAAAATTGATACAAATAGAACATAATTAAATGATTTCAAATCTCTGTCTCTCTCTGACCTCTGACTCCATCATCACATCTTCTCTGACTCTGGCTCTCCTGCCTCCCTCTTTCACTTATCAGGACACTTTTGATTCCATTGGGCTTATCTGGAAAATCCAGGATAATCTCACCTGCAAAGTCCCTTTTGCCATGTAAGGAAACATATTCATAGGTTCTGGGGATTAGGGCTTCTTTGGGTGGCCATAATTTTATCTGCCACACCAGCCCACAGCACTATGCTGTGAACACTCCTCAGGCTTGCTAGCCTCTCAAAGAGCTCCTCTTTCTTCCCCCCAGAGTGCCATATAGGTTTCCAGAGGCAATGCCCCATCTTGATGCTGTGGTCTGAAGAGTGACTTGAGCCATGAGGGTGTCCAGCTTCCAGAACCCATGGCTAAATCTTGAGGAATGGGTATATCTCTTGAGGCTGGTGGGATTTCTGTGGCTCACAAATTTTGTGCCAGGTATATGGCTATCCTTTGTATTGGATATGCCTACACCCAGTCCTATATCAGATTAGGAAATAGCCTTAGTGACAATCTAGTCTAAGACCTTTACCTTACAAATGAGGAACCTACAGCCCAGAGAGGTAAAGTGACATCCCTTATGGCAAAGTTGGGACAAGAGTCCAGGTCCCTTTTCCCTCCAACTCTTGTCTCCCTTTCTTACTTCACATGCCTTGTGGGCAGGGTTGTTAGATTCGGCTAAGGAAGGGCACAATCTTCATCAGACAACCATAATCCAACCCTTCCCACTGGAGGCTTCCTGTAGAACGCAGAGGCAACACCCTGGAAGAGGCCCATTCTGATGGGGAGGCAAGAAATACTTCACCAGACACCCTGACAACATGCCAACTCATTAAGGCAAATCCCTCTCTGGAGCTCAAGGTCCAGCTGCCAGGTTGGCACCAGAATCTCATTAGGATGAAAGAATCACAAGTCACAGCTTGTTGAGGGGTCAAGATCTAAGTCCCAGTGACCTGATTGCTCAGGAGATGAGGAAACACATTTCTGTAAGTAGAACCAGGGAACTAATATGGCCTCTCATGGTGAGTTCCAGAAGAGGGGCAGGGATAAGAGGCTACAAATAGCCCCAGTGACCTTAGTATGATGAGAAGTTGTGTTCCTATGAAATGCATGACTACCCAGAACCCTTCTGATACATCTGAAGGGGCAAAGATTGAATAGAAATAGGACACGCTGATGTCACTCCTGCTTACATGCTGCACTTGGCCCCTGGGTACATCCCTGAGCCTTATGCACAAGCGGTCACCCTTTGTAACCCTTCAAGGATAAGCGGAGCAGAAAGAGGGTGGGGTGGGGGTACTCTGGATTTGTGAGCTGCTGTGAACCGCTGGTGCCCTGTAAGCTACTCAGGCAGGCAGGAACGCAGCCTGCTTGTCCATCTGCTTGTCTATCTCGCCCAAGCCAGGACAGCTGGATTTTTTGGTTGTTGTCGTGGCAGAAAATAGTTAACATGTTTTAACATTTTTTTCCCCAAAGAAGTCTAAAGTAATTCAATAAGACATAGCCTCAAATGAGAATTTTTTATCCCCTTATATTAAAAAACAATGACATGTTTTTTATCTTATTATAAAAGCAGTACCTGCTTATGGACTCAAATTTGGAAAACACCAAGAGCACATAGGAGAGAATAAAAATCACTGATAATTGAGTCATCTAGAAATAACTTCTGCTACTATGTTAGTATATTTCCTTATAAGACTTTTTTTCTTATATACATATAGTTTTCTCTTTTACAAAACAAGTTATATAACACACATTGTTTAACCTTTTTTTAAAAAATCTAATAATAGGCCTTGAATACTTTCCCATATTATTAAATATTTTTATATAGCATAAATATAATGGCTGCATAATATTTAGGTATACTATATTTTATTTAACTAAATCCTTATTGTTTGAGCATTTAAATGATTTCTAGTTTTTCACCATCATAAACAACACCCCCAAGATACCTTTTTAGATAAGCCAATAGAAAATATTTGGTTGCAACCCTGTTCCTCAGGTCTGTCAGGTAGTCTATAGAGAAAAATATCTTTTGATTCTTGATGGTGAGTTAGTACATTAATAGCACTTAGACAAGAAGTGATTCCTTTCCTTGTCAAACCATATAGATTCTGAAAAAAGAGACTAAATGGTCTTTGAAACTCAGAGAGACCACAAGAGCTAAACCTGTCTGCAAGGCCTTCTTGATGGAGAGTACCCAGCCAGCGCAGCTCAGGACATGATAGGTGAATAGACAGGGGGAAGTCTGCCCAGAGGGCTTCTTAAAGGACTGGAAAAGGACAGAGATATCAATGACTCTGGGGCTGGGTGACATGCCTTAGCAAACCCTGAAGTCCAATCCCATTTATAGAGGACAGATGTCCTGAGGTGGTCTCCAAAGTGTGTGCATGATTATATTTATTTTAATTTAAAGAAGAAACAAAATAAGCTTTACCAATAGTATTATACAGCTAGAAACAAATATATGCATATAATTGATGAACACATACATAGCAGGGGTGCTCAGAAATATTTTATTAATGGGGCATACAATAAAATAAAGTTTAGAGAACACTGCCTTAAACCAGAAACTTCATAGTAGACAGAGTGAGCAGAATAGGAAGGGAGCTTCAGCGGAACACTCGACATAGATAGACAGTCCCAGTTTGGATCACCCCATTTGATGTAAGTGAAAAGAAAGGAACATTGTACTGTCCTGGAGTGTGTGTGTGTGTGTGTGTGTGTGTGTGTGTGTGTGTGTGTGTGTGTGTGTGTGTGTGTGTGTGTGTGTGTGTGTGTGTGTGTGTGTGTGTATTTCCGATTACATGTTTCTTCTATTCCAGTTTGCCTATCTCCCCTGACTGCTTTCCCAGCTTCAACATCCTGCTAAAACCAGAGGTCTTTGCTAAAGACTGATTATACAGACAAAGTGAGGGGAGCAATTATTGACCACCAGAAGCTAGGAAAGAGGTATGGAATGGATCCTCCTGCAGAACCTCCAGAAGGTACCAAACATACCAACACTTTGATTTCAGACTGCTGGCTTCCAGAACTGGAAAACATTAATTTCTGTTGTTGTTGTTTTTTTAATAAATTTATTTATTTTATTTTATTTATTTTATTTTTGGCTGCATCGGGTCTTTGTTGCTGTGCACGGGCTTTTCTCTGGTTGCAGCGAGAGGGGGCTACTCTTCGTTGTGGTGTGCGGGCTACTTATTGCCGTGGTTTCTCTTGTTGTGGAGTACAGGCTCTAGGCATGTAGGCTTCAGTAGTTGTGGCACACAGGCTCAGTAGTTGTGGCTCATGGGCTCTAGAGTGCAGACTCAGTAGTTGTGGCGCACGGGCTTAGTTGCTCCGCGGCATGTGGGATCTTCCAGGACCAGGGATCAAACCCGTGTCCCCTGCATTGGCAGGTGGATTCTTAACCACTGTGCCACCAGGGAAGTCCAATTTCTGTTGTTTTAAGCCACCCAGTTTGTGTTCATTTGTTGCAGCAACTACTAGAATCTAACACAGAAGGGTACAACAGGAGAGGACCAAAAGGCTAAATGACCCCACTCTGGCATTGCAGTACCTTGTCATCTGTGGCAGCTTCGCTAGGCATTTCAGAGCTCCAAAACAGTATTTCTCAACTTTTTGAAAACTAAGCTACTTAGATAAACAGGAAAATCTCAGTAGTAGAGTTCCATCCAGGCCCTCCACCAAAAACAAAACAAAAGAAAGCAGGAACTTGAGAATCACTGCCCTGGAAGAGAACTGAGTTGATACAGAAAGACTGTAGACTCCCAGCTGAGTCTACTCCCATTCTTCCTGTGTATGCATATGAGCGAGGGGTCGGGGAGGAGTTTTGGGGAGGAACTGCTAATCTGTTGCGCGTTTTAAAGCTAGAGCTTAAGAGCCGCTGCCTAAAATCATAATGAGGTCACAGACACCCCAAAACACACCACTGGATGCGGTCCTGCTCACTAGAAAGACAACATCCAGCCGCATCCGCCAGAACACAGTCCCCTCCACCAGGAAGCCTACACAACCCACTGAACCTACCTTAGACACTAGGGGCAGACACCAAAAACAATGGCAACTATGAACCTGCAGCCTGCGAAAAGGAGACCCCAAACACAGTAAGTTAAGCAAAATAACCTGGAAGATAAAATAGTGGAAATAACTACTGCAGAGCAGAATAAAGAAAAAGAAATGAAAAGAATTGAGGACAGTCTTAGAGACTTTAAAATAAAGACAGTTACAAGAGCTAAGGAGGGACACTACATAATGATCAAAGGATCAATCCAAGAAGAAGATATAACAATTGTAAATATGTATGCTGCCAACATAGGAGCACCTCAACACATAAGGCAAAGGCTAACAGCCATAAAAGGCAATATCTACAGTAACACAATCATAGTAGGGGACTTTACCACCCCACTTTCACCAATGGACAGATCATCCAAAATGAAAATAAATAAGGAAACACAAGCTTTAAATGATACATAAAACAAGATGGACTTAATTGATATTTATAAGACATTCCATCCAAAAACAACAGACTACACTTTCTTCTCAAGTGCTCATGGAACATTATCCAGGATAGAGCATATCGTGGGTCACAAATCAAGCCTTGGTAAATTTAAGAAAATTGAAATCATATCAAGTACCTTTTCCAACCACAACGCTATGAGACTAGATATCAATCACAGGAAAAAATCGGTAAACAATACAAATACATGGAGGCTAAACAATACACTACTAAATAACCAAGAGATCACTGAAGAAATCAAAGAGGAAATCAAAAAATACCTAGAAACAAATGACAATGAAAACACAACGACCCAAAACCTATGGGATGCAGCAAAAGCAGTTCTAAGAAGGAAGTTTATAGCAATACAATCCTACCTCAAGAAACAAGAAACATCTCAAATAAACAACCTAACCTTACACCTAAAGCAATTAGAGAAAGAAGAACAAAAAAACCCCGAAGTAAGCAGAAGGAAAGAAATCATAAAGATCAGATCAGAAATAAATGAAAAACAAATGAAGGAAACAATAGCACAGATCAATAAAACTGAAAGCTGGTTCTTAGAGAAGATAAACAAAATTGATAAACCACTAGCCAGACTCATCAAGAAAAAAAGGGAGAAGATTCAAATCAGTAGAATTAGAAATGAAAAAGGAGAAGTAAGAACTGACACTGCAGAAATACAAAGGATCATGAGAGATTACTACAAGCAACTATATGTCAATAAAATGGACAACCTGGAAGAAATGGACACATTCTTAGAAAAGTACAACCTTCCGAGACTGAACCAGGAAGAAATAGAAAATATAAACAGACCAATCACAAGCACTGAAATTGAGACTGTGACTAAAAATCTTCCAACAAACAAAAGCCCAGGACCAGATGGCTTCATAGGCAAACTCTATCAAACATTTAGAGAAGAGCTAACACCTATCCTTCTCAAACTCATCCAAAATATAGCAGAGGGAGGAACACTCCCAAACTCATTCTACGAGGCCACCATCACCCTGATACCAAAACCAGACAAAGATGTCACAGAGAAAGAAAACTACAGGCCAATATCACTGATGAACATAGATGCAAAAATCCTCAGCAAAATACTAGCAAACAGAATCCAACAGCACATTAAAAGGATCATACACTATGATCAAGTGGGATTTATCCCAGGAATGCAAGGATTCTTCAATATACGCAAATCAATCAATGTGATACACCATATTAACAAATTGAAGAATAAAAACCGTATGATCATCTCAATAGATGCAGAAAAAGCTTTTGACAAAATTCAACACCCATTTATGATAAAAACCCTCCAGACAGTAGGCATAGAGGGAACTTTCCTCAACATAATAAAGGTCATATATGACAAGGCCATATATGACAAACCCACAGCCAACATCACTCTCAATGGTGAAAAACTGAAACGATTTCCACTAAGATCAGGAACAAGACAAGGTTGCCCACTCTCACCACTATTATTCAACGTAGTTTTGGAAGTTTTAGCCACAGCAATCAGAGAAGAAAAAGAAATAAAAAGAATCCAAATCAGAAAAGAAGACGTAAAGCTGTCACTGTTTGCAGATGGCATGATACTATACATAGAGAATCCTAAAGACACTACCAGAAAACTACTAGAGCTAATCAATGAATTTGGTAAAGCAGCTGGATACAAAATTAATGCACAGAAATCTCTTGCATTCCTATACACTAATGATGAAAAATCTGAAAGAGAAATTAAGGAAACACTCCCATTTACCACTGCAACAAAAAGAATAAAATACTTAGGAATAAACCTACTGAAGGCGACAAAAGACCTGTAGGCAGAAAACTATAAGACACTGATGAAAGAAATTAAAAATGATACAAACAGATGGAGAGATATACCATGTTCTTGGATTGGAAGAATCAACATTGTGAAAATGACTCTACTACCCAAAGCAATCTACAGATTCAATGCAATCCCTATCAAACTACCACTGGCATTTTTCACAGAAGTAGAACAAAAAATTTCACAATTTGTATGGAAACACAAAAGACCCCGAATAGCCAAAGCAATCTTGAGAAAGAAAAATGGAGCTGGAGGAATCAGGCTCCTGGACTTCAGACTATACTACAAAGCTACAGTATTCAAGACAGTATGGTACTGGCACAAAAACAGAAATATAGATCAATGGAACAGGATAGAAAGCCCAGAGGTAAACCCATGCACATATGGTCACCTTATCTTTGATAAAGGAGGCAAGAATATACAATGGAGAAAAGACAGCCTCTTCAGTAAGTGGTGCTGGGGAAACTGGACAGCTACATGTAAAAGAATGAAATTAGAACACTCCTTAACACCATATACAAAAATAAACTCCAAATGGATTAAAGACCTAAGAGTAAGGCCAGACACTATCAAACTCTTAGAGGAAAACATAGGCAGAACACTCTATAACCTAAGCCACAGCAAGACCCTTTCTGACCCACCTCCTAGAGAAATGAAAACAAAAACAAAAATACTCAAATGGGACCTAATGAAACTTAAAAGCTTTTGTACAGCAAAGGAAACCATAAACAAGACAAAAATACAACCCTCAGAATGGGAGAAAATATTTGCAAATGAAGCAACTGACAAAGCATTAATCTCCAAAATTTATAAGCAGCTCATGCAGCTCAATAACAAAAAAACAAACAACCCAATCCAAAAATGGACAGAAGACCTAAAAAGACATTTCTCCAAAGAAGATATACAGATTGCCAACAAACACATGAAAGGATGCTCAATATCACTAATCATTAGAGAAATGAAAATCAAAACTACAATGAGGTAACACCTAACACCAGTCACAATGGCCATCATCAAAAAATCTACAAACAATAAATGTTGGAGAGGGTGTGGAGAAAAGGGAACCCTCTTGCACTGTTGGTGGGAATGTAAATTGATACAGCCACTATGGAGAACAGTATGGAGGTTCCTTAAAAAACTAAAAATAGAACTACCATACGACCCAGCAATCCCACTACTGGGCGTATACCCTGAGAAAACCATAATTCAAAAAGAGTCATGTACCACAATGTTCACTGCAGCTCTATTTACAATAGCAGGACATGGAAGCAACCTAAGTGTCCATCGACAGATGAATGGATAAAGAAGATGTGGCACATATATACAATGGAATATTACTCAGCCATAAAAGGGAACGAAACTGAGTTATTTGTAGTGAGGTGGATGGACCTAGAGTCTGTCACACAGCGTGAAGTAAGTCAGAAAGAGAAAAACAAATACCATATGCTGACACATATATATGGAATCTGAAAAAAAAAAAAAGAAGGTTCTGAAGAACCTAGGGGCAGGACAGGAATAAAGACACAGACATAGAGAATGGACTTGAGGACATGGGGCGGGGGAAGGGTAGGCTGGGATGAAGTGAGACAGTGGCATGGACTTATATATACTACCAAATGTAAAATAGATAGTTAGTGGGAAGCAGCCGCATAGCTCAGGGAGATCAGCTTGGTGCTTTGTGAACACCTAGAGGGGTGGGATAGGGAGGGTGGGAGGGAGACGCAAGAAGGAGGAGATATGGGGATATATGTATATGTATAGCTGATTCACTTTGTTATAAAGCAGAAACTAATACACCATTGTAAAGCAATTATACTCCAATAAAGATGTTAAAAAAAAAAAAGCTAGAGCTTAGCTAGAGATCAAAATCTTATCTTGCTAGAGAAGAAAAATATGTTCCTTTGTCTACATTGCAAAACACCAGAAGTAGTAGACATTAAACATGGCCCTGATACTTCTTAAAAAGTCATAGAATGCCTCAACCTGATGATTCCTCAAGATTTTATTAATCTATAATATTGTGTTCCATCAAGATCATCACTTTTTATTATCTTGCTGCTCTGAATTGTTTCTCCTTTATTATTCTCAGCTACAGGGGCCATAAATTAAATTCATTCAGAATTTATATTCCTACAGTTCATTATCTATGATTGGTATTATCTCACTGCCTTTCTCTGGCCCTTCTATATCCCCTGACAAGAAATATTGTAATAGAGTCTAAATACCATCCAACCAATAAATGTTGAGTTTAAAAAACAAACAAGCAAAAAAAAAAACCTCTATTGACTACATTGCCCTAAAGGGCACTCCATCACTCCTTCTTATCTCCACCAATGGTATTATTTCTGCCAAAATGACAGAGAAAGTGAGATTCTAAAGATTTGAGAGTTAGGCCCTTGCTTTGCTGCTGTCTGAATTGGGCATGTCATTTTCTCTCTCCTCACCTTCACCTCTTTCCCTGCAGGTCAAGGGACATTACAATACATCAGCCTGCTTCATGAGGAGCAACCCTACTTCAGGGAACAAACAGATAGCAATGTAATCAGTTGACTCAAAAATCAATGAGGGATCCATTACTGGAAATTTTGAACACCTCTCAGTGACCTTCCAGAAGCATCCCTACAAAAGCTGGGAGGATGGTCTCTTGTTTCTAAGACTGACCAAGGCTGTGGAATATAGATCCCTCCATTAGACCCCAAGAAAAATAAACACAAGTATCTGACAATGGTGAGATTCCCCCAAGTTATGTTTGGATGTGTTTGTTCACTAAAGAACTTGATAAAATGAACCGGTATATCCACAGAGGCTTTGTCATGGTTGTTCCCATCATCATCTTCAGTGATGTGAGATTCTACCACGCTAGGAAGAGCGGTGATTTTTCAGAGAGATGGAAGTTGGCAATACTTACTAAAAAGTGGAGATTCAAATCCTGGCTGATTCATCTAATGGGAAATGGTTCACATTCAGTGCATGCTCTGGCCCTTGGGACTCAGCTTTATAGAAACATAAAGTCCTCAATATATTTCCACAGTGAGGACCACTGAGAAGTGAGTATTTCTTTCTTCCCTCCTCTCCTTCCTTTTTTTTTCTCACAGTACATGGAGTAACATGCAGATGCCAAAGATCATAAGATAAAGGATGGAGGAGGAGAAACAGGTCAGAGAGTGGCAATACATAATCTATTGGCACTGCTTTAAAAATTGTTTAAAAATTTAAAAAGCACTGATCTTCAAAGTTATAAAGTCTGACACCACAACACCTGTGGACAATTGCCACTTGTCCCTCTCTCCTGATCTCACTGAACTGCGATTACAATTCAATCGTTATCAGATAAAAAAACCGTACAATGACCAAAAATGCATGTACTGCCAGGACTGTTTCTAGAGGTTAGGAATTGGGATCCAGAGACATCCCTAGGGGTGGCTGAATGGGAGTACGCCTGAAAGAGGGTCCACACCAATAGTAGAGTAAACCTCAGAATCACCTGAGAAACTTACACAACCATAAAATAAAACAGAGTCCCATAGAAATCAAAGCTGCAATGACATACTGTATTCCATCCACCAGATGAACAAAAATGACAAAGTCTGGCAATACCGGGTACTGGTGAGGATGTCGAATCCCGGATGTACTAATACATCACTAGAGGGAGTATAACTTGGTGCCACGGCTTTGGAAAATACATTGGATTATCTACTGAAATGGAAGCTGTACCTTGTGACCCAGAAATTCCACTCCAAGTTCTATGCTCTAGAGAAACTCTTGGACGTGCATACGCACCAATAGGCATGCACAAAAATGCTGACAAGTAGTGTTGTTGGTAATAGCAAAAACCTGGAAACAACCCAAATATCTAATGACAGTGGAAGAGATAAATTGTGGTATTTTTCTGCAATGGATTCAAAACAAAATGAACCACAGCTACATGCATCAAAATGAACAAATCACAGAACAACAACATTATTCCATTTATATAACAGGTTGCAAACCTAATCTATATGTTGTTTGAGGCTATATACATAAGTGGTAAGGCCACAAAGAAAGCAAATGAATGATTAACACAAAGTGCAGGATAATATTTACCTCTGGGGAAAGGGAGAGATTTTTGATCTAGGTGGGGGATAGAAGAGATTGTAAAGGGACTGACAACATTCAAACTCCTACACTTGGTGATGAGAATAAAAGTACTGATTTTATTGTAATCTTTAATCCTTGCATATATGTTATATCTACTTTTTTGCACATGCTAGATTTTATAATAAAATTTTAAAATCTATAGATCTCTAGGCTCTATCTCAGATCTACTGAATCAGAATTAGGCTATAGCGCTTAGGAAGTATTTTTTTATAAGTTCTCCAGAAGATTCGGATGCATTATTGGGTTAAGAGCACACACCTACACACATACACACCCCATGTTACACAACAGTATCCAGATGAAAGCAGCTTAAAATATGTATCAAAGTCAAGAAATTTCAAGAGAGTCATAAAAATGGAAAAGGTCAGCCTGGGAGAGTGTGTAGAAAAGAAAGGTGTCTCACAGTTCAGGGCTCAAGGCTGACGGAGAAGCCTGGGAGCATTAGTTACTAGTTATTAGCCTCCCATGAGCGTACTTGAGCCCTGTCCCTGTTAGTCCCCCAAGAGCATCTGCCTGAGATAATCACCCCTAAGAATTGGGCCCACAGCAGGCTGTCACCACAGCTTTCGCTACAAAGACAGAAACATGATATGGTGAAAAGTATTCTGGTCTATGACTCATCACGGCAGACATCTAGACCTGGACCCACATGTATAAGCTGATCTTTAGCAAGTCACTTCCCCTCTCTGAGCCCTACCTTTCCCATCTGTCCTGACTCCCTCACAAAATTGGAATCCAATGAGACAGTGCAGTTGGAAGGGCTTTGCAAACTGAAAATACTACTCTGAATGTCCAGTAAGTCCAGTACTATGTCAGTTATCATTTCTTCCTGAAAGTTAGAAATATAGGCAGTCTATTCTGGGTCAGTAGAGTTTTCTGGGTCCAAGGAATTGGGAGCTCTAAGATTTGCCTTAAAGAGACCTGAGGCAGGGCTAGGGCTTAGTGCCTCCACATCTCTCTCTCTAAAGACTCAGCAAATACTTAACAAGCACCCACTATCCAGTCCTGATAATTTGGAAGAAGAGGATGTTCATAAACAGCAAAGAACTACTGGAAGCACCTTGCAGAACTAATATGCAGTCTAAATATTCATTAATGGCTTTGAAACTAACATTTAACTCAGTTATACAACACCTTCCAAATTAGGATTGCCAGATTTAGCAAATAAAAATGCACAACACTCAATTACATTTGAATTTTTTAGTATAATTTGAATAATTTTTAAGTACAAGTATGTCCCAACTATTGCATGAGACATACTTATACTAAAAAATCATTTGTTATTCACTGGAAGCTCAAAGTTAACTGGGTATCCTGTGTTTTAACTGGCAACCCCATTCCAAATGAACAAACAGATTAACATTTTCTTCTCTATCTTACCTTGGGAAATCTGCATGAAAGAGAGCTATGAAATCCTATTTTCTTTCATTGATAAGAGAGTAAAGGGTTGGATTGATCCTGAAATTGGACTTGCAACCTCCTCTTCCTTGTATAGCCCAAGAAGACATGGAGAGGCACAGATATTACAAACAGGTTTCAAAGGAAACAGGACAGAACAGGGGTGGAGAAGCCTCAACATTTCAAACAGAAATAGACATCCCAGCCCCATCCTGGCCCATCTGGGACACTTTGCAGTGGCCCCTACCCTTACCTCTGGGCATCTCCTTGGAGTGCTCCTCTTCAGGCCCATCCAACAGGTCCATCTGGGAAGCCTCCTCGGAAGGGACACGGCGCCAGGACCAGCTCTGGTTCCCAAGGTTGTGCAGTGGAGGGGAATACTCCAGCTCACAGGGGAAGTCAAAGCTGCACTCCAGACCTGCAAGGACAGCCAATGGTCAGTGGAGCAAACTGTCTCCCAAATGTGACCTTCCAGCCCCACTCCTCCACTCCAGGAAGTTGGCCTCCATCTCACCCACAACCTTCACCTAACGAGGTGTGGCAGGCTGTCAATTCCACAGGTGGCTGAGCTCCATATGGATGAAAAGGAGACTAAAAGAGAAAAAAACTGTTCCTTATATAACTCAGATTATGGGAGGTATCCTCACAGAAGGCAGGTAAAAAAAGAGCTAAACAAGTTGGACCATGAGAAGTTTTGCATCTTGTAAGGTTACCTGGTGACATGGAGAGGGCCTGAGGTCAAGTGGACAGAGCCTGGCTTTGCAACCAGATGGGTCTGAATCTAAGTCAGGCAAGAAAATTAACCTCTCTGGCCTGAAATTTCCTCACTTGTACACTGGGGATGATAATTTCTACCTCTGGAGATTGCTGTAAGAACTAGTAGGATAATTCATTATCTATACATGTGAGTCTGGTCCACAGTTGATGCTCAGGAGAACTCCTCATCAGGATCCTAACTGAGAAGAGAAGGCCAAAGGGAACTTAAGCGACTCACAACCCTGTTTGACAGCCCTATCATCTATTCTTCAACCACCCTCCAGAGAGGAGTGCCAAGGCTGTGATAGCTAATCTGAGTTTATTCTCTCTTGGGGAGGGAATGAGGAAGGTCACTGGGTAAGGAGAGAGAGAAGAGGCAGAAAGAGGCTGTGTCCTGGGACTTTGTGTGATCGCTTTCTGGACTTCTTTGCATGAATCATCCTTGTGTCCAACCATTCCACGTCTGCCCTACTTTTAGGATACACTCACCTTCTCTTTCCCTTGCCTTGCTCATTGTTTATTACCCGAAGTGGCTGAAGTACTTTGTACCTAGAAGGCTCTCAATGCTCACTGATGGATCAATAGAATATGTGCCAAAAACCAAATTAGTCATCTGCCCTTTACTTCATCATCTCCTGTTAGCCCTGGGGATGTGAAGAAAGGGAAAATTTGATATAAAGACCACTGGATGGGAATATGGGGAATTTGATTGGTATCCAGGCTTGGCCAGTCTCTTCTCACATGTGGAACTTGGTGCCCTCATCCGTAAATAAGAGGTTTAGACTTGATGATTCTAGAAACAAGTACCCAGTGAAACCTGGGTTCCAGCACCAACTCTGCCACTGATTTGCTGGTTACCTTGAATAAGCCACTTAACCTCTCTGGGCCTTAAATTCATCAAATACAGAATGAGACCCACACTAGATGTCTTCTAAAGCTCCTTCCTGACTTGACTTTTTTTTTTTTAACATCTTTATTGGAGTATAATTACAATGTTTTATTAGTTTCTGCTGTATAACAAAGTGAATCAGCTATATGTATATCCCCTCCCTATCCCATCCCTCTAGGTGGTCACAAAGCACTGAGCTGATCTCCCCGTGTGATACAGCTGCTTCCCACTAGCTATCTATTTTACATTTGGTAGTGTATATATGTCAATGCTACTCTCTCACTTTGTCCCAGCTTACCCTTCCCCCTCCCCGTGTCTTCAAGTCCATTCTCTACCTCTGCGTCTTTATTCCTGCTGATGTGACTTTTTTAAGATTCCAAAGTCCTTGTTCTCAGAAGGGTTATAACTAATTTGATAAATCAATCTGTGCGGTGGTACTAATGAGTACTAACTCCCAATTATCATTGTGCATTTTAACAGCTGCTTCTGGAGCTACTGCTACCTTGATCTCCAAGATGAGTCTCCTGTTGGGAATTTCAGAAGGCAGAGGAGAAGTAGGGCCAAGTCTAGTGCAGGCAGCCAGTCACTGGAATGTCCTTTAGTTACACCATAGAAGATGGCCCTGCCCTGGAGTGGGAGCAAAATAATTCCCACTGACATTGGCCAAATGATCTAAGTTTAGGGGGGGAAGAAAAAAATCCTTCAATTACCCTTCTATTAAGTATCTTTCTACTTCTCAACCAGCAGAGATTTATGTACCAGCTGCTCTCCAGGAGCTGCCATCCTTCTGGTCCTAAGGTGAATACCACTCACGCTTTCATGATTCAGACAATTCACCTTTATAATGTCAAGCTGAAACAGGCAGAGCTAGCTTTGTTTGAGTTGACAGGCCACTTGCTGCCTACATATTTTATCAGCCTTGAAGAACTTCTACCTGCCTCTGGGAGCTGAGCTGCTGCTATGAGTTGGTGCCCATGAATTGTAGGCTGTCTTAATCTTCAAGACTTGCTTGCCAGGAACCTGGTTTTGATAGCAGAATGCAAGGAGAAGAAAACCGATCCAACATTTTGTACTTTGTAGCACAAAAATTATTCTTATAACAAAAGGTGTAGCCATTAAACCTGGCTCCTCTGGGGATGATTAACAAGACCCACCCACATTAGTGAATGATCAAGTCAGAAGGTGGGAGAGAAAGCTATTGGCCACCTCCATCCCACATCAACAATTACTGGTACCTTTCCCAAAGCTTCAACTTCTGAGGCCCATCCTCCATCTTGACTTTTCTTCTCCAATTAAAGTCATCCTGTTTCTTTTTGGGACAGAAGTGTGGCATGCCAGTTCAGACACTGCCTGGCAAATGCACTCTGTGTGCATATTAGACAAACAGACAACAGAATATACAATCCCAGTCTCAAGTGCCATCAATCCTTGGATCTCTGAACTCTGGAGAGTCTGATAATCAGCTGTGTTTGGGTCAGACCCTGCCTAGTAAAACAAGCTAGGCAGATACTCCTGTTATCAAATGGGTTCATTTTGAAATTCTTGCTGAGGCAGCTTCTCTTTAGCTGTCAAAGATGTACTCTTTGGCTTTAAATAGGAATGGAGTTAACATTATTGCTCATTTTGGGTGAAATCAGATTGGGCTTTTCTATATTCTGATTTAATTTCTTATAAAATTTCTACACAGGTTTCTCTCTCCTGAGCTAGCCTCTGTGCCTTTCGAGCAATAATACCTGGGATTTGTCTTCTCTAAAAACACCAGGTTAAGCCTCATTTTCCTTAGGCCTTTTCTGAGTTTCTAGACCTAGGGTGCTTCTTGGATCTCTCTCTTTAGCCCTCCTCTGACTCCGCCCCTTTGTGGTGGGCGCTGTAGAGTCTCTCCTACAGGCAGGACTCAGAGGGGCTAAGGGTTTCCGTGAGGTGTTCAGCCTTAAGCAACCCAATGGTTGAACAGGTCCATGCCCAAGGAGAGGGGCGGGAAATCACATTCACTGACCCCGGCTGTCTGCCAGGGACTGTGCTAAGGAGTTTCTTATATCACTGTATTTAATCTGCTGAACAAAACTGAGAAGGGAATTGTGTCTTCTCTTAAAGCTGAGGAAACTGAGGCTAGAAAGTTTACTCTACTTGTACAAAGACCAAAGGACTACCCTAAGGCAGAGCCAGAATGTGACCCAGGGCTGGTTAATGCTGAAGATTTAGATGTTATTCATCACACCTCCACAGCTTCAGAATTTTAATCCAGGGCCAACAGATTAAATTAAATAATATATGAGAAACCTATGAAGTGCTATATTTTGGTTATTATTAGATATTAAGTCTGCAACCTTTTCATATCTGTAAAGGATTCTGTACTACCCTAAGGAGACAGATCTATATTTCCTCTGTGTCAGGTCCATTTTACAAAGTGACTGACCTTCAGAAGAATCCAGAGATTTCGACCTTCCTTTTTACAAACCTGTTTGGAACCAGGAGAATCTAACTTTCCAGAACCTGCTAAACACATAGTTGAAATCACTGCTCCCCACTTTCTAGTCACTTCCATCATGGAAGAAAGATAAAGTAATGGAATCTTCTGGAAATAGTTGGCCTGCTGAGAGGAGTGTCAAGTGCCGTGAAGGGAAAGGTCTTGGTAGAGCAGTGAGGACAGTTCCAGGCTCCGTCCTGCACACAGCAGCTGAGGGGCCTCAGCACGTCCATTCCTCTTTCTGTGCCTGGCTTTCTGCATTTGAAAATGAAAGAGATGGAGCATACCCCCTCTACGGTGCCCTCCATCTCCAAAGGTCAGTGATTCTATAGAGCTCATCTTTGGCCAACACAACCAAACCTACAGACCGTTGGTCCCCTCACCCTGCCTGCCTCTAAACAAGGGCCTGCTGTCATCCCTAAAGCAGGTTCCCCAGGGAAGGAGGTGGAATGTGCATCACACTCCATGGGGTCTCAGTTTGCCTCAAGATTGTCAAATAATTAAGAAGGAGGGTTCAGGCAAGTTTTACAGATGACTGTGCCAGGGTGAATGTGTGTGTGTGTGTGTATTCATGCATTTTTATCAATCTGTACCCATATTCTGAAATCTTCCAGGATATGAATCATATTTCAAAAACTGAATTAACAGTTAGCTTTAAGGAATTGTTCTAGTATAAAACACAGCCATTCAGAAGAATGGCACAGTAACCCATCAGAAGAACCCTGTGGTGGCCCTGCCCGGAGTGATGCAGTTCCCTTGGCTGTAGTGAGTTGGCAGTGACCAAGCACTTTGACACTGAATCTGAAGGTGGAAATCTAGCCTCTGGGAATGTGTGTGACTACCAAAGCAATCATGCCCAACACCTGTGCCTAGGAAGCCAGCCTTGGCCACTTGGGCAGAGATGGGGATCTTCCCAGCCTGAGCTACAAGAAGGAGATTGCATGGAAGTTTCAGGCACCGTCCATAACACCACAGAAGGGTAACAGGGAGACGTGGTGTACTTTGGACTCTTGGGTCTTCCCTTGGGTGGACTTAGAAAATCCAACAGTCCTACTTTGTATCCAGACTGACCTCAGGCTCCCAAAAAAATCCCTTAGATCAAGGTCCTTTGTACCTCCTTCATCCTAACCCTGTAAACCTAGAGACCTCTCACTAGTTTCCTAAGTCTCCTTAAGACAATTCAAATTAGGGGGCCAGCAGCCTCCTTTAGATTTTAAGGCATGCCTTCCAAGGCTGGCTGGTTTCCAGATGACCACAGGTGGCAGATGCCAGCCTGGGCAGGTCCATAGGAGCCCACTGGTTGATGTCGCCCAGCCTCAGCCCAGCTCGAGGACTGGAAGCAAATACCACAGAGTGAAAAGCAGAGTCATAAAAAAAAGAGAACACCATGTTTATCAATCCCATGATACCTCACCCTTCATTTTGTCTCTTATTACACGTGTTCCAGAAGTCAAGCTTGGGGTTGGACTTATGATCTCGAGTCTGGCAGAACGGGGTATATGTTTACAGAGGAGCCCAGACTGGGGGAACTCCATGAAGGCCTGTGGGAAGTACTTTCTTAATTGATAACATTCACTGAGGGCTTACCATGGTCAGACAGTATGCCAGGCACCCTACATCATTATCTTATTGAATCCCTATGAAGTAGGCAGGACTCTTATCCCCATTTGACAGAGGACGACATTGGGGCTTAGAGAAATAAAGTCACATCTGAAGTTACTCAGATAGGAAGTGACTGATTGGGCTTCCACTGACCTGCTTCCTCCATGGGACCACAAGGCCTTGATGTCAGTATCTCACAAACAGGGAATTATGAATTGAAAAGGTAGCAGAAAGACCTCCCCTCATTTAGAGCCACAGACACCAACAGGAGTCAAGACCTGCAGTGAGGGAGGACAGGAACTGGGCCCATGCAGGGACAGGCAGGGCCACGCTGGAGGCAGGACAGAAGCCAAAGCATGTGAGCTGTCCTTAAAGGCCCTGATCCCACCTTCACAAAGTCGGACCTGGGATACCCTAGATGAGGACTGAGTCAGTGTATACATCCCTAAGATCCAAGTCTTAATCCCCGTGGGCATGACTCAGGAAGCCAAGCCTACAGGTGCATTAAAGTCTGGGGCTCAATTTCACGTTTATGTTTCCTGACATCTTCTGGGGTATCCTTTGTGTTTCTTGGGTAGGGCTGAGGGTTACAGTTAAGGGAACTGAGAGTGGGATGGGCAAGTTTTCTATGACCATCAGGGGCCCACGAGAGAGTTTATTCAACTGTATACTCAGCCCTGGGATCTGCATCTGAAAACAGAGAATCATCAGGTTTGCTACTAGTTTAAAATATGGCAACATGGTTGTGATTTTGTCTTGGGGTTTCTTTTCTGTCTCTAGTTATCTTGACCCAGTGTTTAACTGCTGGGATGCTGACAGCCTGACACGGGGCCTGATGCCCCTCACTTGCTGAATGGTGGTCTCTCTGGTCCTACCCAGCTCTGCAGTCTTTTCCTATGTGTCTCTGCCCATATGTCTTAATCATTAAGCAACCTTAACACCATCATGGTTGCTTCTCAGGGATAGAGCACAAGACCTGAGATTTGACTCCAGTCCTGCCACTTGTCAGCTGTGCAGTGCAGGGCACTCTCTCCCTCTCTCTGAGTCTCAGTCATCTTAGTGATAAGACTAACTTCCCGGAACTGCTAGGAGGACTCAGTGAGATGATGCATGTGCGTGGAATGGAGAATTTCCAGTGCACATTAGCTGATTCAGAATTTACATAGCCATGTCCTTTTGAACACAGCTTTCTGTTTACCAGGAGAAACAGTATTTATGTGGGGCAGCCAACTGATGGCACACGGTCATTTCCTTAGTATTCTGCTATACCGTGGGAAAGTCGGTATTTCTGCCTGAGGGTGATATTCGCAGAGTCAGCTGTTAGAACTTGAAGTGACATTTGAGGTTGTTTCTTCCATTGGACAGGTGAAAACAGCAAGACCCAGGCAAGGGAAAAGACTTATTCAGGGTCATGTGGCTGGTCAGGGAGTCCTTCACACACAGTACGGAGGGCATTTCTCCTCGCTGTGGAGGCCTTTCCGAATGCCATCCTCTCCAGTAAGTACTAGGCCTGGGCTGGGCTGAAAATCAGAGTTACTGAATCACCAGCTCTCCCCTCCTCAGGCTTGGCTTATTGGCACATTTAAGCTGAGGCTGGATTGATTCATGGGTGGCATGTACAAATGCCAATGTATTCCTGACAAACCTGATTTGTGTATTCAGTAAAGAACCACGTGAAGCTTCATACACATGTGGCAATTTTCTTATAGGTGGCCTTTAGAGATCATAAAATAGAGCTTTATATTTGAAACTACAGTTCATTACATAAAGCTCCAGGAACCAGCATTCTCGAAATACTGTCAGTCCTTAAGAATTGTATCCAGTTCAAGGGAACTCCCTCGGCTGCCACCAATCCTGAGGCACAAAGTGGGGTCTCCTTTTCTCAAGGGATTCCCCAGAACTTTCCAATTGCTGACTTCAAGGTCATGAAGGACCTTGAGGACCATCTTAGAGGAAGAAACTGAGGCCCAGAGACATGATGGGGCTTGTCAAAGGATGCATGGTGGGTGAGTTGCAGGACTGGTACTAAAATCCAGTTCCTGACCTTGCAATTTTTACTATTTTCATTCAAAGCTGTGGGTAAAAAACAAGCAAAACAATACCTTAAATAATTCTTAAAATTCTAAAAAATCTATACTGTGTTTTTCTGGAATAAGCTGGCAAAAACATACATGGCTAGGTTTCAACTACTTCCCAATGATTTGATGGCTCAGATAATCTCCAATAAGGCTTTCTGGCTTCTTTCATCCTAAATGTCCTCTTCTGCCAACAAGCTGCTTTTTGATGGTTGCTGGAATCTCCTGCTGGAGAGCAAGTCTGTGCACAGGCCAGAAGCTATGGTGAGAACAAAGGGAGGAAAAAGGGTGGCCTAGGAGTGAAGTGGGAAGATCACTAGAGAATTCTTGGAAACTCTTCCGGCTCTGGGCCAGTCAGCCTTGTGCTTTTGGGCAATTCATTTAACCACTTGAGTCTGGATTTCCTCGTGGATAAACCAGAGAGAATTATCACAATAATGATGCTGATAAAAATAATAAAAATAATAATATCTGCTGTGACAATCAAATAAGGTAACGAATGTGGAAGTGCCCTCTTACCAATGAGATACTATATGTGGATACTCTTACCACCTAGGGCCTGTGCTGCAGAACACATCAACATCACTTGATCTCCCTGTGCCTCAGGTTTACCACCAGGAACCTGGAGATGAGCTGAACTGACCTGACCTTGGAGGACTCAGGGAGATGCTATCTAGAACAGATACCCTCCTCCCTTGCCCTGTTTTATATCAAAACCTCAGAGGGGCACCAGGGTGTCTGGGGGGTAAATAGAAGCATAGATCCTACGTGGGGTCTGGCTGCTCAAGGTGAAAGCTTGGCTCTGTCACTTACTAGCTGTGTTATCCCAGGGCAAATTATTTAATCTCCCTGTGGCTCAATTTTTTCACATTAAAATGGGGATTAAAACAGGGGCCACCTCAGGGAACTGTGAGGAGGATCAAATGCAATACACACATCAAGCACCTGGCGTGGGGACTCGCACATCGTTTGATTATTACTAAATGATGGCAGTCATTGCTCTTGCTCTCCACGTGGCTCCAGCCTCAGCCACGACAGAGGGGAGATAAAAGGCATGTCCAGCACTGAAGGCAGAGCTTTGACTATGTCAAACTTTGTTGAAGCTCCTCACTCAATCTTTGGTTTTTGATGTGTTGATCAAGCTTCCCTTTGGAAGTGAAGTCATGCTAGACCTTGAGTAAGAAGATCTAGGTTCTAGCCCTGGCTCTGAGGTGTTACTTCAAGCTAGTCCCTTAACCTCTCTAGGCCTCAGTTTCCTCATCTGAAAAATAAAGTAGTAGAATGAAATGATTCTCTGGTCTCATCCATCTCCACCATTCTAAGACCAATTTTCCCTTTGGACAGATGGCTGAAGCAAGCTCTCTAACTTGGTTCTAGCCAGCTGGTCAGCAGAATCCCAAGATTCCTGACTTCCAGCTCAGGCTCAGATGATTAGAGACTTCCACTCCCCCTTTCTGGGTTATCTCCTAAAGGAGCACTTAGCCCACCAGGCACCTTTGATGTTAATCCACCAGCTGCCATCAACATCTTGTCACACACTTTATAAGACCTGTCCCCCGTCTGCCCCCCTCCCACCAACCACTATTCATTTGTCGTGGGGCCCCAGAACTGAAATCATTCAATTCTTTCCCACCGCTTGCCCCCTACAATGCATCTGGGAACCAATCGCCCAATTCAAGACATCTGTTTAGCTCACTTATAATCAAGCTGCAGCGAAGAAGGGCCAAGTCTCCTTCAATCAATTAATTATATAACTGCAGCCCCAGAAGACAATCTCAGAAGAGGATGTGTGCGCGTGCATACCCACAATGGCAGGAGATTGGCACAGAAAGCTCAATTCTCATTTCTCTTATCTGTGGCCATAACAATATTACAGATTGAAGAAATGGGACTTGGCTCTTCATTGCAGAACAGAAAATTGAAAATAATTAAACTTCTAAAGTTACCAGCCTCCTCATTTTACAGATGGGAAAACTGAGGCTCAGGAAGGTGAAGTGACTTGGCCGAAGTGGCATGGCCTAGGGGCTGGAGAAGCAGAAAGCTAAGACCAAAAGCCAGACTGGACTTCCAGTCCAGTTTTCTGCCTACAGTTTCCAGGAAGCATTTATGCAGAACATGGTACCTCTAACAGAATGAGGCCAGCTCCCGAGAGCATGGTGAAAACCTTGGTAATTTGTACACTGCTCAGCATGACATCCACCCAGATGGGATCATTCCTGAAACCAGATGGTTGGAGGAGAGCTCTGAGTAGTGTGGTAGCCCCAGTAACCAGAAAAGGCTGATGGTCCTGGGAAGCCTTGACCTCAGAACATGCAAGACGGTCCTCCCCACTTACTCTTCTGTCTCTGCTGGTGAGGATCTCCTGAGTGTTGGAGGTGAACATGAGGTTCCTCCCTGATGCCAATCTCAAGACACAGGCTTCCTTAGCACAAACCCTGTGACCTTCAGAAACTCCCAATCCAGTGGGAGAGATGGACTTACTCACACCTGGCTCTCACGGTAAGCAGACCTGGTGAAGCCAGGAGGACACAGAACAAGAGAGACCTTCTGCCTGAAGGATCACAGGCTCAGGGAGGAGGCAACTTTTGGGCTGCATCTTGAAGGATGGAAGGATTTTGACAGATGATAGAGGTTTAGCTAGGAAGTTTGTTAAGAATAGAGGAAGGAATGAGGTTATTCCAGGGAGGTGGGGAACTAGTATTGCTTATTTTTATGTAGTTGTATGAATTTTGAAGCTGGACTGCATAGCATTAAATTCCAGCTCAGATAGTATCATGGTTAAAGGTAAAGTGCTTTCAGGTTCCAGAGGACAAAGTTAGGGACTTAAAGAATGTTAAGGAAATATTTTCTAGCAAATAGAGCCATGGCACCAAAATGCAGGCTATTGGCGTCTCACTGGAGTGGGTCTGATTCCTCTTCAGAGAGCATTAGTGAAGCACCTGTGCTCCAGCACATGGAACTCTGTCCTCATAGTCAGTCCTGACAGTAATGCCGTCAATTAGGAATCATGACCATTCCCATTTTTCAGATGACAAACAGAATCAAAGAGAGTGGCTTGAGTCAATGAAGGTAATTAATACTCATAAGAATCAGAGCTGGGAATGAATTCCACAACTCAATCCCAACTTGAGTTTCTTCCCCACTGTTCAAACAGAGGCTGGGACATGTCTTGCTTGGATGTCACAGAGGAGATTCAAATAGGCAACTAGGAGGTGAATGAAAGACCTGTGGTTCCCAAACCTAATCCTACAGTCCCCAGGCCCCAGAATCTTGTTTTTAAGAAGCTCTCCAGGTGATGGTGAGGCAACTAGACTGAGACTGGATGTGACTTTACCCACACCGGGATGGTACGGACCCTACACTGATGTAACCCTAGGGCAGCATGAACCCGCTGGGCTGACAGAGATCGAAGGAATTAAAGTGATGATATGAGTAAAGCAATGCTCAGAAGTAACATGTGAGGAAATTCTCTGCAGCCCAAGTACTGAGGAAATATGAGCTATCACCCACATGTCTGCTGTGGAGGGTTAGATGAGGGCTCTGCCAAGCAGGCAGCCTGGGTGTGAATCTCAGCTCTGCCACTAGCCCTGGGCAGATCACTGACCTCTCTGTGCCTAGTTTCCTCAGCTGTAAGATGAGGCTGCTTGACGAGACTGTTGTGGGCCCTGACAGCTCACAATCTCCAGGAATTTCTCACAGACCAAATTATTCTAGGCATCTACTCAAATGGGCGGGTTAAAGTCTTGTTAATCTGAGGGCTCTTCTGACATGAAGTTTTGCACCTGAGATTGCTCTTGACAAAACATTTTAAGAGGATTTCCTCTCATTTTTCTCACTCTTGATCAGTCATTTTCGTGCATATGTTTTGGACACATGTCTTTCTAGACTGGTTAGAAATGCTCTGTATACAATATCTCAGATGTCCCAAAGCTGTCAAAACAAAAATTTCCCAGCTCACTCATGTCTGCTAAATATACTTTTTTAGATTGAGGGGGAAAAAAAAAAAAAACCTACCCAAAGTAGTTAAAGACACAGCTTTTTGACTTCTAAATGAAAATATGCCCAGGCCAGGAACTGTTCTCCCCTTACACACATGTCTTTCCTGAAACCAATTAATATGACTTTAGGAATAAGAGGGTTTATGGGAACATCCATACCTTTTACTAAAATAGAGATCCTCAGGGGCAGAAAAGCTCCAGATTGGGAATTGAGAGACTCGAGTATACTCCTAGTTTGCCCCTGGATTGTTGGGAATTGAGAGACTCGAGTATACTCCTAGTTTGCCCCTGGATTGTTCAGCAAATGTTGCAATTTCATCCAGTGTATGTTTATTAAGAACCCAACCAAGTACAAAATACTGGTGTAAGTACTGGGGATGCAAAGGAAACAAGATGCAGATTACTTGACCTCTAAGAGCTTACAGTCTAGGAATCATGATGATTCAGGGCCACACATAACTAAGATATGAAGAAAAGTGTGACATCAGACATGCAAAGTGCTGTGGAAAGACATTATATAACCTTCCTCAGTGAGAAAAATGGGAACAGTGAGGTCTACAACCTTGCAGGTTGTTCTAATTTGGGGTTAATTTGGTCACCAGCTGTGGGGTGTGAATGCTTACTATATGGTTTCCAAAAAGAAGCTCTACTAAATATAACAGGCAGACTATCTCTCTTTTTTTTTAAAGAATGAATAAGGATTTTATTTTAATGTTTGATTGTTTATTTATTTTTAAATTTACATACGGTAAAATGTCCTCATTTTGGAATACATTTCTAGAAGTCTTGACAAATGCCACAAGCTTAAAAGCCTTATTTCCCAAGTAAACCTTCCTATTAGGTTTGATGGTTCATCAGACCCAGGGATATTGCACATATATACAAAACAATCATACAAGTATTTAAGCAGCACCATTCAGAGGGACATTTAGGACCATCTTAGGCCTATGATAAAAGTGAACTAGGCTAGAATCTCTATGAGGGGCAGGAGCAAAGAGCTTGGCAAACTGTAGACACCCATTGGATGAGTGGATGTACGATAGATAGATAGATGGTAGATTAGATAGATAGATAGATAAAAGTGACATTTATCATCCTCTCTACCTTGGGTTGGATAAATTAGACTCATCCATGATTGCTTTATCATGTGACCTAGTTTACACTTCAGCCATAAAAAGGATGAAATACAAACTAGGAAGGTAATTTGAGTCATAAAAAACATCTGGGGAGTCCAGGGTTTTGTGGAGTTGGTGTCACACAGTGGGATTCTTGGAGAATTTGGGACGTTCAGGAAACAGTCAGAATGTTCTCAGATTTCAAGAGGGGGATGATACCACATTAGTGTTACAAAAAATTCCATCAACTTTTTCCATAAGAAAAATTCCAAGGCGAAAGAGACTCAGGGTAGCATGGGTACTCAGGAAAAGCTCTGAGATAGAAGCAGGGACTGAGCTGGGCCTTGCAAGCTAGAGCAGGTAGAATCTAGGGAGACAGGTTCAAGGGAAGGAAAAACAAATTAATTGTGGACAAAATGGAATGAGAAAGAAGGAAACATGGGGGAAGGAGGAGGTATGTAAAACAGAAAGGGTATTTACCAGAGGGAGGAAAGGCCTTCTCACAGTCCTTGTTCTTTGGGTGGTTTCGACACTGTTGATGACTCCCACATGTAAAATTCTTTACCCCTTTGGTTTCTGTGGCTATTCCACCTTCTGGTTCTCCTCCTACCTTTCCTGTTTCTTCATCTCTGTTTGTCATGCTCCTCTTCTTCTGTTTACTTCTTAAATGCAACTTTCTGGATCCCTTCTGGGTCTTCATCCTCCAATCACAGCCTCAACCATAGCCTATGCTAATAATTCTCTATCACACCTCTCTCCTCAAAGCCAAGACATGGATTTACAACTCTCTACTGGCCTTCTTCACTTGCATGTCCTGAAAGCACTTCAAATGTAACTTGTTCAACAAAGATCTCACCATCTTCTCCTCTCCCTCTAGAGGTCGTGGTCACCATCTTTCCTTGCCAAATGTTTCTCCTCCTCCCTACTCTGATAATGGAATCTCCATCTACTCAATTACTCAAGCTGGACTCTCCCACATGGGCAACCAAGTCATTCTCACCTTATAGCCAGAATCTCTCCCAGGTTCCCTCCTGCCCTTCCTTTTCCAACCTATGCTTCACATGTAAGATCATATCTAAACCCTTAGTACACCCAGAAGTAACTGTTTCTCCAGGCTCATCTCTCCCAGACCATCTTTACCCTGTGTCACTGGGCTTGACCTATTCCTGGACACCCCTTTGCACATTCATTCCCTCTGCCTGGAAAGCCCTTCTCACTGATCTCAGTGGTGCCTGGGGTCCAAGGCCCAGCTCAGCAGTCCCTGTCTCCAGAACATCTGCCTTCCTAAGTCCTCCGCAGAACTGTCTTTCCCTCCCTGTGTTTCAGGGATCTTTGACCACGCCTCTGTTACTGCACCTGTCATACAGCAGGCATGTCTGCCTCTTCCTCAAGAGCTCCTTGTACTATTTGTATTTGTCATGGCCATGACTAGAGCAGAGCCAGGCATACAGTTGGTGCTCAAAGAATGTTTATATCCATTATCCCATTCTCTGGGACACTAAGGGGGAAATGATGCAGGCAGATAGGTAGGGATGCAGAAACAACCCTCAGGAGGAGGTTGCTCAAGATTGGAGCAAGGTTTAGGGAGCCACCTGCCCAGGTGTGAGAGCTGAGACCATGTTAACAGGAGAAAGAACACAAGGCCAGGAGACCACACAACCCTGAGTGATCCTTTCCACATTGTCTATCTGTTGGTCTGTCTCTGTCTCTGTTCCCCCATTCATCTCTCTCTTTCCCTTTTGTCAATTCCTTTCCCTGTCTGTCTGTGACAGTCATTTTAAATGGATCTCTTTTGACTTGTTTTTCTTGCTTTTGTGTCAGTTAATCATTCTTTTATTATCTTTTCATCTGACTTGTTTCCTTTCCGTTTCTCCTCACTCAGCCTGCCATTAACATAGAGATAAATTGTTGGTATTTATTGAGTGGGTCTACATGTCTTTATTTTAAAGGCAAGGAATGTGACCAAGGGGAGCATTTTAAACAAGTATCTCCTTGAAACACCTAAGCCAACTGCTTTTCACTTGATTTCCACAGACTGAGTTCATTGGTTCCCAGCAGGTCACTGGTCCTCAGGGTAACAGATGTTCCCTGCTCTTGGTCTTGTATGACGGCTGGCACTGCTGTCCCCTTTGGGACTCAGCCTTTTAGGTGAATAAGTGCAGAGCCTTGTGCTTACCATGTTGTAGATAAAAATACAGAGGCACGGGCTAGGAATGAACTTGACTTCCCAGCTCAGTGGAGCAGGGCTGGGAAGAGAACACAAAAAGGCCTGGCCAATCAGGGCAGAGGAATTGGTAAGAAAGCTTTCAGCCCTGACAATGGTCCACAAGGGATGCTCCCTTGTGGAGCTGCTTTTCACTGACACCAGGCTTTTAAGGGCAGAATGGCAGATCACGGCCAGCCACATTAAATATGTAATTTCAGAAATGTGATCAAACTGACTTCCTGCCAGAGTTATGAAGCAAATCCCACGGGGGGCTGGAGGACCTATTTGTTTTCCATTTTTGATTCTGTGGTAGGTTGATTTTTTTTTTTTTTTTTTTGAGAGAGACAGATTTAATTTACCCAGTCTTTTCAATCAAAGAAATTGATACATTAACAAGACTGGTGATGGTGGTAGCAGCAGCAGGGGAAGTAATTAAAAAGTCTAATCTTTCTTTGTTTCCAAAAGCACCAGTCCCTAAATTGGATGGGTCCCAATGGGCTTGAAAGCAGACAAGGTTTTAATCGAACTTTTACTTAAAGTCCAACACTGGC
Source organism: Balaenoptera acutorostrata (assembly GCF_949987535.1). Classification (NCBI taxonomy): domain Eukaryota; kingdom Metazoa; phylum Chordata; class Mammalia; order Artiodactyla; family Balaenopteridae; genus Balaenoptera; species Balaenoptera acutorostrata. Next base: position 70,575,043 of record NC_080075.1, on the reverse strand, counting down.
TTTGTTGTGCCCTGATGCTGAGATTTTGGGAGGAATCTTTCTTTTCCAGGATTCAATGTTCTGGACATTGGAGGACTGGAGGGATGAAGGATTACATTAGTTTACTAGGGCTGTCACAACAAAACACTACAAAATGGGTGGCTTCAAATAGCAGAAATTTATTCTCTCACAGTTTTGGAGGCCAGAAGTCTGAAATCAAGACGTTAACAGGACCATGCTCTGATGGCTCTAGGAGAGAATCTGTCCCATGCCTTTCCCTAGCTTTTGGTGGTTGCTGGCAATCCTTGGCATTCCTTGGCTTGAAGATGCATCATTCTAATCTCTGCCTCCATTTTTACATGGTGTTCATCCTGTGTGTCATGTCTGTATCTCTGTTTTCTCTTCTTATAAGGACATCAGTTATATTGGATTAGGGCCCACTCTAATCCAGTACGGACTCAACTTAATCGCATCTACAAAGACCCTATTTTAAAATAAGGCCACATTCATGGACACTAGGGGTATACTGAACCCATAGCAGGGACCAGAGTTTATGGTAGGGAAGGCAAGACTGCCCATGGTGCCTGGGGGGCCTACATCCATGTCTAGAAAGAGGTGAATTACTTGGCCTACCTGGGATAGTCTCTATTTGGGGACATCAAGCCTTGGTCCTATAGCTGCCCACATCTTGGATATCAAATTGGTCATTCAGTCCAAACACCAGGTTGTCCAGGAAATGAGAGCCCTCTCCATAGAGTGGGGACTTCATCTTTGAATTAACTTTTTGATGTGGTAGAAAGAGCACTAGACTTGAAGTCAGAAAATCTGGGTTCAGTCTTCTCTAATGCTCATCAGCTCCATAACTTGGGAGCACAGTTAATAAATGTCTTCAGCCCTCAATTTACATTTCTATAAAAGTGGGATATAAAATAATTTTCACCCACCACAATTTTATGACAAGCTGAAGTGAGAAAGGGGGGCGTGGAAGAGTTTTGCAAAGTATCAAACTTTTTTTTTCAATAAATGAAAATCCTCTTTCTCTGCCTCATCTGGGTAGAAACTTTGGTTATTCTGCTTTAAAAGGTGATCTGATTCTTCACACACCCAGAATAGGCAAACATGAATTAAAGGTGGGCAGGATATCATCTGCTTCTGTGGCTCTAGAACTCAAGGTGATTAAAACCCCCAGTGGCCTCAATCTCTTAGCTACCTGCAGTTACCAAATAAAACAGGTTTTTATCTGGGTAGGGAGTTGGGGTCCAATCCTTTAGCCAAGCCTATAAATAAGTCTTAAGGCATCAGAGCTGGATAATAAAAGGAAAAAAATTCTTTCTTTAGATGTCCCCCCCAGCTTCTTCAAAGCCTTGGGGAAAGAATGTGCAGCTCCTCTTGTTGATGACGCAATTAGCAGGCTCCCATCATTCAAGACAAGAGATAAGAAAGAGCTGGAGGGCTTCCCTGGTGGCACAGTGGTTAAGAATCTGCCTGCCAATGCAGGGGACACAGGTTCGAGCCCTGGTCCAGGAAGATCCTACATGCCGCAGAGCAAGTAAGTCCGTGCGCCACAGTTACTGAGCCTGCACTCTAGAGCCCGTGAGCCACAACTACTGAGCCCATGTGCCACAACTACTGAAGCCCACACACCTAGAGCCAGTGGTCCGCAGCAATGAGAAGCCCGTGCACCACAACAAAGAGTAGCCCCGGCTCGCCGCAACTAGAGAAAGCCCACGTGCAGCAACAAAGACCCAATGCAGCCAAAAAATAAATAAATAAGTATATTTAAAAAAAAATAGAAAGAGCTGGAATCTGATACCAAATGCCATTGAAGAAAATATATTTTACACAACATAAAAGGCCCCAACGTAAATTAGAAGAAATATGGGAAGACTTCAAAAAGGTAGGTCAAACTTTTTCCTCAAGCAGATAATTACAGACTGGGGTGAGTAAATCTTATTAGCCTCTCTCCACCTCGTCTCTTCTCATAAAACACCCTTGAAAAGAAAGCCATACTCAATTCAGGACTGGACAAGCTTGCCTGAGAGGGATGGCCCGCCACTGTCTATCATGATGCCTGTGGTCGGGTTGTTGATGCCTACCCTGCCGCCCTCTCCTACCTCCCCCTCCAGACGTCCCCTCCCACCTCCACCCCAGAACGCAGGTGAAGACAGCCAGCCAGGCACCAAGCTCCACCACTCAGGGCCCGCATCGACTTGCTGAGTCTTGGTTACTTCTCACTGTCTGAAGAACTATCCCTTCAGGCAGCAATTTTCCAGTCAAATTTCTCTGCCCAAGTTTGAGGTCTTAAAATTAATGAAGTTGTTAACATTTCTTAAAACGTCTTTTGCGGCAGTTGAAAGGTGTGGATTTATCACCAGTGAGCCTGCTGGCCTCTTTGGTTCATAGAGAGATATGCGCTGAGTCCCGCAAACATCTTTAAGAGAACAGGAGTCTCAGTCTTCAGTCTGCTCTGCTGTGTGTCTCAGGACTAGTCTTCAACCTCAGTGCCCCAGAGGTGCTCTTTGTGGCAATGGGCTGAGCTCCCTACAGGATTGTTTCTCTGGACAATAAGCTCTGAGAGAGCAGGAGCAAGTCTCACTTATGTTTGTGTTTGTATCACCTCTAACATTTGGCACTGGACCAGGCACACACCGGTGGTGGTGGGGACAGGTGGGTCCTTATGAGTCTCAGCTGAATTAAATACAGGAAGAGATGAAAAGGCTCTGAGATTACCACTGCACCCAGTCAAGGAGCCACCAACCAAGAATCATCTATTCTCACCCTGTGAATCAGTAGCAATGATGGTGCTGACTTTGGCACCCTCACTGAGCATTTCGGCAAGGCCTGACCAATGGTTTGGGTTCCCTCCTCTGCCAAGAAGGGAAATCATGAGGCTTCTAGGCTAAAAGGAGCATTTGAAAGGAATCCTAGGAGTCTTGCATATCTATTCCTTTGCCCAAGGAGCATGCCACCCCACCCTCATTTTATACATGAGATAGGTGAGGCCCAGGGAGAGGAAGCAGGTGTATCAGAGCCAAGCAGTGGGCATGTAGCAGTTTAAATAAGCTCTGGTGGTTTTCTCCTTTCAACCTGAAATCTCTTTCTAGATGTTTCAGAGAGAACAAATGCAATGTCCTCTGTGTCATGCAGGAGGCAGACCGGCCTGTTTTGGACATTCTGAATTTTATAGAAGTTGTGGAGATGCTGAATGACTTTGAGAGCAAATTCAAACAACGTTATCCAAAGACTGGTTCTATCACAAATCTGGTTTTACAAAGCAATAACAGTATAAAGGACCAGATTTCAATTATTTATAAACACCTGCCCTTATCCTAAGATGATACTCAGTGTCTGGCTTAAATAAAATCAAGCAGTAATTCTTATCTGGAATCTCCTGACAGCTACTGATCTTCCCCTGCAACCGGGGAGGCTTAGCAGTATAGCAGGAAACATCCCAGCAGAGTACAATTCTAAACTGCCCTAGGGTTTTTCATGCATTTATTTTTTTAAGTTTGAAATGAAGGTACAATTAATATGAACCAAGACTCACTGCTCTACGAAGGAGGGACACTAGCAGGTGGAAGGTCTGTTAGGTGCACTTTAAAAAGCTCAGGCCCAGGGGCAGAGACTGAGTGGCAGGAATAGGTAAATATGCCCAGAAGGGAATCTAGAACTCAGTGTATACCAGGTTCATAAATACTTAGTTGAATCAGGCCTGATGAGTGAGTTCCATCCCTGAAGGCCTCTGCATTCATTTATCATGCACAAGCCTCTATGAGTTTCTTCTATGTGATGGGATAAAGTGGGGAGCAAACACAGATTTGTGCCTGCCCTCATGGGGTTCACCCTAGAGGAGTTCAAGAGAAGAAAAAAATGTCCAAGTTGAAATACATCAGCTCTCCTCCAAACCTGCCCTTTCCTCTGCAGAGGCCCAGCTCCTGTGAGCTATTAGGATGAACATGGAGGATGAGGAATGCTACACCATGTAAATATGGCCTCACCCTAGCAGTCTGCGTAGGTAGCTCCCTAGGAGAAAAAGTGAAGGGAAGAATTCTGCTTTTGTAGTTAGAAAATCCACTTTGTATGATCTTATTATGCTCAATTTCTGCATCTGTAAAAATGGAATGGGACTTGGCCTCCTTACCTCTGAGGTTGTTGCAGAATCAAATGAACTGAAATAATACCTAGGAACACGTCTGGGTACTTTTAAGGAGGTACCTAAACGTAAGGAAATCACTTGAGGGGCCCCAGAAGACCCTCATAATAACAATCCTCTCTTCAAGAGATCACTATTAGAAACACTCATGGGTTAGAACCCTGTATCTAGAAAGCTACAGTCAAAATTCAAATAAGCATTACATCTAATGACTGGTAAGGGGATGTCAGGAATACCACACACATAAAGGCTGGGGGGATGAGATATGGCAGTGACAAAGCCCTTGGCTTCCTCCAGGATACATAAGGCAGCTGTCAGTCTGGAGAAGCCAGTCCTGGGGGGAACGGTCTTAAGTTGGGTGTCAATGGAGACTAAGGGTAGAGAAAGACTTCCTCCCCGACAAGCCATACATCACAAGCTGAAACTCACAGCTTCTTTAATTATGAGATGGTGACTGTACATCACAAATAACTATCAAAATATACTTACCATATCGGCTACGATGAGACAGGAAAGGGAAGGAATCTTTCATTATCCAGGTCAGATTCCAGGCAAAAGAATCAGGAGGAAGAGAAGGCACGTTTGTTGGTGACTCCAAGGAGCTCTGACGGGAACCTAAAAAGACAAAGAGAACACTGATCTTTGCCCTTGGGATGTGTCTTTTAGCTGTCACTCATATTGCTTATAAAAGAAAATTCATAAAAGGCTTTCATGACATCAGTTGGAAAATGAGGGGAAAAAAGACTGAGTCACGAGTAGGTTGAATTGACCTCAGTACCTCACTGCACATTTTCTACCAAGGGCAGCCAGATCGAAGAAGTCTGAATCTTGTGACCTAGGCCATGCCAAACATCTCTGGGAGACGAACTAGAAGCCAGGCTACTTAATGGCTTGGTCTAATAGCTCTATCCAAAGTCTATTCTGCTTATAAGAATTTGTGCAACTTTACAGAGAACTTTAATTCATCTCATTTAAATAATGCCTCCACTCTACTTTATGTTCCGACTTGTAACTTCATCTAATGTTGTTTGCTTGGGTTATTGCCTTATCAATGAGAGTGTTGAAACTGCACTCAGAAGTTATGAGTTTTGACAATTGTGTTATTTTCAGGAAAAAAAAAAAAAGCTAGGTGATGAGTTTTCCCATAACTAAGAGCCCAGGGAGCCACAAAGGATTAATGTTTCTGATTTGCATGAGAGAAAGAAGGGTTGAGAGAAAAGGAGCAAAAGCAGCATTGTTCCTTTGCTTAACAGTACCTCAAGTGGGTTTTGTGGGGTGAAAAGTAATTATAATATATCTACAAATCAAATGAACACGGGCTGCATGCTCTTATGCAGTTCTTCCCAGAAATCCCCAACTCAATCACTATTTGCTAACGTTTTAAGGCAGGCAAAGCTTTTTCTGTTAAAAAAATAGAATCAGTTTGAGAATCAGTTCTGTTTAGGAGATAGACACATAGCAAGACTGAGTGTGGGGAGGAGGCAAGGAAGGGAACTAGAATTTCTTCTGCAGCTTCCATGGGCGAGGCACCATGCTGGGCTCTTAACCCACATAATTTCGCAGTGACTCTCTGAGATAAGCATTACCATCCCTGTTTCACATATGCAACAACTGAGGCTCAGAGGGGCAAATGATGGAATCTGAAACTGAAGCCAGTTTTGCCTGGCCTCAGGAGGCCATGCTATACCATGGGTGGGCTGGTTTGCTACTCAAACGGTAATTGTTAAACCACCTAGACTGATTTCACAAAGAGGAAGAGGAGGAAGAAGAGAAAGAATAAAAGGAAGCAACAGTAGCAGTAGCATTTTTTTAGCCTATTTGCTTTGTAGATTCTTCCACATCACCTCCAGCATGCAACCCTCCTTCAACCCTCTTTTAGTATCAATCCCTCTTCGCACACTTTAAGGAAATAACTGCCCTGAGTGGCCACAGCAGACTTTTGTTTCCAGACCGCTCCACTGTTTTATTTACAGGTGCTGCCTTTGGGTAAAGCCCACTTGTTCCTGCCACTAGAACAGAATGGGCATTCTATGTTCTCCTTCCTAAAAGAAACACTCTTCTTTCTGCCTTCCAAAGATTTGAGTTGGAAGTGCTGGCTTCTGAGTACCTAGAAAAGAGTTTTTGACTTTTCTCCCACATCTGATCTAAAGAGATAAGAATTGAATTGGTTAGTACCCAGATACATCGTTTGCAGCATTTCTCCAAAATGGCTTAGAGGAATGCACTGAAAGGGGTCAGAAATTATGTTAGTAAGTTTCAGAGAGCAGCCATCTCATTTCACCCTCACATCAACTCTGTTTTATAGATGGGCAATGGGGCTGAGAGAAGTGCGGTCCAAGACCACACACGTCTACTTAGGAGCAGGCTTGAGTTTATTAGACTTTTAAAGAATTAATAATATTAATTGAGCACACATGGACCAGCCATTGTGCTAAGTGCTTTAAGTGTGTGATTACATTCACTTCTTAAAACAACCTTGTGATTAAGTATCAATACTATTATTGGGCCTTATTTTGAGCCCAGGGAAACTGAGGTTGAGAGAGCTTGGATGCCCTAACTGTGGCCACATGGCCAGCAGGCAGGAGACCAGAGTCAACAGACCAGACTGGCATGATGCTATAGCCCATTCTCCTTCCACCACCCTTCATGGACCCCCACAAACTACTGCATGGTGCTTCTCAGTTCTCTACAGGGCCCTTCAGCATCCCCACGGGTCAATGGCTAAGGTCAGAGATCAGAGTATGCTCCAGAATGGGGCAACAGTGTGAGGGGTGTGAGAAGGCTCTGACAACCAACTCCTTGCAATAACCTCCGTGTGATTAAAAATTGGCATCTCCATGTCTGCGTCATCAACATAGTTCAAATTTTAAGTAATTCTGAAGCAACAGGAAGACCAAGTCTAGGCAATATTTCCCTGTTTCAGAATGATGTCATTTTTCTTAGCCATACAGTTTGGGAATGATATTAACTTCTTCCTGGATTGAAGCACCAAGTGGATGGGGCTAGACTTCAGGAAGCACTTATGAATCTGTGAGTGGGCACAGAGTGGCAGATGACTTTTAATATGGATAAGGGCCAGGTTATATATTCAGGGGAAAAAAATATCTGAAATCATTCAAAAGGAAGGGCTCTGAGGGCTGAGTCATGGCCCAGCAAGGATCCATGGGTATCACTGTGGGTCATTCCTAAAGACATAAGCTTAAACCATTTTATATCCAAAAATGCCATTAAATAGTTGGGCTCCTTCAAAGTTAAATACTGAAGAGAAAGCAAGCATTTTCATCCCGCCTGTACAGGAACTCCCAGAATTTCTGCTAGTAGGTTGGGTTCACATGGTCCTCAGAGGGAAGTGGATAGTGGTTTGCTGGATCAGGCTGGGAGAGCTAATGGAGGGGTCAGCCAAGAGGATGAGCCTCCTCACCTGAGAAGGTGAGGACCGAGAAAGACACAGTCTACATGAATGAGGTTGTTTGCCCAAATCAGAAGCACTGACACAGAAATGCGTTCTAATTAAAGTTAATAGAATATGCACACATTTAGGATAGAAAGAAGAAAGTACTGCATTTAAGTGCAGGGAAGAGGCTCTCTGCTCCCTTCACACTCCATCTTCACTACCTACCCCCCATCCTCAGCCCTGGTGGGAATGGGGGTTTCCAGCATAGAGGAAAGCTATGCCATAAGAAGCAATCCATTTAAGCAAGAAAAAAACTTGGCTCTTTGGTGCTTCCCTCTGAGAACGTGAGGATCAGAGTAAAATGGGTCTCACCAGCACAGACTTATGGGGTGAAGGTGTGAATTAAGACCCGCTGGCTCAAGTAGAGTGTATCTTGGAATCTAAGGGACAGAGGCAGAAAGGAAAGGAGAGGGGAAAGTAGGAGCAAGAGCTTCCAGGTGCCCAAGTGATGGCCAAGACCACCTGAGAGAAAAGTAAAGAAATGTACTCTGGACTGAGGGCATTACTGATTGGTTACAGATAAGATTGTTTTATGTTTTTCCTTTGGGGTGAGGGAGATGGAGATGATATCCTGAGCCCTTTTCCAGGCACCACAGGGTGTCTAGGCAGAATGAAACCCCCAACCTCTTGACACAGCTTTTTCCACTGTGCACCACCCCCCTTGCATCCTCAGCTTAGATTCCAGTGTTCATCACTATCACAATTCCACTGTAATAATTCCCTTGCAAACAACTGCAACTCACTTCCTTCTTTTGTCCTTCACAATTGTCCTGAGCAGCTGAATGTGGTGGTAGGAGAGGAGGGGAGCAAAAGGGGAGGAGGAGTACACCAGAGGCTGACAAGTCTCACTTTAAAATCATGACAACAAACCTCAAGAGGACCCTCAGGACTGCCCAGGAATCCTTCTGAATTCGCTAATGGGCTCAATTCACCCTCCCTCTCTCTAGACCCACTCCTTCCAAGTTTCTCTTACCCTTCAAGCTTCCAATCCTCCACCCCCATTCCTCTACTTTCTCAGCTAGTGAACTTGTTTCTTGTTTCATTGAAAAAAGAGAACCAAATCTACCAACTTACAGGTATCAGTACCTATATATGCTACCTTCTGTCCTGTTGCAACAGATATGCTGTCTACACTCCTAAGCAGTGGCAGCCTCTCCACTTCGGTGCTAATCTCATCACTTCCCAAGAAATCAGCTGTTGCAATAGTCTGCCCTTTCTCCTGCATCAACAATTTCCGCCCTCTTCCAAGTCAATCTCATCTGCAGCAAACATACACCATCTTAAAAAAAGAAAAGAAAAAACTTCCTTGACCTTCACACTCTTCTTCAGCCATCATCCAATTACTTGCTCTCCTTCACAGCTAAATACCTTAAAAAGATTTGCCTATGCTTCTGTCTCTAGTTTTCACCTCTCATTTTCTCTTTTCTTTTAATTTTTTTTTAATTTTTATTTTATTTATTTATTTTTGGCTGCATTGGGCCTTCGTTGCTGCACGTGGGCTTTCTCTAGTTGCAGTGAGCGGGGGCTACTCTTTGTTGCGGTGCACGTGCTTCTCATTGCGGTGGCTGCTCTTGTTGCGGAGCACGGGCTCTAGTCGTGTGGGCTTCAGTAGTGTGGCACACAGGCTCAGTAGTTGTGGCTCACAGGCTCTAGAGTGCAGGATCAGTAGTTGTGGCGCACGGGATTATTTGCTCTGCGGCATGTGGGATCTTCACAGACAAGGGATCGAACCTGTGTCCCCGGCATTGGCAGGCAGATTCTTATCCACTGTGCCACCAGGGAAGCCCATCCCCTCTCATTTTCTTTTAAACTCAATTAAATCAGGATTGTCTCCACTACTCCAGGTCAAGGTCACCAAAGACCCCAAGTTGCATACACAATGAATGAGTCTTGGTCCTTCTCTTACTAGACCTCTCAGCAGCATTGGACCTCGCCGATCCTCCCTGCTTCTTGGATTCTTAACATCTCTGTGACCACATGGTCCTTGGTTGCCAGAGTTCTTGCCTCCTAGTTCGGTGGCAGGTCCTCTCTACTCTTCTTTGCTAGATCCTCCTCATTTTCCAGGCTGTACAAAAGGAACATTCTCCACTTCCCAGCAGTAACTGCCCAGGAGATTTCATGGCTGAATATTGTATTTCATCGCAGTGGTTTTAACCAGCTGACAGTGATCAATGACCATGAATTTCAAGTGACCCCAGGACACCAGACCCTTCCTGAACTTCACTGAAGTCTCTTAACCAATGAACAAGGGACTTGTTTTAACCAAGCATGTTCAGACTTATGAATTCATTCTCTCCTGTGCAAAGTGCTGATTTTCAATTCTGAATTAGTATGACCACCATGTAACCCTCTTCCTAAGGCTTTAAAAACTCTGACTTTTACTCCTTAGAGAACTACTCAGTGAATTTCTTGCCTGACATGTAAATAAGCTCAGCTTTTTTTTTCTTTTTAAAAAACTTGATGGGGGAGGGAATCTCTGTTTTATTATTTGACAGTTGTTAAAAGTTGGGTAACTTGGGACATTTCTCCATCTAAACTCACTCCCAAAAATGATCTCATCCAGTTTCAAAGCTTTAAATATCATCTATATATTAATACTACTAAATTTATATCTCCAGGCCCAACCTCTTCCCTGAACAGCAGAATGTATGTCCAACTGCCAGTTTGAAATCTCCATTTTATTCCTGGGTAAGTATCACAAACTTAACACATGCAAAAATAAAAACTTGATGTCCCTCCACTGAAACCCCAGGTGTTCCCTATTTCAGATAGCGATGACAAAACTCTCCTGGTTAGTTGGGCCAAAACCAAGGAGGAATCCTTGACTTCTTTTTCCCACACCTCACATCAGTTCATCAACCAATCTTGATGACTCTACCTGCATTTTGTCCCTCTCTTCTCTCCCCACATCACCTCTTACCCTGACAACTGCTATAGGCTCCCAGCTGGTTCCCTGCTTCTACTATTGCTCACCTTCAGTGTGCTCTCCACGCAGCAGTCAGACTGACACTCCAGCCCTGAAATAGCATTCACATTTCTTGCCATAGCCTAGCCCTTTAAGGCCCCACATGATCTGGCCCCTGGTTCTCTCTCTGACTTCATTTCCAAACATTTTTCCCTTGATCATGGAGCTCCAGCCCCACAGGCCTCCTTGCTATTCTTAAACTCGCCAAGCACACTCCCATCTCAGGGCCTTTGCACTGGTGGGTCTCTCAGCCTAAAAAGCTCCTCTCCCCTAGAGGCACAAGGTCATTCCCTCTCTCCATCCAGGTCTCTGCCCAAATGTCACCTCCTCAGAGACAGCTTCCTGATCATCCTATAGGAAAATAGCACACCCAATTAACCACTCTCTATCACCTTGACCTGCATTTATTATTGCTTATATTTATATTCATCTGTTTATTGTGTCTCTCCTGCATTAGTCACTGCTATGTCCCCATGCTTGGCACATAGTAGGCACTCAATAAATATTTGTCAAATAATGAAACCAGAGCCTTTGAGAAAATTATTAGCTCTGGTACTTATTAGCTGTTTAACTCAGGCTAATCACATACTCTGTGAAACCTCAATGTCCTGAAAATGATGATAAAAACAAGAATAATGGATGCTTTAACAATTCTCAGGGTTTTGTATGGGCCAGATGAAATAATGCACACTTGATGTACTCTTCAAATATCAGTCATGCCACTCTTGAAATTTTATGCTTCTATTTCTGTTTCAGGATCCTAAATGAATGGGAGTCTTGGTTCCTTCCCTATCTGAGGATCTAGGATAAAATGTCCAAAAATCAGAAGTACTCCAGAAGAGCTGCTTCTCTATTATTCACTAGTTAATTATTAACTCTGCCAACTGTCCACAATCTCTGCTACCCCAATTTCAGCCAATTGGCAATGTCTCTATTTTCAGTGTTTATTTTTATATGTCTCACTGTGTGTCTGTTTTTTTCGAAGTCAATGTACATAATATAGTGAATATATCATAGTTGCATCGGCATAAATAATAAAGAGCTATGCGTGTGTGATGGTTATTTACATGAATGCCCTGGGTTCACTAGCAAGCATGTTTTACAAACCTCCATCAACAAAATGTAAAAATGCTTCTCTTCTAAACGCTCCTTGGAACTGCTCCTGTCTTGCCTTGCACACATTTTACTTATTTATTTTCCTCTCAACAATAAAACAATCAGTGACAGCCTGCTAGTTTTTCCCCCTTATTTGAAAACACACTTAATAATGCATTCTTTTACAATGGTTTTGTGTCACACGAAGCAAAGCTTAATGTGACCAAATAAATAGCCATCCAGATGTCAAACAGCAGTGAGTGGGCACAGCAAGGCCCGGTGCACAGGAGAGGCCTCCTGCCTGGGATTGGCAGCCCAGGGAAACAGTTTCAGTATTCACGGGGCTGAGCCCACACCTGTGCAGCCAAAGAAACCTTCTCAGTGAATTTACATGACTACTAGTCAGCGGTGATGTTGGAGTTGTGACAGGCAGTTCATTTAGTCTGAAAAACAGAGATGTGATTTTCAGACAGTCGAGGGTGAATTAGCAGATGTGTCCTTTGTCCTAAACACACAGACCTCCCCACACGTTCTCCAGGCCTGGAAATTGAGGGGGCTGAACTAGCGGTTCACTAAGCTCTTCTCCAGTTCACATAGTCAATTCTCGCGGAGTTTGCTTTCACATTTCCTTCCAGCTGGCTCATTCAGAGAGGAGCTATTAGCGTCAGGGCGGAATTTGAATGGGAACTAAAAGGCCCCCACTCCACCTCACCTTTCACTAAACCCCACTCCCCCCTGCCAGGAAGGTTTGTGCTCTTTCTTGGTAGCTCAAGTCCTGAAGCAAAAATTATTATTTCTCATAATGTTCTCTTGTACCATTGAAAGGCACAGTTTCAACACATGTTCCTTGCCTCTCCCCGATCCCAAAAGGACCTGTGTATAACTACTGAGTTCATTCAGTGGTGAACCCCATCTGTCAGTCAATAAAAGCAGGCATTCCTTCCCAAGGCATGGCATTAAGGAATATTGATGCAACACAAAGGAAATTGTCAGCATGGTTCTAGCTCTTGGGGATTGGTTACCTGCAGGGTATATTAGACCCAAACGAGAAAGGGAATCACAAAGAGGCTGCTGCAGAAATGGCTAAAATGTGTAAATTTGAAGCCATCACACTTTGGCCACTACCTGCTTTTTCGTCCTTATTTCCCACTCAGAATCCTTTCACATTCTATGGTCTCCGTTACACGTAAGTCTCCAATCTTTTGCCCAAGCTGATCTCTGCCTAGAACATCCTTCTTGACCTGCTGCTTTCCTAAATTCTACCCTTTCTTAAAGGCCAAAACCGAATCCTTCCTTCTCCAAGGTTCCCCATCTTTCCTGAGCTGCAGCCCCATCAAAGCAGTTGAGCTGGGATCTGGAGTGGCCCAGAGCAAAACTTGACTGGGCCTTCCTCCTCCTTAACCATTACAGCTTATTGCCACCTAGGAAGGTGCCATTAGACCATTTATCAAACAGGCTGTTCAAACTACCTTGGTTGTTTATGACAATGAAGTATAATAGTTTATTAATTTCATTCTAAAGTCTCAAGCTCATAGATTTAGAAGAAATTAGCAAAAACTTTTCATGGAGGCTGTTGTTCTGTCTCATGTAGTACATGCTTCCCAAGGTCAGGGTCAGGGCCAGATCAGGGGCATAGACCCTAGGTAACCCCTGATACCATGTCTGTGTAGGCCATCAATGACTCATAATTCAAGGTCAAAGCCAGACAATGAAGGTAATATGACATTCAATGCTGCCCCTTTAGAGTTTGTGTCCCAAGTCACTACATTTTGACCTATCTAGAGATGACCTCAGTGTCCCAAGAAAGAGCTCCTGACTGGCCTGTGAGCCTGCAATGTCTCCTCTTGCCCTGGAATCCCTGCTCCAGGTGTGCTTGGTCACTGGTCCTACCTACCTAGGCCGGGTGGACTCACTGGCTTTCGGTAGTAGAGGAAGACTAATTGGCACTTGTACTAAGCCAAGAGTGCAACAAAGAAGGTATCACTCTCCAGGTAGCCTGATGCTTCACACACACACACACACACACACACACACACACACACACACAAGCACTCCTCCCAGGCCAGGGTGCTTCCATCAGCAGGGCAACGTGACCCTGTGTTCTGGGTCCGTTTCTGTGGCTTGTTCATACTCTTTAAGAAATTTACTCCACTGTGATCTCGAGCCTATCTTCTCCCCCCAAAATACACTGACTAGAATAATAATCAAAAGGAAGACTTTGAACTGCCACCAGGCCTTTCATTTTGTGATCTCAGAGAGCTTTACCAGGCACTAAATAACTAATGTACCACAAGCGACACAAAGCCCAGGCAGCCTAGGGAACCAGTCCCTCAATGAAGGACCCTTCTCTTTCCAAGTAAGGGAGTGCCTGTGGGGACAACTGCCCACCAGCAGGCCCAGTAGTCTCTGGCTGAGTTGGACAAGAAACTACAAACTATCCATAAACAATTAGTCTTCTCTTGACCTGATATTTCTAGTTAGGAAGTGACAGTTACAAGGGTGACCCCTGGGGAGGGCATGGCCCACTTACACTAGAAGACGTAACCTCCAGCGTAGACGAGTGGATCCTAACTACTTACACAGTCACTGTGGTTTGACTTACTGATGCCTTTCAGAGCCTTTCACTCTCATAATGCTTACAATAGTCCAACTAGTTAACCCCTTTTACAGATGAGAAGATTGAAACTCAGAAAGCACAACTGCCCTACCCAAGGTCACATAGTAAGAATCATGATAAGACATTCGACTGAAGACCCTGATATATGGACCAACCAGAAATGCCACTCTTCAACACAGACCTCTTGGAGATGATGTTGATTGCCCTGGAGAACAGTGACAGTGTGTTAAATACAGAAGAAACACCGATCAGATTGCAGATGCCTGAAGCATTCTCCTAACTGAGGACGACAGAATCCTTTCAGGTCAACCAAGAAGGTGACCTAGAAACACACACCTTCAGTCAGGGCAGCTGGCTCTCCAGGACCTCAAGCTCAGCCAGCACTGTTTCCATGACAACCACCAGGTCTGAGGCTTGGCCTTGAAATGGGGCCTTGGCTGGTCCAGGGAAATGACGTTCGGGATGGGGAGATGGAGAGGGGCAGAATACTTTCTAGTAACTTCCAGCCCTTTCAATCCTTCTTTATCTACTTGTCACTCCTCTCATTCCAGAAAAAAAAAGAGTCTATCCTCCAGGAAACCACACTTTAAATACTACTTTGCTCAGAACAAAGACCTCTCACCCATGGCTGGACACATTTCTAGAAGCCGGAAGCAGAATGGTCAACAGGCTGCTGTGTTAGATAGAGACCTGGGTTCCTGGGAACAGTGATGTTACTGTGAGACCTTGGGTTAGCTACTTAACATTTTTGAAGCATTGTTTCTCTACCTTTAAAACTGAACTCATCGTGCTTTCCCATCCAACTTTAGGGATGCTCTGAGAATTAATGAGACAGTATATACAAAGCCCTCAGGCTCTTTTGAAGAAAGATACACTAGAAATCCTTGTGCTGTTACCAAAGGGCATTGTCATGATGATACATTTTAAAACATTCTTCACCTGTATTACTAAAATAAACTCAGCTTAAATTAAAACAGATAAGCCAATAACCTAATTTGCTTCTCCCTGTTCTGGTGCTGCATTTCCCTCTTGCTTCCATTCATCTTGCACTGTGAAGAGCAGTGGTCAATGTTACCCTTGACTCCTATGTGGGGACCCAGGGTGAGAGAGTTGGGAAGGATTGTAAAGACCGTTTATGTATGTCTTCCCATCATATATACGAGGAAGCTGAAACACAGGAAGGGCCAGTGCTTTACCCAAAGTCATCTCATTAGTGAAAACTCGAGAAACTGATCTTCTGACCCTTCATTCTGTGCCTCTCCTAACCATGGAAGAAGGTAATAAAGAAAGAAGGAGGGGAAAGAAATAGAGTGACATATATTTTGTTCCTTAAACCTTTAAACTACTGCTCTGTGCAATACTCTGGGATGAAAAAGAAAGTAAGGGAAAAGCCAATACTTCATGTGTGCCAATTATGCATACAGGCCCCATACTGGGTATTTTATAACCATCGTCCCATGTCAATCTCACAATTTTCTCAATGGGGGATTATTATCCCCATTTCTAATGAGACCTAAGGCTCAGAGAGATTAAGTAACTTGCCCAAGGCTTTGGAGCCAAAAGGGATGGAGCTAAGATTAATTCATTTGATGAGTATTTATTGAGCATCTCCTATGTGCCAAGCTCTGCCCTTGACAGTTAGGATATATTAGTGAATAGAATCAAACATCTCTCTCTTAAAGATTACAGGTTGAGGAGCTTAGAGTGTGGTGGGGCAGCAGCAGACAGCAGTCCAACAACCTCACAAATCCTTGCAACATCTCAGGGTTGGTGCACGTTATAAAGGAGAGATAAATGGGGCTTCCTTGGTGGCACAGTGGTTAAGAATCTGCCTGCCAATGCAGGGGACATGGGTTCAAGCCCTGGTCTGGGAAGATCCCACGTGCCGCGGAGCAACTAAGCCCGTGTGCCACAACTACTGAGCCTGTGCTCTAGAGCTCACGAGCCACAACTACTGAGCCCACATGCCACAACTACTGAGCCCACGTGCCACAACTACTGGAGCCAGCACCTAGAGCCCGTGCCCCACAGCAAGAGAAGCCACCGCAATGAGAAGCCCACGACCGCAACGAAGAGTAGGGCCCACTTGCTGCAACTAGAAAAAGCCCATGCGCAGCAATGAAGACCCAATGCAGCCAAAAATAAGTAAACTTATTAAAAAAAAAAAAAAGGGAGAGATAAATGGCCCTATGAGAATGTACAGAAGAGAGACTTGACTCATCCTTAAGGCCAGGGGAGGACTTCCTGAGAAACTGATGCTTGAGCTAAGGCTCTAAAGTAGATGAGTAGAGTTAACTAGTTAAAGAGAGTGGGATGGGGAGGGAAGTCAGAGAGGGTCTCCTAACCTCTTCACTGTCTCTCCTTTCAGGTCAACTAGGAAGGCCACCTAGAAACATACACCTGTAGTCAGGTATATGTTATGTCAGGCCCCTCCAAGGCCTCAAGCTCAGCTAGCACTGTTTCCATGAAAACCAATACCAGGCCTGATGCCAGCCCCTTGAGATAGGGCCTTGGCTGATCCAGGGGAAGCATGCTTAGGGTGAAATTTGTCAGAGGCCTGGCAGTCTGATGGAGGATGTGCTGAGAAGGAAATACAGGGGATTAGACCCCTCACAGCTCAAACACACAGCCATACACCAAAGGGAAGGGCAAGGACCTGGTGTCTGGATTCCAGGCTCCCTCCCTACAGGAAGGTTGGCTAACAGGTTGAGCACCAGATAAAAGACAGGGGGATGACTAACAGCACAGGGTAGTCCCGCCAATGGGATGAAGCCATTCTAGGCGCCAGTTCTAGGTGACGTCCCTGGTTGGCTTGGAGGAAGTCTTGTCCTCAGTTAGGAGGATGCTGCAGGTGTCTGTGATCTGATCAGTCTTTCTGCTGTACGTAATTCAATGTCCGTGTTTTCCAGGATAATCAGCACCATCTCCAGGAGGTTCTGAGTGGGACTGTAGAATCGCTGGTTGGTCCGTACAGCAGGGGTCCTCAGTAACACCTCACCTTTCTTGGTGGCAAATAAGGAGCAGGTGCTCTGGACTGAGACAGGCTTGTGCCTGAATAGACCCCTGCCCTCTCTGGCCTCCCATCCCATCCCACTCTCTTTAACTAGTTAACTCTACTCAATCACTTTAGGGCCTCAACTGAAGCATCAATTTCTCAGGCAATCTTCCCCTGACCTTAAGGGTAAAATCAAATTAAGATGTTATCAGTTGTTACAGGTCTGAAGACTGAAAAGTAAAGGGATGAAACTGCTCCCTTTAATTGACAAGAACCACTCTTGCATCCATCTACCTCCTAACAATAAACCCATATTTGCTTTCCCCTCACCGTAGCCTGGGCAACAGCATCCTTTCTTTCCCACCACCATGTTTTATTTTGCTTTAAATATTAGGTGAAGAGAGATGAAGCGGGGGGGGGGGGGGGCTGGTGCAGCAGGAAGAGAGAGAAAAGAAGAGGAAGGACGGTGAAGGAAGAGACAGTGAAGAGACTAGCAATAAGGATTGAGCAGAAACAAAGAAGAGAAGAAAGTGGAGAGGGAGACAGAGAAATCACCTGATATCTTTCACTATTTGGAAGTTACCGAGAGAAAGTTATTCAAAGTACCTCTGTAAAAAAAGCCATAAAACACCTTGGGGAAAACATGAAAGTCATGCTGCCACCATACAGATGAGCACCCTGGAATTAGCTGCCAGAGCAATGTATGAAAAGAGGAAATTCAATGGCCCACATTGCTACCTCCTGGCTTGCACCGCCTCCAAATCGCCTGGCTCTGAAAGCAGAGGCAGTAGTTTGGAGCCAGCAAATGTGAAGGAATGTCGGAGCTGTTATTTGCCTTCATGCAGCACATCTTGAGTGCATCTTTTAGAAAGATAATTTAAAATACTCTTTCAGTTTCACTATAGAAAATCCGAAAAAAAATCAGGAAGGTCTAAAGAAGAAAATAAATATGACCCATACCTCCACATCCAGAAAGCCAGTGTTAACCTTTTATAGTATATTGTTTTGTGACTTGGTTTTCACTTACTTATCAAGATAGCATTTGGCTTAAGGTCTGTTGAGGACATGGAGAGCTCCTCTCCACCCGTGAGATCTCTGTCTGCAGGACTGAGAGAAGTCATCTCCGGAAGACCTGTGGGCCAACACCACCCAGCTCACACCTTGGAGCACACATGCTAAAACCATGGAAACTTGAGATGCTCTCCGCCCACAGCATGGGCCTGCAGTCAAAGGCAACACAGGACGGTCTTTAGTGGGAAGGCGGGACCCTGGCCTGGGTAGAGTTGAGAGCAGCTGGGATGTGAATACAGATAAGCCAGGGGATGCTATGTACCCTCAGCATCACTGCGCTTCACTGGGCGGAGGGCAAAGAACTTCTGCTCCGGTAGATGCCTTACAGAAGTCCCAAGATTGTAGGAAATGTATTTCAGTGCTTGAGCCTCAAGGATAGATGCAGTACTCTGATTTCATAACTTAGGAAAGATTGTCTTAAAAAGTGGAATTCCATCTTATTCTCAAAGGGACAGTCAATGAGGGTAAACTAAAGACAGAGTTCTATCTCTCTGTGGCCAGTGATATACCCAACAAACGTATGGCAGCTCTTAAAGCCCCTTCATATGCATTCAAGCCTTTGATCCTTACAATGACCGTGTAAGATATTTTTAAAAATCCCAACTTAGAGAGGAAGAAAATGAAAATCAAAGAGGTTAAGTAAGTGCTTCCTAACCTTTTTCTATATCATGACACACAGAGAAAATGATAATATTTGTATGGCCCACTGGGGTAAACAGAAGGCAACTGGCTTGGGGTGGGGGTGGGACTTCAGCCACACCTAGTCCACCTCAGCCTCCCAGAGTTGCTGAGGGCCTCAACAGTTTGGGATCTCTGCCTGCCAGCTGGCATCTACAACACACCCACGACATGGCACACTGTTGGGGAAGAAAGCTCTGGGCCAAGAGGAATGACCACAGTCACAAGTATGAGAAGTGAAAGAGAGCGCCATCACCCTGCATCTTGCCCTGGGGACACCTTGAAATAAAAACAGAGATGTTAGCCACAGAGGAATCCAGGACTTACTCCATGGGCAGAGTCAGGAAAAGAGCAGGTGTGTCCAACACTGTGTCATCACCCACACAAAGTAGGTGATTTTGGCAAATAAGGGTCTTAAAGTTGGATCTGATAATGCCTTAGAAAGTTCCCTGCAAGCATTTATAACTGCCGAGATGCTTCACCAAGAAAAGGGGTGAAACTCAGTTCCTTTCTCTACTCTGGGAAATTCAGAAAACAATTTCATAGGAAGGTTATTGAATGGCCCAAAAGTAATGATTACAAATGACTGAGTTAACTGCGATACGTGGCCTCATCTGTCATCATACCAGAGTCTTATCAGAAGTCTCATCAGAATTAGTGACTCATCATCACTGATGACATCTGCTGACCAAGCCGGCTTGGCTCCCTCCCTTGCCCCTTCAATCATAGTGGCAGGAGGAGCCTTCTAAGGTTTGAGTATACACTCTGAGAAATTGCCTTTGGCAATGATTCCAGGAGTGGCTTCCAAGATAATGGACACTCTTTCTCCCCAAGACTTCCTAGGTCTTGCTGTCATTGGAGATTCTGGGCAGCACTGGGACATAATGGCTACCAGCACCATGTGTATAAGAATCTAAACCCTCTGAATAAAACCCTGCTGAATAAAAGGTTATATTCAATACGAGTAGTTTACACTCAAGCAGCATCTATACAACATTAAACTTCTGGATGGGAAATGAAAATATTTCCTCAGTTCCCTATCTCCAAATGCAAACCAAAGGTTTCCATTCTCATCAGGACAGCATGCCCTATATTGATCCAGCCCAAGAGAAGCAGCCAGGATTGAGCATTAAAAATATTTGGAGCAGATGAATGAAACACAAGCTCATTGGATAATACTACTTATATTACTTATAACTGTGTATAAGAAGGCACCTGACCTCTAGGGAGGTTCTGTCCATGACCTGGAAAGGCATTATAGGAAGGTGAAGTCAATTCCCTACTAATTGCTCACTCTCAGCAACAGATTAGCAGTGGGAGGGGAGGAGGCATCACTTTGCCCTGGACCTTGCACACAGGGTAAATAAACTCTAGGTTTTTTTGTGCGGGACACATCCAGAGACTTCTGGAATTCCTCCATAAAATGCATTGCCACAATAGATAGAAAAAACAAATTACCCACGAAGTGACTTGTGACCACACCCAGCCTAAGGGTATGAGGCTTTCAAATTCTTACCTAAACAAAATGAAGATTTGTTACATATAGTGGAATTTGGAGACACTTGCAAATAGTAGAAACTATGACTGTTAAATCTGCCACTACTAAGAAGTTGCTATAGTCAGAATGTGAAAGTTACGGGAATAAAGCCAGATCCAAAAGCTACTTTTCCAGGTACACTGGGGTTCACTGGGGGTATGTTGGGGTTCCAGACTCTGAAACAAGCAGAGGGGAGGCAAGAATTGTTAGCACACACCCTAGAAGTTCTATCTGTGGCTTCCTCACTCTCCAGATTTGTAGATCTGTGAAGTTTTCTTGTCCAAGATAAGTAGCAATTATATCCACAATAGGGTTAACTCACCCATGAGGTGAAAAAACTGAAGGAAGGCACGTTTGTGGGTTGCTAATTGTTAGGGAGACCCCAAAAGTAAAGACATTGAGCTCCTGACCTTCCAGAGTGGATATAAGTGGAACGGATATTAGACCAACAGAGAGAAGCTCCAGAATGAGAAGCAGCCTGCTGGCGAGAGCAAGAAAAAAGCTAGGAAGTGAGTAGAAGAAAATCCACTCACAGAGCCAATAGGAGAGCATGACAGCAAAGAGAGAGACATACAGCTGGCTAGTGGGGCCCTCACCCTGCTAGTGCAAGGGGGAACTGAAGAAGAGTAACCCAGCCGGGCTCCCCAGAAGTCATGTAGAAATTAACAAGCATGCTCAGGGAGGACAAAACCTGATGTCACCCCAGCAGAATGAAATGGCAGCCAGGGCCCCTTCCAGTTTTGAACTGTCATTTTTTATAGAGATACGTGATAGGAGGCACAGGTTTATAAAAGGAGCTGTAAACTAGATTAGGAAGAGGATGCCAGATGGGGAGACCCAGATGGTACCCTATCATCTTGGAGTTTAGATCATGGTCTTAGACATGAGACTGACCTGAAATCAACTCACAGCTCCAATACTTACTACCACCAGGGTGACCTCAGGCAAGCTATTCAACTTCCCTAAGCTTTGCTTTCCTCATCTGTGACGTGGGAACAATAATGGGCTCAACCTTATATGCCTGCCTTGAAGATTCCATGAGAAAGTGCCTATGAACCACTTAGCACAATGCCTTGCATAGAGTAAGCATGCAGTAAATGCTATTTATATCACCATAAACAATAATGTATTATTATTACAGTAAATAAAGGAAATGCTGGACAAAATTTGAGCTCATCCATTAAGAAGTCTGAGTTCTAAAATTTCAGGGAGAGTCCACATGGTGCCTAAGAGGGAGAACATGAGTTTTGTGGGCAGCAGGCAAAGACCCGGAATCCATACACAGCCACATAGATGGGGCAGGTTTTCAGAGCTGTGTAGACAGTGACAGGAGGGGTTGAAGGGATGGTCTCCAGAAAAGGTGGCAATGAGAGCTTGGGCCTGCAGATCCTGGCAGACTACTGGCCTGTGTCAGAGAGGCCAACAGTCGATGGCCTGAATGTAGAGTACTGATGCTTACAAAGGGTGGAGAGGGCCAGATACATTGTCAGTCTGAGAGGTTACCAAGGTGAGAACTCAGGCATGGAAAAACAAGTTAGGTACCCAATTAGGAGGGAGACTTGGAGAACAAGCAGAGGGACAGGGCATAGAACCAACACTCGACCCAGGTGTCAGCCTCTTTCTGACCCTGTTTCCTGGATTTGTTGACTGCAACCGAGTCATCTGTGTGCTTTATATTCATTCCCCTCACCCACATTCAAGTCCAGACGTACAGTGCTGCTGCAGACAATCTCCATCACCGTCTGGAAGCTCTGAGCAATCATGGAGATTTCAAGTTGTGCCAGAGAATAGGAGACTGACTAATGTTTTCAGATTTTTTTTTTTTTTAATGAGAAAAAAGAATGGAGTTAAGAGACCATAGACTTACAATATTATGACATAGTATGAGTGTGTTTCATGTTTGGTAATTGCAATCATTGTTGCTTTTGTTGTGGTCATCCGTGTACAATGCTTGGTGTCAGTCTATTTATCTCTTGTAAAAATAAAATACAGTGTGTGTGTGTGTGAAAAAAAAAAAAAAAAAAGAGACCATAGACTTAAACGCTTAACAATGCTCTCTGGCAAAATTCTAAAATGGATAATTAACCAGATGGCTTGGAAAACTTTAGAAACATATACTGATCATAGGGCAACAAAACTAGTTCAGTAGGAATAAAACATGTCAGACTAAGGATAACATTCTTACTAACCAAAGAGCAACAGATCTCCTCCCCACAAAAAGAAAAAGTACAAAATCAAGACACCTATAAAATAAATAGATCCTGATCTCCTTCCCTCCCTTACTCCCTCCCTGTGTCTGTCCGTCTGTCTATCTCTCTCCCCCTCCCTCCCCTTCCTACACTCATATACAGTAATACAAATGGCTAATAAATATTTGACAAAAGTTCCACTCCAACAGTAATGAAAGGAAAGCAAATTAAAACACTGAAATGCTACCTTTTACTTACTGAATCAGAAAATATTTTAAAATAATTAATAATTTAAATAGCTTGAATTAATTTAAACTAAATTTAAAATAAACTTTAAAATAATTATGCTGAACACTGATGAGGGGCAATGAGACAGACAATTTTATACTTCCCTGATAGGAGTATAAATTATAAATTTAATGTCATTTGTAATAATAAAGTAATGATGGCTAACACTGAGTGCTTACTATGTATAAAGCCCTATACACATGCATCATTTTATTTATTTATTACAACAACCCTATGAAATAGATATCGGATATCCTCATTTTGCATCTGAAGAAATTAAAAGGATAAGAGTGTCCGAATGCCCCAGAGATTCTGATTATCACATGTCATCTGGGAGAGGGAGGATGAGGGTGGGTGGGGAGAGGATGAGAGGAGAGGTTAAAAAGTCCCACAGGTGATCCCGATTGGACATAACTATCAATATCTCTCTGATGAGAATAACAATACTGCATTATACTGTACATAAGCAATTTTGGCAATATTTAGAATCTTAACAGTGTTCATATCACTGAATTTGATTCTATTTTATGAAAAACATTCTAAGGTTATAAAAATGTTTGTGAAGAATTATACTCTACAGTGATTTTACAATAGTAAATGTTATCTCAATAACATTAAGATAACTTAAATATCTAGCAATAGGCAGAATGATTAAGTAGTAATAGGAAAAATAATAATAACTTTTATTGTATGCTCATTATGTGCCAGGTACCAGTTTAAGCTTTATTTGAATTGTCTTATGTATTCCTTACAGAAACTTTAAAAGATAGAGGTTATAATTATCCCTATTTTGCATATAAGGAAACTGAGCCGCAGCAAAGTAACTCCTCAAGATCAGAAGATAACCATGGCAGCATCAGGACTAGAACCCATGCAATTTTACTCCAGCATTTTTACTATTAACCGTCAAACTCTATATATTTAATTTATTTCCATGATGAAATATTATGAAGCCATTAGAGATCATGTTTTCAGAGAGTTTTTCATAACAAGAGGAAATATTTACATTATACTCTTGAAAAATTGCCTATATAGTATGATCTCAGCTATGTAAAAAATAGACAAAGAAAATACCTGGAAGGAAATACATCAATTAACAGTAATTGTCTTTGAATGGTTTGATTATGAGTCATTTATTTTCTTCTTTATACTTTTCTGAATTTTTCTAATTTACTAAAGTAAGCATGTGCTCTTTATATTTTTTATTTTTTTTAAATCCAGGGTGAAAAACAAGGAAGTCATACTCATGCCAAATTACCCTTATTTCCATTTTGACAATGTATTTTAAAATTTGAGGGACTTCCCTTGTGGCGCAGTGGTTGAGAATCGGCCTGCCAATGCAGGAGACATGGGTTCGAGTCCTGGTACAGGAAGATCCCACATGCCACGGAGCAACTAAGTCTGTGTGCCACAACTACTGAAGCCCGTGGGCCTAGAGCCCGTGCTCCACAACAAAGAGAAGCCACCACAATGAGAAGCCCGTGCACCGCAACGAAGAGTAGCCACCACTCGCCACAACTAGAGAAAAGCCCGCTGGCAGCAACGAAGAACCAATGCAGCCAAAAATAAATCAATTAATTAATAAAATAAGTAAATAAAATAAAATAAAATTTGACAAAGTAACATATTTAGTGCATTAAGAAAGGGAACAAATTTAACATAAAATATCTTGAATTATTTATTAATGGAACAATGCTTCCTGTACTAAGTAAGTTAAAGAGGATCAAGATTAACGCTTATATATGTTGAATTTCTACTCCCTTTACCACAGTATCTAATAGAGTGCCTTATACAGTGTTAACTTTTGGCAAATATCTGCCAAATGAGTGACCTTGTCTTGTTTAATATTTTTTTAAAAATCAGTGACAAGGCATGGAAGAAATGTTTATGGAATTTGTAGTGACAACTGATACAACAGAACACAGAGTCAAGATTTGAAATTATCTAAGCCAAATACAGGATGAAATATAATACTCATTAAAGTTTTCAAAGTATCAATTGTTTACATATCAAAAGCCTTAAAACGATTTATCCATTGCTTTGCTTCTAATTCTAGAAACATCCCAAGGAAATAATGAAGAATATGCACAAAGACTTAGCCTGAATGATGTCCCTTGTAATACTTGGTAACACTTAAAGATTAGAAACAGGTAGATATATAACAGTGATGATAGGTTACATATACTATGGGTATCCTTAAAATACAACATTACTCAGTAAAAGGATATTGTAGAAATTTATTTATTGATTTAGAAAAATTTTATCATAATATGTTAAGTAAAAAAGGCAAGTTATAAAACAATACAAACAGTGTGATCCTAATTTAGTTAAAATACATACGTGATAGATAGCTAGAGATAAATGCATGGAATACACATTGGAAGGCTAGACATTAAAATGTTAGCAGAAGATATTGTTGAATGGTATAATTATGGGTAGTTTTGTATATTTGTATTTTTTTCATTACGCCATGTTGAATGTGAATTACTTTTAAAAAAATGTAAAAATATCCTCTATACAACTATAGAATGTGTTTTAGTTGGTGCTGATTTTACAATATTTCATGTAAAAAAAAAGTCTGGATGTATGATTGCCCTAAGCTCTTATATAGCTAGCAATGCAGCATGGCAGCTAAAAAGACGTTAATTCCAATCTTAAGTGACACCACTAGCAGCAAAACCTCCAAACTATAGGCAGCATTGACTCCCCTGGGCTCTGCAGTGGGCAAAGAACATTGATAATAACTGCATTCAGTTCTTACATTGTTTTAGGAAAAGAACCAACAAACCAGGGAGTCCAGAGCAAAACAAGCAGGTAGCAGGGACATCTGCTATGAGCAAGGTTTGCCCAGGAAAGAAGAGTCTACTGAGAGGCATTACCTCTACCATCCTTCTCAGCTTGGTATCTGCTGTATTTTACATAATCCTCCCTGTTTCTACCACTAGGAAACATCCTGGGCTGGTTCCCCAGAAAAACACAGTAGATTTGTCTGCATGGAGGATGGGAGATGGTTGGAGTTGAAATTTAGACCCTGGACTTTAGAGCCAGGAGGAACAGAATGATCCTGATGAGAGTATCTGAGCTACGCTGAGAAGGAGAAAGACAGGCACAAGAGAGGACGAGCAAAACTGCAAGGCTGGTGGGCCTAATGAGAGCCTAGAAACCCAAAGCCTGGCATGGGAGGAGTTGAGAAGCAGAGAGATCACCAGCAACAGCAAGACAGAAAGACAGCTTGGGCAGTCTCAGATCTGGGAGGAGCTCATGTTATATTACACTCATTCATTTATTCACCAAATACTACCTGAGGACTTGGGTGCTGTAGACATAAAACTGAGTTTCATACCCAAGTGGCCCTGGCCCTCACGGAGTTTGGAGCCTGTGTCAATAGAAAAAGAACAACCAAATGGACTTTGTTGAAAAGTAAATGACACATTACAAATTTACATGTTCTTTTGCAGAAGAATCATGCTCAAATTCTACGTATCATTACTTTTTATCAGAAAATAGGCTTCCATGTTTATGTCCTGACAGCATAATTTAGCATAGGAGCCCACTGGGCAAATTCTTTAACTTGCACAGTCATCTACTATGTTGTTGTCACCCCAGATTTACAGGGTGGTGATAATGCAGCTCATGAAGCAGTCCCTGCTCATATTTAAAGGAGGTTGCCCAGGTTTTTAAGACCAAGAAAATTTTGAGGCATGTTTTAGGTATGTATATCTTAGAACTTTCAACATGGGGAAAGGGTGTCAAATGAAAAACTGAAATGATCATACAAGGACTGTTGGAGATAGACTCATTTATTCCCTATTGGAACTGAATTCATTAAAGACTGGCCTGAACTTAAGTACATAATTTGCCCTATCTGACATTCTGAAGTTTATGCTTAAAGTTTCATGAGACTCAAAATGAAATGTTTGTAAGTTAGAACATGGAAGAATAGTTGTTATTGATAACTCAAATCTCAAAATAGCAAAAAATAACTTCTGTGACATGTGATTTGAAGGGTGCACAGAAAAGGGTAGAAAGAACGTGGTTAAATATTTTGCAAAGTTTGATAAACCTGGATTTACATTTTCATCCTACCACTTATTAGGTATGTGACAGAGGCAGATTAATGAATGTATTTGAGTCTCAATTTTGTCATCTGTTAAAAAATGGAATGGGGATATAAATTCCACTTTATATAATTACTAAAAGATTTCATGAGATGTGTATTGTGAATACCAAGCATATATCAATGACTGCTTTAATGTGAGTCTCCTCCCCGCCCCACGTTAGAATCAAATTGTTGGAGGCCAGCGTGGGTTTCGACTCTGCAGCCACTGATTCACAACATGGCACTGCAAGGAACTCTATCATCATACGTGCCAGGCACTCGGGAAGTAACTAGGAATGTAGATAAAATGTCAATAACATCTTGCAGTGCATGTAATGAAGTTTTTAAAAATGCGTTTATAATGTCTCTTTTATCAGTTTTATTGCATTCAATTCAGCAAACATTTATTGAATGCCTACACCATCCATATTCATTCTCTAGTTTAGTGGAACTTCAAAGAGCTATTGCATTTCTCTGTGAGATCAGAGACTGGTGCTTCACATCTCTCATTCTGACACTGAGAAGTTTTCTGGCCCCAACTCTGCAGGGCCAATTTACTTGACCTTTAAGCTTCACCTCTGGTACTAAGGAGTTCTATCAGCTTCATGAATTAACAAAAAATAATGCTTCCCACATAGTAGGAAATCAAACACTTATTCAATAAAAAAGGGAAGAAAGAAAGGAAAGGATGGAAGAAGGGAAGACATTCTGAAAGAGGGAAGGAGAGGCACCCCTAGTCAGTCACACACAGATAGATAGACAGAGGGCAGTCAGAAGTACGAAGGACAGTCAGACAGACAGAGGAACAGTTGGTTAGACACACAGAGGGATAATCAACAGACTGACAGAAAGACTCTTACTTATCCTCCTGTTCTCTTATCTTTTGACCATGACAGTTCTTACCTAGTTCATGGGCTACTGAAACAAACATTTTAAAAATGAGAGAAAGCATTAGGTTCTAAATGGTAATGAAGAGTGTCAATATTAAGTGTCAAATAAAACAGACAAATCACACTAACATAAGAATACTTGACTTTTTAAAATTCCTATAATCTGCATACTGAAGCCAATCAATTTAAAAAAAAAAAAAGTCTGAAAAAGAGGTCAGATTCATTCTGAACTTTTCGGTCAAGCTACTTGGTTAATAAATCTAGCCAGCCCACGTTTCCCCCAGTGACATTCATCTAGTCATTGGGAAGCTCACAGGGACCAAGCTCTACCCCTTTCTTAAAATTAGAGTCGTCCTGGTGATTCTTCCAAAACAAAAGTCTCTTTGGCCCTCATCCCCTTATAAAGTTCCCGGGGCAAGCTGAAGGCGCCACATGTATAGACTGGATGGGACTTAAGCTGCACAGCTCCTACATAGCTATGAGGGACCCTAGTTGGTAAGGCCTGGCAGTTACGTGACTGAGGTCCAAAGGGGATTTGGAGGAGGAGCTGAGGTGGGGAGGAGAATCACTCAGCCAAAGTGCTGGGACTCAAGGTTTCAGTCACTCATGAAAAACAAGCTAAATATTTTTGCAGTAAAACCTGAAATCTGCTTCCCCTATCAGTGAGAACACTGGCCTCCTGCATGCCAACAACTTCACAGCCACAGGGCTCCCCTGGGACTTGGACACAATCTCTATCACTTGACAGGGCCTGAGTTTCCATTCAGCCTCACCTCAGGCAGGGCCTGTATGACTCTGGATGAACTGGGGAGGGAGGTTATTTTGCCCAGGGCCCTATTACTAGAGGAGACTGCAAGGCCAAGTTCATTATGTAAGGTGCCATCTTTAACCCTAAGGTGGCACTGCTGACCAACACCTGTAGGGCAAGCACTCTAAATTGCTTTTCCCATAGTAGGCATGGGCTACTAGTGCTAACACCCTTCTCCGGTCACCCTTGTGATCAACGGCCTCCGTTTACAGGCTGCCGGACTTGGACAGAGACCTGGGCTGGAGCTGAGAGAAGAGATGCGCAGCCCTGCCTCTGTTACAGGTTGTGGGCAAATCACTCCCTGGCTGTGGGTCTCAGTTTCTGCATTCATAAGATAAAGGGGCTCGACTAATTGATTGCCAAGGTCCCTCCTGGCTCTCATTTTACCTACAGCCTTTATATCCACATCTTAGAACCTCCACCCAGCTAGGGATCCAACACTGGATGTCGACCCCTTAGTCTAGTGCTCTGACCAACTGAAGCCAACGACCACAGCTCAGGGCCAGAGAACCTCAGGCAGGAGACCACTGGCATGTCAAACCTGACCTACTCTCCCATTCTAGCCAGGTGATCAAAGATGCCTTGGGTTGCAATCTCAATTGAGATTCCAATACCAAACCTCTTATTCCCTCCTTTTCCTTTGCTCTAAGACAGATAGAGCATCCCAGAGCGAGAGCCAACCTTACACACAGCTGCAGCCAGGACAACAGCTGCAAAGCCCAGCTGAGGAACAGGGTCCTTCATGTGCCAGCCATCCTTCAGTTAAGGACTCATAACACCAAGCACCTTTTGTACTTTGGCAACATCTCTGCCAATATCACAATAATGGCCAAGCTCTAGGCAGTAGAAGGACAGAAAACGCAATATCCCAGGGATATAATCCAATCTCAGCAGCCTTAAACAGACTAAGAAAAACAAGTTGTGTTCCAGCTGGGCTCTCAGTATTAATATTTTCTGACATTGAGTTTCGTGATCTGCCTATCCATGGTTGGAGGTGAGGGGGTAGATAAACAAACCATTCCATTTTTCCACAATGATATTCTATAAGCTAGCTGAGATCTCTAAAGCCTCTACAATCTTTTTTTTTTTTTCTCTCCAAAGCTTGCCCAGAAGTACTCTTTAATTAGAAGAGTTTCTCCTGTTTCTATTAGAGGTATGATGTTTGATTTGGAGACCTGGCTTTCAAAGCAACCCCTTTCAGGCAGGCTAGCTTTTGTCCATCAGAGAAGCCTAGCCCATGACAGTTTTGTACACAAGACAGAGCAGGACTCACCTCAGTGGTATGAAATTAAAGAATAATTGAAGGAGGCAATAGACTTGGAAAGAAAAGCCAACCACTTGGCATAGGAAGGGGATGAGAACAAGGATACACGGAACAGCCCAGATTACTTTCACTTTGTCATCAGAGAGCCCCTGAGGACCAATTCCTGTTTGAGCTGGAGCCTGTAGTTTTGACAAAGTCCCCAAACATGATCCCTAAATTGATTTTAAATCCTTCTTCAGAAGAAACTGAAATGATAAAACAAACAGCACCCTTTAAAGACCATCTGCCAGAAACCACTCAACATATGGGGGCTTAAAACTCTATTAGCCTGCTGCCTGCCAGTCTTTGTTTAAACTTTTAAGAGAATTTACAGGTGTTAAATGGGCCCCCAGGAATTGTAGGCCTCTTCAGGGCACAGGTTCTAATGAGGACTCTGTGAGAATTACTAGAAAATTGGATCAAGACGGGCCTGCGAGGCTCCAACCAAGCCCATTCGTAGTTCACCTGGAGGTCTTGAGACATAAAATCTCCCTCTCAAATCAAAAGTGCTTAGGCTATGTTTTCTTTAATTGAAAATTCACAAAGAAGGCTCTCAGAGAACATCGGATTTCTATACTACAGCATGCAAAACTTAGACATACAATCCAAAATGCCTAAAGCTCGCAACTTTTCCTATTTCCATATTGGTTTCCTACATGACCTTGGGACTAGCAAATGCATGAGAGAGTATGTAGTCCAAAGCCAGCACACAGAGGAGGAAACTAAAGCCCACAGAGAAGAAGCTACTTGCCCAAAACTTTGCAGGGTGTTGGAAGAAACAAGATCCCACTACAATATAATGTCCTTCCTAATATCTCTGCTACTCTGGACCCAGAGTGGATGGAAGGAAAGACACTATGGTAGGGGGTGGAATGGACCAAGGCAGGGAAGGATGCTATTCCAGTTACCTATTGCTGTGTATCAAACCACTACAATACTTAGGACTTAAAACAATGACAACATTTATTTTGCTCACAAATACGCAGTTTGAGCAGCGCTTGGCAGGTGCAGCTCATCCCTGCTCCGCTGAGGGTCAGTGGGGGTATCTGAAGCCTGGGGGCTGGAATTATCCAAAGGCTTGCTCACTCACATGTCTTGGGGTTGATGCTGGCTCTTGGTGGGGACCTCACCCAGGGCAGTGGCTGGAATATCTATAAGTGGCCTTTCCATGTGGCTGTCTATCTTCATCACAGCCTGGTGTCTGAGCGCCAAGGGTGGTGGTGGGGGAACACCCCAAGGGAGGGAGAGAGCAAGATGGAAGCTGTTACCTTTTCCAATGTAGCCTCAGAAGTCACTCAGTGTCCCTTCTGCTACTCTCAGTTAGGTATGAGTCACTAGGCAAGTCCACTTTTAAGAAGGGAATTGCACCCCACCTTTTGACAGAAGGAGTGTCAATGAGTTGGCAGACATGTTTCAAAGCCACCACATATGCCAAAGACTTTTTTTAACCACATGGGGTAGAAAATAGGGGTGGTTTACACTATTTTAAACAATCCCACAGGAAAACTTGTTTTACTCTGTGAATACTATATATAAGGCACTATATTGAACACTTTATTTATTTATTTGTTTGTTTATTTATTTATTTATTTATCTATCTTTGGCTGTGTTGGGTCTTCGTTGCCGTGTGTGGGCTTTCTCTAGTTGCGGTGAGCGGGGGCTACTCTTCGTTGTGGTGCGCGGGCTTCTCATTGAGGTGGCTTCTCTTGTTGCGGAGCATGGGCTCTAGGCGCGCAGGCTCAGTAGCTGTGGCTCGCGGGCTCTAGAGCACAGGCTCAGTAGTTGTGGCGCACGGGCTTAGTTGCTCCGCGGCATGTGGGATCTTCCCGGACCAGGGCTCGAACCCGTGTCCCTTACGTTGGCAGGCGGATTCTTAACCCCTGCGTCACCAGGGAAGTCCTTGAACACTTTATATGCATTATCTCATTTTAATGTCAATTCTAACAACAATAGAAGCTACACTCACATTTTACCGATGAGAAAACTGAGACTCAGAGATTAATTTGCTGAAGCTCACTCAACTAGGAAGTGGCAGAGAAAGGTTGTATTCTGGTTCTAAATCTCTTTTCACAAGTTACACTTCTTCAGCAATAGACAGGAACTGTATCTTGGTGATGTGTTATGGTTAATTTTACGTGTCAACTTAACTGGGCCAAGGGATGCCCAGATATCTGGTTAAACATTATTTCTGGGTAGTCTGTAAAGGTGTTTCCAGAAGAGATTAGCATTTGAATTGGTGGGCTAAGTAAATCAGATGGCCCTCCCCAATGTGAGTGGGCACCATCCAATCCGCTGAGGGCTTGAATGGAACAAAAAGGCAGAGAAAGTTGAAATTTCCCTCTATGCCTGACTGTTTAAGCTGAAAATCAGTCTTCTCCTGACCTTGGACTGGAACTTATACCATCAGCATCACTCCTGGTTCTCAGGCCTTCAGACTTGGACTAGAATTTACACCACCAGCTTTCCTGGGTCTCCAGCTTATGGACGGCAGACCATGGGACTTCTCAGCCTCCATATTCTCATGACCCAATTCCTTATCATAAATCTCATTTTATATGTATAAACATACACATATATCTCATTTTGGTTCTGTTTCTCTGGAGAACGTTTATACATGGTGCAATATCCTAAAATATGCTGAGCCCTAGAGAACTGTGATATGATCAAACCTTCCATCATATGCAATAAAATTAGGAAAACTCTCTTTCCCACTTGCTGGCAAAGTCTTCTTCCTGTACAGATGGGAAGAAAGCTGGGGCTATCAACTTGGATGGAGTACTCCTGGTGAAACTCTGTCTACCTCGTGTACTAATGGAGGGGTCAGTGGTTCTTTGCCTGGCTGGATCTTTTTCATCCTTCAGGCCCAGCTTAGATGTCACCTCCTTAAAAATCCTTCCCTGATCACCCTATTAGAGGAGGTTCCCATATGCTGGTATGATCCATTACTACCCATCATTTGCTTTCTTCACGTTGCTCATCCCAATCTGTAATCGCATCTCTGTTTAGCCACTTGCTCACTGTCTGGCTCCCCTCCTAGAGTGCAAACCCCATGAGGGCAGTGACAATCTCTATCTTATGCATCTATACCAAGTGCTAAAATACTGCCTAGCAGAGAGTAGGTACTAAATAAATATTTGTTAGAAATGAAAGAAGGAAGGAATCCTAGACTGTTAAAATCTTGAGATCAATTACTGACCTCTAGGATGCTAGGATATTGGTCCACATCCTCAAGCCCCACTATGAAAAAATCGGGTATAATAAAAGTGATCTTAATGAAGTACTTACTATGAGTCAGATACTCTGCCAGCACTTTATGAATATTTTCTCATTTAGTCCTACAACAACCCTCTGGGATAGATATTAGAAATATTCCCATTTTCTAGTTGATGAAACTGAGGTCCAGAGAAGATATATAACTTGCCCTGATTTATCACTGCTAAAAAGAATCAAAGCTAAGATTCCCACTGAGGTCTGTTTGACTCCATACCTGATCTCTTAGCTATTGGGCTATACTGCTAAGTATGGGTTTGTGTAAAGATCTGATAAGAAAAAGCAGCTGGAAATCAATTTTGAACAATTAATTTTTGTGAAAAATAAGAATTGCATACAAAAAGCTCTGGAAATGCATTCCTGGCATAAAGCTAATATTTGGACTGGGTCTCTGCATGCTGGTGACAGGTACCCAAATTATAGGAGAACCGTTTATGAGCCCCTTCAAGCCTGGATCTTTAGAAGACAAATAGAGACAAATATGACAAGATTTGGCTTTGTTTGAACCCTTTAAGTAGGAGGATGACTTGATCTAAACTCTCAGTTTTCTACCTAGTGATAGAGTTTTATGCAGAAATCAGCTCCCACGCCACCTTCAGTACCTCCCCTAGTTGGGTCTTGTGACACTAACTCGGAGACCTATTAGTGAAAGAAGCTTGATATCTTCTGGGCTCCTCCACAATTCTAGGACTTTAGGCCAATTTAGGAGGAAAAGTTCCTATAATTTTTCTCAGTTACTAGCTTTACAATGTCTATTGCCCTTTTAATTCTAAGCCTTTGATGTTTTCTACTCAGTCCATTATATTTGAACCATATTCCCAGTGTCTTCTCACTTGGGAGAGAAAAAATAAAATCTAGCTTGCATTTGCCAGCCCTTCTATTCATCCTGCAGAAACATAATGGAATAAGCCATGTAGATGTTGTTATGCTAAAAGAACTACAATTCTTGAGATGAATCTCATGCAATCCTGTATTTCTCACAAAATCTCAGGGCTGAAAGATACTTCAGGAGGCCACCAAGTGCATGCCTCATCTCAAAGCCCTTAGCAATGACAGCTGACCCTTCTGCCTCTCCTCCACCAGTTCCGTGTGTGTATGTGTGTGTGTGTGTTTGTATTTCTGGGGGGGATGGGTCACTCTAATCCATGGGTGGCCAGTGCTGACTGATGGAAAGGTCCTCCTTATTTACAATTTCAACTTGACTTCCCTCAAACTGCCCTTTGGGAAACTGGTGGGAAAATAGCTCTTTTCTTCTAATCAGTGCTCTATTCATTATATGTTCCAACTAGTCTGAAATTTTAAAAACTTATCTTTGGAAGCAGGTGCTTTTAAGAAAGATTGCTTCCATAATCAAACAAATCTCATGAAGAATTATCTACAAGTAGCAGACATTAAAAAAAAAAACTGTTGAACAAATGAATGAATGAATGGATGAACTAGTTTCTTCCAATCAATAAAAGTAGAGGTTTCCATTATATTCTTTATAGATACTACTGGGTCACCACCCAAGTACATCCATTTTGAAGTGAGAGGAAGAGAATAACTCTGTCCTCTTCTGGTCCCCAGCCTGGGAGATCAGAAGAAGCATCATCACCTTAAATTTCCCATCCCCTCAATATCCAGCAAAGGGCTTAGCACAGAATGAATGTTCAACAAATACTCCAAAGAATTTCCAAAAAAGGAAAGAGTCCCAGAGACCATTCAGTCCAACCATTATCCTCCCAGAAATACAAAAGAGAAACAAACCAGCAATACTCAAAGGATAGGTCCAGGTACTAGACATGACTGAGGAGTTCTTGGAAGACTCAGTATTTGAATGTCCCTTCCCCCAAACACCTTTTCATCTGCTATTGATGCCTAAAGTTCCTTGAATGGAAGAGTAGAGCCTATTCCAGCACACATTGTCAAGCTTTCCCTTCGAAAGTGTCAAGACCCAAAGAAAAGATGAATTAACCTCAACTCACACTGAGGTGTAAAGAACTATTGGCAAGTATTTTCTGGAAAGCTACACTCAAAGCCCTTGTACAACTACAAACAAAAGAATGAGTCCAGTGAGTCCTAAACCTTGCCTCTCTGGGCTAGGTGGTGATGAGTGAACTGGGTTTTCCTTTCTCCTCTGGAAAAAACAAAAGGTAGTTTGGAAAGATGTTTGAGTGAACTTCTGTTCTTAAAAGATGCAAGACCCACAACCCTACCCTCGT
This sequence comes from Balaenoptera acutorostrata, assembly GCF_949987535.1. NCBI lineage: Eukaryota > Metazoa > Chordata > Mammalia > Artiodactyla > Balaenopteridae > Balaenoptera > Balaenoptera acutorostrata. Next base: position 70,539,451 of record NC_080075.1, on the reverse strand, counting down.
TAGGTGTTGACCAGCTCTCCAGTGGTTTGCAAGGGCATCTATTACCCCATTAATTACATGTCAGGACATGCTCCAGGATGTCTGAGTCAGGACCCATGGGACACTGGTACTGTGTGAGTCCTTGGTCTACTCTGGAATGGCACTTCCCACTCACGGCTTTAAGAAGCAGCTGTCCACATGTAGCAGGTGGTCCAAGCATACGGTCTAAGGTGATGCTTCTCAAATGTTAGCATGTATATGAATTACCTGGGGATCATGTTAGAAATTCAGGTCTTGATTCTATAGGTCTGGCTTGGCCTGAGATTCTGCATTTCTAACAAGCTCCCAGGTGATATCCATGCTGCTGGTTCATAGACTATACTTTGAGGAATGATGGTCTATACAATGAGGTAATTACTAAAAGTAACTAGACTTAAGAAGCTTCTTGGGGACATGTTAAGCAAGCACTCTCCCTAGATCCCCAAATGCAAAGATTTTGATTCAGCAAATCTGAAGTGGGGTCCAGGATCCCTAAGTGATTCACAGAAGGCAGTTAGTGGACAGTACTTTAAGCGCTGCTAACAGAAGATTTTGTGGAAGGCATGTCCCCTGGCCTGTACTGAGCAGAAACAACTCAACTGCATCCAGCCCTCCTGACCACTTAGGACGGTGGCTCTCAAACTTTAGGTTGCATCAAAACAACCTGGAGGACTTGTTAAAGCATGGACTTCTCGGCCCACGGCCAGAGTTTCTGATTTAGTAGGTCTAGTGTGGCGTCTGAGAATTTGCATTGCTAACAAGTTTCCAAATGATGCTGACCTGGCTGCTCTGGCTACCACATTTTGGAAACCAGGGGTCTAGGTGAAAGGTAATCTTATTAAAATCACCAGAGCAGCTTTTCAACTCACCCCTACCTACCCACCCTCATGATGACATTCTTTGGGGGTGTGGGGCTGGTGGTATGTCTTTTTAAACAGCCCCTCAAGTTCTAACCACACTTAATCCTGAATAGACAACAGAATTAAATAAATATCCTCAGGGCACCAGAAGGACCTGTGGGACTGCTTGCTAACTAGGGTCAGGGATCCCAGATGCGCTGCGCCTTCTATCCCCAAAGGAAGTCCTTAGGACCAAGCCCAAGGAAAGACCTAATCTTTGCTGAGTAGGAGGGAAGCTCCTACACAGGGTGGTGGGACCCCATTCTCCCTCTCAGTCCCCAAAGAAAAAGAGGTCATAACTTCCTCCAACTCAGACACCTCCAACCAGATGAGCTCAATCATTTATTGGCCCACATGAGGGTAGCTTTGCTTTAGCCCAACAGCTTGTCTATATGGAAAGTAGGGTGACACTTTCTAGTTCATCGAGTTCTTCCCCAGATTCCCACAAGACAGGGAGAGGAGAAATGAGTTCTCTTATTTCACGGAATGGTAACACATTCTCCCTGGGACCTGTGGTAATTAGAGGTGTGGCCCCTTCCCTAAAACAGCCCCAGACCCTTGAAATCAGGTTCATGTCAACATCTCAAGGGCAGCCTTGAGAAGTATCTCAGGGAAGAGGCAGCAGCCAAAGAACAGTCGTCCCAGACAGACAGCACCTCAGCTGCGCATGTGAGTACTTGGAGCTGGGACCGGAGAAGTAGTGTTATTGGGTTTGGCCTGTCCTGTGGTCTCGGAGCTGGTGAAGGCATTGGGGTCGCATGCTTACTGGGTATGAGCATCTCAGTTTCTTTTTCTCTTCCTAGGCAATGACTGCATTTTCTGCTCCTCTTGCCTTCTGCCGCTCTGAGTTAATGAATGACACCAGACAACTGGTTTCCAAGGCAGCACAGGATCCCAATGGTCAGAACCCTACCTGTATAAAGCTCCAACCTGCCAAACCTTAGGGACAATTCTGAGGCAGAAGCTGCCTTCCGTGGGGTGACATGTAGCTGGGTAAGGTAGAGGCAGAAGGAGTGCTGATCGTGTTCTCATGTTCTGGATTCTGGGGACACTTTCCAGTTCAGATATTCTGTCTTCTTGTTTGACCACAAGCCCCAATCTTTGGTGATGAAAATATATATAAACCCTAGAAACACTATTAATAATAACCTCAAAAGAACAATGATGGTAATTTTAATTAACATTTTTGAGTCTCATGGTATAGGTAATGTCGGTCCCATTTTAGAGATAAGAAAACAGAGACTCAAAAAGCTAAGGTAATTACACAAAGCTACCACTGTCTAACTCGGGTCTGTCTGTCACCAAAGACCTTCCCTGTCCTCCATACCCTGCTGCTTCTCCCCTCACAAAGGACATCAACTTGGCGGAATGGCCCTGGAAGGTAGGAAGAAGGAAAAATAGTCTTGCCATCTGACCATCAGAGTGACCTCAAACAGTCATTTAGCCTGACCTTGAGCCCCAGGTTATTTAATTTCTCTTGTGGGGACCATGCTGAGGATTACACACAATGGAATTTATAAAGGCATCTGTACCCTACAAATGTCTACACTTAAGGAAGGGGGGGGGTTATTTTATTTTCAAAGGTGGGGAAATGGTTCAGATCTTTGTCCATGGACAATGCAGAGTTAGAGTTTCTGTTTATCATAATTCATATCACAGATTACATATTTGGGCACAGAGTTCCTAAATTGAGGTTACTGTGTTTCTCAAGAAAACCCAATTACATGCAGTTAATAAACACGTTTCATAAACAAAAACAAACAAAACTATACCAACACTGTAGAATGGCCCTTAAAGGTAGGAAGAAGGAAAAACCTTGCTCCCCAAGAATTCGAAGGACACACCCAAGAGTGAGCGAGAGGATTCGGAGCTGGAACAGGGACCGGCGCTCGGCTGGCTGGATGCCCACCCCCCGCAGCAGCTAGCTGAGTGCCTGCCACGGTCCGCAAGTGAAGCCAAAGTAGATGTCCTGTGCATTGCCCATGTCCAGCTGCCACCAGCTGCTGAGGCTAGTGGGGCTGTGTGCGTTCCAACCCTTGTGCTCATACCAAGCCCAGGATAAGTGCCCGTCTCCTCTGCTAGGCCCATCAGTGTCATTTCTACTTCTGTCAACATCCTGCCAACAGTCTGCCAACTCAGAAAAGGCCTTTGAAGCTAACATGGCTCTGCCCATGGCAGAAACACACAAACAGGTTGAGAACTTCAGAATGTGCAATAAAATGGAAACCCTTCCAATGTTCCCAGCACTGAGGCATTAAAATAAAATCATTTGACAATTATTTGCCTGGATCGAGAAAGTGAAGTCATTTTTGGAGCAGCCACTAATCTTAAAAAAAATGAGTGTGATTTGATCTGAGCAAGGAACCAGAGCACTTGAAGATTTTGGTGCTGGAGGCTCCGCACGTTCATGAGGTATGGACAAAGACTGCAGGGTGAGTTATGCGGCGGGGGGCGGAGCACGCGGCCACTGTGAGCATTTGCAGAAGTGGTAGTAGTTGACTAAGTTAAGATCAATGATTTCCTTGATTACCTTGCTTCCTCCTCTTGCAATCCTGGTCTCCCATCTCAATTTCTATTCCTATCGGCCAGAAAAATAAAGATTGTTTACGGAGCTGAAATAACACCTGCTTGGTTTATCTTATTTTAGAAACAATAAAAGCTAGGGAGTTGGAGAGATTAAGGAGGAAAAAAAATCAATTGTATTCTTTCATGTTGGAAACATTAAAAAATAAGTCACCCTGCTCTCTGCTGTAAAGGCCCAATTTGGCTCTCCATTACCCAGGGCGATTTCCAATTTCAGCCTGCAACTTCCCAAGGTTTAAACTCCACTGCACTATAACAGGGTGCCCTTGAAAGACTCGAAGAAACTTTTTCTGGTCAGTTTTTGATAATTCCAGGCCATGAATTTGATGCTAAACATGCCAAAAGAAAACAGTTACTTTTGGCACTAACATCTAAACACAATCAGCAGCCTGAATCTGGCTAAATTACTTTAAATGTTTTCAGAATGTTTTAAATCTTGTTACTTTGTAGCATCTTTGTAAGGAAGTCAAAGGAGATTTTTTTTCCCCTTATATAGATGTGAGTGTTGAAACCAAAAAGAAAAAAAAGGATGAACGGACTGACCCCAAACCACAAGGATAATAAATGGTTAAGCTGGATTAGAATCCAGGTTTTCTGACTTCTAATGCAGTTCTCTTTCTGCTCTGCCATACGCCTTTGCAGGATGCTGCCAGCCCAAGCATGGGAGTGGGCTTGTCAGATAAGACAGCCAGGCCATCTAGGGTAATCATGAGCAAGCATGGCAGAAGGCAGGATATAGCATTCTTTCTCCCCCAGATGCATCTCCCTGCAGAAGATCTGGAGCAGGACAGGGCAGTTTGAAGGGTGACCCATCACACAGACACACACACACACACAGACACACACACACACACAGACACACAGACACACACACACACATACACACACCCCTCCCCCCCTTACTGATTGTAGGCAGGATACCAGCCGCTCCCTGACTCAGTTTCTTCATCTCTGATGAGGGAATACAACATATTCTAAAGCAGTGTTCCAAAACTATATGGCAACGAAGATCTATTTTCAGGCTAAACATTTTTGCCAACTTATGCATGTTGTTAGTTGTATCTGAGTAGCCACTGATATTGTTATTTATCAACAAGAAAAATGATTCTGAGTGAGTTTATATTTTTCTAACCACAATAGCTTCTAAATTCATTTGAAGAAAAGTAGTATAGAATGTGCAGGACAAAATAGCTCCTCAGTCTAAGGAGCTGCTGGGAGCCAGTATGGATATGAGATGGGCTCTTCTATCAGACCCAGCCCCAGAGCTGGTATGAAGCATGTATGAGTGGGTGACCTTGAGCTTGGTTGCCTATGAAGGAATGTTTACGAAGTTTCTCCTCCAGCAGCTTCTCTAACAGCACTAAGTTTGGGAGGCGGAGGTGAGGAGATCGGTGGGGAGTGCAGTGAGGGACCCTCTAGCAGTTTCCCACAATGAAGTGATTTCATTCCGAAGCTGGCAGCCAACACCAGTGTCTGTGGGCTGTTGGCTTCTTAGCTCCAGCTCCCTGCAAGGGACCAGTCTGCTTCAACCTCAACCCTGCACTCAGGGGCCCTGACTCTCCACAGAGGAGAGGCACTAGATGAGGGTCCAGGCTGCATCACAAAACGCTTTGGCCAGGAAGCCCCAATGTCTCAAACACCCAAACATCCTCGGCTCTGTTCTGAGACAAAGCCATTGGTTGGTGCTTTGAGGGAAAACCCTGAGGTCTGGGGGAGGTGTTCTCCAGGGACCTATTTTACCATGACACCTGTCTGCAGACTATCTCAGGGGACCGAGATTCAAAGGGCACATGGTGGAAAATGCTAACCTGACATCTTCCTTCTCCTCAGACTGGATCCTGCCTGTAGAAGAGGGCTGGGTTTCAGAAGGGGGAAGTGGGAGACAGGAGCTGTCCATTCCTGGGTGCCTTGACTCTTCCGGGCAACAAACTGAGCATGTGACATCCCTTCTCATGTAATTCTCTTACTAACTTTGTGAGGCACATATTAATACCCACCTCCCCATTTTGTACATGGGGAAATTGAGGCTCTGAAAGGGTAGCTAACTTGCACAAGGTCGCAGCTGGTCGGCAGAAGAACACTTAGGCATGGCTGGAAGCCTGTGCTCTTCCTAATGGATGTCCCCACAGAGAAGAAAATGGCAATGAAGAAGGTTTGGGACCCTTGTGGTATCTATGACATATCGTCGACCTATGGATTACTCTTCAGACCTGCCAGTTCCTCCCTTTCCACCAGTGCTAAAATGACTCAAAAAGAATAATATGTATACATTTTGAAAAGTACAGGCAAGGAGGCTGCTGTTAGCCCAGATCCGCTCAGTAGTACTGACATAGCATGGAGCCAGGACGCTAATGACAAAACCTGAATGACACACACAGGACAGATAGGCTGCCGAATTTGAGACACCTGGCCCACATCCTCAGCCTCCAGTGCTCTTCCCCCTCTTTACTTGGCTAACTTCTGGTCTCGCTTCAGGACTCAGCTCAGAGGCCCCCTCCTGGAAGAAGCCTTCCCTGACCTCCCAAATGCTCTCAAGGGCCCCAAGACTTTTCCTTGACGGCCCTTTTCAGATTTTCTACTTCATCATTCCTAAGTGCTTGTGTAATATCTGCCTTCCCAGCCAGGCTGTGAACTCAAAAGGGAGCCAGGACGCATCTGTTTATTCCCCACCACATAGTAGACCCTTGTAAACATATGTTGACTGCTTTAGAACTGCCTTGGGACTCTAAGAGAACAGAACTAAGCCCTGTATGGAAGTAGAGTCCATCATTTATTCATTCATTCATTTATTCTTCAAATAAGTACCAGATACCGTACTGGGATAACAGTGAATAAGAACAGCAAGATGAACCGGTTTTCAGGGCAGAAATAGAGACACAGATGTAGAGAACAAACGTGTGAACACCAAGGGGGGAAAGCGGCAGCGGGGTGGGGATGGTGGTGTGATGAATTGGGAGATTGGGATTGACATGTATACACTGATGTGTACAAAACTGATGACTAATAAAAACCTGCTGTATAAAAAAAAATTAAATAAAATTTAAAAATTAAAAAAAAAAAAAAGAAAAAGAACAGCAAGATCCTGCCCCCCAGGAAACTGACATTCTAAGTGGGAGAGCAGACCAGGAACAAGTAGCATAGATATATAATGTCAGGGAGAGGTAAAAGCTATGATGACAAAGTAAAGCAGAATAGGGGGCTAGAGAGTGTCAGAGTAGCCAGGGAAGGCCTCTAAGAAGATGGCAGTTGATCAGAATCTTGTATGTATGGAGGTCAAGAACAGCAGGTGACACTGAAAGAAAGAAGAGAGTTCCGGGTTGAGGATAGTATGGGTGCAAAGACTTTAAGGCAGGAGTCTGTGTGGCAGGGTCCAGAAAGGGCCAGGAGGCCACTGTGGCTGGAGTGAAGACTGGGAGGGGAGAGAAGCAGGAGGTGAAGTCAGAGGGGTGGTCTGGAGCACGATGATATAGTAACAGCGGCTGGTGCCAGGCACTGTTTCAGGTGCCCTAGGAGAGCCCATCATCCCCATTTTACAGATGACAAGGCAGAGGCATAGGAAGGCCAACTGCCTGCTCAGTGATATAAGTGGGAGAGTTGGGATTTGAACCCAGGTGGTCTGATTCCAGAAGCCAGCGTCTTGTTATACCACCTCTTTATGCCCTGTACACAGGTTGCCAGATAAAATAAGGAAATAAGGATGCCTAGTTACATCTGAATTTCAGATAAACAACAAGTAGTTTTTTAGTTTAAGTGTATCTCAAATATTGTGTGGGCATCCTGTGTTTGTTGTTGTTGCCATTGTTTTTTTTTTTTTTTGGTCATGTCTGTCAACATCACCTGGATTTTTTCCTAAATGTCCTTAAATCCTTTAGAGCAGAGGTCAGCAAATTTTCTCTACAAAGGATCATATAATAAATATTTTGGGCTTTGAAAGCCACATACAGCCTCTGTCTCACATTTTTCACTAGCTTTTTTTTTTTTCTTTTTTCTTTTTGTTTGCTGTTGTTTGTTTTTAACAATGCTTTGAAAACCATTCTTAGCACAAGGGCATGCCATCTGCAGTTTCTGATCCTTGATCTAGAAGGTTCTGAGTACCAGACAGACACGGTCTTACTTAGGTCTTGGTTCTTTGCACTCGAGAAAACTCTCACACAGTCCTAAGAGACAGTGTTCACACCTTACCCACAGTACTCTTATTTGGGGAGCACGAAAGGGTTGGTTGATTTTTGGTTCAACATTGGCTGGAGGAATGGTTGCTTGCTGGACTCAGGGTTGGCACTCACTTTGGCATGCCGTGTCAGCCATGGTTCCTGATTAACGAAGCACTGGACAAGCCCTTTCTGAGGATCAGGTTTGTCCTAGTTGTGTCTGGGATGGTGATTTGATCGCAGGGCTTCCCTGCCCATGGGATGTTTCAGAGATGAGCGAGAGCTGCACCTTGTGGACCAAGCCTCCTTGGGCTCCTTTCTGCTCTCCATCCCTGTGTGTGTGTGCACGTGGAACCCTGCGCTCTCCTCAGCTTCTTCTTCTCTCCCCAGGCTTTGCTCCTGCCTTATTCATCACCTGTCCCCATGGGTGACCCCCTCCAGGTCTCTACTGCTCCTTTCTTTCTCCTCTTCCTAATTAAAAAGGCTTCAGTCAAAATACATTTCCTACCCCATCAGACCTTCAAGTTTCCCATTTCCTGGACATTTCAGATTTGCCTGGAAGAATCTCAAAGGTAACGTCTTGTTTTCCTTTTGTTCTCACCATGCCTTACCAAGTCCCTCTGTATGCGTGGAGACCACTTCCTCTTTATATGCTTGGTGTACACTGTCGTAGAATTTAACTTCTCCAAGAATTAAAAGCCGTCTCTCTCTCTCTCTCTTTCTCTCTCTCTCTGCAATCCACACTTCACTTTGCACATAATGAAGGCACTAGATAATTTTCCAAGTGCAGTTCTTTCATGTCCCATCCCCTTTCTCTGTGTTTCTAAGCTGTCTCCTCACTGTTTGCCAGCCTCATCTCTTTTCTGAAGTTAACCAATTTAAATGCAATTCTGCAGGATCCTCACACAAGACCTTTTTCTTCATTATTGTACCTTCCTGTTCCTTGAAAACATTCATCATCCTTCACCTAACTTAGGTTTTCTGTCTGCCTTTCCATTTTTCCAATTTAGTGGGTGATTTAGCTGGTATACAAGAAATAGTAAGTAATAATAAAACAACCAAGCAATACTATTGACTGAGCCCTCCACCAGGGACTTATGAAGTTCTAGAGAAATAAAAGATCCATGGATATGCATGTGTGTGCATGTACGTGTGTGTGCATGCACATGTGTGGGGTGGAAGGAGAGGGATGTCATTTTGACTTAGTCTTCTAGGGACAGGATATAGCACAGGAGGTCTTCCTCTTGACATCCTGTCTGGGGAGTTTCCAATGTCTGGCTATGACCAATCTGACTGTTTTAAATCAGAAACACTCTATGGCTTTTGGACAGGATTTAAAAATCATAATAAGAAAGATGTCCTTAGTTTCTTTCTCTCTTTCTATAATTTGGTCCTCTGGGTTACATGATCCTGTGGAATTTGTAGCTGGAGAAACCCATTAGTGATAGGTACCATGTTGAGAGATCTGAATATTTATTTAACAACAGTGCGGATGAAAGTATTAATAAGTCACTGCTTCCAAAGTCAAAAGCCATTGTCACATTAATTCATTTGTGCACACAAGATGTCCACTGCTCCTAAGAGTGCAAATAAGAGCTTTGCCAATATGAATGTAAAACATAATTACTCAACAATAAACATACTGTACACTAGTAACAGCTGTTATCAACAGCATGTTTGAAACCAAAACAAAGGCAGTACTACAGGATTTTTTTAAAACCTCTGCCTATCATTCTCATGGAGGTAAAGTCAGAGGAAGTGTGACTAAGCTAGAAGTATTTTACTCAGCCACCATTCTACTCCTGCTTTCAGACCAGGCAAGATGTTTGGCCTCATTCTGTCTAGCCAGAAAGTAGGAAGATGAATTCTAAAGGAGAGTTACTTAGAAGATCTTTAGGACAGGACTATTCATTGGTCATGTATCAATTTTATTTTATTTTTTCTTGTTAATATTAGAGAACTAGTTTTGATAATTGCTTTACTCTGGCTGTGAATTTTATATTGGCCTTCCAGATAAATAGAGGTCCATATAGCAATGGCTGATCACCATTTATACTGAGAATCTTGTCTGATAGCCCTAACTGTGGGGGAGACAGTGATGGTAAATGTAGTTCATTTTGTGAATTTCTGTATTGTATATATACATATATATATATATATATATATATATATATATATATATATAAATAAATATATTTGGTATTTTCCATATACTCACAAGGGTGTCAGCACAATTCAAGACAAATGTGAAGTAGGCAAAATCTTCCCCCCCCATTAATCACTGCCCCCCAACCCGCCCTGCACACACACACACACACACACACACACACACACACACATATATGTTCAGCCTGTCTCAGCAGTCTAAGTGACTAACTTGGGTGAGACTCTTGGTTCCCGTATTTATTATCTGAGTGACCTCAGGGAAGCTATTTCCCCCTCTAAGTCTCAGTTTCTTCATTTGACTATAGGGGGTAATAATAGTATTTGCATCCTTATTGGGTAAGGATGAAGTGAGAAAATGCACATCATTCTCTTGGCTGCCACACCTGGCACATAGTAAGGGCTTACTAAATGTCAGCAACTATTATTATTGTTGGCCAAGCTACCCCAGTGCAGAATGCACCGAGGCCCACCCTTCTTGGAGATGTTCCAAACACTAGACTTCAAAAGCTAAATAGACCCGTCAGATTCCATAAAGCCCTCCCCTGTGATCTTTGCTAACTAGTCTGACCTCTGACCTGGTCCAGGTGAGTGCCACAGATTCATGAGTTGCCCTGTTTGACTGGCATTTCTCTCTCCTGCAACAGGTATTATAGACACAAATGCTGGGATCCCTGCTCAGTTTTGTTTAGAGTGGAAGGAGTGCTTGGTACCCTGGAATGCAGACAACTCATTAACCTTCAGTAAGATCAGGTGAGCTGTCTTCAACATGCCTCATCATGCCTTCGTCTCCATCCTGGAACTCTGAATGCGCCTCTGTTTTCATGCCTACACCCCTCCAAAGCCTCACAGTGCCCCCTCCTTCCCTTCTGCTCTAAGGAAAGAAACAACTGCTTGTGGTTGCAGGTTTCCCAGAAAGTTCTGGTGAATTATCTCTGCAGCTCTAATCTGCCTTCCAGCGACACAGGGCCCACCTTCCCAGAGAGAATACATCCCCTCTCTTAGGAACTGTTGTTACATTGTAGAATCCAGCAACTGCAGGGTGACTGGGCCTTAGGGGCCCCTTCCCACTAAAAAAGAATGAGCTTAGGGGGCAGACACAGGGCTTCATTGCTGGAGAACCAAGAGAACAGGCCCCATTTATAAATGTGGGAGGTAGCTTGGCAGAGAGGAAGAGTAGGCAGACATTTAAGGCAGACAGATGGGAGTGGAGCGCCTAGATTTCCCGGCCACATCAGCCTTCCTGTGCCAAACGGTGGCAATAATAAGGATGAAGACTCTCCACCGGAAAAGCAGGCACTCCTGAGGAGTATGTCTCTCCTTCTCAGCTGAACCTGGAGGGCAGCCTTATTCGGGGGAGTGCAGAGTTACACTCTTCCTGGAGAAGTAAATCCTTTAAAGGAACAAGGAAGAGCCAGCACTGTCAAGCAAAACAGAAATAGATTGGAAATGATTTCCAGTGGAATTGAAGCAAAAACTACAGAGCTGCCTTCCCCTGAAGCTGTCTGCTGGGGACTCACTGGGGAGTCCCTTGGTGCCCCCATTAAAGAGACCGCCGGGCTTGTCCTCAGGTTCCACACAACCCCAGGCAGACCGGCACGTTTGTGAAAGAGCTCGCCCTCTGTGGATGAGAGGCACCCCCCAGACAAAAACAGACTTCTGGATGGGGTTCCAGTGATGAGTCCAGAAGTTTAGAAGGCCTTTAAACAGAAGGCAAGGAGAATACAGTGTATATTTAGTATCTAATTTAGACGGTTCACTTAAAAATCAAAAAGCATTCACCTCTACTCAAAAATGGCCCATTCTAGGTTAAATTCTTAATTATTCTGGAAAATACCAATGAGAAGCTGTAAATATAGAGTCAGGGAATAATCACGGTCTACACAGTGTAAATTCAAGTCAATCGGTAAAGGAGGAAAGAAAATCATTTGCCTTTGACATTAAATCCATCTGTTCTTTAAAGTCGTTTTTCCCTAGCCGAGGATTTTACATTTGCTATGACCAAACCAGCTCCCAAACCTTCTGAGTTCAGACAATACTTAATCTGAACGTTTAATAGATCATTCTTCTCTAACATCAGTGAACACTTCCATTAAACCAAAGTTATTATTATCAACATTATGAGGCCCGACAGACGCAAGCCCATTGTTCAAATGAATTGACCTCTACTACAATTGACCTTAACATTGCTCAACTGCTTGACAGTCAATTATCTCATGATCTCCCTTCAAATGGGCCTCATTGCTGAAATAACTAATCCATTACAAAGGGAAGGTTATTTTAATAGCTGAGTGGAGGGTTGCATTTTGCAGTCGCCCCATGAGTATATATTGTGGAGCAACTTATAGACCTCGATCCGCCTGACAAGAGAAAGCATCATGCCAAATCCATGTTGCAGGAGAGAGAGAGTAAAGGATTGGTTAGGACTCCGTTGTGACTGAGATGATGTCAGTGCTTAAAATATAGCAGTTCTTGAAGACGTACCCCACTGTGTCTCTGAACTGTGAAGCAGAAGAGGAAATGGGAATACAGGGAGGCTTAAGCAAATAGCAGAAGGCACCCAGCCACACAAGGAGGCTGGGGTGGGGGCAGCTCTAAGGCCCTTCCTAGATCCAGAAATCTATGGCAGTGCCTCAACAATGGTTCTGGAGTCAGGTAACCTAGGTATAGGTCATGTACCACCACTATCTGGCTGTATGACATTGAGCAAGTTGTATACTTTTGCTAAACCTCTATTTCTTCATCTGTATAATGGGGGTAATGATATCCACTATATAGGGGTGCGTTGAGGATTAGATGACATATAAGGCACCAGTCTCGGATACGACGCATAGTAGGCACCCAACTAATATTATTACAATGATATAAATAACATTATCTCTTTCTAGTCACTTTGAGAGTCAGCTTTTCCCCCAGAGATGTGACCCTTGAGCTTCTCTCTGCTTGGAATGGAGATCTTGGCATTGGGAGCTTCAAGGATAGGTATTTTCCCAGGCCATGAATGAGGTCTAATAAAATAGGACAGTTAATAAAAATGAGTGCTTCATAAACCAGGAAATTAAGTGTTTCCCCATCAAACCAAGCTCAGCCTCCATGTTTATCGGATATTGGAGACCCAGCTGCCTCTGGAAGAGCTCATAGCACCTCTGCTGCAGGAAACCAGTTGGCCCTGCCTGACAGGTCACAGGGGGTAGCAAAAGGGTGGAGGGTGCTGCCCTGTTGTCCCTTCATATCATTTTGAAGGCTGCACTCCATATTTATTGATGATTTGTCTCAGTCCTCTGAGATCCCTGAAATCTTAACCCACATCCCCTAACCCCAGGACACCAAAAGGGAGTTTTGGCTCCTATTCCTAGGGCCAATTTTCTGGGCTGGGGCCAGAGGGGAGGTGGGGTGGGAGCTGTAAATGGGCGAAAAAGAAAGAAAAGGGAGACCACTTAGAAGAATCCTTAGAACTCCCTCCAGTACCAACTTATTTATTTTGCCCTCACAGCCACTCTGGGAGATGGAGATCACTAATCTCTAAGGGACAAGTGAGAGACAGAGACCCGAGACATCCTGTAACCTCTGTGTGGTCAATCATTAATAGAACACAGCTTTCCCTCAACTCTAATCCAATGTGTCCAATCGATTCCCTATTCGAGGTTAATCCCTTGACTTCTCCATGCCAGTGAATATACATCACCAATATAATTTTTTAATATTTATTTATTTATTTGGTTGTGCCAGGTCTTAGTTGCAGCATGAGGGCTCTTAGTTGCGGCATGCGGGCTCTTAGTTGTGGCACGCGGGCTCTTAGTTGTGGCATGCGGGCTCTTAGTTGTGGCACGTGGGCTCTTAGTTGTGGCACAAGGCACATGGGCTCTTAGTTGCGGCACACAGGCTCTAGTTCCCTGACCAGGGATCGAACCCACACCCCACACATTGGGAGCGCGGAGTCTTAACCGAAGTCCTCACCAATATAATTTTAAATAGACATATGATATTCTATTGTATCAATGCATAACTGACTCAGTGGAATCCATAACAACTCTAATGTTTGCTACTATAAACAATGCTATGGGGAACAGAACCGAAGATAAATCTGTGTAGACAAAGCAAGCTCAAATCCAGAAACCTGACCTTCTCTATCTCTTCATTGAACACCTAGGATGGACCCCCTTAGATCTCCCACAAAGCCCAGCTCCTTCATAGTGTGTTCAGTGCCCTTCAGGCTACTCTGGACCTCTCAGAGCTGCAAGCTGGGCATTTAAACTTACACAGTGTAGGCTCCATTCTCTTCCTCAGCCACCAAGAACCACTCCATATACTCCATACAGGCTGTGCCTGTATATTTGTGCATAGTCTCTCCACTTTCTGAAACTTTCTTCTCATCCTCTGCTCATTCTTCAAGACATATCCCAGGAAGTCGGTGCTTCCCCTGGGCTTCCCAGCACTGCACACACATCTCTGTTATGGCGCCTAAACAAATGTCTGTGATCTAAAGTTACATCTATCTGTCTCCAAAACAGGACTGTGAGCGCTTGAGGATCTGATTGGAACTGAGTCTTCCTCATATTTATATGCAGAACAACTAGTATCAGGCTTAGAGCAGAGCTGGAGCTTAATAAATGATTGTTAAATAAAATCCTTTACATAACTCACCTGCAACACCTCACCTCAACCTTACTTTTGAATAAGAAGCATATGACTGTCCTTGACAGAATTGGAATACATGTCCAGGGGAAGAGGAAGAGATCTTTACTGCCAGGTTCTGGGTGTGGTTCCTAACTAGCCCAGAGCCCAGCCTCCAAAAGGCTCTTCTGGAAGCCACTGTACACCCTGGGCTTCTGAGACTCCTGGCTCTTGGATGAGGGCAATCCAACCCAAAGAGGGCAGAGGTGACTTCCCTAAATTCAAGGGTTCTTCCAGTAATAATGACATCAGTATAGTTTACTTTTGACAGTGGTCTACATACATTAATAATGAGAACCATGGCTAGCATATAATACGGTCTAGTATTTGCCAGGGGCTGTGATCAGGAATTTTCATTTTTCATTTGATTCTCACAGTAATCTGATGAGGTATTCACTAGTATTACCCTCATTGTAGAGACAATGAAGTAAAATCTAGTTTAAACATGTTAAGTAACCTGATCAAGGTCACCCAACTTATAAATTGCTCTGCTTCCCAATACCTTGGTGATTCTTACTTCAACTTTTTAAAGGCAGAGCAGGGATAGATGTCAGGAGACAGTCGCTCAGCAGGGTAAACAACACGGTCAAGGCCACATAGCTAGATTAGGAGACCAACCATTCCAGTTTGCCCAGGACTACTGCAGTTTTAAAATGAAGCATCCTATGTCCTGGGCAAACCATCAGTCCCAGGCAAACCAGCACGGTTTGTCCCCCTATGAGGAAATAGAACCCAGGACCTCTGACTCCTGGCACAGTGCTCTTTCTACCACAAACTGTACTTTCTCTCTTCATAATGGAAGATGAAGTCATTACGATGCATGTATTCATTTTTCCTGGGCCCTTAGTGAAACAGGCATTTCAGAATCTGTTTATAACATCAATCACTTGGGCTTTCAAGAAGAGACAGACCCCAGCTGGAACTGTTCTTTCTAGTACACTCCAGTGATGAAATACCCAGTCTCTCCCCTGCCTCCTTCCGCTGCTCAGCACACCTGGACTCCTGCCACTCATCTGTATAATGTTCCTAGCACCATCTGGCCCAGAATCTCGTGTCCTGTCAACAGGGATGTCAAGCAGGCAAGATGAAAGGACGTAACTCCAAGAAACACTGCTCATCTTCTAGCCCCAGTCTGGGGGAAGTTCTGACGATTACTCATTAGGTAGCTACAAGGAGAGAAAAATGACTTGTTACCATCCGGCTGTCAGTTGGTGCCTGAAGCAGCCTTTGCTATTTCTTGTTTAAGCAAGTCTTCTGGGGAGGGCCCTAGGACTTTCAAATTAAGGTGGATTATAGGCTGGAGTATCTCAAGGGGATACCAGGGAATTTTCATGATTTAGAGATCTGATGACAGCTGTGGCAATGTCTGTGGTTCTGCCAGCAGCCAGCACATCCTCTCTGTGTAAGTGGCAGAGGGGACAATGGACACATTTAGCAAAGGGAGCCAGAGCTCTAAAGAGCCTAATCTTCACATCCAGTATCTGAGCCAGCCTTCAGATTCTGAGTAAATGTGGGCCTAATAAATGGTAATTGAGCCACTGCAGGAAAGTCTGATGGCTTTTTGAGAAATAAACTTCTTCATGTCCTTGTTAGGACATCTACTCAGTATACTTTCCTAGTATAAAGCAAGAAGAAACTGCATAGAGAGAAAAACGCTTTGATCACATAAAAATCTACTAATTTGTATGTCAGAAGATGTCAAATGTAAAAAAAGAAAGAAGAAACCAAAGGAAAAGACACAACAAAAGTTTGATTACATTGATATATAAAGTTCTTGATAATCAATTAAAAATTATATACCTGAGATTAAAATGGGCAAAACTGAACAAAACAGTGATTTTAAAAATAGCTACCCAATAGCTAAAAAAAATAATAAGGGGATAGTTTAATCAAATATGGAGATGCAAACTTAATGAAATTTGCTTGTGAAATACAAACACATGCACACACACACACAAGAGTGCAAGGGACTAGAGAAATAGTGTCTTTTATCCTCAGCTGGTGGTACTAAGTATGAGTGCAACTTTTGTGTTTAGCAGCTTGATAATAGGCATTATGATCTTTTAAAAAGTCCTTTTTCCGGGCTTCCCTGGTGGCGCAGTGGTTGAGAATCTGCCTGCCAATGCAGGGGACACGGGCTCGAGCCCTGGTCTGGGAAGATCCCACATGCCGCGGAGCAACTAGGCCCGTGAGCCACAACTACTGAGCCTGCGCGTCTGGAGCCTGTGCTCTGCAACAAGAGAGGCCGCGATAGTGAGAGGCCCCCGCTTGCCGCAACTAGAGAAAGCCCTCGCACAGAAACAAAGACCCAACACAGCCAAAAAAATAAATAATAAATAAATAATAAAAACCTCAAATGCAAAATTATTTTTAAAAAAAAGTCCTTTTTCCATAACCCAGTAAACCATTTGCATAAATTCTAAAGAAATAATTAGAAATGGGTTAAAATGATATTGTAGATGATTATTAATTAAGCATTATTTATAATAATGAAAAATTTTTAAGAGTCTAAATAGTTTAAAATACAAAATACATCTACACAGTAGAATTTTACAATTATTAAGAATCATGCTTTCAAAGGAAATTTAGTGGTGTAAGAAAAGCTCACAATGTAATATTGAGCATAAAAGCAGTATATATATAAATTGTATTCAATATGATTCTAAATTATGTTTGTGTGTGTATTTGTATATATATACACTTACAACAGAATATGTTAAGGTGGTGGGATTATCAGCAACTTCAAGTTTTTTATTTAACTTCTCTCTAGTTCTCAAATACAGAATGACCCTGTATTACTGCATAATCAGAAAACAATCTTTCATATAAAAGAAGGCAAAGAAGAGTATGGAAAGGGGCTTGGGCCTCTTCACTTTCATCCTTACCCCAGCCCTTCCTTTTTTTTACCATCTACAGACATTGTGTCTCTTTGTTTCTAGGCTGTCTTCACCTCCCTCCATGTCTCTTTTCTGATAAAGAGAAAGCAAGGAAAGCTTGTGATTAGAACCATCACTTCTTTCTTTAGCCACTGAAAGGTCAATAGTCAGAACCAGACCCCCTGTGGTTGGAAGGAGGAAAACAGCACCCAACCATAAGCTCCTTGAGGGCAGAGACTGGGCCCCCAGTGTCTGAGCCTCAGCACCTAGCCCTGTGCCAGCCAGGCCACTGAACTGACCTCAGCGTAGGTGCATTTCAGCACACGCTGTGTCTCACTGCTAAGTACCAAGAGCTATTGAATATGTGGGATGCATCTCTTCCTTCAGAGGAGCTCCCTCTTCAGAGGAGACATTAGACAGATTTACAGTGAACCATAACACACAAAAAGAGGTACCATGAAACAAATGTGCGCTGAAATGCTATGGGAGGAAAGGGGAGTATAAACTCGCAAGGACAAAGAGAATGAGAAAGCAGACAAGAGCAACAACAGTTTGGAAATTGGACAGCAAATGGATGAGTAGACTAATATTCAATTGATTTAACAGATCTGAGAAAGCTGTATCCTCAGCTGACATTGTGGAGGCCTAGAAGCAGCCCCATTTTCCCAGCAGAGCTTGCCCCATTTTCCCAGCAGAACCCCTCAAAAGGATGAGGACTTGACTCTACTACCTCTGCAAATGTGAGACAGGAGGGGAGCTAAGTAAAGAAGCTTGATCAAGGTCCACTTGAGAAGCAGTGGAATCCACAGCAGGAATGAAATGTGCATTTGCTATCTGGACTGGGAGAGGTGGAGACCCACTGGTCCAGGGGACACCAGGCACAACTAGAGGAAGAGAGAAGAGTACTGGACACAGGAGAAAGAGTGGGCATTTACATCTTAAATGCCGAGACCTCCAACCATCTTCCCCGCTGGGTTTCCACAAGTGTAGCCACCAGACCTGTACCTGTAAGCAGGAGACTGGGAGGGCTTTCCTAGGGGGATATGAACGTGGTAAGCAGAAAGACCTAAAGACACTGATATCGAAGTTCTCCAGCAAAATAGCCCAGCCATAAGGTTTATGTTATACTATCTTCAGTGCTATTTACAAACAGGATACTTAATTAGTGTTCATTAAATTGGTACAAATGACTGTGAACTCATTCTCTCTGTGTTACTTTGAAATGCCCTGACGGACACATTTCTCACTGAAAAGAATGCTCAGCTCTGAGGCAACTTAATCTCAACCCCTCCCTGACATCTGCAGACACACGCTCCAGATAGATAAGAATCAACTGTCAAGTTGGGAGTTTGGGCTTCTCATGCTCTCTGGCTCCCCATCTCCATACTTATCCACTTCATAACCATTCTGTGAACCCAGGGCTTTGGCCTTATATCTTCCATCCTGTATTACAGTTTACTGAGTGCTCTTACATATATTCCCTATTTCAAGCCTCTCAACAATCCTATGACAAGGGCAGAGCTGGCAGAATGCCCATTTTCCTGAGGGTTAAACCAGGATTCCCAAAGGTTAATGCCTTGACCAAGGTCCCAGGGCAGAATCCAACCTAGGATTCACTCGGTTGTTTTGGCTTCTAGTCCAGTGCTTTTTCCAAAAATGCTGACATTTGGACTCTGAGGTGAGCCTAAGAGATAAAAATAGAATGCCACTTGTCTGATAAATTTCTTCCAATAAAATACAAAAGGTACAGCTCTTCAGGCCAAAAGAGAAATAGAAAAACTGGAGACAACAATTAAATGACTTTGGTTGTGCATATATGGCCTCTCTTTGAAAATGGACGGTATTAATTGTACTCCCAAGAAAAATCAGTAGATGAAACAAGCTTCACCAAAGAGTTGCCAAAAAGATGATTTCAAAATTCTGACTTGGTGATGGGTTAATTTAAATTTACACAGTTAATCATTCTATAATTGAAAGAAGGGATTTATTTCTGGATGTAATTAACTTGGATGTTCATGTCAAGCAGACAAATAGGTTCTAAGAAGAGAAAAGATGGAGACAAGAAAAGAAAGCCAGATTGAAGATCTGAACAAGGCAAAGGAAAAGATTTTTTATTTTAATCATTGAAAGTGTCAACAAGGCCACCTTTGACTGATTAAAAGATAAACCAAAATACAACATGATGCTTGGTGGAAAGTTATAAAGGGGAGTCATAAATTAGTTAGGAATTTGGACAGAAGGGCTTTTGAAATCCTTTCTAACCCTCAGGTCTTGATGAAATCTGTGAGCAAAACCATTCTCTAACTTGGAAGTCAGGGTAATGTTTCACTGAAGCTGACTATTTCTGTTACCAAAACACTTGACCTAAAGGAAAGTGACATAGTCTTGTTATTTTGCTAACCAAAGAAACTGGAGATAGTCATGCCACTAGGAGAGAAGGAAACCTCTCCCAAGTAAGCTGAATACCACATGGAAGAATGAGATGGAGGACAGAGATGTTATATCCCAAACCTCTTACTCATAGTTGGAAACCAGTTCCACCATGTAGGATATGAGTAGTCTCCCTCCCCTGCAAAAAAGCCAAAGCAGAGGTGAAAAAAAAAAAGAGAGAGAGAGAGAGAGAGAGAAGGGCTCCATATACCTTTAATGGATGATAACACAGTGGTTAATAGCTTAGGCTCATCTGGATAGATTTGTGTTCAAATCGCTGCTTCCCCACTTACTAACTGAGTGACCTTGAGACAGTTACTTAATCTGTAAAATGGGGATAATAGTAGTACTGACCCATAGGCTATTGTAGGATTAAATTAATTAAGTAGAGCTGCTTAGCCTCCTGGCTGGAATATAGTAACAATCCAATGGATATGAGAATGAGCAATTGCTGTAATTCAAAGTTTTAGTGAGAAAGTGTTGCCTTGAAGGAGAACCATAAAGGTTACGACAAGAAAGGTGTTGGCCTCATAGGGTGTTTCACAAATTCTTGATCATTTTGAAAAAGTCACATGATTTTCAAAGACTAGAGAACTCCCAGACACCAAGATGTGGATAAACTCAAAACAGGTCCTAGTTTGTGTCAAGCCCTGGAAGTCAACATTATTTTCATGATTCCTTCAGGGCGCCGGCAGTGCCGAGGTGGACCTAGGATTACTGGTGACCTGAGTAGAAACGCCTCAACAAGTGGAACCCAGAAACCAGGTTCTGGTCCCCAATCTACTGGTAAGTGGCTCTGTCACTGGGAGGAAGCCACAGAGCTGGGACCTTAGTCTCCTCATCTAGTGTCAGGAATGAGTCTCCTCAAACCACCGCAAGGGCAGGATGAGGGTGCATTGGGCAGGGTCTGACTCCCCATTGATGTGCCTAGGGCACCAGCAAAGCTGGGGCTCACACGTGAAACTCGCATTTGCTATTTTAAAGCAAAGATCAAAGTATTCATTGATGGGAGAACCAGAATTTCATTAGACTTTTTATACCTGTTTTACAGCTTACTGTTATTTTACTTTTAGTTCTTTGGCAGGAGTGGACAAACGAGCACACCATAAAACTTTTAGAGACCAAGGTCTCTTAAAATCATCACCCAGCCTAGAAGTGGGCACCCACGAGGTTAGTGGCAGCAGCTTTATGGGGAAGCAGAAGAGGATAAAAGGATGTCAAGGAAGTCTGTGTCCACTCAGACCTTCTCTCTGCACCCTCTCATGCCACTGTCTATCTCTTTGCGTATCTCTGGGTTCCTTGGTCCTTCTGCCGCCCAGAGACCCCAGAGTCAGAGTTCCACACTGCAAATTTCTGCTGTCTTGCTTCCTTTCCATTCCCCATGTAGACATTTTCTCAGTACAATATATCTCAGAGGGACAGTTATTAGAATAGCCCATAAGATGAGGGAGCTGACTGGCCGTTTTCTTTCACATGCCTGCAGATCACTGGGGGCTCTTGTGAAAATGCAGATTCTGATTCGGCACGCCTAGGCTGGGGGCTGCGATACTGCAGGCTGCCAAGCTCCCGGATGATGTTCATTTCTCTGGTCTTCAGGCCACACTTTGAGTAGGGAGGGACTAGAGACCTTTCCAGCTCTGACTGCCCTAAGCTTGTGAGCTCACCCAGAACCATCTCAGCCAGAAGTTCCCAGAACATTCCTACAGGCCCCTTGCTTTCCGTGCCATCCCTGCACACCAGCCCAGTCTTCCACCTTGTGAAAACAGTGAACTCAGATGCAGAAGGGCTCCAGTAGCAGGAGGACACCTCAGCTCCAGGCACAGAGGTGTCACAGAGGAAGCTTACAAACGTGCCAGAATGACTATGCTGGGTCTTCAACAGTTCCAGTTATCCTCCCCAGGGGGGTCCTCAGCAAAGGATAAAAAGTCTAGAAAAAACCTTAAATCATTTGCATTCACAGTACAGGAAATACAAATATATCAAGATGTGCCCCACAGTCCTTGCTGTCAGGTGGCAGAGCTAATCGCCTCATGGTGAATCAGATCAGCTTGGTGGCAGTAATTTAGCCTCCCTTAAGCATCACTGTGGACTCATATGTGAGGATAAAAGACTGAAAACACTCTCAAACAAATAAAGAACGCCTTTTGTGGTTGGACGAGGTTCCCAGGAAAGGCCACTGTCACTGAATAAACTTCGGCACAAATGCTAGACTTGGAGAAGACGTCCTCCCACCAGAGTGAGAACAGGCCAGAATGACAGTACGTGTGCATTTCCAGACAGCTCAGATTCACTGGCTTTGAAGACGCAAGGTTGTATGTGCGTGCATGTGTGCCTGCATGTATGTGTGTGCAGGTGTTTACATTTGTGTGTGAGTGCACATGTGTGTGTGTCTGTTGGAAGGGCAGCAGGAGCCAGGCAGGGAGGAAGAGGTAAACACACTGATCCTTTCTCTGTAAAACGGCTGCCATCTCCTCAACAGCCTCCTCTCTGTTTCCCTGGCAAAGATGACACTAAAACTCTGTCCTTCAAAAACCTAACAAATATGACAAGGAAATAGAGTCCACTCTTGTGAGGTGAGGGGAGAGGTTATGATTATGACGTTGAAATCCCTCCACTCCCTGCATGCCCTATCGCAGGTCTTCCTGTCTGAGAGGACTTGGAATAAAGGAAAGCCTTGTGGTGGTCTGACTGGGCTCTCAGGAAGGACCAAGTGGAGATGATCTGCCAGCATCCTCCCATCAAGCACTCTGCACATCAGGGAGGCTTAGCTCAGGGCCGGGCTGGCAGGGCTAAGCTCCCTCGATGATGGTGGGGGCAAGCCAGCTTCCCTACCAACACCCGCCCTGCTTCTCTGGCTATGACTCGTAGACATGGATAAAGCACACCTTCGAAGACCTTGAGGGAGCTCTAGAAAAGTGGCCTCATTAGGGATTAAATCAGGTCTCCCCATTCTAATTCAAGTCAAGGATCTCCCCACACCTGCTCCATGGACTCCTGAGCTGAATCCACACAA
Organism: Balaenoptera acutorostrata; assembly: GCF_949987535.1. Taxonomy (NCBI): domain Eukaryota; kingdom Metazoa; phylum Chordata; class Mammalia; order Artiodactyla; family Balaenopteridae; genus Balaenoptera; species Balaenoptera acutorostrata. The sequence goes on along the minus strand of NC_080075.1, from coordinate 70,516,647 downwards.
TTCTGTCTACAGATTCCTCAGTGGGTATTCATAGTGGCCACCCAAGCATTAAATTCTGCAAGAGAAGCTCTCCAAGGAAGCCAGTTCTTGGTTTAGCAGATAATACATCATGTGCTAAATCACTCAGGGAAGTGTCACCCAGTTGTTAGAATAAAGAAGGTTTAATTGCTAAATATTGGGCTTTAAAAACCAATCAAGTGTAGAAGGTAACTTTAATTAGACAGAAGAATCAGATAAACAGAGTGTAAAAAGCTTAGTGTTTGAATAGCATGTATCTCACCGTGCCTTTATTCTCCAAGGACGTGGAGTCAAAACAGAGATCAGGCCTCTGCTACCCACTTGGACACAACTAGAAGTAAAGGGGACAAGTATACCACTCCACTCACACCCAGAAACAGTCTTTCATTTATGGGGCTTTTGGATAAGACTCCTTGATCTTGGGAATGCTGAGAAACAAATAACCAGCATCAATTGTGGATCAAGAATCCCAGCCCTGAAGACAATGGGTATCGACTCCTGATTTCCACACGCACACTCAAAAACACAGACTGAAGATTATCAGTTGACTTGCAGTCAATACTGTCTAAACACTTCATCTATCTTGGAAAAAAAATTCAAGACATGTCACAGCCCTTTCGACTCAGGCATCTCAACAACTTTCAGGATCTTGTTCTGTGCCCTCCTGTCTTCCATTGAGTTGAGAATGCCAGGTGACGGAATGCTCACCTTCTTACTTTGTCTTTCACAAAGCTCATTCCCTGAAGCTGTGAAGGTGATGGATTCACCTCAGCGAGTTCATTGTGAAGCCCTTGTGACCCTCACCTACTGGAACAGCTTTGAACTGCATGGCTTGGGCCTCCCACTCACTTGGGTATTTTTAGAACTAAGCATAGAACAAAAATGAACTTTTCAAACAGGAAAGGAATGCAAAGTGCTTAGGGCTGGTTTTCAAAGGGCAAAGCTCATTTTAAAAGACTATTGATTGGGACTAACTGCAACATGACAGGTTCATGTGGGGTCAGGAGCATGCAGGAGGGAGCCAGATGTGGAAAGCTAATCCTTGGACACCCAGCAGAGATCTGAGCACCAACCTCGGCTGAAGTGAATGGTTCATGTTAGCACAACCAGAGGATTGTAGCGGGAACAGATGCCACAAGGAAGAGCCCACGTTGCTCGAGGAAGGTGAGGATGGCGAGAGATTCTTCAAATACATCCAACATCCTTTCCATTGACTAAGTGTTAACCTTATCATCACATGGAAACCTAAGTTCTAATTTTTAAGATCTGTTTCTTGCGTACTCAGCAAAATGTTTTTTGATGACTTTCTAGATGCTTAAGTGTAGTTTGAAGAGCAGGCCAGGTAGGAACTGACTAAAAATATGCCAAGGCAGCCAAGCATCATCTTCAGAAAAGAGAGAACTACCCCACGCTCTGCTCTCCCCCTTTACTCACTCTTAACAAAAGTAATTTCTGTGTATCTACTATGTGTCTGGCAGCCACCAGGGATGAAAGAAACAGAGATGATTCTGATACTACCCCAGGGAGTTCAAGGTGTAATGAAGGACAAACATACATACAAATACTTAAAACACATCCACCTCCTTATGCGACTGAGCACAAATGTAGCAACTTGTTCTGGAGAACACTGCCCTTGTTTTCCATCCCACCTTCTGCCTTGGCAGGGCCAGTCCCTCAAAGAAATATACCCCATCATGTAAGCTTTTGCACAAATCCTGTGTTCCAGAGACAAGTGGAAACCACTCTCTAGGCTTCTTCCAAGCTTACCAATAACTGTAGCACACCAGTCTCCCCACTCTCCCATGGGCCTTCCAGGTCAGAAACCAGGCTCCCACCTCCAGGGAGGAGAGAGAATGTGCCCAAGATCAAGCAGTTGACACGCTAGGCACACTTTTTAGAAACAGATCATCTGCAAAGTGACATGAAATCATTACAATACGCAAAGCAAACAAATAAATTTTCTCATCTATATAAAAATGACACTGCCTACTTATTATGATGGGTGGTGAGCTGTATTGAGTTTTTTCCCTCTCATCTATCCTGTGACCAAAAGGTTGTAAGCCATAGAATATGAGACCCAGCCAGGTTTCTCATGGGCTCCTTCCTCTGTCCCCTATTTCACTCTGCAAAATAGACCTTTGCAGGGCTCTTTGGATTTGTGAATTGCCCACAAGGAGAATTTCTCCTTGACAAGAAGCTGATGGACCCATAGGTGGGTCCACCGATTGACCTGGGTGCAGGCTTCAAAAGCCCAGGAATAGGGTTATTCTTGAAAGAAACACATATAATGAAGTGGAGCAGGATGACAGTTCGAGATAATAACTGATGGGCTTTTTATTCCATATATTTCCTCTTACCTATTGACACCCGCCTTTCCCCATTCACTGCATCAGGAAAGGGTTGACAGTAGTAGAAAAACCAAGAAAAGCAGTTGAAATCTAAGAGCCAAAACTTTTGCTTTGCAAGAGCCTAGGCTTTACAATAGCCTAATACCTGAAAGGTTGGAGGTTTAAACAAGGGATTCAGAAGCTAGCTCACAAGTTACACTCTCGTGCCCTGAAATTAGATTAGGACTATCTGGAATTGTGCCAGAGGTGAACTAGAGAGAGACAAAGAGGCTTGTGGGTCAGACATGAGTTTCTTCATGGGACTCAGTCCAACTCTCTGTCCAATGTCCCCAAGCTGGTCTGCCTACAGCCTGGCCTCAGGATCCCAGCAACCCTTGCATTTTCAGGGACCAGAGGAGTAAAGCATTTTCCTCCCTCCACTGCACTGCCTTTCCTCTCTGTGCCCACCCAGCATGTATTCCCCTCCCCATCCCAGCAGAACCCCCTCCTGGCCTCAGAACAGTTCTGTGCCTGTCACCCTTCCCAGCCTTCGGCAGTCTTCTACGAAAGGAGACCAATTACAGGGACTACTTTTAGGAAGCCAAATGAAAGCCAGGACCTGACTTCCCATCAGCCATCAAGTCGTAACAATTCCAGCAGTTTGGGTTTGACCCAAACCGGTGACCTGCACCGGAGTGAAAGGCTCCAAACACAATTATCGCTCCCCAGAGCAGCCTTCCATGTGCCTTTGCCTCTCACCTCGCCTGTTTGAGAACACAGACAAATGAGCCTTTTTGATGTGTTTATGCCAGTTCTGATCCCCAAGTCCTTACTCACAGACCCTTTTGCAGAGTGCCCTCCAACCACATTCTAGATGGACGTCCTGTGTAAGCCGTTCTCCTCAACATTAACATTACTCAAAACAGCTTTGACATCATCACTCCTGCTGCCTTTGATGGTAGAGGTGTTGGGCTCCATTTCCAGGCTGATTCAAAGAAATCTGAGCCAATGCAAGACATCTGTCATTACTCAACGGCACTGACGTAAAGACAGCTGCTACATTCTAGGCTCCCCATTTTTTCCTGCTGTTTTCTCGGGGATGTGCTTTTCTCTTTTCAGCATCATAATCAATAGTTCATATCAGGCACCACTATGCTAAACTGTCACCTGACATTTAGTTTGGATGTTATTCTCCTGGAAGGAACACAATTTTCTCTCTCTTCAATGCCTGGAATATTGAAAGGGCCTAAGCAACAATGTCCAATTAGGTGTCAAGTCACAGTCTTGCTATAGGACTAAGAAAACAGAACACAGCCTCAGCTGCTCCCAACTCACCACAGACCAATGAAAAGCAAATTCAATAAGTGTCAACTTGTCTCATAACAAAAGCCCATTTATTATTGAGAAAGCAGACACACACAAAATTAGATCAAAGGCCCACTACTTTTCATTCATGATGTACTATCCCTGCTGAGCAACGGTAGATTTTTTTAATGACTAAAAAAATTTTAAATACCCCCAGTTCAACAACAAGAAAGTTTCAGGAGAAATCTCATCTGAGTTTTGCTGCCCCGGGGGATAAGCTGGTTTATAGCTGTTTTATCAAAGAACTTTGAAATATAAAATGCTCCTGAGGGGTTAGAAAGGAAAGAAGAAAAGCACTGTCCTTTAGGGAGACTGAGCACTGTGACATCCTTGTCCTCGCTAGGCTCCTTGGGGACAGTCATCCCTCACGTGTTCACCCCCAGAGACAGAGTCATACAGGAGCAGGTAGGCTAAGCACCCACCTGAGTTCTCCAGGATTCCACTACTTGGTGACCTTGTATAAATGTCAATTTCCTTGGGCTTCAGTTGTCTCATCTGACACACAGGAGCTGGATCCAAGAATATCCAAGAGCTGTTTTAGATTTGAAATTTTATGACCCTTTGATGGAAGAGAGAATGGGAAAGCATAACGTTAGATGTGAGAGAGAGCAAGAGAGAGAGGAAGAAATTAGGGAGTGAGGAGACAGAAAATAGAAAACCAAAAGAGCAGTATAACAGGAAACAGAAGCGTAGACAAAGTGGGGAGGTAAGGACAAAACAAAGATGAGGTCAAAACAACTTTAGTTCTAGTAAACACTAAGGATAATGATGATTTCTATTTATTCAGCACCCACCAGGCTGTATACACATTTTCTCTAATATTCACAACTTTCTGAGGTTGTATTAATATATCCATCTTACAGATGAGGAAACTGAGGTTCAGAGAGGTTTAGAGAATGGTCTAAGTTCACACTGATAATAATTAATTAGACCATGATTGAACCCAAGAACCCAAGCCAGCCATCCCACTATGTTATACTGCCTCCTAAACCATTCTCCCAATTGTTTAGCAAGAGATCCAGTGCTCTCTTCTGCTTTAGTTTATAAAGTGTAGTTCAAGTAGAGGATCTGTGAAGAATCCAAGAAGGCAGCATCTTCAACCAATGCCAGTTTTGAATGTGCCTCTGATGGAGAAAGGAGGGATCAAGGTGAACATGCTCTAAATCATTGACAAGAAGTATCACATTGTAGTGTGAATCCTACTATAGGGAGACGGTGTAGCGAAGAGAGGGACAAGTTAGAAATCAGGAAAACAGGGTCTAGATTCTTGCCACAAATTTCTTGAATGGCTGTGCATGAGCCCGACCTGCCCTACCTCCCTCCAAGAACTGCAGAATACCTGGGTGCACATGTGCTGTTAGGTAAAAAGTGTTGGATACAAGCAAGGGTAGTAAGTGAGGGGAGTGGGGAGATCAGAGCTCTTTCAGCAGAGTACACCAAGGTCCTACAAACTGCAGACACCTGCTCATTGCTTCAGGAAAGTCAGGCAGAGCTTTAAGAAAATTCATGATTAAAAAAAAAAAAAAAAACCTTTCAGTGAAGACAAACTGGTATGTGAGTGAGATTGCTAAAGTCTTTTTCATTTTGTGCAAGACTCAAGCCTGACTCCTGTTAAATAGAAAGCTCCTGAGTACATTTGAAAGATGATTAGATTTACAAAAGTTCCATTTGTCCACAACCTTTCACACAGCCTTGCATTAACAAAGAAGAGTTACACGGGTATGAGTCCATGTGATATGGGAAAACGTGTAAAAGAAGAAGCAAGGCAAATGAATTTGTGCAGGCCGCGAGGCTAAGACCCAGAAAGAAAGCAGATGAGACTAAAAATGAATCCTGCAGCAGAAAAAGGAATTTAGTATGAATGGCAGCCATGAACCACCACTGGCCCCTACTCTGGTCTCCCCATCACCACGTCCCTATGGGTTCTGACTACTCCTTATCTTCCATTCCCTTGATATTAGGAAGCACAGAAAAAGTCCAGAGGAATTTCATCCACCCAGGGAACATTTTAGAGTTGATAGATTTCTTTTTTACCATATGCTGAAAAGGTGTCTGGGACTACATAACCAACTCTGCCCTACACCAAAGAATGGGATCAAAGTCACCAAGGATCCTCTTTGGTACTCTTCTGTAAACATTTATCTCACTAAAGTGAGACTAGAGTCCATGCCTTTATTGAAAGTGTTGGTATATGAAAATATTGGTTAGGCATGGCATGTAAGCATAGTTGTAGAAATGGAAACACATCATCATTTGCTGCAGACATTAAGGATTTCTATGAAGGTAAGAGAGTTTCTTGAAAGCAAGCAGTGATTACAGTCAATAAGAGACGTGCTCCAGAGCCTCTGCCTGGTCTTTAGGCTGTGACCTGTCTTTAAGGACCGCGAATTCAGTTGTCTCAGTTCATCCAACCATCTGATGGTGAAACAGCTGTTTAGATCAAGGAGCCTAGTGATAACTTGCCGAGTGCCTCAGGGATATGGCTCACGACCTGGCCACGTGCCACAGCACCTGACGGGTTTCGAGACAAGAAGGGCTAGAGTGTGTGAGAGGCAGGCAGTGAGGGGATATTCCTGTGGACAAGTGAACGGAATAGACTTCATCAGGGAAGGAAGGAAGAGGTCTAGTTGTTGAAACCAGAGAGGTCTAGACAGATCCCCAGCAGCCTGCCCTGGGAACTGGGAGCATTTTTGTTGCTTGTGTGATGCAGAGGCTGGGGAGAACCGAGGTTGTACAGCGACTCGGGGACTCAGGTGAGACTGAGTGAGACTCAGGTCACAGGCAGGACTGGACAGGACTTCAATCAGACTGGCTTATTGTCAGAAATAATAAAACTGAAAAGGACATGCAGAACTACAGAGCTGAGGGACAACAGTGATCCCAGGTTCCGGGGTCAAGGGGCTTTGGCTTCAGGAGCCAGCAGGCTAAGGAGCTGGAGCCAAGGGACCCACAAGAGCTGTACCTCACAGAAGGCTAAAAAGTAAGAGGAACTGCACTGTCTGATTCAGACACAGCTTTATGTTGTTTGTGTTTCCAGTTCCCCCATCAGGGCCACTTTCTGTAGAGCTGCTTTTTTCTTGGAGGTGAAAGTATGAATAGATTGTTGTTTCTTCCTCCCACCTTCAACTTTAGCCAAGTTTGCAAATAGCTAAATCTAAGAACATGCTCCATACTGGTACACTGTGTGTGTGTGTGAGTGTGTGTGTGTGTGTGTGTGTGCACGATGCTCACATGCACGTGTGCCTGTGTGGAACTGGGTCTAGGTCACTACAATATCCCAGAGCAATGTGAGCATAAAAATTGCTACCATTTATCGAGCACTTACTATGGGCACAGTGAGGAACTCTTGAATCTCTAATCCCTATAATGCCAGAGGATAGGATTTCATTTATTCCTTTACAAGGCTAATGCTGAGCCTCTCCAGTGCTCCCCAGAACAGAGCTTACAATAGAAAATAATATAACACATGAATATAATATCATCACACCTTCCTGTAAAAGGCAAGGTCTAGAAAAGTAATGTCTACACTTAGACAACTAGCCAGACCATTCTACCTGAAATGGCTAAGTCAGCCAACCAACTGATCTGACTGATTTCGTCCAGTGAACTGACTGATTGATTGACTGGCTTGGTGGAATAACACAGTTACTTCAGCATCATGTTGCCCCAGCTTTGCAATGTGTCTCTACTGATGAAATGAAGTGAAAAGCAATGAAATTATTACAGATATTTCCCGTTTCAAAGATGCCAGCCTGGATTGTTAAAACCTCAAGAACTTTTGCCATAAGCCAAACTGTGTGACGTAGAATGAAAAAGGGATGCCATGGAGAGATCCCTAACTGGGTTTGCTTTTGTCCCTGGTTTTGCTTTTTTTTGGTTTTGGTTTTGCTTTTTTTTTTTGTCCCTGGGTTTGCTTTTGTCCACCTAAATCTCAACTCTGGCTACTCGTTAGAATCATCTACAAAGCTTTGAAAACCATTCATGGAGGGAGTTCCCAAAGACACTGATTAAACTGGTCTGGATGGGAACCTGGACAAGGGTACATATTTTTAAAGCTTCCCAGGTGATGATAACAAATAGCCATGATTGAGAATTCTGGATTTTAGTGATATGGTCCCTCTGGGCCTCAGTTTCCTGTTTATTTAACAAGAATTTTGGACCAGGTGATATCTAGGGCCCTGTACAATTCTAAGATTTCTTGTTAATTTTGATCCCATCCCCAGCTGACAGGCAGCTCTGAAAAGACCACTTTCTCTTTGCATAATTCAATTCCCGAATGCCGCCAAGACGGTTGACCTACCACAGAGGGAGGGCGTGTAGGTTAATGAGATCGTATTTGCAAAGTGTTTGGGGCTCTGGGGAAGGAATCTCTAATACATGCAGCTAAAGAATGATTACAGCAACATTAATGTCATTTTTTTTTTTAGGAAGAGTAAACCACAGTTCATAATCCTGCATATGCCATAATTAGACTATCTTGCCTGGATGGAGAGCGGCAGAGTGGAAAGTAGATAAAAGAAGGTCTGCTCTTGTTAAGACTAGATGCCAGGTCAAGCCTTCATAAGACATGTCTATGCAATCACAATTGATATGGACTGGACTTTAATCTATGCAAAGTCCTCTGGTCCCCAAGCACACCCCTGGTAGACTTGTGACCCACGTCTTTGTGGATCTACTTCCATGTAATAGGGACAAAAGATTAATCTTTGGGTCTTTTCCAGGAATAAATAATCATTAGTGGGACTCTATTTCTAAGATGTTACTTCCTTTGCTGTTTTTGACACATTAAAATTAGAAGAGGTGAAATAACCTTCTTTAAGAACTGATTCATTTGACCTGCCCATGCATAGGCTATAGGAACAGAAACAGATCGCAAAGACTCTACAGACCAAGAAAGGCAAATTTGTGTCTGGCTCTACCTCTTACAAACTCCATGACTTCTGGCAAGTCTCTTACTTTCTTCTACCTTTTTTTCTTCTGTTAGATAACACATGAAAAGCACCTAGCAAAATGCCTAGTATAGTTCAATAAATATTTAGTTTCTGATCTCTGTTTCATACATGGGGAACCACTGGTAGATACTATCAGACTTGAAATCAGGGATTTCCAAGTAACAGTCACTCTGCCCCAATGGCACTGAAGGCCTATGGTAAGCCAGATCTTTTGTTTTTCATGGCCCATCTGCAATCTCATTCATTCACCCATTGACTTACATTCAACCAGTTTCTACGTTTTGTCTAATATAGACCCAGAGACAGACTTTGTCATTAATGATCAATTAATAATTGAAATTCTAGGGAACTTGAAACACTCCATTTTAGAGTTCTTTCCAAACAATTGGGATGTACCAAGTGATCTGAAAATTTGTATTACTGTTTAATTTATGAATCAGTAGTTCTGATCATAACATGAACTGATGAAATAAAAATTAACTTGGAATCTTGAAGAAGGCTGGATTCATGTATAGGTTTAACCATTTCAACAAAAACACCAATAGGTTTTCTTTGGAACTCAAAAAAATTATTCTAAAATTCCTCTGTTACAACAAATAGTTTAAACGTTCCGTTCAGTTCAGTGGAACTGAACGGAGACTCAGGAACAGACCCAGGTCTATGTAAGAATTTAATACATGATAAAAAGAGTATCTCAGTTTAGTTGGGAGGGCAGGATTAGTCAATAAATATTGCTGGAGCCATTGGTTAACTATTTGGGAAAAAGTTCATTTGGCATCTCAATCCAAATCATTCACCACATTAAAAGGTAGATAGAATGAAATATGTTTTAAAAAAATCCATAACAAAACTCAGTGGAAATACAAAGTAGTATCTCATGCATCTCTAGAAAAGAAAGGACTTTCTAAGATTAAAAGCAATTTAAAAATTAAAAGAAAAGGGAAGAAAATTTGACAACACGAAATTTTAAAACTGCATAAAAATTATGTAAAAGGCTTTTGAACTGGGAAAATGTACAACAAACAGTGGTTACTCCTGATATCATCCAAATAATTTAGAAAAACACTGAGACTAGTAGGTTAAAAGTTTGTGGACATTAACAAAAAATACACACAAACCTAGAGGCAGGACAGGAATAAAGACGCAGATGTGGAGAATGGACTTGAGGACACGGGGAGGGCGAGGGGTAAGCTGGGACAAAGTGAGAGAGTGGCATGGACATATATACACTACCACATGTAAAATAGATAGCTAGTGGGAAGCAGCCACATAGCACAGGGAGATCAGCTCGGTGCTTTGTGTCCACCTAGAGGGGTGGGATATGGAGGGTGGGAGGGAGACGCAAGAAGGAGGGGATATGGGGATATATGTATACGTATAGCTGATTCACTTTGTGATACAGCAGAAACCAACACACCACTTTAAAGCAATTATACTCCAATAAAGATATTAAAAAAAAATACACACACACACACACAAATTGTTAACAAACATGGAAAATTGTTCAAACTCACTAGTAAGCAAAGAATTGCAATTTAAAATGATTGCATTTTTTCTTTACCTATTAAATTAAAAAATATTTTTAAAGTAATATTCAGTTCTGGCAAGTGTTCAGTGAGATAAGCATTCTTATATACTGCCAGTGGGAGTATAAACTGTTCTGGTAGAGCATTTCTTAAAACTCTCTGAAGGCAAACATAGATAGCCTTTACAATGTTCCTACCTTTTGACCCAGTAATTTAACTTATTGAAATCCATCCCAAGAAAATGATCTGATAAAAGCTTTTTGCATAAGAATACTCATTGCTGCAATCTTTATAGGAAACATAAAATAAACCAGAACAACGAGGAAGCAAACTAGCTGCCTGAAATAAGAAATGACAAAGTAAATTACAGACATCCATAAGATATTATGTAAACTCTAAAAAAGATGTTTATTAAGAGTTTATGTAATGTTAAGTGAAAATATGATCTTAAAAATGTTATATGTAATATATTTTCACTTCTATGTTTAAAATTCCAAAGTAAAGACTGACAGGAAATATTAAGTTGTTAAAAATAATTATTTTTAGTTGGTAGAATTATGGACTATTATTTTATTCTGTATTTTCCATCATTTAAAAAATAATGTATATTATTTTACAATAAAGTTTTATAAACAGAATATAGATGCACATTCCAATTATTACTTTGCAACACTTGAAAAATGGGATTGGGTCTTCAAACTCAGTCATATTTTCTTTCTACCATTCTCTTGCTTCTTAATCTCTATGAAACCCACACACATGGCCTTGAAGGAGGAATAAAAGGATCACTTATTGCAGGCCTGATTTTTCTCTTTTATCCCAGAAGCCAAATGGGAAGACTGCCTCTAAACAGGAAATCTAAGGCATTGTGCAGGAAGAAAAATAGATAAATGCTTGACAAAGGCTCTCTCTGCTGGGGAAGAGCTCCTGGAATGACCAGAAGTTTTGTGATAAAGCATCCAGTCTCCACAGCTGTCTTCCTAATAAACCAGAAGCACATTTACTGTAGCCTGGTGGGTGACGATCAGCAAAACTTACCAAAAAACACAGCACGGATTTCCTCCAAGTGTTAGCAGCCAATTTCACTCTGGGAGGTAAAATTACTGGAACTGATAAGCCAATATTAAGGGACCAAAAAAGCTCCTTAAATATTCCAAAGACCGATTTGAGCCATCAGACTCACATCTGAACAAACGGGAAGATGGCAATCTGGAAATTATAATAAGAATGCATTGATTTTGTACCTCTTCTTCAGTTTCATTATGATCTCTGAGAGTAGGATGGATTAATTTTATGTCATTTTCTCCTAAGCCTCAGAATACTTTCTTTCGGGTCCTGAGATATGAGCAGAAAGCACAGAGGGCCCTGTCTGCTCCAAGCCAGTGGAGACTGCAAACGACTTTGGAGTTGTTTAAATTTGTTCCTTTTCTCCAAGCAACCTGGCTACTCGGCAGCTGTTCATTTCAAAGCTCAGAAAGATGCAGGTGGAGATGCAACTACCCTAAAGGAAACTTGAGGCTGGAGGGGGTGGGGTGTGAAAATGTGCATGATGAATGTCATGGGGTAGGGGGCAGTTGAGCTATCTTTTAATAAGTTATTTTTGTTCATGTAAACGGGTAAGTACAAATAAAATCCTATTTGTTTGGTTTTAGGAGATAGACACAGGGTCATGGTATCTACAACTTACTGTCAAATGGTTCAGTGACAACAACAATAACAAAAAATTATATATAGATGTACATAAATATGTATTGGTCTCTGCCCCCAGTTCCTGGCACAGAACTCCTAAAACGCTTGTAATTTCCTAAATGATAAGAACACTAGGAGCATCTTTTGTTCGAAGGAGGTGACCCTGGGTGGGCTCCTGGATGGCTCCTGAATGGGGGCTGGTCACCAGAAAGACCAAGCCATAATTAGAAGTTTGGAATTTACAGCTTCACCCCGCACCCCCGGCCATCCTCCAGAGAGAAGAGAGGGGCTGGAGATGAGAGTTAACAATTGATAGTGCCTATGTGAGGAAGCCTCTACAAAATTCTAATGGTAGTGGGTTTGGGGAACCTGTGGGTTGGTGAACACATGGAGGTGCTAGGAGAGCAGCACACTCAGAGAGAGTATGGAAGCTCCACGTCCCTCCACACATACCTTGCCCTATGCATCTCTCCATGTGGATGTTCATCTATATCCTTTATCATATCCTTTTATAATAAACTGGCAAATGTAAGCAAGTGTTTCCCTGAGCTCTGTGAGTCGCTCTAGCAAATTAATTGAACCCAAGGAAGGGGTCCCTGGAACCTCCGACCTACAGCCGGTGGATCTGAAGCTCAGGTGATAACCTGGGCTTGCAACTGGTGTCTCAAGTGTGTGTGGGGGCTAAGGGGACTCAGTCTTGTGGGACTGAGCCCTTAACCTGTGGGATCTGATGCTGTCTTCGGGTAGATGGTATCAGAATCGAGTTAAATTATGTTGCAGAGAATTGCTTGGTATGAGGAAAATCCTCCACATATTTGGTGAGAAGTGAAGTGTTCTCTGTGAAGGTAAAAGAGACACACAGGATAAAGAAAGACACAGTAGGTAAGAACTGTGTTTTTCCTTACATAGAAAGGGAAAAAGCTGAGTTTTTCCTTTACAAATACATAAGCATATACATACATGTATGTGTGTATACACAGAAAGAGAGAGAGAATGTAGTAAAATATTGAGAATTGGAAAATCTAACAGAAGTGTATATGGAGATTTATAATAGTATTCTAGCCACCTTTCTTTAGATTTGACCCATTTTTAAAGATTTTTGACATAAATTTAAAAACAATTTAAAAGATTTTAAATTTTAAAACAATTTAAAAACAATTTAAAAGATTTGTTCTGTAACTCTGTTAACAGTGCTGGCTCCACAACTGGGTATACCCACTGTATTCTAACCAGTCCAGATAACTCTGTATTTACTGAACACATTCTCTGCTTTCCCACCTCCATGTGTTGCTCATGCTATCCCCTCCACCAAAAATGCTCTCCTCCTGCTATGATTCATCAATCTTTCATAGATTTTTTTTCACATACTCCTTGAAGCATCCTCTGATCTCTGCCCCTCCATCCCCAATCATATCTGGTTTCTTTCCTTTGAATCTCACTTAAGACCCAGTTGATTAAAGTAGCCTCCTTGGCTTGGAGGTCCCAGAGCACCCCATCCTCCCCACCCCCATCAAATCACTTATTACTCCTTACTGTCACTGCTTGTTTAATTATCTCTCTCCCTTTCTGGATTATAGGCTCCCTGAATGCAGGGACCTTGTCTTTCTCATTCATCAATATATCCCAAATGCTGAGACAAGGCCTGGCATAGAAATACTCACCAAATATTTGTTGAATGAATGAACTACTTATGCACTGGTTCGTTATTTGTCTACTCTTATATTTTAAATCTCCTTAAGATCAGGGACTCTTTCTTACTCATGTCCATAACTATATACAAGGTAAGTGTTCAATAAATACTTGTTGAATTGAAGATTTTAAAAGAGAGGGAAATGTGAGGAGTTTTTCACTTTTACCAAAGGACTAGACTTGTATATTCATGTAGTCACTGACCCAAAAGCTTGAGTCAAGTAAGGCTTTAGCCCTGGCCATCCAAGGGGCACAAAGGGGAAGGCATAAAGGAGTGGGTGGGACCATGTGCAGATGAGAGTGGGTGGTGAGCTTTGGATCTCCCTGGTCAGTAAGCAAGTCTTACAGCTGTGGTAGGGAGGACTACCTAGGAGACCAAGGAGAGCACTGCACTGGAACTGTCATCAAGCACTGATTCAGGAAGGAGGGGGTGAGCACACCTGCCAGTATCATTTACTACATTAGATAATCAGGAAACAAACTCAGAAATCTAAATTCAAAAGGGGAATAACTGCCATCATTTTGGTAATTATAACGCAGCCAAATCTTCTTTTTCTGTGTGCATGTATAAAAGTATTTTGAGTGCTTTATTATGAAATAAGTACCTTCTCCAGCTACCCTCCATTTTGAAATAGCCAAGTACTCTCAGCCATAGGTTCATTCACAGGTACAAATTATCCACATGCATCCCATTGAAAGGAAATCTAAGAAATTAAGAATTATTTTTTATTGCAGCTGGAAATTTATGATTTCAAATATTTCTGGAATGAGAATCATTGGTTGGAAATTAGAAATAATACATAACATAGATTTTGTGTGGGATAGAAAATATGTAGAATTTGGTTTTCCCATCACAAACTACAAATTCCCTGCTCCTAGTGTCCAGGTCTTTCTAGCAAAGGTACTTTCATGTGCATTTAAGGAATAGCGAAGCTCTCGAGAAGTAGGGGATGATCCTTGACCATGTTCTATAAATTGCCACCACATCTAGAACCTGCCGTGCCTCCACAGACATCCAAAGGTAGGATGATAGTAACCCAGACAACTCCACTCATCCTTCAAATCCCATTTAGGTAGAGAAGCTTTTATCCAGCCCCTCAGGACAATGTGCACAGAAAGCTTATTCCTAGAGGGGGAGGGATACTGACTTTTCTGCAGAATTTTCCTGAGAAACAAAAGAGAAAGAATGAGAGCATGGCGAGTGTAGTGGCTGGAACACTGTGTTCCATCAGGGGCCCTGACTCTAGTCCTGCCTCTGAGCTTATTATCTGTGAGAGCTTGAGTTAAGACATTAAGCATTTCTGAGTTTCTGTTTTACCACCTTGAAAATGGGAATATCAAGATTTGCTCACCTCTGTCACAGAGCTACTGTAAGGAATCAGTGAGATGTGGGGATGTGAAAATATCTGAAATCTAAACCTAGCTAGCTGCACCAGCTAGCTGCACCAGCTAACTCTTTTTGGTGTGGCATTTCTCACCAGAAAGATTACAACAGAAGCAATAAAGCTTCCAGAGATCTTCTTTCCATGTTTTTTTCACTTCATTTCTCTTTTGAGTAAAGAAGAAACATTTTCAGAAACTTCTAATTTTAAAAACAAACAAACAAACAAAAAACCTCCTGAGTGATCCACTCAGATCCAGCCAGGGCAGCAAAGAGGATGCTGAAGTGGTTCTGAAAAGGGCTATAGGGAAGAAATGGGTTGGAAAGAATGACCAAGCATCACTTTAAGAACCTTAGAATTCCAGGGTTTTTTAAAAGTTAGAGAATAGTTGGCCAAAAAGAGAAATGGATAAAAAATCATGATAAAAGAAGATCTCAAAATGAGAGACATACTACCGTACTATCATTAACAAATTGCATTTGACTGAACAAGGAGTGCAAAAGTGGATCCCCAAAAGGCATGATGCCAGTGGTCATATATTCATCTATTCATTTATTCACTCAGTGCACCTGCATTCAGAATTTTCTCTGTGCCAGGCACTGTGCAGCCTTTGGGTGCAGAAGAGGACAAAGGCCCTACCTCCAAATAGGGGAGGCAAATAGGCAAAGTAACAACTGTAATTCACTGTGGTACATTCAATCCTCTAAGAATGATGGTGGCCCAGAAAAGGGACACCCACACTGCTTAAAAGTGAGTGATGGGGAGGAACATGGGAGAGGGAGGAAATCCCTCAGAGGAGGTGATGCCCTGACTGAGGCTAAAAAGGGTGAAAGGTGGGGCAGGGAGTTCATGGCCAAGAGACAGCAGGATCAGTCTCTCAGAGAATAAAGACCTAAGGTAGGTCCAGCCACCACCATGCTGGCCAAAGGAAAGGCCCCAGGTTGAGTCAGCCCTTAGCCTTCCTCTGGGCAGACCAATAAATCCTTGCATGTATCTTCATCAATCTAGCAATCCCTGAACCATTCATTCATTTAATTTATATGTTATTTATACCCTGCCTTGTTTTAAAAGCAATCTTAAGATGGTTATATAAAAGCGAGTTGGAAGGAGGAGTTTAGGTCTACACAGAGAATAAGTTGCTGTGGAACAAGATCCCTGTTAGAAGCAGCTGTTCACTGGGGACAGACTGCTCACAGCCCCTTATAACAACCCCCCCCCAAAAAAAACGACACTGGGGTTAAGGGCCCCAGAGCTGTCAGCTGACAACTGGAGAGCTTTCAGAAGGGCCAGGGCCCTGAGGCATTCAGATTTCCCCACAGTGGACTTAACAGCCGATTTTTCTCTTTGAGATCCAAGAAGAGTCCTTTGGCTCAAATCTATCCCATCCACATCCACCACCAAGGAATGCAGGCAGAAGGGAAGAACTACAGCTTCTCCAAGGCTTAGGGTCTCCAGGTCCTGAGCAAGACAATTTGGGGAGCTAACTCACAGCTTAGTCATTTTACAACTCTGATACATGGTAACGGAACAGAGCCTTGCAGCTGAGAGTAGGCATGCTGTTAGCTCCCACAGGCTCACTCTCTCTCTCTGTCTCTGTCTCTCTCTCTCTCTCTCATCTAGATTCAGATGGGTCCTACTCACAGAGCAGAACAACCCTAAGGGCATGCACAGCCTTCTCCTTCCCCAGGGAGGGACAGGTGTTGAAGCAGCCACCCCAGGCTCCCAGGAATCCACAGATAGCAAGATAGGTACAACCTTTAACCCAGAAAAGATCACAGAGTGGAAGGAGACTCCTCTCCCACCTACTTAATGGAGGAAAAGAAAAACTATATGTAATAACCAGTGGGTGGTGTGAGAAATGTCTCCTACCAAGAGTAAGAGAAGAAAACAAGAAACATAGGAAACAATAACCCATTTGCTTTCTCAATTTGCAGTTCCCCTTCATTGCACCTAATTTGAAAAATGCATAGAATTGTTTAAGCTCAATGACTAGTCATCTATCGCTCCATCCCAGAGACTGTTTTGTTAAAAAAAAAAAAAAAAAAAGAGAGTGAGAGCATTCTAGTTGCCACCTGTACTGAGCAACGCTTCAGTTTTCTCATGTTTTTAATGATTGTGAATTCAGCACCAAGACATATAGGTTTTGCCTGCATTGTGCATTGTGTATGCTGTTGCTGTGCTACCTTCAGCCTCCTTTAAGGATCAGAAGACAACACAGCCACCTCAATAGAAACTGGTCTCTATTCCTTGTTTTTGCTTCCTTTTCTTCCTTTAACGTTTTTATTTTTGCTTTCTTTCTTTCTGCTGAATCCCTGTCTGACTTCTTTCTTTTTCCAGGAGGAAAGAAATGTACCTCTCTATTTGCCAGGAGAACACAGACCATTAAAGTTAAAAGAGGCTCTAGAAATCTTCCAGGAACCCATCATTTCATATTGAGGAAACTGAGGCTGAGAAATCACAGCCTGAAGTCACAGTTGTTGATTGAAGAGTCAGCTCTAGGATCCCAGGTCACTTAACTCCTATGTTAGGATTCTTTCTACCACTGCACTGCAATGCAGTTTCAGGGTAAAACTGTTTGGGACATCACAGAATTAACAACTTCTTAACCCCTGGGTCTAGAAGGGCATCAATAATAATGATGACAATAATAATATATTCCAAATCAAAACCTACCTCTAGTTCTATAAGGTAACTGTACTATCAAAGAAAATAGTTGTTTCAAATGTTGATTTGGTTTAAACATCAAAACAAAAGAAAATAAAATCTCCCAGACCAAATTAAGTACAAATATGTTTTGCTCAGTCACATAAGAAACCCATTCATGCCTCCCAAAATAGTCACGCACTTAAGCTCAGTCAAGTATGGAGAGTGAATGAGAGGAGAAGAAAGCTGAATAGTTGATTATAGTGGGCAACTCCATGGTCTTGCCTGTCACTAAAGGGAAACGGGGAGGATCTCCCATAGCCAATTCTGTATTCAGGGGCTGATTATTAAGTTGGCAGATTATGCAGGATCTTTGCTTTTCCCATCTCCCTCTGCCAACATGAGTTTTAAACCATTGTTCTATTCCCTTGTACCTACACTGGAAAGGGGAAAAGAAACAAAACCCTGAAACTAATTTGGTTATCAGTTGGGTTTATAACAACAATGACAAGAGAGGAGGAGGTTGAAAATCAAAAAGAAAGTCCAAGACATATTTTAGACAATTATAGCCATCCTCTCAATACCAAACCCCCAACCATGCATTCTGGTTTAGTCCAGTTTCTCTGTTTCCTTTTGAATGTGCAAATAACCTAAATGGGGTTTTTAAAAAATAAGAGAACTTTTAAAAATAGTTAAGATGTATTCAAAGGAATTCTTTAATTATCTAAATGGCTTGAACTATAATGCAAGTAAGGAATTGCTTTTATTAAATGCCAGGTCTTTTTTTTAAAGCAACCTCAGGGAGATACTCGCTCTCAACAAGCTGTGTCGTTGCCAGCAAAACAAAGTGGCAATTTGGGCAATTGTCCATGTAATTCAGACCAAATTCAGACCATTGCCACAACTCCATTAACGTGAGGTTCTGAACAACTTAGCTCATTAGGCAGCAGACTTGGGCAGGGAGTGGGCCAGAAGAGATCCAGCTCCCACAAGCTAGTATTGAAAAGCTGAATATGGACAAGCAAACCCTTGTTTGTTGACTTCAACTGGTTGTTTAATCATAATTAAATGACCAGCAACTGGTCATTAACTTCTTAAAATAGTAATTGGTCGTTTGCACGAGTCTGCCACCCCACTATCATGTTTGGGGTATTCGTCATAGTCAAGGTGTGGAAAATTGAATAGAGAGTTTCAACGGTCTCTGGCTCTGTTTAGAGATAAAAATAACATTGGGTTGTCAGGGTGCTGGTCTTCACCTTCTTAACCATTAATTCAGGTTGCTGTATGTTTGTTCAGATCCATCAGGTGGAAACTTGTCTTTTTATCCTACTAGGAGAAATAAACTGGCTGCACCAGGGTTGATTCATTCATATAGAATAAACATTGTTTCGGGTTGTCCACAGTGAAATGTAGATTTAAGACAGTGATGCAGCTAGATAATGGGATCCCAAGCTTGGAGGTGGAGGATTGGGGGAGGGGACCCAAACCATTCTGCGGATCTGTGTCTCAGTGAACCACACTGTTCTCCATTTCCCTGCTCATCTCCATGGGCTCGGCCTCAGTGTCCCTTAAAGGCAGCATTTTCAGGGAACAAACAACTTTGAGGAAATTAACCTTCCCCAAGCAACAATGGTAAATAGATAAGTAAGCTGGGAGACATAATATATGTATGCTGAGTATTAGAAGCTGGGTAAGAAACACCAAGTCAATTGTTTTTGAAGACAATTAGACAATACTCAGAGGCAAACCAGGAAAATGAAATCTTTTTTTTTTTCTCATTACTGTATTGCAAATGTAAAAGACTGCCTATCTGTGAAGCCAGCAGTTAGAATATTTTCAGAACAATTATCTCATCCTCCAAAAGCTAACTACTGTATTTACAGATGAATTTCTAAGTGCACATTAAGGGTGCCTGCCTGCTGCCTCTGGCCCCGCAGACAGGTGAGCGGGGCTCACAAGCAGCCAGTGCTCTGCCCCCCTTGATGCCATGTCATTCCACCTGGAACTAAGGAGATCATAGGAACTAAAGAGGGGCTGGGTGTAGGGTATGAATTGGTCCCTGAAGCCTTATATTTCGCCCAGCATTCTTTAGGTCACAAAGGATTTTCATACCATCACCTCACATGCAGCTTGTGACCATGACCATGACCATGAGGTGAGGTAAGTAAAGCCTGGAGGACTGTCCACATTTGTCAGATAAGGCAACAGAAGGTCAGAGAGGTTCTCAAGCTAATAAAAACTTCCTTGCCTGGAGGCAGGGCCCATGGCTCCCACCATACCTCTGGTGCTTTCCATTTGCTGGAGGAAGGCCAGCATTTGGTTTAGGGTACTCACCAGGTGTGAGGGTGCCGCCCATTAGTTCTACTTCTGACTTTTCAGAATATGCCTACCGTCTCTGTTCCTGAGATCCATCACCTATAAAATGAGGCAAGAATAGGGCCAAAATGACTGATTCATGACAACTTTCCCACCACACAAGGAAATCCAGGCCTGGATAGCGAGCTATTTCTCGATGTCTAAGAGAAAGGAAGCAAAAAGAGGGAGCCGCAGAGGAAGGTCTCAAGTTAGATGCTGGTAAAAAGGACAAGCAGGGGTCTTGAAGGAAACGATCTTAGGTCTGTGTTAGACAGTTGTCAGGGAAAACACAGACACACAAACACACACACACACCTCTTCATTAAAGAGATCTCAGACAATTCAATCACCTAAAGCACTTTCAAACCTCACTTGGGAGTGATTCTCAGCAAGGATTACAATCTGTGCAGACCAAAGATGACAATTAAAGCATTATTTTTTTTTAAAAAACCACAAATAGCACTTTGGGTCTTTATGGTGAGTTGTCAGGTGCTACAAAGAGCTCATCTTTCTCATCTCTCCCTTGACAACCTAGAAATATCTGTCACTCTCGCTCCTGTGATACAATAAGAAACAAGGGAGGAGATGAATCTCTCCCCATACGCTCATCTAGGGGAGGCCAAGGGAGGTTGAATGAAAAAGAATGGAAGATAACTGGAGCAGTGTGAGTCTAGTGCTATCGATTTTGCATCTGTCTCAGAGCATTACTCATCGGAATGGCAGCAGCCCTTAGGAAGGGAGCGGAGGCTTCCTTCCGCTAGGGAGGGCTCCGCACTCAAGGGCCCGAGGCATGCCAGGAGCAGGAGCACTGGGCAGAGGGATTCTCAGGGGCTCCTTCCTTGGTCTGCTTCCAGGTTCCAGTAATTTGCTATTTAAGTGTCAGTAGTTTTTAATTAGCATGTGGGAGTTTTTTGAAGGTGCAAAGTGCTGGGTGGGTGGTTCAAGCAAATATCGGCTTAATACAGCCAGTAAGCAAGTAGAAGTGAAAGTGGCAATAGAAACAGTTAATTACAGGATCATTGGGGATAATAGATGGAAGTAATAAAAATCTGGAGTTGAAAGGGAACTAAAGGTTCCTAGTACAGTTTCCCCCAAAGTATAGGATTCATACCACTGTTAGTATGTTAGGATTTTAGATGGGCCAGGGAACGCTGCAGGTGACACAAGGACAAGATATTAAATATCATTAAATTACATTGTGAGAATGCTACTCCTGTTTCAATTCTCTTTTACCCTTTCTGAGTACCTCAAAAACAAAGTCTCAATTGGATGCTACCATGTCTTTAACACTTCTCTAACACTTGTCAAGCTCCCTTTTTAACAGAAAAAGAGCAAGCTTCAGGTGTAGAAACTTTGATTTAGCCAAAGCATCTAGTAAGAATTTAATCTCATTGCTCAGTATTCATTTTAAATATTCTTTCAAGTATTTTCCATATCCATTTACTATAATGACATAAGGTTTCTCCTTTAAACATAAATTTATTGAAGTAAAAAATTAGTCCATTTAAAAAAATATTAAGTACATGTTACACAAATAGGACATGGATGATGCTATCACTCCAGTCACTAATGTGACTGGAGCTCGGAGAACAAGGATGTTGGGCCCAGAGCAGGAAACGGCTTGCCCAACGTGGCACATTTGGTTGGTGTCTTCCACTCCTGCTGCTGGGCCCCTCTGAAGGAGGAGAGAAGGTGAAAGTCAGCCTTGTCCAAAAAGCATGTGGAGCTCAGAGAAGCCACATGACTTCTCTAAAACTCTGGGACCCAGGAGCCTCGGCAGGAGTCAGTCCCTCCTTATCAGGCCAAGAAACGTACAAAGAACAGTCAACTGACCCCCACTGGGTACATCACATGGTGGTGACAGAATTAGTCTCTTTGCCTCATTTTCTTTTCCTTTTCCATCAATTTCCTAGGTCCCTGGAGATAACAAGTGAGCTCAAGCCAGGATGCCTCTCAGATGGAAAAACAGACACGCCCTTATCCTACACTCCCTGGTCCATTCTCCAAGACCCCTGCTGGCCTGAATGCACCACCACAGGAGGTAGTGGCTGCAAAGAATGGTGTTAAGTACAGGATTCTGGGCCTCCAGAGGGCTAATCGCTGCCTTTCCACATGGCAGCCCAGTGTGGCCAGAATACAAAGTGGAAAGCAAAATCCAGCCTCATGCTGCCTGCCATGCATCACATCCATACACAACTGCATCTTGATGGATGCAGAAGACACAACTTTATATGTCTGCCATGGCCCCAGTGACCTTTCAGATCCCTGAGTTAAAGGATCCATTATTCATCTTTATGTACAGCTTCTTATGATAGGTCTACATGATAAAGCCCAGAGACACTGTGATGAAGTAAATAATTTAGCCCCACCCATAATCACCTGCTGTTCTCAAATCCTAAAGCCTTTCCAGGCTTCATCAAACCAATGAGTCCCTTACTGATGATGCCAGGGCAGCATAAACTTTATGCAGAAGCTAAACTGCATCCACTAGCATATGAGTTTTAAAGAAGAATATGGATGAGGGACATTTTCTTATACAAGGCTTTACAAACACAAGAACACACATCCATTTTTTAAATAACAGATACTGTTTTCTGGGCACCTACTATGTGTCACGTGTTATACTTGGAACTTTCACACATTATTTTGTTTAATTCTCCAAATAGCCTTGCAAAGTGGCTCTTAGAATCTCCATTATACCGAGAGTCAGAAATCAGTTAAGTATCTTACAAATGTCACCCCAATGGCAAGTAACAAGGCAGCAAGGCTTTTTAAAATTTTGCTGGAACAAGGGAGGCTATTAAAGAATGAATGGTTGCATGGCAGAGTTGGAATGTGAACTATACTTGCTCTGACTCCATCCATACTCATTCTACTAGACTTCACTACTTCCCTCTCAGTGAGGAAGCTTGGTTTAAGGGCAGGAGAGGGCTGCTTCTTGATGTATTTGCCTAGCACCTTGCTTCCTCAAGGCCTTTATCCTGATGGTAGGGGTGGGTGTGCAGGACATTTGGAAGAGTATATGAAATCCCAATGACACCCACTTAGCATGTTGAGATACAGTCAAAGCATAGGCCTCATGGGGCTCTCGATGTATCTTCTGCTGCCCTGTCCTGAATTCAAATGATTACTTCCCAGAGATATGCATAAAGCCAGAAAATTCCTGAGAGCAACTAGTATTGGCCAGTTGGTTTATGAAGAGAGCAACAAAGTAACTGCTGGATAGTCCAGCCTCATGGAAAAGGACCAGTCTATCTGCAACCAGTTCGTACTGCTTGGGCTTGTATCTGCCCATAGCTTTGGAATCCTCCCAAGTCATTGACTGGAAGAGCTTGACAAGCCCATGGATTTCCTGCTCCAATTTACTCATTACAACTGAGTCTAATGAATACAAATGGACAAAACTTGAAATGTAACACAGACAAAGGAGAAGAGCTATGGTGTCAAGATGGTGGTGTTCTGGGTACAGTTTCTCCTTTACGATTTAAATTAATTAAGATGTCATCATTAAAAAGAATAATGGGTATGTAGTCATATTGTTAAATGTCAAGAAGATGAAGACTGAGAAAAAAACCGTTGTATTTTGTAGTTGGGGGTGACTTGTGTTGAGGGACCTCAGAGAACAATGGGAAGAGGTCAGGAGCAGCGTCAGAAAACAGGTTCTCTCCTCAGTTTCAACACTGACCAGCCTGGCAAATTATGTGAGTCACTTGACAACACTGTCAACTTTCTGAGCCTCAGACCCTAGGCTGATAAAAGGGCAATCACAACACTTATCCTACTATCTCCTGGGCTTTATATTAAGGGTCTGTTATGGACTGAATTGTGTTCCCCCAGAATGTATAGGTTGAAGCCCTAATAGGAGGTAATGGAGATAGAGCCTTTAGGGAGGTAATCAGGTTAAATGAGGGGTCCTACTTTGGTAGGATGGGTTTCCTTATAAGAAAATGAAGAGACACCAGAGATAGCTTTCTCCACACACCCACAGAGGAAAGGCCATGTGAGGACACAGTGAGAAGGTGGTCATCCATAAGCCAGAAAGAGAAGCCTTACCAGAAACCAATCCTGAAGGCACCTTGATTGATTTTGGACTTCCAATTTCCAGAACTGTGAGAAAATACACTCCTGTTGTTTAAATCACTCAGTCTGTGATATTTGTTACAGCAGCTGAGCAGACTCATACAGGGTCCAAAGAGATGAAGTCTTAAAAGAGTTGTAAAATGACACAAAAATGAGGAGCATTCACATAGTCTAAGGCCAGGCTGTGAGGGAGCAAGGGAAAGGTGAAAAGGTAGAAAGGGCACACCTTAACTCCTCCTTTGGAATTTAAGAGCATGATACAGGGGAGTAGCTTGAAGAGGTAGCACAATGGAGAAAGGTTTGGTAGGATGGGGTCAAAATCTTTCCCATAAGTACCTAAAAGAGATGTGGAGATTGCCAACCCATGAGATATTAAAAAATAGTAGTAGTTACACTGCATCATCATGAGGTCGAACCATTTTTTAAGAGAAGAGGATTACACCAAATTTAATAGTCCTTCCAAACTGGATGTTCTCTGGTTCCAAAGGCTATACATAGGTAGAGCTTTCAAATTATCAAGCACATAACTCACTGACAGGGGGTGAGATGGGACTAATTGTTTGCCTCAAACAAGAAATATCCTGTCCTTCTCTTAACACAAGCTTATTTCACACAAGGAGGTAACTCTGAAGCACAAAAGCAACAAAACCAAGGAGAGGATGGTAGATTGTGTTGCAAGATTTGTAATCTCTCTGCTTCTCCATTCCTAGTTCTGATCTGGATTTAAAATTCATGTTATTGGTGATTTTCTTCTCTTCCATCAAGGCTGAATATCTCATTGCAGAAATGAAATCCAAGGTGAGGCACTGAAAAAGAAATTGGGTTTGAATCCCAGGTTACCCACTTACGAGCTGTGTGACCCTGGCAACCCATTTAACTCTTCTGATCCTCAGTTTTCTTACCTATTTCATGAGGTGGATTGAACTTAGGATCTTCAACTACATGACATGCGCAAAGCCAGACCTGCTTCCCACATCCCATGCCCTTAACAGACATAAATAATCAATTCTGGCTCTCATTCCCACTGAGCTCACATACAGACTCAGAATATAGGGCAGCCTCAATCAGTGGATTCAATTTGGTACAAGAAATAACATATATTTACGTTATACCTTCCTAGGTAACAGATGATGTCTAAGTCCTTTCCTTTTCAAGTGTTCCCAGATTCTGTGATGCTAATGTGGCAAAGTGATGGCACAAATAGAGTAAAGTTTTGAAAAAAATGAGTAGAGGATGCAAGGGGAAAGAAACTAAAGGGGGGGGGGTGGGACACAGACAAATATGAAAGATGACAAGGTAAATACCTGTTTTTAAATGACAGTAATTAGGTCCCCCATGCCTCTTTGTGCCTACCAAGTGTTAGCCGGGGGGATGCAGGTGCCTGAAGAAAGGAGAAGGTATGAGACCCAGGTTACAGAACAGTCCACCTTCACCCAATTCTCCTTCACATATGTCACTATGCTTGGACCCACTGAAGCTACACGCAACAAAAAATCAAGTACGCACAAGCAAAACCTGCAGGAGAGGGAAGGGGGGTGTCATGGGTACATTGATAAATGTTTAACAGCCAACTTTGAGGATAAGAGAGGAGATAAGCTCTGATTTGTAGCATTTGCCGATTTCTGTGGTGTAAATACTCCCACCATTGTCAATTTCTAGCTATCAACAAAAAGCTGCTGAACAGGATTTGGAAGAAACGCACATAATTGGCTGTCAGGGGCCTGTGTGAGCTGAACTCCAACATACCCCTGAGGGGAGGAAAACGAAGGGCTAATACCAACCACTGAGTATCTTTTTGCAACACTCCCCCACAAGAATTTCACATTATTATTCCATATACATCCCATTCCTGTTTCATGGGGTTTCAGATTAAATTCCATTTGCCTTCTGTTGAGGAACTGTAACAATACTGGTTTCACCAAAATGGTGCCTGGCTCTAGGAACCAGAAGCCCAATGAAGGACAAAGAATCACTGATTTGTCTCAGCTGATTTAGGCTGACGATGCCACATGAAGGGGAGGGGAGATCTCAACCATCACTACAGACACCATATCTATAGGGAAACCTCAACCCCCAAGGTCCTTCACAGAGTCCACCATGCTCCAATCATTCCTGGCTGTTTTTCCTCCCATAACATCTCCCACCTGGGTTTCTGGCATTCAGCACATATTTATGGGTCACTTATTATGTAACAGGCACTGAGCTGGGAACTCGGGCGACACACACACACACACACGCAGGTGCACGCACACAAATACACAGTCTAGGAGAGGAGACAGACATAAAATACGACAATGAAATAAGTGCAGGAGATTGCTTCAAGATGGTGGAGTAGAAGAATGTGTTCTCACTCCCTCTTGAGAGAGCACCAGAAGCACAACTAACTACTGAGCAATCATCGACAGGGGGACACTGGAATTCACCAAAAAAGATACCCCAAATCCAAAGACAAAGGAGAAGCCGCAATGAGATGGTAGGAGGGGTGTAATCACAATAAAATCAAATCCCATAACTGCTGGATAGGTGACTCACAAACTGGAGAACAATTATACAACAGAAGTCCAGCCACTGGAGTGAAGGTTCTGAGCCCCACATCAGGCTTCCCAACCTGGGGGTATGGCAACGGGAGGAATTCCAGATAATCAGACTTTGAAGGCTAGTGGGATTTGACTGCAGGACTTTGGCAGGACTGGGGGAAACAGAGACTCCACTCTTGAAGGGCAAACACAAAGTAGTGTGCGCATCAGGACCCAGGGGGAAGGAGCAGTGGCCCCATAGAAGACTGAACCAGACCTACCTGCTAGTGTTGGAGGGTCTCCTGCAGAGGTGGGGGGTGGCTGTGGCTCACCACAGGGACAAGGACACTGGCAGCAGAAGTTCTGGGAAGTACTCCTTGGTGTGAGCCCTCCAGAAGTCCACCATTAGCCCCACCAAAGAGCCCGCAGGCTCCAGTGCTGGGTCACCTCAGGCAAAACAACCAACAGGGAGAGAACTCAGACCCACCCATCAGCAGACAAGCAGATTAAAGTTTAACTGAGCTCTCCCCACCAGAGCAACACACAACTCTACCCACCACCAGTCCCTCCCATCAGGAAGCTTGCACAAGCCTCTCAGACAGCCTCATCCACCAGAGGGCAGATAGCAGAAGCAAGAAGAACTACAATCCTGCAGCCAAAAACCACATTCACAGAAAGAGAGACAAAATGAAAAGGCAGAGGACTATGTACCAGATGAAGGAACAAGATAAAAGCACAGAAAAAAAACTAAATGAATCTGAGATAGACAACCTTCCAGAAAAATAATTCAGAGTAATGATAGTGAAGATGATCCAGGACCTAAGAAAAAGAATGGAGGCAAAGACCGAGAAGATGCAAGAAATTTTTAACAAAGACCTAGAAGAATTAAAGAACAAACACCTAGAAGAATTAAAGAACAAACAGAGGTGAACAATACAATAACTGAAATGAAAAATAAACTAGAAGGAATCCATAGCAGAATAACTGAGGCAGAAGAATGGATAAGTGACCTGGAAGACAGAATGGTGGAATTCACTGCCATGGACAGAATAAAGAAAAAAGAATGAAAAGAAATGATGACAGCCTAAGAGACCTCTGGGACAACTTTAAATGCACCAACATTCACATTATAGGGGTCCCAAAAGGAGAGGAGAAAAAGAAAGGACCCGAGAAAATATTTGAAGAGATTATAATCAAAAACTTCCCCAACATGGGAAAGGAAATAGCCACCCAAGTCCAGGAAGCACAGAGAGTCCCAGGCAGGATAAATCCGAGGAGAAACATGCCGAGACACATAGTAATCAAATTGACAAAAATTAAAGACAAAGAAAAAATTATTGAAAGCAACAAGGGAAAAATGACAAATAACATACAAGGGGGGGCTTCCCTGGTGGCGCAGTGGTTGAGAGTCTGCCTGCCAGTGCAGGGGACACGGGTTCGAGCCCTGGTCTGGGAAGATCCCACATGCCGTGGAGCAGCTAGGCCCGTGAGCCACAATTACTGAGCCTGCGTGTCTGGAGCCTGTGCTCCACAACAAGAGAGGCCACGATAGTGAGAGGCCCGTGCACCGCGATGAAGAGTGGCCCCCGCTTGCCACAACTAGAGAAAGCCCTCTCACAGAAATGAAGACCCAACACAGCCATAAATAAATTTAAAAAATTAAAATTAAAAAAAAAAACAAAAACATACAAGGGAACTCCCATAAGGTTAACAGCTGATTTCTCAGCAGAAACTCTACAAGCCAGAAGAGAGTGGCACGATTTATTTGAAGTGATGAAAGGGAAGAACCTACAACCAAGATTACTCTACCCATAAAGGATCTTATTCAGATTTGACAGAGAAATCAAAAGCTTTACAGACAAGCAAAAGCTAAGAGAATTCAGCCCCACCAAACCAGCTCTACAACAAATGCTAAAGGAACGTCTCTAAGTGGGAAACACAAGAGAAGGAAAGGACCTACAAAAACAAACCCCAAACAATTAAAAAAATGGTAATAGGAACATACATATCGATAATTACCCTAAATGTGAATGGATTAAATGTTCCAACCATAAGACACAGGCTCCCTGAATGGATACAAAAACAAGACCCATATATATGCTGTCTACAAGAGACCCACTTCAGGCCTAGGGACACATACAGACTGAAAGTCAGGGGATGGAAAAAGATATTCCATGCAAATGGAAATGTAAAAAAAGCTGGAGTAGCAATACTCATATCAGATAAACTAGACTTTAAAATAAAGAATATTACAAGAGACAAGGAAGGACACTACATAGTGATCAAGCGATCAATCCAAAAAAAAGGTATAACAATTTTAAGTATATATGCACCCAACAGACGAGCACCTCAATACATAAGGCAAATGCTAACAGCTATGAAATAGGAAATCGACAGTAACACAATAATAGCAGGGGACGTTAACACCTCACTTACACTAATGGACAGATCATCCAGACAGAAAATTAATAAGGAAACACAAGCTTTAAATGACACAATAGACCAGATAGACTTAATTCATATTTATACGGCATTCCACCCAAAAACAGCATATTACACTTTCTTCTCAAGTGCACACGGACCATTCTCCAGGATAGATCACATCCTGGGTCACAAATCAAGCCTCGGTAAATTTAAGAAAACTGAACTCATATCAAGCATCTTTTCTGACCACAACACTATGAGATTGGAAATCAATTACAGGGAAAAAAATGTAAAAAACACAAACACATGGAGGCTAAAAAATACGTTACTAAAAAACCAAGAGATCACTGATGAAATCAAAGAGGAAATCAAAAAATACCTAGAGACAAATGACAACAAAAACACGACAATCCAAAACCTATGGTATGCAGCAAAAGCAGTTCTAAGAGGGAAGTTTATAGCAATACAATCCTACCTCAAGAAACAACAAACATCTCAAATAAATAATCTAACCTTACACCTAAAGGAACTACAGAAAGAAGAAAAAAGAAAACCCAAAGTTAGTAGAAGGAAAGAAATCATAAAGATCAGAGCAGAAACAAATGAAATAGAAACAAAGAAAACAATACCAAAGATCAATAAAACTAAAAGCTGGGTCTTTGAGAAGATAAGCAAAATTGATAAACATTTAGCCAGACTCATCAAGAAAAAGAGGGAGAGGACTCAAATCAATACAATTAGAAATGAAAAAGGAGAAGTTACAGTGGACACCGCAGAAATACAAAGCATCATAAGAGACTATCTATGTCAAAAAAATGGACAACCTGGAAGAAATGGACAAATTCTTAGAAAGGTATAACCTTCCAAGACTGAACCAGGAAGAAATAGAAAATATGAACAGACCAATCACAAGTGATGAAATTGAAACTGTGATTAAAAATCTTCCAACAAACAAAAGTCCAGGACCAGATGGCTTCACAGGTGAATTCTATCAAACATTTAGAGAAGAGCTAACACCCATCCTTCTCAAACTCTTCCAAAAAATTGCAGAGGAAGGAACATTCCAGAACTCATTCTACAAGGCCACCATCACCCTGATACCAAAACCAGACAAAGATACTACAAAAAAAGAAATTTACAGACCAATATCACTGATGAATATAGATGTAAAAATCCTCAACAAAATACTAGCAAACAGAATCCAACAACACATTAAAAGGATCATACACCATGATCAAGTGGGATATATCCCAGGGATGCAAGGATTCTTCAATATACGGAATTCAATCAATGTGATACACCATATTAACAAATTGAAGAATAAAAAGCATATGATCATCTCAACAGATGCAGAAAAAGCTTTTGACAAAATTTAACACCCATTTTTGATAAAAACTCTCCAGAAAGTGGGCATAGGGGAAAACTACCTCAACATAATAAAGGCCATAGACGACAAACCCACAGCAAACATCATTCTCAATGGTGAAAGAATGAAAGCACTTCCTCTAACATCAGGAACAAGACAAGGATGTCCACTCTTGCCACTATTATTCAATATAGTTTTGGAAGTCCTAGCCACAGCAATCAGAGAAGAAAAAGAAATAAAAGGAATCCAAATTGGACAAGAAGAAGTTAAACTGTCACTGTTTGCAGATGACATGATAGTCTACATAGATAATCCTAAAGATGCCACCAGAAAACTACTAGAGCTCATCAATGAATTTGGTAAATTGCAGGATGCAAAATCAATGCACAGAAATCTCCCAGATTCCTATACACTAACAACAAAAGATCTGAAAGAGAAATTAAGGAAACAAATCCCATTCACCATTGCAACAAAAAGAATAAAATACCTAGGAATAAACCTACCTAAGGAGGTAAAATACCTGTACTCAGAAAACTATAAGACACTGAGGAAACAAATCAAAGATGATACCAACAGATGGAGAGATATACCATGTTCTTGGATTGGAAGAATCAATATTGTGAAAATGACTACACTACCCAAAGCAGTCTACAGATTCAATGCAATCCCTATCAAATTACCAATGGCATTTTTTACAGAACTAGAGGAAAAAATCTTAAAATTTGTATGGAGACACAAAAGACCCCAAATAGCCAAAGTAATCTTGAGGGAAAAAACAGAGCTAGCGGAATCAGACTCCCTGACTTCAGACTATACTACAAAGCTACAGTAATCAAGACAATATGGTACTGGCACAAGAACAGAAATATAGATCAATGGAACAGGATAGAAAGCCCAAAGATAAACCCAAGCACCTATGTTCAACCAATCTATGACAAAGGAGGCAAGGATATACAATGGATAAAAGACAGTCTCTTCAATAAGTGGTGCTGGGAAAACTGGACAGCTACATGTAAAAGAATGAAATTAGAACGCTCCCTAACACCATACACAAAAATAAACTCAAAATGGATTAACCATCTAAATGTAAGACTGGACACTATAAAACTCTTAGAGGAAAACATAGGAAGAACACTCTTTGACATAAATCACAGCAAGATCTTCTTTGACCCACCTCCTAGAGTAAAGGAAATAAAAACAAAAATAAACAAATGGGACCTAATGGAACTTAAAAGCTTTTGCACAGGGACTTCCCTGGTGGCACTGTGGTTAAGAATCTGCCTGCCAATGCAGGGGATATGGGTTCGAGCCCTGGTCTGGGAATATCCCACATGCCACGGAGCAACTAAGCCTGCGTGTCACAATTACTGAGCCTGCGCTCTAGAGCCCATGAGCCACAACTACTGAGCCCTTGTGCGACAACTACTGAAGCCCATGTGCCTAGAACCCGTGCTCCACAACAAGAGAAGCCACTGCAATGAGAAGCCCGCGCACCGCAATGAAGAGTAGCTCCCGCTCAAGGCAACTAGAGAAAGCCTGCGTGCAGCAATGAAGACCCAACGCAGCCAAAAAAAAAAAAAAAAAAAAAAAAGCTTTTGCACAGCAAAGGAAACTATAAACAAGATGAAAAGGCAACCCTCAGAATGGGAGAAAATATTTGCAAACAAATCAACGGACAAAGGATTATTTTCCAAAATATATAAACAGCTCATGTAGCTCAATATTAGAAAAACAAACAACCCAATCAAAAAATGGGCAGAAGACCCAAATAGACATTTCTTCAAAGAAGACATACAGATGGCCAAGAGGCACCTGAAAAGCTGCTCAACATCACTAATTATTAGAGAAATGCAAATCAAAACTACAATGAGGTATCACCTCACACCAGTTAGAATGAGCATCCCTCAGAAAATCTACCAACAACAAATGCTGGAGAGGGTGTGAAGAAAAGGGAACCCTCTCGCACTGTTGGTGGGAATGTAAATTGATATAGCCACTATGGAGAACAGGATGGAGGTTCCTTAAGAAACTAAAATAGAATTACCATATGACCCAGCAATCCCACTACTGGGCATACATCTAGAGATAACCATAATTTAGAAAGGCACATGCACCCCAGTGTTCATTGCAGCACTATTTACAATAGCCGGGTCATGGAAGCAACCTAAATGCCCATCAAAAGACGAATGGATAAAGAAGATGTGGCACATATATACAAGGGAATATTAGCCATAAAAAGGAACGAAATTGGGTTATTTGTAGAGACGTGGATGGACCTAGAGACTGTCATAGAGAGTGAAGTAAGTCAGAAAGAGAAAAACAAATATTGTATACTAACGCATATATGTGGAACCTAGAAAAATGGTACAGATGAACCCGTTTGCAAGGCAGAAATAGAGTCACAGATGTAGAGGACAAATGTATGGACACCAAGGGGGGAAAGTGGTGGGGGGTGGTGGTGGTGGTGGGATGAATTGGGAGATTGGGATTGACATACATACACTAATATGTATAAAATGGATAACTAACAAGAACCTGCTGTATAAAAAATAAAATTAAATTAAATTTAAAAAAAAGAAATAAAAGGCATATATATCAAAATAAATAAATAAATATATAAATAAATTAATTTAATTAAATTAAAAAAAAAAAAGAAATATCGTGCACAGTGGAGTCTGGTCTCCTTTCCCAGAGTCCATCTTCTATTCAGAAAGTATAAAGTATTAATTGTATGTTATTTATTCAACAATCTCTTTGCCCGTCTACTATAAGCCAGGCTCTCTATTAGGTATAGTGATGGCACAAATAAAGGAGAAATCATCTCTTCTCAGTGCATCTTCTTCTGGTGGGCGTGAAGTAATTGAGCAGGGTCTTGAAAGAAAGTAGAAATGTGCATCCCTGGCAAAGAGATGACAAGCACAGTCACATAGGGGAATATACACATGGCTGTGTGAGGAGCATGAGGTTCTGCCATGGGCTAGTGAGACAAAGATGTGTAGGACACAATCTCTGGCCTGGAGAAGCTCACAATTTGGTGGGAGAGACAGACTTAAGAGTTGCAGTGTGGACCACCCTCACAGAAAAAGTGCTGTTCAAGTTTACACACACACATACATGTACACATGTGCACACTTCTCACTAATGGGCTCATGCTGGTACCATACAGATAATAAAGATGGGGTCAAACTGGTCCTGACTTGAAGATGTGTGCAGTCCTGCCAGGGGACCGAGACTTACATGCGACAAAAGTGAAGTGTGGTACTCTCTTAAGAGGTAATAAACTTCATGGGATTTTAGATTGGAAGATATTATTTCTGGATGAAGATGCAACCAGGAAAGACTTCATAGAGGATGTGATGGAGGACTGAGAAGCATCCCGTAAATCTGGCTGATTCTGAGCACAGCATGTTCATGCCTTCCTCCAGCCAGCATTTGCTGAGCACGTACTAAGTTTCCACACTGTGCCAGATGTCAAAGGAGACACGAAGATGTCTTTTCTGGGGTCCCCCTCCCTCTAGTCAGCATTCTCTTTCTTGTATTTAGGTGAAGGTGCCAATCATCCCTTTCAGTCTGGCCAGCAAGCTTCAAAGAAGGGCACAGCAGAGGTGTCACAAGCTAGAATCTCTGGCACTAAGGACAGAGGTGTAAGAAGAATTAGGGAGTGGATTGAGGAGGAGGGAAGCAGGCTAAGGAAATAAACGTATCGAGGGCTCCAAGGTTGAATACACATTCTTGTTACATCACAAAACAGGGGGGCAATATCTCCCTCAAGACTGTCTATTGAATTCATTACTTAGATGAAAATAGAAGCATAAAAATCAACCTCCTAGAACTTGGTTGTATGTTTCCTCAAAAAACGGAAGGCCCCCTCCCCCTGCACAAATAATGCTCCATTGTAATTTGACAACTTGTTACCTGGACCAATGCTGAACTCTACAACACACCCTTGAAGCATCCACACCTGCCCTGCCTGCCCTGAGTCCCTCATCTAAACTATCTAAGTGTGTTCTCTTTGTGGAATCCTTTAATCCATAATTATGTGGCAAATAGCTATTATACTGCCAGTCCCATAAGCAGCTGCCTGGGAAACCTCCTTCTATAACTCATATCCACAACTAATAGAACTTTAGTGAACTGAATTCTATTAAGTCCGTGGCTGTCATGGCTGAAAGACACTTAAGGAGAGGAAGAAAGAATAAGTTAATGTTTCCGTAACATCTTTTAAGCCTCTCTCCAGAAGTCTGGGCCAAATCTCCCCCACAGTGGTACAAGGGAGGAACAGACGTGCAGCTGACCTCCTAGGGAGTGAGAGCACAGTTTCTGGGCAATGGAAAAAGAAAATGAAACAACATGGAACACTTCAGTATGTGGCAGGCATGGCGCCAAGCACTCTACACAGGTGAACTCAACAACAACCCCAGGAGGGAGGTGTGCTACCATTACCTCATTTTACAGAAGAGGCACTAGTGAGGCTAAGTGATTTGCTCATGTCACACTGTATTTAATGTACGTGGTGGAGCTGTGATTCAGTAGTGCTCTTCCAGGGCCCTTGGGAAGACAGACCACGCCTGTTCTCCAAACCTGCACCTCACCTTTGCTCAGGGGTTAAGAGTCAGACCTACCTGAGCCCCAATCCTGGGTCTGCCTTATTAACTGCATGAACTTGAGCAAGTTACTTAACTTCTCTGAGCCTCAGTTTCCTCCTCTGTGAAATGGGACTAATACCTATGTCATAGGATTGGTGTGAGAATTACATGCAATTAAATGAGCCTGGCAACTATTAAGCTGTCGACACAGGGAAATGTTAGTAGCAGTAGTAGTTGTGTTTGTGTCCCAGACCACAGAATGTCAAGTCTTAGAGACCCTCTAATCCAATCTGGAATGAATAAAATGATAATACATGAGCAGATCCAGCCTTAGTGTTATATGCTTTCTGGTATGTTGCAGGCTACAAGCAGAGAACCATAAAAATCTAGAGTGCTTTGTGACTGTGTCTGGAACCTCAGATATTCCTAGCACAGCAGTCCAAATTAGGGTTAAACCCTACTTCTGTCACTTAACAACTGTGTGACTTTGGGTAAGTTACTTAGGCTTCCTTAGCTTTTGTTTTCTTCTCTGTCAAATGGGGATGATAATAGCCAAACTGCAAGGCTGTGAGGATGAGTCAAAGTTTGTACAGTATTTAACACAGTACCTGCATTTCTTTATAGAATCACCACTGAACACCGCTTAGGAGCATACTTTAAAAAAGGAAGCGCATAGCAAAAACTTTCTGATCTCCAGAACATGTTCAAAAGCTTCTCTCCCACCCAAGGCTAGGGCCTTTGGTGTCAGTCACATGAATGCGGTCACCCCATCCCATATCTCAAATTGGTATCCAAGGTTGCATCCTGCCCCACAGTCTTGTTTATCCCACAGTTTTTTTGTGTGTGTCATTTTCATTTGTTTTTATTTAAATCAGTTGCCAACACTTAAAAACAGCAAGCCTTCATTTCTGGTCCCACATTCCCATAGGGCAAGAGTCTACTTAAGCCTGACCTCTTTCATTGAAGCCAGCTTGTACCATTTTATCAGACTGGGCTTTTTTCATTCTTTCATTTCATTACATAAATTGCCTACACCTATAGGCATTTAAATTTGTAACCCCTTTGGATTCGATTTAAATTTTCTATGTTTCTACGGCTTTTCCTAATTTATTTAAAAATAAAACGGAGCGGGTAGGGACTGTTCATTCAAGTCTTTGAGTGACTCCAGTATTCCTGGTCCACCATCTGTTTAGTTTAAACAGATCTCTTTGGTGGGACCTAGAAGGCAAGGGAGGCACCTGGATACTGCACCAGCCCCCTTCTTGCGCTGGTCCCTCTCTGAGAGAGGAAGTTTGCTCTTGGAAGCCTCTGCTGTTAGATTGTGGAGAGGTCTCTCTGTGGGATTCAGAGAGGAGGCCATGCAGAGTTGCATGGAATCAACTGCTTTAATGAATAATATTAAGGCAGCGATGTCATCATTAATTCATGAAATAAGGATGAAATTAAAGATTGAGGGAACAGGGTGTGGGAGTGGGTTAGTTATGTGCCTCCCTCCCACCTCCTGACCATGCCCCCCCCCCCCAACTTTTGCTTCCTGATACAATCCTGAAAGACTCTGTCCCAAGACTGAGCCTCTGAAGCTCCCATACACACTCTTTCTCCCGGGGTTATGCTGAAATAGCTTGAGGAGTCCACAGAAGTTTAGTTGCCAGCCTGCTCTCAAAGCATCATCAACAATTTGAAAGAAGGCAAATAGCTTTAACCACATTGTACAGAAGAAGAGAGAGAAACACAGACTGGGAAGTAAGTGGATTAAGGCCACACAGCCAACGATATGTGTGTATCTGGACAGACCCTACCTCTTTAGGGTTGAAGGCAGCAGTGAAAACTGTTACTTATTTCTTCAACAAACACATATTGTGAGCCTGCTGTGATTACTGTAGACCCTTTGAGAATATAAATAATTCTTAACACACGGCCCAGGCCTTCTAGTGAGGGAAAGAAGACAAATCCACATGAAACGTTAAGTAATAGATTCATTCATTCAGGCAAGCAAGGAAGAGCAGGGCCATTTACAGACAGACAAGTTCCCCTCTGTGTTGGCTGGGTGGCTCTGAGCAATTCTCTTCCTTTCTCTAACCCTGCTTCCTCTTCTCTAGAGAAGATAAAAATAATCCCTGCCTCTTGGCATTTTTGCATCAATGAGATAGCAACATATCAGAAAGTACTTTGTAAATAATGATGTCCTAATCCAATATCGCTCATTATTGTTAGTAGTGAATACCTACTATGGACAAAAACAACCTGCTTAACAAATGGGAATGTAAGATTAATCAAGAAAGTCTATTCTAAAAGTGATTACTAACCACATCCTACTAAAAAGACTTCATAAGAGAGCAAGCACCAGGAGGAAAGATGCCAACAAGAAGAGCTCTGAGTTCCAAAGAGGGAGGCTACCCAGTGTCAGAAGGAAAACCCTGGCTGTAGGGTTGGTCCCCCAGGTTTGGGGCTGGTGCTGCACCAGCTGACTCTGCTACCTTGAGCAACTGGCTGAGACTCCCTGTGTCTCCCACTTCTCATCTGTAAAATGAGGTTATTTGGATTTAATTATCTGCACGGCTCCTCCCAGCTTGACAGGCTGTGATCTATGGTCTATGAGGGGCTGGGCCTTGAAAGCTGAATCAGATTTCAGTAGAGGAGCGGGAGCTCATAAATAAAGACAAAGGGGCAGAGACAGGAATATACAAGAGAATGGGAATAATAAAAAAACCTGACGTTTATTGAGTGCCTACTTTGGGCCCTGTTTTAAGTGCTTTATGTGTATTAACTCATTAAATCCTCATAACAACCTTAAAAAGTAGAAAAATTATCCTTCCTGTTTAACAAGGGGCAAGATGGAGGCACTGGGAGGGAAAGTAGTAATTTGCCCAAGGTCACACAGCTTAGTAGAGTAAAGCCTGGGATTTGAGCCAGGGTAAGACCCCAGAGCCTACACACACAACACCAAACCACTAGACTAAATTATAGGTCACACAGCACGAATGTGTTGAGGGGATGAGGTGTGAGATGAATACACAATGTGACTGCAAGATGGTACCTTTTCTAGTGATCTTTTCTGCTCCTAAGTCTTAGCAACAGGGCTGGGGCCATGCATTCCACCACTGGTGTGCCCAGCCAACCACTCTGTCCCTCCAGAGTGGACTGCTAGGCCAGAAAAAGTAAAGCCTTCTTAATGGAGACTCAGAAGATAAAGGGTGTTTTGAGGTCACTTGCCCAAACTCCTCTCTATCAATATTTTACTGACTTGAACAAGGAGGCCCAGGGAACTTAAATGTCTTTCCCAAGACTTCATACATTCATTCATTCATTCATACTAAGCATCTAATAAGTGCCTTGTTTTGTAAAAGGCCATGGAGGTGTACGGCTGAGCTAAACACAGATTAAACAAAACTAATAAAGAGAAGCAAGTCCCCTAATGGGGAAATGGAGGTGGTGTTGGGAACTTGGAGCTGGAGAACTTAACTTAGGCCAGGGGACTAGAGGATGCCTTCTACAGGGAGTTAAATTTAAGCTGAGCTCTTAAGGGTGGGTTATCTAATTACAGAGAAAGCAAGGAATGAAACTAGAAACCAAGTGTCCATGGCCAGTCCTCCTCAGGCTTTGTCTTAGAAAGTTAAGGACATGTTTCCTCCCACCATCCAGTATTTCTCTGCAGAGAACAAAAGTGCATTACAGACACCCTCTTGGCACACCAAGCTCCATTGTGCGAGAAGCAGGGAGTAAGACTTGTTACTCCTCTTATTATCTCCTATTACTGTTTGCTTCCATTTTTCCAGGGCTTTGAATTTGTAAAGCAGATAGGAGTTTGATGTGACCTGGATTATACAAACACCTGTGTGGATGTCACTGCTGTCTTCTCTCTCCAAGAGAAATTACTGCAAGTGTGTGTGTTTGAACCAACTTGGTCATTATACCATTTGAGTTCTTCCCTTTTCCGTGGCCTATTTTTAGATTCCTTCTCCCATTTTCTGAGCCCTGTTAGAAGAAGGTTTTCATTTTAATCACGCTCTCTGGGCAGGCCAAATTTAGGCATAATGAAAACAAAAAGTGTCATGCAAAATGCGATGTCAGAGGAAGCCCAACCAGGCGCGTGTACTGCATCCCCAGCACACGCTGGCCAGAACAGCAAGCAGGCTTCCCAGCCTGGGACCTGCTGTTCTCCCCCAAAGCAAGGCAGCCCATTAGCGCTCTGCTCCGAGAATATTCTGTTGAGTAAGTAATGTAGCTCTGAGCTGCTCTGTCCCCAATCCCTTCAGCAGCTCCACAGCAGATGAAGAGTTTGATAATGCCTGGCCTAGCATGGGGTGGCCCTCACCTTGGGGACCCTATGCCACAGCTTCTGCCAAAAGAAATAAGACTAGTCTGGTCCTGGACTGCAGATTTATCCCTAGGGTATTGGTTCTACACACTAGCTGCACATGAGAATCACCTGGAGTGCTTCTAAAAATACTGCTTCCCCAGGAAGACACCCCAGACCAAGTGAATCAGAACCTTTCAGGGTGGAACTTGGGCAGAAGGGTTGTTCTCATTTTTGTTTTCTTTAACATCTCCCTCCTCTACTCTACTCCAGTGATTCTAAAGTCTAGACTGGGTGGAGAAACTCTGTCCCAAAAGAACTGGGAAAGGGGAGGCACATCTTGTCACTCAAAACGTTCCCACCCTCTCCCTGCCCCCATTAGCATCACCTGGGAACCTGTTAAAAATGTAGACTCAGCCCCCAATTGACCTACTGAATCAGAACCTGCATCTTAACAGATTTCCCTGGACTCTGGGAGATGTATACTCACATTACAAATCGAGAAACATTGCCTTATTCCCCTGTTTTGGGGGGAGTTTTTTTGTTTGTTTTTGTTTTTCATTCAAGGCTATGTGTAAAGCCACCAGGACTTATGTCTAAGAGCCCAGATTCAGCAGCCAGACGCTGCTGGGTTCAAAACCATTCTGCTGCTTATTTGACTTTGGATATGTTATATACCCTCTTTGTGTTTCAGTTTCCTCATCTGTAAATGAATTACAGCATTTATTTCACAGAATTGTTGAGTGAAGAAAATTAGTTAACACTGCTTAAAACAGCGCTTGGCTCCTTTTAAGTGTTCTCTGAGTGTTATCAATTATTACCATGAGAGGGATAACTGGGTGAAGCCCTAGACTCCCACCCACCCTGATGTTTTCACATCCCCCTATTGTGTACAGAAAAATTCACTGCCATACCAAACTGATGTTACCAACTGTATGGTAGCACTTATGTCAGGGTATTAGGTAAGGGTTAAAACAAATACATGCAGCATGAGGATGTATGTACCTTTGTTCTTTTTTAACATAATTTTTATTATCATTTTTTATTAAAGTATAGTTGATTTACAATGTTGTACACCTTTGTTCTCTTTTGCTAAAAGGACTTCACTTTGAGAGCTAGCCTCCCCACAGTCAGCAGGGCACTGAAAGATGTTACCAGAAGTGACTGCTTGCTTACGCCATCCACACTCCCTGATGCATGATGCTACCTCAGTGGGCCAGAATGCAATGTGTCTTTCTTGGGGTTGGGTCCCACTGCAGGTGAGGAACGGAAAATTCCAGTGCCCACATTCACTTGGCATGAAGATGGAAAACATATGTCCCTAAGATTGGGTTGCCTTGGGTAACAGGCTGTCCACAAGTTCTCTAATACTCCTTTTTTTTTTTTTTTTTTTTTTTTAGCAACTCACTTGTAATAAATAGAATGTGGTGGAAGTGACAGCATATAACTCACAAATTTAGGTTACAGATCAATTCCTCTGGGGAAGGCAGTTACCATGTCATGAGCTCAGTCAAGTAGCCCTACAGAGAGGTACACATAGTGAGTGACTGAGGCCAAGAATGAGCCATCACGGAAGCAGATCCTCCAGCCCCAGTCAAGCTTTCAGATGACTGCAGCCTTGACCAACAACTTGACTGCAACCTGAGGAGAGACCCTGAGCCTGAACCATACAGCTAAGCCATTTCTGGACACCTGACCCACCAAAACTGTGAGATACAATAAACATTTGTGGCACCAAGTAGAACCCACCTTGTGCTCTTCCACCCACTGGTGCCAGCTCAAGAAGAGGAAAGTTGTGCGAGTCACAGAGGGAGCTCTCCCTGGCCCCACCTTCTGCCATCTCCCACCCTGCTTGGTTTTCATTTTCTCTGTTATTGCACCCCGTCCCCAAGAATCTACCTCTTGGGAAGACTGCGGGAGGACTAGCAGTAATCTGGGTAAATTTATCTTGCATAGGAGATGAAAGTGAAGAAGCCCTGAACTTCAGGACCCTGCAGGCTTCTCAGTAAGAAATTCTGATCCCTGAATTTCCTCAATCCTCCTTCCCTGAAAGGGCCAAGACCAGCCCCCATAAATGAGAATGAAAAAGAAGCCATCACCACCCACAGCCTTGGCCACCCACCCATGATAAAGTACATCCGGAGTGGTCCTGGGGAGCTCAGTTACTCCAGACCACTCAGGTCCCGACATCTTCCCAGCACTAATGGGAAGACCTCTGGAATGCATTTCACAAACCGAATTGTCCTGACCTCTCTCTGTTGTACCCATTCCTCAGACCTTGGGGAATAGAGAGAAACTCAATCTCCTGCTGCCGGTCAGGATTAAGTTTTAGCAAAGGAAAATCAATCTTGTCTAAACCGCTCCTCCCCACAGTCGCCCTCCTAAAGATTAGCACAGAACAGGGGATTTGAGGGCTGATGGGCCACTCCAGGGTGACTATCCTCCATGTTCTCCTGACATTCCTCATGGCCTGTTAGTAAGCAAAATGATCTCAGAAAGCTTCTCAGTCCCTATTTGCTTAGCTTCTAAGCCTCAAATCAGGTCTTCTACAGAAAGAAATAACAAAGATGTCTGGAATTTACACTGTCCTTTTCCCTAAGGAGCCCAAAGGATTTTATGCACATTTTCACAGTAATACAGTAAAGT
Source organism: Balaenoptera acutorostrata (assembly GCF_949987535.1). NCBI lineage: Eukaryota > Metazoa > Chordata > Mammalia > Artiodactyla > Balaenopteridae > Balaenoptera > Balaenoptera acutorostrata. The sequence continues at coordinate 70,474,786 of NC_080075.1, read as the reverse complement.
CATCTCCCAGGCCCTGGATGCCTCCTGATTCAGCCAAGGGAGGAACCAAAGCACAGAAGGGTGAGTGGTTCCATGGCTCCCCACTGCCCAAGGGGTAGATCTGGACTTCCACCTGGTTGGTCTAGAATCTGTTGGCAGTTTACAGGACCTGCTTGGGGTTCTAAAGTGCCAGAGCAATTAGGCAAAGGGAAGACAAAGGCAGAACCAGCTCTCGGCTGGGCGAAGGCAGAGGAAATGGAAACTGGCATAGCTGAATCTGAATTCTGACCGTTTGCTAGGGGCACCATCCTGGCCTCATGCACAGTCAGAAGTCATGTGCTGTTGGCTCAAGAGTTGCCTCACTTCAGCTTGGCAGTGGCTCCAACTGAATGGCTGGTGCCCATCCTGTTCTCTAGGACTTGGGCAATTTGCAAAAACGGACCTGGAGGAAGTTCCTCTACCTCTCTGACCCTCAGCAATGTTCCTCACTCATAAAATGACAAAGAAATTCCTCCCAGCTCTAAAGTTCTAAGAGCTGACAAGTATGAAATCTTTGGAGATATGGCAAGGGATATAGGATTAATAGAATAGGCAGTAGAAGACCTTGATTCTAGTCTTGGCCCACTAGCAGCTGTATGATGTTGGGTGAATCACTTGACTTGGTTTCCTCACCTATAAAATTAGGTGGTTGGTCATATTCTCCCTAAGGTCCCTCCCTGTTTGGCCTCTATCTCTAAATTCAATGATTGTACAATATGTGGAAGGAGCTATAGTACAAAAAGTCTGTTCCAGACATTGACTCTTCTTTGCTTCATCTCTTCATCTGTCCATCCATTCATTCATCACATATGTACTGAATACCTATCACAAGGCCAGGTTCTCTGTTAGTCACTGGGGCACAACAATGAAAAAGATAAGCATGGTTCAGTCCATGTCCTAATGACAGTCAAGGAGGAGAAGGAGGGAACTAAATAAACATCACAAAGTGTGTGTGACGAGCCAGAGGAACAAGGGAACTTGGTACTTCAAGGAATGTAAAGCAATAGGATTGAACAATGAGGTGCAAGGCAGGGAATGGTGGCAGTTGAAGCTGGAGAGTAGGCAGGAGGCAGATCTAAAGGATCAGATACTCCAGCTTAAAGATCATTTCTATTTAAAGGCATTCTAGAAAAGATCACTGAGTGATTTTAAGCATGGTTGTAATGGAAATAGGTTTTTATCTTGAAAAGCTTATTTTATGTTTTATTTTTTAAAAATCACTATTGTGTACCAGGGATTGACTAGATGAAAATAAAGGAATCTATCTAGGATGCCAGTGCAGTGATTCAGACAGGAGATGATTTGAACTTGGACTAGGAAGGAGATGAAGAAACATGGAAGCATCTAAGGAATAGTTACAAGCTAGAAACCAAAAAAACAAGAAAGGGCAGTTAGATGTGGAGGTGGTGGAGCTTGAAGGAGAGGGATTACAAGAAAGACGTTCAGGAGGCTGGGGAACCATTACTAAGGATGCCTGGTGATCCACGGCTTGCTCTTCTGGCTCAAGTAAGTTTTCCTTACACAGCTGCCCTCCCTGAGGCCCTTTCAGGTGACAGATACCCACCTGAGACTGGCCTGCCCTGTGCTGCCCTACCACACCCTCCCCAGAAGCTCTGTCATGGTTGTCTGTTCTGTAGGAAGGACAAAATCACAATAGTTCTACAATCTATATGAACCCTGACTCTCCATCTGGGATAGTAGAAATCCAAGTGCAAAACCCAAACTCTTGGGGGGAAAGGAAGACAGAATGGCTGTGATTTTATAAGACTTTTTTGCATGTGAAAAATCAAGCAAAAACAGAAAATATCCCTGTAGTTTGTGGCATTTGGGGCTTGATTTATCATCAGCTTCCATATATCACCATAACAAAATTCTACAATGAGAATCATCAAAACATTCTGAATTACTACAGTCTCCCCAGTTGATAAAAAACTCTCTTTTTCTCTTTTTTTTCTCTCTCTCTCTGTCTCTTTATGTGTCAGGGTTTAGCATTCACATACTCAATCTTATACAAGCCTCATGCAATATTAAAATGTTTATGCAACCCTTTCTGTGCTTGAAGCAGCAGCAAATGTTCCTGCTGTGCAAGGAATGAGGAGAATAATGTTCTCACACTCTCAGGAGAAAAACCCAACACCAGACCAATGCCTGTCTTGCCCTTCATGATTAATCGGCACAATAAAACAGATCTCGTTCTCCCTGGCTACCTGCCACCTCTTTGGGACCCCAAGTACTGACTGAGCACTGAGGAGAGGGCATCTCCTGGTTTCTTTGCCGTAAGGAACAGAGAACTGGACTGACACTCAGAATGTTTTTAGCTAAGCTCATGGCAGCAAGTCTACAGGCACATGCTATGCTGATATTAGTCAGGTGCCAAACTTTAAAGCATTTAAGGGGGCATGTTAATGGTGCAACATTTCAGAAAGGTTTGCCTTCAGCTGCTGTACTCTTACAGGAGATTGATTTCCAAATATATGAACTCAAATCCAAGTGTTGGAGATTAACAGAGAAATTGGTCTTAATCCAGTATCTTTCAACCATGATCATGAGATTTGTGATGGAGCAAATATTGCTAGAAGGAAAAGAGAGGCTTAGAGATATCAAGTAATGGTCTCAGAACAGCACACAGTTCAGAAGCATCTCTCGTTGTACAGATTTTGTCCAGCACAGGAAAATTAAAATATCAGAGCTGAAAGGGTAGGCCTCTAAGATTATTTTATACGGAAGGAGTCAAGGTCCAGAGAGGCTAAGGAATTTGTTCAAAATCCCTAATTTGTGGTTCACTGTCTAACGCAAAATCCCACTGACCATCTAAGAAGGGGCAAGCCAAACATTTCCAATAGGAAACACACTTGCTCCATGTAGTTTGCTGTAATGATGTGATGTTCTCTAATATACAGGTCTTCTCTGCTTATGAATTGCTATCAAGTAATGAGTGCTTTGCAGAGTTTACCTATTAGAGATGATTTCTGGTTATTATTTCCAGTCCAATTTGTTTAGTGAGCTCTCTTGGCTGAGGGCAGGGTCAGGGACTTAATCGGCAGTCTCAGACTCCATCTGAGGTGATTCAGTGTCCCTTCTGAGAAGCTGGTTCCACAGCCCGAGAAAGCTCCCATCACTGGCTTTGCAAAGGGCCCTGGGATGAAGGGTGGACGCGGCTAAACTAACCCAGCTCTACCCTTAGGGCCTACTGGAGTTGAGCTTGTACATTCTGGTGTCCCTCCCAAGACCAGAGAGCTGGGTGAGAAGCAGTGCAAATGTCCATTTGTAAGATCAGAGAGCAAGAACATCCCTTACCCTCAGTCCTACTGCATGGAGCCTAAGATCATTACCAAGCAAGGCTGTACATGCTTTAGGCTCTTCACAGTTGTTCTGACTACAGTTTATTTAGAGTCAGATTATAGGTCTGCATTTACATGAAGGAGGTGGGCCCACTACTAAGATCATTTCCATTTACAGAAGGAAATACATTATTCATTAGATTAATTCTCAGTGAGTTGTGAACCCATCCTAATACTACTGAGTTCTCATGTTAGAAAAATCCCAGGGTACCAGTGCAAAGCTGACCCAGATTCTCTGAAGCCTGTTGCTGCAAGCTATGAGCGTATATACCTACTCCTCGGCCTGGTATGGCCCTGGTCTGTGAGGCTCTTTCCCCCTCCTGGACTTTGATCTCTCTTCCAGTAGCTACAAGTCTCAGCAAATACTCTGGGCTGATAGGAGCACAGGAGCTGTCAGCCTCTGGGTGAAGATTTGATATTTCTATTAAGTTGACGCCATAATTTGCTGTCTCTCCCAAGGTTTTGCTTTCCAATCTGGGCATCCTTCATCACTCCCTTGGCAAACTGAAGTGGCACGGAGCCACTGGCTGCTGAGAAGTTTAACACTGACTTGGCTTGGATTTGCTGAGACAGAGTGTTTGTGTAGCCTATCACCCCCTCTATTCAATGTGTAGTGGATGTTTTAGTGAGGCTCTTGGCTGTAAATACCTTCAGGAGAACGTTTTTCAGTCATTTCTTTTAATTCTGTGAACAAACACATACTTTGTCCTTCACAAAGACACTGACAGCAAAGACTTCTCTCTCCTTTCAACGTAATTAATCATGCAGGGGGAAAATTCCCAACCTTCAAAGAGTAGGGTTGCTGCTAATGCAGTCTAAGAGAAAAATCACTGGTCGATTTCCAGGATGTGGGCATAACCCAATATGCTCCATAGACAGTCACTACCTCCCCAATCCTAGAAACAGATCTGGGGCTTTCAAAAGAGACTTCAGCTAAGAGAAGTCCTACTGGTGCAAGGTCTTCTCCAGTCCCCAGCCCAGGACTCCTGAGACCTGGCTATTCAAGGTGGTCCAGTAACAGACAGCATCAATATCACCTGGGAGCTTGTTATAAATGCAGAGTCCCACGACTCACCACTGACTTCCTGAATCAGAATCTGCATTTTAACAAGACCCTCAGGAGATCGGTATGTATATTAAACTTTGAGAAGCACAGTTTAGATCTTCCTTCCCCTGTGCCCTTAGGTATGACAACTCCACTACAGGCCGAACTCCTAGTTCCTAATCAGCTCCTCTTCTGTTTTTACTGTTTGCACTGTGACCCATGCTGACCTGTCCCAACACTGTTGACCCAAGTCAGTTTATATTTTTGGCTTCTCATCCCACCCTCATTCTAATTTACAGCTTTTATGGCAGGAGTCTACCAAATACAATGCCTTCCCAAGGTTCAACACCTAATAGTTAGCCTTGGTTATTGATAAAAATCACTTAACCTGTCTAGGCTACAGTTTCCCAAGATGCTAAATGGCCATAAACATATGTGTCACTCTCTATGGGACACACATGCCAGGAGGACAAATGAGGCCATTCATATTTAATAGCACTCATTATTATACGGCAAGTGCAAGGTATTATTTGTGAGCATCTGTCTAAGTTAATGGCTGCTATCTCCTGAACTGGCTAACCATTTTCATTGCATGCTTAATTCTGAGACTGCTAGAAAAGTTGCAGTTTCACAGTGCTCTTCAGCTGGGTAAGGTCTTATCATACAAATATCTCAGTGTACTTAACAGGCTATTTGAAGTAACTCTAGCAACAGGAAAGGAATCTTGAGTTAAGGGTGAATTTTCACTATTATACTGGGAGGTGAGGTCCCCTGCCTGCTTTGTCATCTCTATGGAGATGGACAAGCAAGGGACTGTAATGTGAGACATCTCACTCAACATCATGAAAAGACTGGATTGGAATTTTGGATGCTCAGAAGTTAATTCCACAGGACTCTGGACAAATGATAGGACTGGAGAGGGTAACGCAAGATTATGGGACAAGCAGGCGGTAATTTCAGAAAGCTAACTGTGGAGAGTCCCATCACGTCAGTTTCTGGCAGGAGGTCTCACAAGCAGGAGTATGTCCAAGAAGCAGAGACAGAGCTCAATGTGTCAGAATCAGGGAACTGAGGTGAAGAGAAAGGGGTGGATCTCTCAAGGGGGAAAACAACAGAGCAACAATTAAGAAACCCAAAATTGGTTGTCTATGGAGGGGTGGAATGTATAGAATGAATATGAGAGAGAGGCATGTGCACATAGGGCCTACACAAATGCCCTAGCCCAATTAAAAGGACTTTGTAAACTGCAAAGGGCCATGCAAATGTTCGATATATTATTAAAATTGTCCTAAGATACACATCAGGAATGTGAAACTCCAAAATGCTAGTGAAATTAGATAATGTGTCCAGTAAGGTCACAAATCTGGTAAGGTCAAAACCACTGATTCCCAGCTAATGCTGTCTGGGGACAAGGTGAGAAGAATGCTTCTTACTGACTGAGAGTTCTAATTACATGGTATGTCTATTGTCTACATGGTACCCACCCAGTTAGTAATAAAAAGTGAAAAATTCAGCTGAGTTAGCCAGGTTTTGTGGGCTTGACACAATGCCAAATAGCCAGTCTCATCAATTCTCTCAACTGATTTGACAGGCTATCTTGGGAAATGGGTTGACAGAGCTGGAGGCGGAAAATTCTAGGGGAAGGATCAACTCTAAACAATTAGGGCAAAGCTAACATGTAGAAACTAGATAGAGTGGGAGGCGACAGTAAAGATTTGCCAAAGTTAATAGTGAAGTTGGTTTACACATCAGCTATAATGCCAATATAATGGACATACTGTCAGGTTAAAAATCAAGATGAAGAACTGAGATTTCAACAGGAAATACTCTGTCCAGAAATGTCAACAAATACAAGGGGTGTGAGTGTGGGAAGGGGAGATCACAAAAAAAGGTGGGAAAGAAAAAGAGGGGCATGATTCTATACTCCCGAATTGGCAATTGGTCGCAAACCACTTAACTGCACCAAATTTAGAAGTCTTTCCACATCACTCACACCAAAGCCACAAAGACCAGAGTTCCCCGATCCGCCTTCAGCACTAAATATACCATCAACTACAGCAAGAAAAGCACACACCTTCACTTCAAATCATGGCAGGCAAAATTCCATTTGCTTTACCTTTCAAAAGAGCAGAAAGACAATGTAACTTATTCAGCTCTCTTAGTTAAGAAAAATTTCCCCTTAAGACAAGCTCCCCCAAACCTTGTGATCTAAGCCAAATAAAGAGGCAGCCATCACTCAGGCTGGGTAGTGAGGGGGTAAATCAAGTGGTGACAAGGAAACAAGCAATTGTGACCATGTCTTTTTGTATAGCATGGTAGCCAGCAAATAATAAATAACAACATGAGCTGAAGGCAAATCTTGAAGCTCTATTTTGTTCTAACTTGATTCAGAAGCTGAGAAAGTAGGAGAAATTAGAAATATTTGGGAGAAAAATTCAGTGGCTATACTATGGAGTATATATCAACAGTCAAAACATACTGACATAAGGAAGAAATGGCCTTTCCATGTGAGACTTCAGCAACCACTAGCATTTCTATCCTCAAATAATATTACAGTGCATTTATTCCATGCTATTTTCATAAAAAATAAATTTATGAGTCTTCTTGTTGTATATAACTGAAAATGAAGGTACAGAGCATTTTCTTCCTCCCTTGTGATCACAATAGTGGACCACACCAGTGCTTCACCCAGATCCCCTTGTACGGCCTTCTACTGACTCTGCATGGACCAACCTCCCCTCCCCAACCCTGGCTATGTGTAGGCATAAGAAAACCTAACTCCTTTGCTTTGAGTTGGGAAAACACCAAGGCATAATTTAAACTGCAGAATTCCCCTGTAAAATCAGGTTGCAGCACACCAGCTGAGGGAATTTTGCCTGAGATCAAACTTTAACTTAGTTTCTTCCCTTCCCTATCGTGCTTCCCTCACTCCCTTAGAATTCTCCCCTGGGAGCACTTCTTAGTAAGTCACTTGCATGCTAATTTTTATCTCAGGTTCTGTTTCTGGAGAACCAACCCAAGACAATCAAGTTTTATCAAAGTTCTCTCTGACATTCAGGATAGGCTAAGTTTTACCATGAAAACATGTAACACCCCAAATTTCAGTAGCTTAAAACAAGGATTACTTCTTGTCCATGCTACCTGTCCATTGAGAGTTAAGAAGCTGTCTCTGCTCAACTTAATCAAAGACACAGGTTTACAGAGCCATCATCTTGAACACTGCCAGTTACCATGACATAATGAAAAGAGAAACTGAAAGACTCAGACAGCAATATGTGTTCCCTCAGAATTAACACACATCACTGCTGCTAACAACTCATTGTCCAGAACTAGTTCCATCGCCCCACCCGACCAAAAGCATCCAGGGGTGAACTTTACTAATGTCTTCTATAGTAAATCAGAGCTTAGAACCCTGCTATCTGTTGCCTCTCTATGAAATATGGTTTGCTTTCCATGAGTAGCAATTTATCCCCATAATCTGCTTACAGATACTTTCTCTAAAAGACTCTGTGGTGGGTTTAGAGAAACCAAGAGCTGAAAAATATTGCTACTATTCCAGCTTTCCCATGGGTTGGTAATATATTAGACAATCCATGGTGAGTGCATTAGTTTCTCCATATTCAAAATGAACTAACAAGAATTACTTTGTGTGGTCTTTTACTTGGTCAGGATATATATGGCCTAATGGAAACATATGAAATTACTATTTCAGAAATTGGATAGCAAGCAGCAGAAGACTGTGACCTCTGAGAAAAGGGCAGCAGACGAGATGAGCCATATAACTGACTCAGTTTTCTATCTGGAGGCACTTGTTGTACTGTGGTACAACACGGGGGAGCCCAAACATGATCTTGCTGAGCCCAGGAGACAGGCATTGAGGTTCAGGGGTACTGAGGTGGTTGGAAATTATGTGATATGGTACCAGAAACAAGGGAGCTATACAAAGAAGGTGATCCACAAATCTGCAGAGAAGTCTCCTTTAGTCTTTGGCTGAACACTACACTGTACATATGCAGGGCAGACTTCACAGGGCCAGGAAAATAACATCTACCAAAGAAACAAAAATTAGCAGAGGATAACTCTTCCCTTGTATCCTAGAGATTGTATTTCAATCTAATGAAAATTGCACAGGACTGGGAGACATTAGAGTTCTCACCAACACAGTGGAAAATCCTCAATTAATTCAGTATAGACCTCAGAAAGTCCAGTCCTTAATGGTGGGCCTAAGCTAGCCTTAGGTTAAATGTCTTACCTAGGAAAATTTTAAAATAAGCCTCGAAAGGATTGAACTGATTCAAAAGTAAATTGATTGCCTACCAGAACAAAATTAAACTATCTATCAAGGAAGACAACAAAATCCAGTCAGTCAATGATGTAGCATCAATAATGTCCAGCATACAATAAAAGAATTAGCAGATGGGCAAAAAAAAAGCAAGAAAATGTGATCTATCACCAGGAGAAAAGTCTAGTAGAAACACATTGGAAATGATAGAGAAGAATAAATTAGCAGTCAATGACTTTAAAATAGGTATTATAAATTTGTTCAAAGATTAAAAGGAAAATATAAATTTAATGAGAAAACAAAGGAGAAATAACAATAGAGAAATGGTAAGTGAAAAAAAGAAGCAAACAGCAATTCTAGAAGAGAAAAATACAATGTCCAAAATGAAAATTTCACTGGATGGGCTTAACAACAGATGACACTGCAAAAGAAAAGATCAGTGAATTTGAAACCAGGCAATAGGAACTATCCAAACTAAAAGTAGAGAGAAAGAGAGAAAAAAGGATGACAAGAACAAAATGAACATAGTCTCAGTGATCTATGGGAAAATATTAAGTAGTGTAACATACAGGTAATAGGCCTAACAGAAAGAAAGCCTGGACCAGAAAAAAATGTTTGAAGAAATAATATTTCTTCAATATTATAAAGAAATAATAATAAAGAATAAAATTTTTTGAAAAAACAAAAAATTTTCCAAGTTTGATGGAAAATACAAACTTATAGATATAAGAAGTTCAATGAATTCTAAGCAAGATAAATACAAAGAAGGCTAGATATATCATCATCAAATTGCTAAAAATTAATGATAGAGAGATAAAAGATTTGCATACAGATGTGCATAGGAATTTTATCTATAATAGCTCCAAACTGTAAATAACCCAAATGTCTGTCAACAGGAGAATGTATGAAGAGTTTTTAATATAATTATACAATGGAATACTATTAATCAATAAAAAGGAATAAACTGATACACACAACATTTATGGATTTCACAGATATTATGCTAAATGAAAGAAGCCAGACACAAAAGAATACATATTGTATCATTCCATTTATATGAAGTTCTGGAACAGGCAAAATGAATCTATGTGAAAGAAATATGACTGGTTGCCTATGTAGGAGGGGTTACAGGTAAGGGGAATGAGGGGTCTTTCTGTGGTGATGGTAATGTACATCTTGATAAGGATAAGGGTTATACAGGTACATGCAACTGTCAAAACTAATCTGTACACTAAAGAAATGTGCATTTCTTGGAATATATATTATTTTTCAATAAAATAATTTAAAAGGTAAAAATGAAATCAACAGCTGTATATAAGTGGTCAATAATGTACTTTAACTTTTAAAGTACAAAATACTTCAAAAATATCATTTTACTGGTATCATTTTACCACCCAAAATGACGTCCATATGTGCCTATGGATGCCTGAAATTCCAAGTAATTTACCTTGAAGCTCTATGCCTCTTCAAAAATCAAATGGCCTTTAAATGGGGCCACATTGAAAACCATTTGCACCTTATTATATATTAGTTTCTCAGCTTTTCTAAGAACGTGTTTTGTGGGGATGGCTGAGTCAAATACCACGGGGGTCACAAGAGATAGTTTTTCTTACGTGTTCTAATTTCTCCTCAATAAACATATATTACATATGTATTAAGAAAAATGAATGAAGTTTTTTTAAGTAAATGAAGATCCTGGTTGACTGGGCAGGGTGGGTGGCCCCAGCAAGATGGAAAACTGGCAGAGGAAAAAGTAGCTCAGAATTCCAGAAGACAAATTTCATCATCTTCAAGATTTCAAGTAACTGCCTTCCAATTCAGACCAGCAAAACATTAGGATAATCAAGGCAATTTCCTACACAGAGAGACATGACAAGATATCTTTAAGGAAATTTCAAACTCAGAATGAATAAATTAAAAGTAGATCACAACATGAGCTTTTTGTTCATGGCAAAATGAATGTCTCGCCATTCCCAGCACTCATCACATTCTCTCCTGCTTCCCTACTTTGCCCATATCCCTCCCAGAGGGATGGGCCTTTCACTCCTTTGGAATGACTTTTTCCTTATATTTGCCAATGGAAAATCCTCTTATCCTTTAAGTGTCCCAAGGGTCATTCCCCAAAAGGCCTTCACTGAGTGCTCCCTTCTCTGAACTTCCATGGCTCCCAGTGTCTGTCTTATGAAATCTAGCATAGCTTGGTACTGTGGCTCTCTACAACAATAACGATTCCAATAATAACTACCATGTATTGTGGGTTTACTATACGCTACTAAAATAGTAGCATACTAATTAATAATCAGGTCATGTAATTCCTTCAGCCACTCTTCAAGGTAGATAGCATTAACCTGATTTACACAAGAGGAAACCAAGGCTTAGAAACGCCAAATAACTTGCTCAAGGACAAAGGCAGTCTACTTAGCACATCTAGGATTAGAACCAGGGCTGTCTGACTCCATAGCTTTTGTTCTTAACCACTATACTACCTCCTTGACATCCATGTCTCATTTATCCTAAAACAACAAAAACAAAATTTATCTCTATTTCTATATCACTTACAAATGACAGGCAGAGTGCTACGCTTTCCTTGAAAGGAGGGATCAAGGTTTGCACATCTTTGTATTGCTTCCTGCATCTAACATGGTGTCTGGCAAATAGGTACATCCCAACATATGCTTGAAGGGATGGATAGGTAAGACAAGCCCATTGCAAGACTCTAGTTCTTTCCCTAATTCCAAAAATTGTATTCCTAGAGCATCAAGCAACTGAAATGAATGATTAAATGAACATATAAATGGAAACAAAAGAATCTTAGTTCCTACTTCAAATATAGTCTCAGTATTGGGTATAAATAATGTGGTTTTGCTTAGTCTTTTTTTTTTAACATCTTTATTGGAGTATAATTGCTTTACAATGGTGTGTTAGTTTCTGCTTTATAACAAAGTGAATCAGATATACATATACATATATCCCCATATCTCCTCCCTCTTGCGTCTCCCTCCCACCCTCCCTATCCCACCCCTCTAGGTGGTCACAAAGCACAGAGCTGATCTCCCTGTCCTATGTGGCTACTTCCCACTAGCTATCTATTTTACATTTGGTAGTATATATAAGTCCATGCCACTCTCTCACTTCGTCCCAGATTAACCTTCCCCTTCCCGGAGTCCTCAAGTCCATTCTCTACGTCTGCATCTTTATTCCTGTCCTGCCCCTAGGTTCTTCAGAACCGTTTTATTGGTTTTTTTTAGATTCCATATATATGTGTTAGCATACGGTATTTATTTTTCTCTTTCTGACTTACTTCACTCGGTATGACAGTCTCTAGGCCCATCCACCTCACTACAAATAACTCAGTTTCATTTCTTTTTATGGCTGAGTAATATTCCATTGTATATATGTGACACATCTTCTGTATCCATTCATCTGTCGATGGACACTTAGGTTGCTTCCATGTCCTGGCTATTGTAAATAGAGCTGCAATGAACATTGTGGTACATGACTCTTTTTGAATTATGGTTTTCTCAGGGTATATGCCCAATAGTGGGATTGCTGGATCATATGGTAGTTCTATTTTTACTTTTTTAAGGAACCTCCATACTGTTCTCCATAGTGGCTGTATCAATTTACATTCCCACCAACAGTGCAAGAGGGCTCCCTTTTCTCCACACCCTCTTCAGCATTTATTGTTTGTAGATTTTTTGATGATGGCCATTCTGACTGGTGTGAGGTGATACCTCATTGTAGTTTTGATTTGCATTTCTCTAATGATTAGTGATGTTGAGCATCCTGTCATATGTTTGTTGGCAATCTGTATATCTTCTTTGCAGAAATGCCTGTTTAGGTCTTCTGCCCATTTTTGGATTGGGTTGTTTGTTTTTTTGATATTGAGCTGCATGAGCTGCTTGTAAATTTTGGATATTAATCCTTTGTCAGTTGGTTCATTTTTGCTTAGTCTCTTGAATTCCCTTCCAGTTTTAAGATCTGCAAATCTAGCTCCTGTTCCTCTGCATTTCAGAAATATTACTTTTCTAATTTATTTTCTGTTGAAAGAAGATTACAATGAAAAACAATGGCTATCATGTTGTTTGCATGAGATCTTAAGTTCAGGAAAGAAAGGACTCAAGGCATTCACACATACTATGTCACTAAATTAGGACCATGTAAGTTAGTGCATCTATTAATAGATGAACATTTCTGTGACACACTGCAATAGGCAAAGTACTTCTGTTACACTATCTTATCTGACCTTCACACTTTGGAGTAGGCAAGGAAATTTGTATTACCCCAACTTTACAGATGAAGGAACTGAGACTCAGAGAGGTAAAGTGATTAGCTAGTAAATAAAGTCAAGATCTCAATCTAAGTCTTTTGGCTATAGTTAATGTTATCTTTCACTCTCACCACACGGTGTCTAGCTCATTAATCATCAAAGACAGCATCTCTATTCAAACTATTACTCTACGTGGATAATAGGACCATTTTGTTAGGCCTGTGTTGGGGGACAGAATTAATCCTCTTCCTTAAAGTAAGCCATGTTTTGTCGGATTGGTCCTCAATGTAGTTTTAAGTTATAGTAATATAAGGTTATGCCTTAAAAAGTCTCATAAATACAGACTATCTCAGTATCACCCCATTATTTTCTTTAAGTAGGCAAACTGAGGTCTAGAGAAATTAAGTGATTTTTTTCCCAAGACAACAGTTCACAGAATCAAGTTTTTACATATATCCAGCATACTATATACATACTGTATACAAGCTAATCTAATCTGAGCTCCCTCCTATGTAGCAACTTATTCTATTGCATTCATGGCAGGTACTCCTCCACTTGTACCTTTACCATCTGAATCCAGTTCTATCCATTTGTGTGTTAGGTAAGCATAATAATCACTGCCATTAAGAGTTGAACCTCTCCGGGTGGTGACTTCCACCCAATTTTGCTCAGTATTCTTGAGAGCCCTCTATTGGCCTTCTGGGGAATAGCAGGCAGCCTCTGTTGGCTGTGCTTGGTGATCAGTGAGTCTCAGGGAGCTTTAGTGAACAACCAGCCCAGTCAGTACAGCCCAGCCAGCACTGCTCATTTCAGCGCTATCTGAAACACAAAACAGGGTGAAGAAATCTGTGTTTGCCAAATTGAAACAGGCAGACTTGGCAGTGAAATAGACTTCCATTTTCTCAACTTCCAAAAATATCCATCAAAACTAATTTCTCCAAAAACTAAACTCTGCTCTGAATCAAGGGCTTGTCTGGCCTTTCTTCTGCCACTAACGTTCATTCACCCTCATCCCACCTCCTCCCCACTCTTACCCAGCCATGGTGTACAGTATGATGACATGCAGGTTGTACAGGTCACATACCTCCTAAAACTACTTTCCCTCCCCCTCCTCCCTCCATCCTTCTCTTTTTTTCCTCCTTTCTTCTTACTCTTCTTCCTTCCTTCTTCCCTTTTTCCCTCCCTGCCTCCTCTCCTTCCCTTCTTCCCTCCACCCCTCCAACCCTTTCTCTCTTTATTCCAACAAATTTGTATCGGAAGCTAGAAAGATGACTATGAATTGAAACCTGCCTCAAGGAGTCTATAATTTGAAAGGGAAAACATGATAGGTATATTTATGACAACTTAAAAAATATATGAAGAACCCTAGGAGAGGTTCTATCTAGGCAGACTCTTGTGGTTGCAACGAGTTACCTCAAGTAACAAGGAATTTATTGGAAGTATACCTGAGCATGGGAACTCAAAAAGAGCCCTGTCATCATATTTCAGAAAAAGCAGAAACTGGAGGGTGAATTTGAACTGGTTGGGGGGTGTTTTAGGAGCTCACTGATCATCACTCTAGTGCTCCACCGGGGTGCACAGCTACATCCTGTGTGTCAGTTTTTGTTTTTTGGTTTTTTTCTCACTTAACAATGGACTTTCTCACCCACTACACAGTCACCACTCAACTCTCCAAGGATAAACAATCATGCTTCTGGGTTAGGGGCAGCTGTAGTTAAGGGGCAGTAAGGGCTCTGGACATTTCCAACGGCAATAGGACAGGAGCTGATTACCACCATCCTCCAGGCCTCCACAGCATGGATCAAACACTGGGGAGAGAAGGTGAGGCAGTACTGAGCAGGCAGGGCTCATTTCCATGACAGCAGCTTTGCCAAGTGCTATATTTGTCTGTGTAGTCTCAACAACAAGAGCAGTGTGCCCTGAGCACCTGGGGCTGTGGAAACATCCCTTTCCACACCTAGTTCCATCCAAACTCCTCTCTTACAAGTGGGAAAGTAAGTTGTATCTGGGGAACTATGGGCTCAAAGTCCATAGATATCTGGACTTTGGTGGTGGGATGCTGAGGGGAAGGGAAATCTTTAGCAAATGTTCTAGCATAAAGGGCAAAGTAAATGATAAAGGGGAAGTCCTCTGGCTTCTCACCTCTTGTGAGGCTAGGTTCACAATCTCTCCTCCCCACTGTGAGAAGTCCCCAGGACATGGCTTGACCAAATGTCCAGGGAAGGGTGAACAGGTAAAGATGATTGGGTGAGACTTGAGTAATACTGATATTATGAGGTCCTGTTGGTAGAGAGAAGGGGAATGGGACTGAAGGTGGAAGGCAAGGGCCTTGTCCACTAGAAGGGATCTTAGTGCCCCACGACCACACAGAGTTCGTTTCAACTATGAAATGGAATTACTGGTAGTGAAATTGTGCCATACTTTGCACTCACTCCCACTCAACAGGTACACGCCTACACATACAATTTCCTCCAAGAGTTGTGTGGGTGTGTTTACAACTTCTTAACTCCTGAAGGTGGCTATGCACGTGCTAGAAGAAAGGAGAGAAGGAGATAGAAAAGAAAGAAGAAAAAAGGAAGGAAGGAAGGAACAAACTGCAAATGTCGTTGTGTGGATGGCTACTGATGGATATGGTTATCATACACTCCTACAGCGTAAGGATGGGCAGAGTGAAGTCCAAGTTCTAGGTGTAGATTTAATCATTGAGGGAAATTTACGTTGTAGAGACCTGGCCAACAGCTTTGTAAAGACTTAAGTGTTCACTGATTTACTTAGAGAAGGACAAAACTTCTCACAATTTGTCAGTATGATGGACACGCAAAAAATTGTTACTTATCAAAACCAGAAGCCAACAGAAGCCCTGGGACCATGGAATTTGTTGCCTCGAGATACAGTGCACACTAGTGACCAAAGAGCATCCTCTCATCCCACACACAGTTACCACCAAGCACCTACTGTGTGTCAAGCACATCATTAGGCACCAAAGACCCAGTCTCCGCCCTCATGAAGCTTACTGTCTAGTGGGCAGCCAGACATCAACCAGTTAATTTCACAAAGAGAGGTAAAACTCAGCTATGACGGGTACTTTTGAAAGAAACATCCGCAAGTGTTATGAGAACATAGAATGGATAATCTGATATATAGGACCTGGTAAAGGTCAAGGAAACCTTCTTGAGGAAGTAACCCCTGAACTGCTATCTGAAGGGTAAGAAGGATTAATCTGAGCAACAAGGGAAGAAAGAACATGTTAGGTAGTGGGAACAGCATATGCAAAGGCCCTGTGGAAAGGAGAAGCATGGTGAGCACACGAACCCTCAGCAGGGCAACAGTATGGCTAAATGGGCAGCAAACAGAAGCATAGAGAATGAGTAGTGCCAGATGGGGGTAGTGGGGAGCAGGGACAGATCATGCAGGGCCACGTGTGCCATTTTTTAAAATGTTTTTACTTTATCCCAAGAGCAAAGGGACTCATTTATGGATATTTAAATGGGTACTCAAGAAAAGGTTACTGAACATATTGTAGATAAGCAATGTAAAAATGCTTGTAAACCTCTGATGTTGTAGGTGAAATGTTATTTGAATACATCCTTGTGCTTTTTCTCCAGGATTAAGGTCCATAGCTGTCATTAGATTCCCAAAGGGGTCCACAACCCTCCAAAGGTTAGAACCATTGTCCTGGTTCTTACTGGGAGAGTGGACTGGATGATTTCTTACTAGGGTCCCTTATATTTCTAAGATTCATGAGCGTAAAACCAACCCTGAGTCATCTAAGAGACTGACTAACTAAGGTTCACTGTCACCAGCAGAGAAATTAGAGCTCGAAGTTAGAAAATATGGTTTTGTTGTCACTAGCATCAGTGTATAGCAAAGAATACACTCATCTTCACCCCGATTCCTGCCTCCATGTCTGTGTCTCTCTCTGTCTCTGTCTCTCTCTCCCACAAACACACACACACACACACACATGCTGCCCATCCCAAGGAAAGGCCCCTCATAGGCTGTGGATATCGACCCCTTCAGAACATTGACACTGGAGGTTCCCAGGGCTGTCGTCTAAGGCCCAAGAGCATTTACATAACCAGCTCAGTCAGAGCTACGCTGGGCGGGGGGTAGGGGGGGTGGGGGGGGGATTATGAATACATGTCTACTCACTTCCTCTCTCCAGGCCCTCCCTTGTTCTGCTAGCAAAGTGAAAATATGGCAAGTGGATCAGAGCCAACAAAGGCACAGTTGAAACTCAATGATTCGAGTCGCTGTAGAGGATCATCAGCATGAGCGACCGTGGGCACAAGTGGTGAATCATCCACCCCGGGATCCCAGGGCTGAAGCTACTGATCCCTCAGGCCCACGCAAACCCCAGTTTTTATCTCAGCAGTGATTCCCAAAGGGTGCTCTTTTGTACCTTAATTCTAGGGGATGTTAATAGGAGTTCTGAAAATAAATAAAATTCTATGGTCAAGTAAATTTGAGATACTTTGGATTACAAAAGATGAAAGAGGTGTCTTTGCTGCAAGACTTCCCCAATCCTTTATGGCTTCTTTTCAACCCTAGAGAAGGAAATCTAGTTTATAATTTCCCAAAACTGTTAAAAGACTTTCCCAGAAGACTTTGGTTGAGGAGCATCTCACAACATCTGTGCTCCAAGGCAGATTTGGGGAAATTCGGCTCTCCAAATTCTCTTAAAAGGCCTTGTGTCCTGGTTCATGCCAGGGTTCTCTTTAACACAATGTATAGTCCCTATTTCCCATTCAAGGCTCATATTAAATCCTACCTCATGAAGGAAGACTTTGCCAATGGTCTAGTCTATATTTAGTGCTTGCATACTGGGTCATACATTTTGAGGCCATGATTGTAAGAAATTTAGTTTAGGATTTGGGAATGTGATGTCTTATATTCCATAGTCTGGCCCTGCTAGTCTCATGTTTTATTTTCTCCACAATATTTATCATTATGTAAAATTGCCTTGTTTTTATATATACTTTATATATATATATATATATATATATATATATATATATGCTTATTTATTGTCTTCCCCTCTAGAATATAAGCTCCATGAAAACAAGAACTTGTCTCTTGTATTCATCCATCACCTAGAACCTGGCACATAGTAGGGATATAAATATTTGTTGAATGAATGATTGCTCTCAATGATCTGTTGCTTATAACTTTCGTTCCATAAGAAGTACTGCAATCTGCTTGAAAGCAGAGACTATATGTCAGTGCACTACAGTAGAAAGGGATCCCAGATAAGCGAGAGGAAGCCTGCCACTGTGTCCCCTTAGGGAAGGCTCCTGACTTCTCTGTGCCTCAGGTTCCTCCTTCTGTACAGCAACTCCCATTGTACACCATTGTACACCTAAACCCAACTCAGAGTAAGCACACAAAAGGTCACTGAGTGATTGAATAAATATTTATCACGTCTACTAGATACGCAGTGAGTGCCCAATAAATACTTTTTTTTTTTTTTTAAACTTTTTTTTTTTTTTTTTTTTAATTTATTTACTTATGGCTGTGTTGGGTCTTCGTTTCCGCGCGAGGGCTTCCTCCCGTTGCGGCAAGCGGGGGCCACTCTTCATCGCGGTGCGCGGGCCTCTCACTGCCGCGGCCTCTCTTGTTGCGGAGCACAAGCTCCAGACGCGCAGGCTCAGCAGTTGTGGCTCACGGGCCCAGTCGCTCCGTGGCATGTGGGATCTTCCCGGACCAGGGCTCGAACCCGTGTCCCCTGCATTGGCAGGCAGACTCTCAACCGCTGCGCCACCAGGGAAGCCCAATACTTTTTGAAATAAAATAGTAATACATTTTTTTTTTGTTTATATGGTAAGGGGGATATAATCCTTTGCAAAAGAAATAGGCATTTACTTTAAGCATGAGTGAATTTTACTGGCACATATGTTGATGTCCCAATATTGATGTTGCTCCATATTTAGACTTTCTCAGTCTCCACAGCCTATTCAGTCTATCCTGGTGAATGGCTTCCTTTCTCCACCCATAGCCTTCTGAGTGGTCCAATGCCCACCTCCTCTCCCTGGCATTAAAGGACATTCAACATTGCAATATAGGGATGCCATGTTCCTCTGGAGACTGCCAAAAGTTGGGCAAACTCCTTACTGGGTAGAAGTACTACTTCTACCGGTGGTGGTGGTGGTAGTAGTAGTAGTCATTATCATGATAGTCGTAGACACCACTTACTGAGAGTATATTACATGCCAGCAACTATGTGAAGCTCTTTATATATATATATATCATTTAATCATCATAAGAATTCCAAGAGATAGGTTCTATTATTATGTCCATTTTATAGATGAGGAAATGAAGTTCAGAAAAAAATCATTTGCTCCAGGATTTATAAGCAGGTCATTCTGCCTCTAGAACCAGACTCTTGCTGAGCTATAGAGTTTGTAAATACACGTGAAGGGAATAGGAGGAGAAACAGCTCTGACACCCTTGCCATCTCCTCTGCATGGAAACATGGGAAGAGAAGCCAGGTGGGCCCACCAGCTAAGGCACAGGGAAGAATCTCAGGTTGAATGTGGTTTAGGAATCTCCAAGAGAAGCTCTGGTTGCAGGGGTTCCCTTCCCTCTCTGCGGGGCCTCAGCACTCCCTTATGAATAGTTATCCCCCTTCTGGAGCTGCTTACCACGCAGCTGGCAAAATAGTACTGGGAAAGCTGGGGAGGAGGGGTGGGGAATATGTTGACCAGGACCTCTGGAAGTCTGCTCCTATCCCCCCTGGAGCTGAAACTTTGCCAGTGGCCCAAGGAGCTGAATGAATGATCCAGGAGCCCTGAGGTGCTAGGAAACCAACAGGGGATTTTAATTAAAAGCAACTTGCTAATCAGGTACATACTTAATGTTATAATTACCTGGTGATGACAGCACCATGAAGTACAAGCAAGCAGGAAGTACTGACCAAGCAATTTTAAAAGGTTGGTCTAATGCTCTTCATTTTTCACTATAGCCTAAATTGCGTTTGTGCTTTCAGGGAATAATGAGAAAGACAGAAAGGTGAATGACAACCCAGTTCCAAGCATCCCAGACTGAAAAATAAAAAGAGTGAATTTTCCTCTGAAGCCAGATAATGACATTCGTTCATTCATCAGACTTTACAGAAGAGCTGTTTTGCGCCAGGCACCATGTTCAATGGTGGAAATATGGACTGGTGGGAAGGGGGAGGAGAAAGGGGGGATGAGGAGGAGAAAAGGAGGGAGGAGGAAGAGGGAAGAGAGCAAGACAGGAGGAGGGGCTAGGAGGAAGAAAGAAAGAAGAGGAAGAGGGGGAGGGAGAAAAGGAGTGGAAAAGAAGAAACAGTCTTGCCTTTAGATGAGCTCATTGTCTAATGGGGGAGACAGACTCCTGCCTCCAAAACTATAGGCTCAGCTTAGGAGCCAACTGGATTTAAACCCCTCCATCAGGTGGCAGAGATTTCCAAGTCTCCAAGAAGCGTCCTCTTGGCTGCTGGCAAGACTGGGTATGCAGCTGCCAGGGTCCCTGGGGGATCAGAGGCAGAGGGCATGAGTGTGCCTTAGTCCCCCAGGGATGGGGCAGGAGGAAGCTTTTCTTCCCAGCCAGCTCAGCAATACAGTGGGACTTCAATTCCGAAGTCAGTGCAAAAGGTGAAAATTGCACAGAGTCAAAACTATACTTGAAAATCCCTTAAATTGTCTATAAAGTGCAGCATACGTGCTCTGCTTCATGTTTACCACCTGGTTCAGAAAGGCTTTTTTCACAAGCTGGCTTAAAAACCACTGAGCTAGACTTACAGGGAGGAAGGAAAGGAACATCTCTATGCAGATGATGGGCTTTCAAACCATATGGTCTTCAAGATAATTATCAAATTGCTAGTGGTGAAAGGGGGACGAGTAGAGAATTCTAAACTGTCTCTGCTAGCCTGCAGGGCTTTCTGCATAGCGTTTTAATACCCAGCCTTTAAAACCTTAATAAGTGTTAATGGATTTGTCTGTTGTCCAGAGGGTTCCCTGGGATGGGGAGTGAAGGTTAAGCTCTCAGCTCTGTGGGGAGGGGAGGGAAAGGTTCAGGCAGGTCTGGGCTCTGAATTCCCTGTAGCTGTGATCCCACAACAGGTGCAGGAGGACAAGATGGGGGAGCCTTTCCAAAGGGAGGCCGGTCCTGGGGGTGGTGGGCAGCAGCTGACTCAGGAAGGGAAGCTGAGCTCACAGGAAGTGCAGAAGTAAGGACCACAGAGATTCGACCGCCAGAGAGCCAAGCAGTGGCCAAGTGGTAGAGTCCCTGGAGTGGGCAATATCGACTCAGGCAGCACTTGGTGGATTGACCTGCCACAATATCCTCCTAGAGTTTGTATTCTAAGTACAACCAGGATATGCCTACTCTCCCCACGGTCTCACCTCCTCTGGCAGCCTCCCTGGGCCCCCAGCATTCCCCTCACCCACCCTAGGAGGGTGCTCAGATTGGGCCCCCATCTCCCAGGACCTGCCTGTTCTTTTCCGCCTGCATAAGTATCACCCCTTCTTTGAGGTCCCACCCAAACTCCACCTCCCCTGAGAAGCGGGGGCTCCCACGGCCCTGTCTGGGTGTGGTGCCCTGTCTGCCCTTCCTCCCATGGCACTTCCTGCTGGCTGCACTCATCTGACACCAGCCGTGTGGCAGTGAAGAGCACAGATTAGAGCCCAACCTCCTGGCTTTCAACATTACCCATGACATACTCGTGAGTATGGGCCTGGCACGTGACTTGGGCCAGGCACGCCTCAGCTTTCCATCCACACATGGGGGCAAGAGAAACTACCCCACAGGGCTGTGTAAGAATTATAGGAGGCAAGGGATATAAAACACCTAGTAGGTGCGTGGCACAAGACGAAGTGCTCGACAGACGTTTTCCTTTTTTTCTTTTTTCTAAATTGAAGTATTGTTGATACCTCTGGTGTGAGGTATTATTTTGTTGCATTTTAACCTCACACTGGAAACTACCTACACGCCCATCAACAGTAGAATGAATGAATAAATGGCCATGCATTCACACGATAGACTAGCATACAGCAATGAGAAGGAATAGTCTATGACTACAGGCAATGGTATGGATGGATCTCACACGTGTAACGTTGGGAAGCCAGAAACAAAGAGCACGTAAGGTACAAAAAAAGGACAGTGATTCTCTAGGGGAGGGACGCAGCTGGAAGGGGAATGGCGGGGACAGGGAATTTCAGGGCGCTGCCATGTCCTGCTTCTTGATCATGGTGAGGGTAACAAAGGTGTGTTCATTTGGTAAAATTCTTTATAATGTTAGTTTAAGATCTGTGACTTTTTTCTATGATTAATATAGTTCAATAAAAGGATTTAAAAACAAGTGTGAAGCAGTCAACTATCAGGGATGCCCAAGAGCCTGGGAAAGAGACAGAAAAGATACTCCCAGCGGTGATTGCAGAAAATTCCCTGCTTGAGGCCTCCCAGCAGTGCCCTTGCTCACAACCTCAAGGATGGCTTCATTTGGTGTCAGGATAGTCTAGGGGCTTCCCCTCCCTGGGCCTGGTAGCACAATCTGGTCTCAGCCTGCTCCTCCCAGCATATTTTCCAGCACTTCCCAATGTGAACTGTAAAATCCTGTCAAGGCTGCTCCCTCAGGATACAGGAAGAGTCCTAGCCAATCCTGTCCCTACACCTTCTCTCAGGTCCTCCTTCTCTGCCATGCCAGGCTTGTGCCCACCTCCTCCAGGAAGCCTTGTCTTACTGCCCCCGCACTTCGTTCACTACTTAGTCTGTGGAATCCTACCACGGCCAACCCAGGCCATTAGAGATTTAATGTGAAGATGTCTGGGATGCTTCACTGGGAGCTGTGTGTGTACTTTCATCTGTCTCCTCACCCAGGTTCTCAATCCTTTGAAAGGAGACATCTTTTTCTGCATCCTTTTTATCATGCCTAGCGCAGTGCCAAACACACAATTAGAGGCAAATATATTTCCATGGGTTGGCCCAATAGTTATATTGTCTTTTCCTGAATTAGTGGAAGTTCTAATTAAGACAATTAACTGCCTTATTGGATTGTAAGGAAATGTTCTAAAATTACAATAGCACGTTATTGACCAGAAAAAGCCCTTCCCTGCTCAAAACCCTTTAATGGCTCCCCATTGACCTGAGCATGAACTGCAAAAATCTTTCCCAAGGTTTACAAGGCCCCTTCCACTGGCTGCTCCGTTCACGCCCTTCTCCACTTGCTCTTCCTTTGCTTCTACCACACTGGACTGACTTCAGTTTTTCAAAAGGACCAAGTTCTCTCTTGTACCAGGACCTTCCTCTGCAACAGTATCCTTAACCCCACACTTCCCTCCTCTTTGTCTGACCAAATTCTAATTCTTTCTCAGGTTTCACTGAGCTCATTTTCTCAGGAAGGCCTTCCCTGAATGCCCTGGGTGAACCAGTGGTTCTCAGTCTTGGGCAGGGGTCAGAATCTCCTGGAGGGCTTGTTAAAACACAAGCCCTTAGTCTTTCTGATTCCTTGGGTTTGGGGTGGGACCTGGAAATTTGCATTTTTAACCAGTTCCCAGGTGATTCTGGTCCGGGGACCACACTTTGAGAACCACTGGTCAAGACCAAGTGCCCCACCCCCCTTGTTACAGTCTCCAAGGACACCTCTTCTTGTCCCCTTTACGTCCGTGCTTGCCATTGTTTGTTCAGTGTTTAGCCTCCTCACCAACTATAATTTCCACGAGGGCAGGGGAGTGCCTGAATAAATGAAAACAGAAATCTCATATTTCTATGGCACTTTAATGTTACCAAAGCACCTTCACCTATTGCCTTGTTTGATCTTTAAGATGGTTCTGGGAGAAGGGCAGAGCAGGTAGAGATTGCTCCTGTTCCTCAGATAGACTGGCTGAGATTCGGGATGCTCAGGGACATGCAGAAAAAGGGCAGAGAGGCAGCAAGCAGGAGAATAAGAGCTAAAACCAGCATTGTCTTACATTTCAGCCCAAGGAACTTTTTCATTTTATTACTCTGTTCTGGCCATATCTGCCTGTGGGGGAAGATAGAGAACAGAGCAAAAATTGTTATTGATTTTTCTCTTCTGTTCCCCTAGGTGCTTCTACAGGTATAAGAACTCCAGCCCATTATGTAGTGTTTATCCCATGACCTGTGGCACAAAGTTTGATTCCTTGGAGGGGCATATGCTAAGGTAGCTAAAGTAGCAATGCATTAATAATTCATACACCTTCTTACCTTTCTATGGGCATAACAGCCTTCCACCCAGGTGACAATAAGACAGGCAGATGGGGTGTGTCAGTGCCAAGGCTGTGAACCTTCTCTGCAGTGAAATCTATGTGGCGCCCTAACCTCTCCAGGCTCAAAAATCAGGTTGGCAGCCTCACCCACCATCAGCCAGGCTCACCAAGACGGGCCACCCCAGGTGGTCCAAGGAGTATGACAGTGGCTGTTGCATTCTGCAGCGTGGAGAAGGTCTCTCACACCATGGGACAAATCTCTCAAATCCTAGCTGTAGGAGTCAGTACTGGAGAAGCGGATTTCCCAGCAGAGATTTCCAACAGTTCCGGAATCTTCCTCCACAAATACTCCCCCTGTCCTAAGTCGCTCAGTTACAACTCCTGATGGTACACAACCTAATGGGTGTGTTTGACAGCTAAACTGAGAACAACATAGAGAAAACTCATAAACTAGTGGTTGCTATTATTAAATGGGAGTATAAAACCACCTTTACTGATGCAGGCTTTCAAAAACCACCAGTATGGTTGAGGACTTCAAAACTTATACCTCCAATCCTAACTCCTCCACAGCCTGTCTGATCTCCCCACTTGGATATTTCACAGACATCTCAAATCCAGCATGTTCACAGCTGAACTTTTTGTTTCTCCTCACAAACCAGTCTTCCCCATCTTAGTAAATGACAGCTTGATCTTCCTGTTATTTAAACCAAAAACCCAGGCTTCTTCCTTAATTCTTTACCTTCTCTCACTGGATGCCCAGTCTCTCACAGGTCCTACTTGTCTGACTCCAAACAGTATCTCAGAGCCATCTTGCTCCCCCCACTTGGACCATGCCAGGCCAGCTGCCATCACCTCTTACCTAGTCTGGTCTGGCAGCTTCTCGACCAGCTTCCCAGCTTCCACCTCTGCCCTCCTCCCCATCCATCCTCCATGCAGCCATCTGAGCAGTTTTCTTAACAGGTAAATCAGATTGTGCCATCCTCCCACTTTAAAGCTCTTCAAAGGCTTCCCATCCATTGTACTTGGAATAAAATTTAAACTCGTTCCTACAGCCTGGAGATCAGGCAGGATCAGACCCTGTCTGGCTCCCCAGCCTCTCGGATTCTCCTTCTTCCTTCTGTTTTCTCCTTGTTTGGGGCTCATCTTTCAGACTTGCCAGGCTTCTCCCCACTTCCCAGCCTTTCTATTTACTGTTCCCTCCACCAGGAATGTTCTCCTCTTACCCCCACCCTCCACCCACCCTGAACAGGATGGGTCTTTCTCATCCTTCACAAAACAGTTTTCACAGCCTCAGACCCTTCACTATCTGCACGATCTATATTAACACTCCCTGGGTTCTCTTACTTTTATGGATTAATATGATTTACTTAGTCAGTCACCCATTGTTTGACATTTAGGTTGTTTCCAACTTTAGATTAACAACCCTGGGTTAAACATCCTTGCAATTAAATCTTTGCACGTCCCATGATTATTTTCTTAGAAAAAAGCCCTAATATCTGTACATATTTATTTTATTCAACACACACTGATATACCACATCCTCTGTACCAGGCAATATCCTAAATGTTTTACTAATATGAGTGCCTTGATGTGTGTGCACACTTTTTTACTGTTAAATACACTAGTTTTATTTATATATATTTTTACTTTACGGTGCTAAGAACACTTAACATGAGCTCTACTCTCTTAAAAATTTAAGTGCACAATACAGGATTGCTAGATACAGGCACACTGTCGCCCAGCAGACCTCTAGAACTTATTTATCTTGCCTAATTGAAAATTTTATACCCATTAAACAGCAATTTCCCATTTCCTTTTCCCCCCAGCCCTTGGCATATTCTCTTTTATAGCCCTTTTTCTTTTCCATGTCCTTTATCATATTTTGTAATTACATATTTTATCTGTGACTTTTTTTTTTGGTCTGTCTTCTTTTTTTTAATTTATTTATTTATTTATTTATTTATTTTTGGCTGCATTGGGTCTTCGTTGCTGCACGCAGGCTTCCTCTAGTTGGGGCGAGCGGAGGCTACTCTTTGTTGCGGTGCGCGGGCTGCTCATTGCAGGGGCTTCTCTTGTTGCGGAGCACGGGCTCTAGGTGCTCAGGCTTCGCTAGCTGTGGCATGCGGGCTCCGTAGCTGTGGCTCACGGGCTCTAGAGCACAGGCTCAGTAGTTGTGGCACATGGGCTAAGTTGCTCCATGGCACATGGAATCTTCCCGGACTAGGGCTCGAACCCATCCATGTCCCCGGCATTGGCAGGCGGATTCTTTTTTTTTTTTTTTTTTTTTTTAATTTATTTAATTTATTTATTTATTTTTGGCTGCGTTGGGTCTTTGTTGCTGTGCGCAGGCCTCCTCTAGTTGCGGCGAGCGGGGGCTACTCTTCGTTGTGGTGCACGGGCTTCTCATTGCAGTGGCTTCTCTTGCTGCGGAGCACGGGCTCTAGGCGCGCGGGCTTCAGTAGTTGTGGCATGCGGGCTCAGTAGTTGTGGCTCGCAGGCTCTAGAGCACAGGCTCAGTAGTTGTGGCGTACGGGCTTAGTTGCTCTGCGGCATGTGGGATCTTCCCGGGCCAGGGCTCGAACCCATGTCCCCTGCACTGGCAGGCGGATTCTTAACCACTGTGCCACCAGGGAAGTCCTGGTCTGTCTTCTTGATTGGACTGTGAGGTCTTTGAGGACAGGAACAACCTACCTTATTTTCCACTGTAAACAATGTAATCCACTGTAATCCTGGTGCATGGCACAGGCCTGGCACACAGGGGGACTCAGTAAATATTTATTAAATGAACCAATGAAGGAGCAGGCACCGTGGAAACCCTTAACATACATTATGCCACTTAATCTTCATAGTCACCCTGTAGTAAGGTTATCATTATTTTCTTTCTACACTTGAACATACCAAGGCTCACAGGTTAAGAGACTTACACCTGAATCAGTCTGAGTCTTGAGCTCATGCTGCACGATGCTGAGCCTAAATGGCCAAGTGAGTCATCTCTTTATGCAGTGCCATCCTCATTTCTTGAGAATGACACTGGAAGAGCTACTCCCTTCTTCCTGCTATCAAGAGATTGCTGCCTCATACAGCTGGGAAAATGGAAATATAAAGATAAGAATCTTGATTAATAGGCTCATATATAACCTTTAATTAATTGGTCAATATTTAAGGATTACATCCTTGAACTTCAGGAAAAATCAACAGAACAGCTCCTAAAAATTAATGAGTTGGAATCAACACACTGACAGAAGTCTCCCTGCTTCCCTTAAATAAGTGGTTACAGGAATTTACTAGTCCTGGTTCTCACTTTAGAGCCACCAGGTCAGAGAGGATTGGAGAGATAGAGGCCCTGCCAATTTTGCACATCCATGGCTTTACAGTTCCTAGGCCAATCCTGATGAAAACTAGCCTCTGTTTAGTCTTCCCAACTCTTCAATTATTTCATTGTTTACTTCCCTGTAATTTTTTATGTGTATAGAATCATCACATTTTAACACCAAAAAGTACCCTAAAGATCATGTTTTGTTTCTTTACTGTGTGACCCCATTAATTCAGATGACATTAATTTGAAATCCATGATAATTACATTAACATCGAGTGAGAGGCACTGTGGATCCTTCCAGTTAAAATATGCATATGCTCTTTACTGATACGCCATCTCTTCCCAAGAAAGATGTGAGGAGACTGCCTGATTAATGTATTGAGCTTCTCTGATGGAGGAAGGGGAAAAACAGATGACATGGAGCTGTAGGTTAGGACTCTTTCCTCTGGTGTCAGGAAAACCTGAGGTTGAATTTTGTTTCTACCATCTTCCAGCTATGTGGCCTTGGGCAAGTGACCTAACCCAGCCCCAGCTCTCCCATCTGTAAAGCAGGAAATATCAGTATTAATAGTGTCATTATCATAGAGTTGTTATGAGGAATAAAATAAATGTTGCATGTGGAGTGCTTGGTACATACAGTATCTAGCTCATAGTAAGTGTTTAGAAAATTACTACAGCTACTACTAGTAACGTAAGTTGTCATGGTGAAAGCACCTACTATGTGCCCGGCATTTTACATACGGGACTTCACTTACTTCTCCCCTCACCTCTTGAGATAGGTTTTACATGTGAAGAAGCAGTCTGAGGATGAGTTAGTAATTCGCTCAAGGTCACCAGTTAGTAGGTACAGGAACAGATATCTGAAACCAGATGGTTGTAAATCCACCATCAGGCTGCTTTCACCAAATCACACCTCCCATCAAAGTGGGTAAAGGAGGACTGGTGGTGTCGTCTGTCTATCCTTGATGTGCACAAAAGGCTGAAGGTGTGTGCGGGTGTTACATGGAGGGGACAGGGGTTTCAATTTGTGGAGAAGCATCGTAGGTGGAAGGACCTGTGTCCCTCCTGAGGGCACATAGCTGAGAACTCAACATAAGAAAGAATGTCTAACAAGTGAAGTTCTTGAGTTAGGAGGAGTGCTGAATTAGAAATAAGGTGACCTCCCAGTCTTTTCTGCCTCTAGGATTCTGTAGTAAGTTAGACCGTGGTTCTTAGTTTTACTTTTTAGCTAGGTCATCTTAGCTGTCCTTGTGTAACTGCATGTGCTGGGCAGAGAACTGTGGGGATGGGATCTGGCAAATACAGGACCCTGACCTAGAGGTAGGAAACATCTAGACGGGGTGAATGTGCATCTCTGTGGAATTTAGAACTGGACTCAAAATTATTTACCTTATTTATAAATTACCCAGAGTATGGATGTGCAATGCACTTTCAGAATTTGCAGATGACAGTAAGTTTTTTGGGGGTATTAAATAGGCAAACTGATGAGAAGAAGCCACAAGATCCTCTGAGATTATGTGATTAGGTGGGGAAAGGCAGCAGGGGAGTTTTCTCCAACTTACAGAATTCAGTTCTCAGTTCCCGGTTAAGACCTAGGGAATTCACCTGGGAGTATTTCCAGGATTGGACCCCAAAGGCCTATTTAATGTGTTTCTATAGCCAAAAACATACGAAAGAAAAAGAAAGGAAGAGGAAAAATAAAAACCAAACAGAAGATCCCATTCTGACTATACTGAATCATGGTGCAGTCACCATTGGGCTGTAGCTGAGTGTGGTCTGATCCCTGTTGCTTTAGAAAGCAAAAAATTCACAGGTGGGGAACCAGAGAAGAGAAGTTTCAACTATCAAAGGAACACTGAGGTTACTCTAAAATTCTGGGGATTCTTCAGTCCATATGCAAGAGCACCAAGGGAGGTATGAGTGATATCTACAAAATCATGAATTATAAGAATAAGAGCACTGGAGAAGCTGAAAGCAGAGCTACATTTTGGAAAGGAAGTGGAAACATTCTCTAATTAAGTGAACTGAAAGCCCCATGAAATCTATTGCTCCCAAGAGGCAGAACTGACTGAAAGAATAAATGGTTCAGTTCAACAAATACCACTAAGGATTAGAACTAGGAGTGCTAACATTTTTTTAATTAAACTTTTTATCTTGAGGCAAATGTAGATTCACATGTAGTTGTAAGAAATAATAAGGAAAGATCCTGTTGTGTACCTTTTACCCTGTTTCCCTCAAGGTAATATCCTGCATAACTAACAATAGCACAACCAGGATACTGACAATGATAAAATCCAGCAGTCTTAGTCAGATTTCCCCAGTTTTAATTGTACTCGTGTGTGTATGTACGTGTACGTGTGTGTGTGTTTAGTTCTGTGCAATTTTGTCACATGTGGTAGGTCTTGGATCCACCACCACCAGTCAGGGTACAGAACATTTCCATCACCACAAGGATCTCATGTTGCCCTTTTATAACCACACCCACCTCTCTTTCGCCCCCATCCTCAACACCCAGTAACCACTAATTTGTTCTCCAGCTCTATAATTTTGTCATTTCAATAATGTTACATAAGTGGAATCATAGGAGCTCTAACATTTTATGGATAACAGCATATAATTAAGGATGAGGAACATCCCTTGAGGTAATAATTCAGACCCAAAGTTGAACTACCCCTTTCACAAAGTCTCTCTTATGCACTAACAGTGGGCTACACAGACAATGGGTCTTATGGAGTTGAAATTTCTGACATTCACAGGAGATAGCCACTTTGTTTTATTTAACAACTTGAGTGGATGGGGCAGAATACAGAGGGGCCATGTCCCACTAGAGGGGCCATGCACTGGGACAGGACCCTCCATAGATGATAAGAGGACTGACAAGAAGATGCAGGGTCTGGAGGGTCCAATGTAGACAGCGGTGGTTCAGCAAGTGGTCAGTTCTGGGATAGCAGCCAGGCTGCGCCAAAAAGACCTTGGAGATGAAGTTGGCCTCTGCTCACTCAAGAGACAGACCTATGCGTTAGTGACGTGTGTAAAGAAGGTGGCAAGCAGCTGAAGTTGTTGAAAACAAGCCATTTTCAAGAACTTTAGAAACACTGACTTCACCCATATGTATTAAATAATCAACAGATGGTTCCAAATAAATGGAAGAATCAGGGGCAGGCAGCAAAAAGACAGGGGAGGAGGCCACGGCAGGAAGGACAGAGACTTTGAAATCTTGCCCTTGGGAGCTGTGGTCTGAGGCTTATCCAAAGGAAGAAATTTTTAATGATGGAACTTCTGGTAATGTGACAGATTTTTTTTTTTTTTAAGAAAAGGTAATTTTACTGGTATCTCTCAAATCCCACCATATGGCAACTGCTTGCTCGCTCTTGTTAGGAACTCCCTTGCTCAACCATGAGGATGGGTAATGTCCGGAGGTTCTACCAGCTGGCTAGGGAACAACCAAGGCAGAGGAGAAAAAGAGAAGAAGAATCAAGAAAACAAGGGTAAGATAACAACAGTGATTATTAAGATTTCGTGGTAATAATAATTTATTAACAAAAGCTACACTTAAATTGAACACCTCTTATGTACCAGAGAGTCTGCTAAGGTGTATACTGTTGGCAGCCATGAAAATGCATGGCTCAGATGTCCTGCTACAGGAACACGGTTGACCAGCAGCCTCAGCAGCCACCCCTCTGACTCCGGGAGTCCACAGCAAGGCCATGCTTCTGCCTTGGCAGTTCCCAGCCAATGATGGAGCAAAGCAGTGATACCACTATCAGATTCTGCCAACAAGCAGCTTTGGCTCAAGGGCTCCCCTCTGGCCTGGTCAAATCTTTCTCGGAATGCTTTCCTTCCCCTCTCCTTTGTAGGTGTCAGACCTGCGTCAAGATCTGAAGACCCACCACCTTTTCTGGCTTCCTTTACTTTTTCTTTCAAGGTATTTCTCCCAATAAATCTGTTGCACACCTAATCTTGTCTTGGCATCTGGTTCTCAGAAGACTTGGACAGAAACAATGCTTTATCCCATTTCATAATTATGATAACCCAAGATATAAATACTATTGTCCCCATTTTCCAGATAAGAAAACTGAGACACAGAGCACTTAAGTACTTGTCCAAGATCATTCAGCTAGTTCATGGGAAGAGCTGAGATCCAAACCCATGTGTGTCTGACTCCAGAGTCTGTGTTCTTCCCCCTAGCTACCCACACATGCCAGTCCTCCCTTCATCTGCCACACTGCAGTTATACTGGCCGTATTCCATGTCTTGAACACAACTGGTTCTTCTGCCTTGGGCCTTGACCCACATTGTTTCTTCTATTTGAAATGCTCTTCTCTGGAAGGGCAGGTTCCTTCTCCTCTTTTGGGTCTTGGCAAAGGAGTACTACCTGGCTTCCCAAACTAAGTAGATCCTTTCTGTCTTTCTCTACCTCTGCCCCTGGTTTATTTCCTCTACAACATTCACTTCAATATAAGATTATTTCCATTGCTTTTCTGCACAGTGTTTTTCTCTGTTTCTGCCCCTAGAATTCAAGTCCCATGATATCATGTCTTTCGCTTTCCAGTGCACTGATAAATCCTACTATAGTGCATGGCACATAGTCAATCACTACATACATATGTGCTGAAGAAATGAATGTATTTGCATGGCACTTTCCCATATATATTCTCTCATTTAATGACCAGGGGAAGAGAACACAAAGAAAAGAGGTTAAATCCATTGGATGGGAGAAAAAGATCATGCCACATCTCTATAACAGTCCCAGGTGCCAGGGTGTCTCTAACGATGGAAGAGTTTGCAGCTTGAGAGGACACATCCATCCTGGGAGAAATGACAGCGTTTTTCCTAGAAGAGATGTGTATAGAGCCAGCAGTTCATGTGAGTCACATCGTGATGACAAACACCTACCATCCTCAACCCTGAAGGACACTGGAGATCAAGCAGGGTGATATCCATCAAAGGTGTCAGAGATGTCAGCCAGGTTCTCTCAGCCACACTCTGGCCTGATGCTACTGAGTTGAATGGGTTTGCCCCTGTCAATCCAGGGCAGAACTTACCTGCAGGCAATTAAATTAGCAGAGCTGGTGGCTGACTCAATGACATCTTCCCAACATGGCCATGACCTCTCTGCCACCCTAAAATGACCTTCTCAGGGCACGTTCACTCAATGGAACTGCTGCTTAGCCCCCACTTTGCTGGCCAGAACTATTTCAAAATAGTGGGATTAGAGTTAGGGTTTCCAGGAGCAGAAGGAGGAAACAAGCCCTCCCTTTCTTGGGTGAGGGGGAGACCTTTTCTGGCAAATCTAGGACAATACTTCCTGAGACTCTTTCAAGAGGGAATGCAGCTGCTCCCCTGATGCAAGCTTCATCCTCACTGAACTCAAACTTCTAGATCACCTCCTAAATCATCCTGGAAGCCACTGGGTTCAGCACCAAATCCTGGTCTATTCCACCCAACATCTGGTTATATCATCATCATTTGATCTCTCTTGGAAAATTCTCCTCATCTTACATGTTATAGAGAACTTAGCTTGTCTATCATTGTTTGATGCTAATCTTCATCATCCTCATCTTGTCATCATCACGGTCATCCTCATCATCCAATAATCCCATGTATTTTAAATATATCCTTACAGATTATAAAGTATCTTCAGACACATGATCTCATTTAATTTTGACAACAATTCTCCTTGCATAAAAGAAATGCATTATTTAGGACCTTTTGTTACAATGGCTAGAGAGACAATTCATACTAACTCCAGCCAAGAAGGGAAGATTTTGCTAGGACTCAGGCTGTCTCAGAGAGCCCAAGAACAAGCAAATAGTTGGGCAGCCAGAGCACACTGGTAACTGGGCCTGGGAAACTCCCACGACCCCTCTCAGCTTCTTTTGTCTCCACCTTTCTGCCAATCTGCTTTATTTGTTTTTCATGTGTGAATTGACTTCCTCTGCTCCTCAGTTTGATGTGTAACAATCCACACACCCAGATACTCATAGATTCACAGTCTTCTCTCTCTCCTGACACAACTCACTCCTATCCCCAAATTCCAGGATAAGAAACTGTTGGCCCATCTTTGCTCAGATATCCATCCCTAGATCACATGACCATGGTCATGGGGGCATGAGGGTAGGAACTGTGGTGAAGGAAAACCTAGGCTGGCAAAAAGTCTGTCTGGTACAAAGAAACTGAAAGTTGAAAAGGCAAATTTATTTAAATAGATAATGTGTGTGAAATCACCTAACATTCTGTCCGGCACATAGTTAGCGTTCCAAAATAGAAGTTTTTATTGTTATTGATATTGTTATTATTGCCCAAAGTCATATTACCAGTAAGAGAGGACTCAGAACTTGAAACCAGGTTTCTGGATGCCCAAGGTCTCTCTCCCCAGGGCCCAAAGTTCTCTGGGGGCAGGGACCAATCTATTCAGCATCATATCCTTGGCATCTAGCCTGGTGCTTGGCAGACAATTAGTTCTTTACTTTTTGAAAAATAAACAGTTGTTTCCACTGTTTCTAAAGCCACAGCAACATCAATGTCTTTCTCAGGGCAGAGAAAGACAAGGTTATGGGGAAAATGCAGGTTGACCCTGACCAGCCTAGAGGCTGCAGAAGGGTCTCCTCCCACTCCTCAGGAAGTAGAATGAGGCCACCTCGATCCTCAGGAGATCATCGTCTCCTCCACATCATTTCCTATCTCCAGCTCAGTTCCAGGAACTGAACTCACTCCCCCTGACTCTCTGGTAACTGGAGTGAAAACAAGGGCAATGAAACCCCTTCATGTCTACAGAGCCGCATTTGACAGTGTGATGAGCAATACACTGGGGGCCTTGAGCAGGGGGAGCTGGCAGCGTCTGCCATCTTTCAGGAAAGGTGCCAGCTCAGTGTGCGGCGTGCACAAGGCTTTCACAGCCCACTAGGAGTTGGCAGGTTTAGCGGACCTTGTCTAAGGACCAAACCTACATGGGAGTGGAAGAATTTTTAATTTCTATGGTAATAAGGAGCTTAAACTGCAGTTCTATTTACAGGTTAAACTTATGAGCTACATCCCTATGCTGCAGGCTGATCACTATGATATGCAGATTTGCCAGGGACTAGCGAGGACTAAAGAGAACCTACATGAGAAGGAATTAGAGTTTGCAGATGAAAAGAACTCCATGATTAAAGGGGTAGAGAGAGACTGAAACAGAGAAGGGATTGAAGGAAAAAGTCCTTAAAGACCTACTGAAAATGTGCCACATGGAGAACAAGTCACCTGTTTGAAAATCCAGAACTCTTGAAACAGTCGTGTGGGCAAGACAAGCGCACCAAGCCCCCCGGTGAGGCTCTTGGGGGCTCTCTGCTCCTGCTCCCTCTCATCTGTGGCTCACAGGCGGCAGTGTGCAACGTAAGCCCAGGGCGCCTGTCACAACTGTGCATTCCTAGGCACTTTTGCCACTTGCAAACAAGTCACTTTCTACCTTTTGGCAAAAATATATACACTGGCTCAATATCTGAAGGGTGAAATTCATTATCTGGCTGGCACTGGATGACAGTTTCCAGGGCGACATAAGGATTAATACATTTACATAAAGAAAGCCTGCAGCCCACTCCACATTCCACAGGATACTTCACTGAACAACAGCAGAATGATAGGTTGAAGGGGAAACTTCAAGAAAATAGTTTTCATTTTATCGAGGCCCAGAACTCAAATGAGCATGTCAAAGAAGGCAAAATAAAGTTATTTTCTTGTGTCCTTACATGTCTTCAAAGAAGTCTGGTCCTTAAAAACAATCAGGAGATTGTCATAACGTCCTCCAGAGTGAAGGTAGCTGGAGTAGAAGTACCATAAACCAAAACCGTCATTTGCTCAGTATGTAACTTCTGTATTAACAACAGTCAAAATGGTATTTCTGGAAGGTAATTTGATCAAATTACAAGGTTCACTTGTCCTAAAGAGATATTCAACCATTTTGTTGCTCTGCTCATGCTACTCAGCTGATTCATGAATTGCTGTTTTGTCCCTGACAACTTGAGGGCTTATAATTGCCTTATGACTTAGGAGGTTTTTAAATTCCCTTTCGGGAAAACTGAAACACAAAGAGACTGAGAAGTGGCCCAGAGTCACAAAATAAGACTGTCACCACATCAAAAGGAAATTGAGGCCTATAAGTAGAGATGCAAGGACTCCAAGTCATGGCATCTTAGCTTGAGCTATTGTTCTTGTAACCTCGGCAAACTCTTTTACTACACTGGCTCTTCAATTTCCTCATTTGCAAATGGAGGCCTCCATATTTGGCCTTCCTGCCTCCCAGGGTTGTCCTGAGGACAAAGTGTCCTTGCACTGCTTGAGTGAGGAGTGTGGTGGAAGGAGATGACACAGCCACAGTTGGTGAGGATGGAGGAATGGGCAGCTGCCCAGGCAGCAGTGCCATCAGTTCCCATTGTGGGTGAGGACAGAGAAGACACGGGCCCTGCAGAAGCAGGTGGACAGCAAGGGTGGCAGGAGCAGGTATGATGGACCTGGGAGGCCCAGAGCCTGGAGGGTACTCCTCATGCTTCAGCTGAAACAGACTGAGGACTACCCATTAAGGAGGGAGTGGTGAGTAGAAAGGCTATAGAGTTAAAGCAGGAAGGTGGGAGTATGTATTCCAGAAACCAAGAAAAGGAAAAAGAAGGAAAGCAGATGGGCTGATTGTCTCTTCTGGCTTTAAAAGGAGCCCCAAGAAGGAAGGTGGCCAGGAGAAAGAAAGGGATGAGGGGCCCCTGACCTTCATTCATCTATTTACTCATTCAATAATTTTGAGTACCTACTAGGTACCAGTCACTGTTCTGGGCACTTACAAGACATCCATGAACATCAACAGACAAAGATTCTGCCTTTGTGAAGTTTATATTCTACAGAGGAGAAACAAACAATAAATAATAACATAATAAATTAGTTAACTAGATGGCATGTTAAATGATAAGTGTTATTGAACAAAAAATAAAGCAAGGAAGGGTAATAGAGAGTTCCAGGGTGTGGGTGAAGTCACATTTAAATAGGGTTGTAAGGAGAGACTTCACTAAGAAGGTGGCTTTGAGGAAATATATGAAGTTATTAAGGCAGCGAACCATGTGTGTATCTGGGGGAAGAGAACATCAAGCAGGAGAAATATTCTAAGCCTCATGCTCTAGGCCAGCTTGTCAAAGTTTCCTGCTCTGATAATGTACCTCATCCAAAGATGGCAACAACAATATCTCGCATCCCACATGCTCAACTTTTTTTTTTTTTTACATTCAACAAATATTTATTAGTTACTTTTACACATGCCCCCTCATGCCTTGAAACTTGCTTTCTAATCCAACTCCCTATTCCCAGCTCAATGGCTCTGTGGTATAAACAAATAACAAAACTCACAGTGTTTGTCCTGGGAGGCACTGTGGTATGATTTTTTTTTTTTTTATACAGCAGGTTCTTATTAGTTATCCATTTTATACATATTAGTGTATACACGTCAATCCCAATCTCCCAATTCATCACACCATCACCATCCCCCACTTTCCCCACTTGGTGTCCATACGTTTGTCCTCTACATTTTTGTCTCTATTTCTGCCTTGCAAACCGGTTCATCTGTACCATTTTTCTAGATTCCACATATAAGTGTTAATACACAATATTTGTTTTTCTCCTTCTGACTTAACTTCACTCTGTATGACAGGCTCTAGGTCCATCCACATCTCTACAAATGACCTAACTGCATTCCTATTTATGGTTAATATTCCATTGTATATATGTACCACATCTTCTTTATCCATTCGTCTTTTGATGGGCATTTAAGGTTGCTTCCATGACCTGGCTATTGTAAATAGTGCTGCAATGAACACTGGGATGCATGTGCCTTTCTGAATTATGTTTATCTCTGGATGTATGCCCAGTAGTGGGATTGCTGGGTCATATGGTAATTCTATTTTTAGTTTTTTAAGGAACCTCCAAACTGTTCTCCATAGTGGCTGTATCAATTTACATTCCCACCAACAGTGCAAGGGGGTTCCCTTTTCGCCACACCCTCTCCAGCATTTGTTGTTGGTAGATTTTCTGAGGGATGCCCATTCTAACCGGTGTGAGGCGATACCTCATTGCAGTTTTGATTTGCATTTCTCTAATAATTAGTGATGTTGAGAAGCTTTTCAGGTGCCTCTTGGCCATCTGTATGTCTTCTTTGAAGAAATGTCTATTTGGGTCTTCTGCCCATTTTTTGATTGGGTTGTTTGTTTTTCTAATATTGAGCTACATGAGCTGTTTATATATTTTGGAAAATAATCCTTTGTCCGTTGATTTGTTTGCAAATATTTTCTCCCATTCTGAGGGTTGCCTTTTCATCTTGTTTACAGTTTCCTTTGCTGTGCAAAAGATTTTAAATTTCATTAGGTCCCATTTGTTTATTTTTATTTTCATTACTCTAAGAGGTGGGTCAAAAAAATCTTGCTGTGATTTATGTCAAAGACTGTTCTTCCTATGTTTTCCTCTAAGGGTTTGATAGTGTCGGTCTTACATTTAGGTCTTTAATCCATTTTGAGTTTATTTTTGTGTATGGTGTTAGGGAGTGTTCTAATTTCATTCTTTTACATGTAGCTGTACAGTTTTCCCAGCACCCCTTACTGAAGAGACTGTCTTTTCTCTATTGTATATCCTTGCCTCTTTTGTCATAGATTAGTTGACCATAGGTGCGTGGGATTATCTCTGGACTTTCCATCCTGTTCCATTGATCTATATTTCTGTTTTTGTGCCAGTAACATATTGTCTTGATTACTGTAGCTTTGTAGTATAGTCTGAAGTCAGGGAGTATGATTCCTCCAGCTCTGCTTTTTTCCCTCAAGGTTGCTTTGGCTATTTGGGGTCTTTTGTGTCTCCATACAAATTTTAAGATTTTTTGTTCTAGTTCTGTAAAAAATGCCATTGGTAATTTGATAGGGATTGCGTTGAATCTGTAGATTGCTTTGGGTAGTACAGTCATTTTCACAATGTTGATTCTTCCAATCCAGGAACATGGTATATCTCTCCATCTGTTTGTGTCATCTTTGATTTCTTTCCTCAGTGTCTTATAGTTTTCTGAGTACAGGTCTTTTACCTCCTTAGGTAGGTTTATTCCTACGTATTTTATTCTTTTTGTTGCAATGGTAAATGGGATTGTTTCCTTAATTTCTCTTTCTGATCTTTTGCTGTTAGTGTATAGGAATCTGGGAGATTTCTGTGCATTGATTTTGCATCCTGCAACTTTATCAAATTCATTGATGAGCTCTAGTAGTTTTCTGGTGGCATCTTTAGGATTATCTATGTAGACTATCATGTCATCTGCAAACAGTGACAGTTTTACTTCTTCTTTTCCAATTTGGATTCCTTTTATTTCTTTTTCTTCTCTGATTGGTGTGGCTAGGACTTCCAAAACTATGTTGAATAATATTGGCGAGAGTGGACATCCTTGTCTTGTTCCTGATCTTAGAGGAAATGCTTTCATTTTTTCACCATTGAGAATGATGTTTGCTGTGGGTTTGTCATTTATGGCCTTTATTATGTTGAGGTAGGTTCCCTCTATGCCCACTTTCTGGAGAGTTTTTATCATAAATGGGTGTAGAATTTTGTCAAAAGCTTTTTCTGCATCTATTTAGATGGTCATATGGTTTTTATTCTTCAATTTGTTAATATGGTGTATCACATTGATTGATATGCATATATTGAAGAATCCTTGCATCCCTGGAACAAATCCCTCTTGATCATGGTGTATGATCCTTTTAATGTGTTGTTGGATTCTGTTTGCTAGTATTTTGTTGAGGATTTTTGCATCTATATTCATCAGTGATATTGGTCTGTAAATTTCTTTTTTTGTAGTGTCTTTGTCTGGTTTTGGTATCAGGGTGATGGTGGCCTTGTAGAATGAGTTCGGGAATGTTCCTTCCTCAGCAATTTTTTGGAAGAGTTTGAGAAGGATGGGTGCTAGCTCTTCTCTAAATGTTTGATAGAATTCACCTGTGAAGACATCTGGTCCTGGATTTTTGTTTGTTGGAAGATTTTTAATCACAGTTTCAATTTCATCATGTGTGATTGGTCTGTTCATATTTTCTATTTCTTCCTGGTTCAGGCTTGGAAGGTTATACCTTTCTAAGAATTTGTCCATTTCTTCCAGGTTGTCCATTTTATTGGCACAGAGTTGCTTGCAGTAGTCTCAGGATGCTTTGTATTTCTGCTGTGTCTGTTGTCACTTCTCCTTTTTCATTTCTAATTTTATTGATTTGAGTCCTCTCCCTCTTTTTCGTCATGAGTCTGGCTAAACGTTTATCAATTTTTTTTATCTTCTCAAAGAACCAGCTTTTAGTTTTATTGATCTTTGCTATTGTTTTCTTTGTTTCTATTTCATTTATTTCTGCTCTGATCTTTATGATTTCTTTCCTTCTACTAACTTTGGGTTTTGTTTGTTCTCCTTTCTCTAGTTCCTTTAGGTGTAAGGTTAGATTGTTTATTTGAGATTTTTCTTGTTTCTTGAGGTAGTATTGTATTGCCGTAAACTTCCCTCTTAGAACTGCTTTTGCTGCACCCCATAGGTTTTGGATCATCGTGTTTTCACTGCCATTTGTCTCTAGGTATTTTTTGATTTCCTCTTTGATTTTTTTCAGTGATCTCTTGGCTATTTAGTAACGTATTGTTTAGCCTCCATGTGTTTGTGTTTTTTACATTGTTTTCCCTGTAATTGATTTCTAATCTCATAGCTTGTGGTCAGAAAAGATGCTTGATATGATTTCATATTTCTTAAATTTACCGAGGCTTGATTTGTGATCCAATATGTGATCTATCCTGGAGAATGGTCCATGTGCACTTGAGAAGAAAGTGTATTCTGCAACTTTTGGGTGGAATGCCCTATAAATATCAATTAAATCTATCTGGTCTATTGTGTCATTTAAAGCTTGTGTTTCCTTATTAATTTTCTGTCTGGATGATCTGTCCATTGGTGTAAGTGAGGTGTTAAAAGTCCCCCACTATTATTGTGTTACTGTCAATTTCCTCTTTCATAGCTGTTAGCAGTTGCCTTATCTATTGAGGTGTTCCTCTGTTGGATGCATATATATTTATAATTGTTATATCTTTTTCTTGGATTGATCCCTTGATCATTATGTAGTGTCCTTCCTTGTCTCTTGTAACATTCTTTATTTTAAAGTCTATTTTATCTGATATGAGTATTGCTACTCCAGCTTTCTTTACATTTCCATTTGCATGGAATATCTTTTTCCATCCCCTCACTTTCAGTCTGTATGTGTCCCTAGGTCTGAAGTGGGTCTCTTGTAGACAGCATATATATGGGTCTTGTTTTTGTATCCATTCAGCGAGCCTGTGTCTTTTGGTTGGAGCATTTAATCCATTCACATTTAAGGTAATTATCGATATGTATGTTCTTATTACCATTTTTTTAATTGTTTGGGGTTTGTTTTTGTAGGTCCTTTTCTTCTCTTGTGTTTTCCACTTAGAGAAGCTCCTTTAGCATTTGTCATAGAGCTGGTTTGGTGGTGCTGAATTCTCTTAGCTTTTGCTTGTCTATAAAGCTTTTGATTTCTCCGTCAAATCTGAATGAGATCCTTGCCGGATCCTTGGTTGTAGGTTCTTCCCTTTCATCATTTTAAATGTACCATGCCACTCCTTTCTGGCTTGTAGAGTTTCTGCTGAGAAATCAGCTGTTAACCTTATGGGAGTTCCCTTGTATGTTATTTGTCGTTTTTCCCTTGTTGCTTGTGATAATTTTTGTCTTTATTTTTTGTCAATTTGATTACCCTGTGTCTTGGCATGTTTCTCCTTGGCTTTATCCAGCCTGGACTCTCTGCACTTCCTGGACTTGGATGGCTATTTCCTTTCCCTTGTTGGGGAAGTTTTTGACTATAATCTCTTCAAATATTTTCTCGGGTCCTTTCTTTCTCTCTTCTCCTTCTGGGACCCCTATAATGCGAATGTTGGTGCGTTTAATGTTTTCCCAGAGGTCTCTTAGGCTATTGTCATTTCTTTTCATTCTTTTTTCTTTATTCTGTTCCATGGCAGTGAATTCCACCATTCTGTGTTCCAGGTCACTTATCTGTTCTTCTGCCTCAGTTATTCTGCTATTGATTCCTTCTAGTATATTTTTCATTTCAGTTATTGTGTTGTTCATCTCTGTTTGTTTGTTCTTTAATTTTTCTAGGTGTTTGTTCTTTAATTCTTCTAGGTCTTTGTTAAAAATTTCTTGCATCTTCTCGATCTCTGCCTCCATTCTTTTTCTGAAGTCCTGGATCATCTTCAGTATCATTACTCTGAATTCTTTTTCTGGAAGGTTGCCTATCTCCACTTCATTTAGTTGTTTTTCTGGGCTTGTATCTTGTTCCTTCATCCGGTACATAGTCCTCTGCCTTTTCATTTTGTCTGTCTTTCTGTGAATGTGGCTTTTGTTCCACAGGCTGCAGGATTGTAGTTCTTCTTGCTTCTGCTGTCTGCCCTCTGGTGGATGAGGCTAAGAGGCTTGTGCAAGCTTCCTGATGGGAGGGAATGGTGGTGGGTAGACCTGGGTGTTGCTCTGGTGGGCAGAGCTCAGTTAAACTTTAATCACTTGTCTGCTGATGGGTGGGGCAGAGTTCCCTTCCTGTTGGTTGTTTGGCCTGAAGCGACCCAGCACTGGAGCCTGTGGGCTCTTTGCTGAGGCTAATGGCAGACTCCAGGAGGGCTCACGCCAAGAGTACTTCCCAGAACTTCTTTGGACTATGTCCTTGTCCCTGTGGTGAGCCACAGCTGCCACCCGCCTCTGCAGGAGACCCTCCAACACTAGCAGGTAGGTCTGGTTCAGTCTCCTATGGGGTCACTGCTCCTTCCCTCTGGGTCCTGATGCACACACTACTTTGTGCCCTTCAAGAGTGGAGTCTCTGTTTTCCCCAGTCCTGTCAAAGTCCTGCAATCAAATCCTGCTAGCCTTCAAAGTCTGATTCTCTGGAATTCCTCCTCCCATTGCTGGACCCCCAGGTTGGGAAGACTGACGTGGGGCTCAGAACCTTCACTCCAGTGGGTGGACTTTTGTGGTATAATTGTTGTCCAGTTTGTGAGTCACCCACCCAGCAGTTATGGGATTTGACTTTGTTGTGATGGCACCCCGCCTACCATCTCATTGCGGCTTCTCCTTTGTCTTTGGATGTGGGGTATCTTTTTTGGTGAGTTCCATGTCTTCCTGTCAATGACTGTTCAGCAGTTAGTTGTGATACTAGTGCTCTAGCAAGAGGGAGTGAGGACACATCCTTCTACTCCACCATCTTGAGAAGCTGTCTCCCACATGCTGTCCTTATAATGTGACTTTGACACTTCTTCTATCACCTTAAGTCTTGAGACTGGCAGAAAAATGATCCTACGTAACTTCTCAGCCATAAAAGGTAGTAAAGCATCTGTCTGGTTCTCTTGGGACACTCACTCTTGGAACCCAGCCACCACACAGTGAGGAAGCCCATATAGCCACCTGGAGTGACCACAAGTAGGTATTCTGGCTGGCAGTCCCAGCTGAGATCTCAGCTGACAGCCACCCTCAATCAGTAGGCAGGTGACTGAACAAATCTTCAGATGATTCCAGCCCCTAGCCATCAGTCTCTCCCAGACTTTGAGTCTTCTGAGCTTGAAGCCTCAGATATCGTGGAGCAGAAACAAGACGTCCTTGTGATGCTCTTTCCAATTCCTGATTCATATAATCCATGGGCATAATAAAGTAGCTGTTTTATACCTCTAAGTTTGAGTGGTTTGTTATGCAGCGAGAGACAACTGGAGCATCCATATTAGAGTGTAGAGCCTTACCCCAGCTAACAATAAAATATTAATTTGCTTGTCCTTTGTGCCTATACCTTCCTTAGGTACCTCACAGGGAGGAGAAGTGGTTTGGCTAAGGTAAGATTAATGTGTTTCTTTGTCCCTTGACCTAGTAACTGCCTAATATTCCAAACATTACCCCTAACAGAGATCAATAAAAAGGAACAAATAGGCCAGAAACAAACCTATTAAAAAGTTAAAAGAAGTATCACAAATCAGTAAAGAAGATTATTTTTAAATTGATACTGGAAGAACTGGTTAACTACTCAGTAGAAAATCAATTTAGA
Source organism: Balaenoptera acutorostrata (assembly GCF_949987535.1). NCBI lineage: Eukaryota > Metazoa > Chordata > Mammalia > Artiodactyla > Balaenopteridae > Balaenoptera > Balaenoptera acutorostrata. The sequence goes on along the minus strand of NC_080075.1, from coordinate 70,431,240 downwards.
TCCTACACTTAAATAAATTCAGTATGATCAAAGAGCTTAATATAAAAAATCAAATAATAAAAAAGAAGAAAATATGGATAAAGGAATACTTTATTTCTTGTGGGGAAAGACTTTCTAAATTTAAAAGCAAAGGAATTACAAAGGAAAATACTGTTAGACTGAGCTGCATGCCAAAAAATTATAAGCAATTTTAAAAGACAATGAATAAGGAATAATATCTGCAACAATGATTATAAGCAAAGAGCAAATACCAAAACACAAACAAACGAAACAAAAACACTAAGATCCCAATTGATTAATGGGCAAAGAATGCAAACAGAAAAATTCTAAATGGGAAAATCCAAAAGGTAAATACCCAACCTGATGGGTTATCAAAGAATTTTGAATTAAAATGATAATGAGGTAATAATGATCTTCATCTATAATAATAGCAAAATGATAATAATGTTGTATTGTGAGCTGAGTATTCTCATACATTGCTGGTGGAAGAATACATTTAAATAACCTTTGGTGAAGTAAGTTGGTGAAATGCATAATAGCAAATAAAACAAAAGAAAAAATCACTTGAAAACAATTTAGGGTAAATTTCCACCACTAGAGAAATAGTTAAGCAAATTATGATATATCTATTTCAGAAAATAGTATGCATTTATTAAAATCATGTTTACAAAGATGTTTTAAAGATGTGGAAAATGTAATCAAATTTTAAATAAATAAAAAATATGCAAATATATGTATTTTTCTTCAAAGAAAAAATTCTAAGATGTGCCTCAAACTAATAGTGCTGGTTATCTCTAGGGATTAATAGTGAATTTCCTTATTTACTTTATAAATTTCTGTTTTGGTAGACTTTTTTAGGGAAAAAAAATCAGGGCAAGACTGATTAAGATTTGTTTCCCAATTCCCCTGTAAGAGAAGTTAAGTGCTATAGGTCTCTGATGAAGAGCAATCCTCATTGCCCACAAGAACCACAAGGCCATGCCATATCATAGGGCAGTTCAGATAACCACCGTTGGAGGAAAGGGGGCCAAATGTAATGACTCCAGGACTGTCTTGCACCTCAGCCTTCGGTTTGTGGATAGGTATATTTCATGTTCCTTTTCCAGTCCATTGTGGGAACAGAGAGGTACAGCTGTTCAACACACATGAACCTTGGCATAGACCTCACTGGCTTCAGGAAAGTTGGTAGAAGCCAAGAGTTGAGGAGGAGGATGCCTGACTGCAGAAGAGAGATCCCAGCGAAACCAAGCCCACGGCCAACCGCCACTGCAGGCCTCCTCTGGCCTAGCAGAAGTTTGTATCTAGACTAATCCAGGCTCCCCTAGGGTTATCTCCAATTAGAATGAATCCACACAACTCTCCTGCACTGACCCCTTAAATCCTCCTGGATGGAATGTCCTGGACAGGATTTATGGGATCAGCCACTACATTCCCTCATGGGGGTCCTCCCACCCCGGCCCAGCTAGTACTCCATAGATAGAAGCCCAAGGCTGGTTTTTGTCTAACCACACGGCAGTGAGAAGCTTAGGTCCATTAGACACAAGCAACAAGAAAAGGGAAAAATCAAATCAGAGTAGGCCCAGCATCTAACAGCAACGAAACCTTTGATTCTGGAATCAACTCTCAACCAATGGTCCCAATTATATTCGTGACCATAAAAAGCTTGTGAGAAATGTAGAAATTGAAGATGTGCTTAAAAAGAGGCTTGGGATCACTCTACAGTAAATGCTGTTGATAGCACATGGGTCATGGAATCATGGACCCCTAAAAATCAGGTATTAGCAATTCCCCTTGTTTTACAGAGGAGAAAAACTGAAGCCTAAAGAGGGAAAGTGACTTGTCCAAGGCCACACAGCTGGTTCACAGCATATGCTAGACCATCTCTGACAGAAGCTTGGCATTAGTTTCAAAGAAGCAATCACAATTTGAGAACAACGATAGTACCTGCCTCATCGGGATGGAGAAAAACCATGCATATCTGGTAGAGAGGCCTGCCTTCTGACACCCCCTCCTTGCCAAAGAAACCATGCAACCTGTTGCCCTCCAAGCCACAGATTGTGTATCATTACATACAGGGCTGATAACAATCTCATGGGCCTGCTGGACACACTGACCCTTAGACCCAAGCTTCAGGAAAACTCACACTCTCCACCTACCTCACTTTTTTATAAAGTTCTAGATACTTTCATAGAAGAGACCCTAGAATATTTAAATAATGATAGGAGGTTGACTGAACTGGTCTCCAGAACATTCTTAATGCAGAAGAACTGAGGGACTTATAAATCTAAAAAATTTAAGAACAGAGCTAGTCAGGGGATACAGCTGACTGGTGAAAAGCTGTAAGACATTAAGGACATCCTATGATCTTTCTAGGCCTCAGTTTTCTCATCTGGTCAGGGGACAAAACAGGTGGACAAACTAGATAATCAGTAAGGTCTCTCATAACTATATATTTCTTTAAATTTCTTCTTCCTCACCTCTGCTATAGATTTGTTCAAAACCAGCACTCCTCCCCACTTTCAAGTTGGCTAGGGCATTTACCAATCAAAAAGTAAGCAGTTTAAGAGATGTATAACATCTCTCCTTGGAAGAGCCCCAGGGGATTTCCAAAGTCTACTTTGGAAGTGACTTAGACTGGGTGGGTTCCTCAGCTTGCTGTGTCCACATCCACACTCCCTTCAGGAATATGGGGCACTGCTGGTGTCCACTCCAGGCTGCAGCTCTTGCCACTGACTCTGATGTTTTATCAAAGCAACAGGCCAGCATATGCCAAGGGAGCGACAGAAGCTGAGGTGCGACCAGAACTCTGGCATTTGAGACATACAGGCCCTCAGAAAGGGAAACCTAGTGGTGATGATGGGGAGACAGTAATAACAACTGCGCTCAAGTGTTGGTTTCAGCTCAGACAGAGAGGTAGAGGGGCAACTAAAATCAGTGGAACAAACCAAGATGCTAGAAATCTGCCCAGAGACAGAATCCAGAAGATGCCTAGAGCCAAACTCTAGGAAGAGAATTCAGCATCTGAAGTCAAAGCTGCTTCTCAATGGAAGCCAGATAGGAAGAAGCAGATGCCTCCCAGTGGCTGTATCTTGAGCAGAGCAGCAGCCAACTGAGCTGGAGACACCCTTCTCGGGTGCCTGTGATATGGAAACACCACCAGAACAATCAGAAGCCCCACCGTTTCCTCACCACCCAGATCACAGTTGCATGAGAAGTACTTCCACTCTGCACTGGGCCTCAAAAACCTGACACTTTTAATGCCATCAATAAAGTAGCTATTTCCTCATGTGTCATGGGAACTTGGTTTGTTCTGGAAGCTCTTTTTTTCTGCATGGCCCAAATTTAGCAGTAGAGAAATACAGGTTCCAAAAAGGGCCATTCTTAAAATGACCTCCCCAAGTGCGAATAGAAATTGCTCTGCTCTCAAAGCATGAACTAACTACTAACCAAATCTACTAATGCAAAGAAATGGATATACAAATCCTCCTGTGACACTGCCCCAGGATTTAATCCCCAAATACTTGGTGTGATTGCTTTCGTGGCTTTAAAAAATTGTAAGATTATTTCCTCATCTATGGCTTCCTTCACTGGTCCCCATCTCTACCACCTAGAACCAAGCAACACTCAACATCTGTCAACTGAAGCCCAGTACAAAAAAAAGTGCTCTGTTGGTGTGACAAAGGCTGGCATACTTGAAAGAAACCTTGGCAATGACAAGCTGTATCAGATACATCATTACAGACATTTCCCTCCCTCTTGAAAGGAACTCAAAAACTGATGAGAAAATTCAGACGTGCACAGTAAGGGACACTGCTGGAGCCCTTACCTAAAGCAGTTATCATATCATGAACAGGACCTCTCGGCCCACACGCATCCAGAGAAAGCACTGTTTATACTGCTCAAGCACGCTTCAGAGATTTTATCTCCACATTACCAATGTCATTTCTCAACATGCCAGGAAGAGAGAAGGAAAGCAGGCATGATATGGGTTTTCACATGGGGAAACTGAGATACATGTGGGGAAATCATTTCTGAAAGTCTTACAGGAAGCCATTGGGGGAGGTCAAGAGTGGATTCTGAACTTGCATACAGTTATTCTCATATCAGAGGGGACTTCATGAATGATATTGGAGGTGAGTTTACACAGAAACAAACACCGTGGACTTAACTACCAAGATCTGCCTTGACTCCTAGTTCTGTCCTTCCCCTCCCATCAGATGAACCTCCTTAGAAGTCCTCACCTATTATCAGTCTTTATCACTCTGGCTGCACATCAGAATTTCCTGAGGAGCTTTTAAAAACATATAGCTATTTCTCAAAAAGTTAAACATGGAATTATATGATCCAGCAATTCCACTTCTGGGTTTATATCCCAAAAAAATTGAAAGCAGGGGCTCAAACAGATACTTGCACACCAATGTGCATAGAAGCAATGGCCAAAAGGTGGAAACAAGCCAAATGTCTATCAACAGATTAATGGATAAACAAAATGTGGTATATACATACAATGTAATATTATTCAGTCTTAAAAGGATTGAAATTCTAACACATGCTATAATGAACTTTGAAAACATTTGCTAAGTGAAATAAGCTAGACACAAAATGACAATTATTACATGATTCCACTGATATGAAGCACCTAGATAAAGTGAATTCATAGAGAAATAAAGTAGACTAGATGTTACCAGGGGCTGAAGGCAGGGAAAAATGAGGAGTTATTGTTAAATGGGTACAGAGTTTCTGTTTGGGGTAATGAACAAGTTCTAGAAATGGATACTGGTGTTGGTCACACAACACTGTAAATACGTTTAATGTCAATGTACACTTAAAACTGATTAAAATGTTAAGCTTTATGTTATGTATAATTTACCACAATAAGAAATAAATACATAAAAAGTTTAATAAGCACAAAACATTTTTTAAAAAATCGTGTCTGGGACTTCCCCGGTGGCATAGTGGTTAAGAATCCTCCTGCCAATGCAGGGGACACGGGTTCAAGCCCTGGTCCGGGAAGATCCCACATGTCACAGAGCAACTAAGCCCGTATGCCACAACTACTGAGCCTGTGCTCTAGAGCCCGTGAGCCACAACTACTGAAGCCCATGCGCCTAGAGTCCGTGCTCTGCAACAAGAGAAGCCACTGCAACGAGAAGCCGGCACACCGCAACGAAGAGTAGCCCCCGCTCGCCGCAACTAGAGAAAGCCCGCGCGCAGCAACGAAGACCCAACACAGCCAAAATAAATAAATTTATTTTTAAAAAGTCATATCTGTGCTCAAATCTCACCTAAAACCAATTGAATTATAATCTCTTGGGTGTGGCCCATGTGTTTTTAAATATCTGACCACCCACTCAGCCTTTTGTCCACCCATTCTTGCCTTTTCCCCTAGACAAACCAATGAATATTAATCGAATGCCTTGCATAATTTAAGCACTATGCTAAGAGCTAGAAATGAGCACCTGAGGATGGAAAGTAATTGATGAGGCTCCCATGGCTAAAAAGTGAATGTAGAGATTTTTGAAAGTCCACAAATTCTTACATACTCCTTCCTTAGAGTATGAGCTGGACCTAAATACTGGCCTCCAACTAACAGAATAAAGTCCTGCTGCTTCCAGCTTGCTCCCTTCCTCTTGAGTCACTCACAGTGGGGGAAGCTAGCTGCCATTATGAAGTGCAGAGCCAGAACTTGCCTCACCCTAGTCCCTGGTCCTGGTTCTGGTCCTGGTGTGGGTGAGGACACTGCAGCAGTCCTGCAGGGGTTCTGGTCCTGGTGTGGAGGACCCTCAGGATGAGCAGCTGAAGCCTCCACCAACAGCCCCATGAGTGATCCATCTGGGAAGCAGGTCTTCCAGCCCTGCTCCAAGTATGAGGTGACTTCAACCCTGACCAACAGTTGACTGCAACCTCAGGAGAGAATGTGAGCCCCAGCTAAGTCATTCCTGAATTCCTGACCCTTAGAAACTCTGTGAGATAATACATGTTTGCTGTTTTAAGCTGCTACTAAATGTTGAGATAATTTGATATGTAGCAAAACCGGTATTCAAAAAAAAAAAAAAAAAAAACACCTGTATTCAAACAAACCCTGGAGTTGAACTAGATTCTCAGGACTGAAAGTGACCTGAAAGGTCATCAAATCTAACCACCCAGACCCTTCATTCCCAAGTGTCTGCTGCATTTCTGAATAGCTTCTCCTGACGCTCATCTATCTGCCTGACTTCTAGGTCATTCATTCAGCAAATATTTATTGAGTGTCCCTTTACCACATATGAACGTTAAAGGGTTGAAGCAAACACAGATACCACACCTATGTATAATGCCTTGATCCCAGATTCTCTCTGCTTTCATAGCCTCCCAGTACCCAAAACAAAAATCAGTCTCCAAACCCCATCCTACAGAAGGGAGCTGAGAGCAAACCTAATCCAGCACATTTACATCGTAAGTGAGTAAACTGAGGTCCAATGAAGTAATTTGCTCAAAGATCAGTGTCTCCTTTGACCCCCATGGGGTCATACTTAGATATCGGAAATAAATATGTAACTTTTTCTCCCCTTGTTTTTAAGCTAAAGTTGGAGGCTGTTGTGGACCAAAACAGACATCCACCTCAGAGCTCTGCTTGCTCTTCCCTCTGCCTGGAGATCTTTCCTCCAGGCACGCTCATGGCTCCGTCTCTCACGTCATTCCCACTCCTACTCTAACATCACTGGGCACAGAGCCCGCCCTGCCCGTCCTATGTAAAACAGCGTCACCTTCACTGTCCACCCCCTTAGCAGGCTTCACTTTCTCCCTAACCTTCATCGCCCCTTGATATGCTATGTATTTCTTGGTTTATTGCCTGCTCTCCCCTCCAGAATATAAACATCATGAGAGCAGGAACTTTTTCCCATTTTGTTCACTGCTATATTCCTAGTGCCTAGAATGGTGTCTCGCACGCAGTATATTTTAAATAAATAATAGCTCATTTGTTCATTCGTTCATTCATTCATTCAGTGAGTAAGTTAGTCAGCTGTTTCTGGAGGCCCTAGTCCACCATCGATTTAATTGGTTCAGAATTTCACAGAATGCAGAGGCAAATTATGGGCAAGACCCCCACTTCACCAGTCCTTCCACACAGAGGCTCTGCCCAGACCTTCAGGGCAGGTGGGCTTCAGGGGCTGCTCCTTGTGGTTGCCCCTGGCTCAGTGGCAGGAGAATGCAGCAGACTGCCCAGGAGGCTGCCATTCCCCCAAGTATGACCGGCTGCCACGTGGCTCCCAGTGAAGCAGAGGCAAGGAAGCCCCTCTTCCCTCTACCCAGCACCAGGACACTGGACTCCTTCCAAGGCCAAGAGGAGAGACATGTCCACCAGGTCAGAGGGCAGGGGTTGGGGGGCACCTGCTCAGAGGGCAGGGGCTGGGGGGCACCTGCTTACTGCAGTCTGTAGGGGCGATTATTCCATCCCCCCCAACTTGGGAGACAAATTGAAGAGAGTATTTTTTGGTAAGAATGGCTTTTCTGCTATTGTACAGAATAAAAGGCTGTCTCTTTCATTTTGTTGGATTGCAGGATAAATCAAGTACACAGCTTTTTGTTTACCAAGAAACCACCTGTTTACCATTTGCAAAGGGACTTGATTATCTCTGAGAAATATTAGTGTGGTGCTGCAGTATTCTACCCACTGAGAAGTAGAAACTGGAGAGAAAACACAGAGAAGAAAGTCATGGGTCTTTAAGGAAATTAGGTCTCTGGGTGGTTGAGTGATAGTACTGGAAACTGTCATAAGCCAAGCCTTGTGTTAAGTGTGTGTCCACTGCATCTACTGTCCTCACACATCCCTGTGACTGTCCATAGTTTACAGACTGAAAAACTGAGGCTTGGTAGTCATGTGACTTGCCTGAGCTCCAAAAGCTAGTAAACCATCAACCTCAGATTTAATACCAAGCCTCAGTTTTGTTCTCTGACAAATATGCTGCACTGTCCTGCTGGGGCATTTTCTAACACAACTTTACCCAGCTCAGGTCTGGAAGTTACCAGCAGGCCCAGGTCACTAACGGGATCTTGGAATTTCCAATCTACTCTGGAGAATGAAGCAGTTGCTAATAACCATGATGAAGGAACTCCCTTGCCATAAGATTTGGGAGCAAAGAGAATTTCAAAGGAGGGGAGCTAGGCCAGCACAGGGTACCAAGCCCAGCAGAGAGCTAGGCTGAGGGACTGGGAAGCATTACAGTTGGCAAATGTGTGGGGTACAGGGTCATTGGGTCTAGGAGGAAAGTGGCATCAGGAGACAACATCAGCCAGGAATCCAGAGTCAAAAAGGCAAGGCTGGTAGATGGAGCAGGAAGAGAGGCCGGGACAAGGAGCTGCATGAGAACACAGCAGGCTGGCTGGGCAGAGTCTAGGCAGAGGGGCTAAGCAGAGAACAGCAAGAAACAGAACTGATGCTAGGTAGTGTCACCCTGGTGGGCCCCAGTGCCCCCAGGGAAGGTAATTCTACTCAGCATCCTTTGCCAACAATGACTCTAGGACCATGACTTTGCACTCAGTGACTAGGGCGCTCAGCTTTCCCGTGTATGGTCCTGAGGGGCTACTATTCACAGGTAGCCTAGGCCTGCATGGCAGCACCAGGACACACAGACCTGACCCAGTTGACAAGAAGCCCTCCTCCAATCAATTCTCCTGGATTCTGAGAGCATCTGGCCTGGAAAACTTCCAACCTTTAGGCAAAGCTGTTTGAGGAAATATTTTCATTTTCAACCAGTGCTTCTCAAAGTGCCAGTACACGATGAAATAAGGAGTGTACGCAACACGCTGCATCCTCCTTCAAGAAGGTCTTGCAATGAAAAAAATGTCGGCTGAACTAACCTGCAAACTCAGTGATGAAGATGATTTACACTCTGGTGCAAGATCCTTACCTCATCAGTGACTGGTAATGGTGTGTGACCAGACAGCCTGTTTTAAACTCTTCTGCTCCAGCTCCTTGGTCTAATGCCTTCCCCTCCCAAACCATGTCCCAGGAGACTAACATAGAAAGTTGGGGTGTCGAGGACAACAGTCTAGTCATCTTGACTCAAAAGATGGGGTGGCTGTAATACACCAGCTTATTCTGTCCTTTTGCTCTCAAAAGCAACAGAGTTATTGTTCCTTGGAAACAAACACATGCCCACTTATGAATCAGAAGAGGAAGGAAGATTGCCAGGACAAGTCTTTTAAGGAGAAATTTCTCTTCCGTTCAGTAAGAAGCAGCCAGTAAGTTTCCTGTAAATCTGGGAACTAACAAGGCCGAAACTTCATGGGTTGAATTTCTCAGAGAAGAAAGGCCACCTGAATTACTTCAAAAGGACAAATTATTACTTCATAGTCATCTGATACTAATCCAACTCTTTTATCATCTGTGATAATTTCCTCTGACTGCCAAGGTGCTGTGGCAGATTTAAAGCAGATCCAAGAAACCCCATCCTACAGATTTCTTCTGCATCTGTTAAAGTCTGGGTCTTGTCAGAAGAGATTGGGGAAGTGCTGTCTTTTCTGCAGACCAATCCTTGGAGAGATATCTGCCTCATTAATGACAAGGCCACTTTGTCATCTCTCAGAGTCAATCTCCCCCTGGCTGCCTTGGGGAAGAACCTGCTCCACGCCTTTGCTGCCTGTCAGGTTCTATCTCCATTGGGTTGTGGTCACTTGGAATTAGTTGTGAAGTAGAAAGAACCAGCTGGGAAGGCTGATGTGCACCAGGGCAGGAGGGTGTGCTGATATGATCTGGAAAGGAAGCAGCAGCTTGGGTTTTGTTCTTAAATACTTGGGATCATGAATCTCACTGAAATCTAATGAAAACTATAGACCCTCTTCTCTACAAAGAAAAAAGTGTGCCCATAAGTGTCGCACATAAACACACAAAACAATTCTCCAATCCACTGGTGGCACACAGCTTAAAAGCCACTGACTTAGGGGCTCTCTCCACCTCGAGACCTACCTAGGCTCCTCCTTTCCTCTATTATAGGTCCTTGGGGAGCTATGGATACATGGACTTGGGTTTTCAGCACTGAAAGAGTAGCTTAGGTGGGTTTATTATAAGGGCACATGCCTGAGAGAGAGGAGATCCAGGTTTTAATTCTTCCCGTATCTAATTGCTTAGAATGTAAGAAAGCTGTATTTCCTCTAGTCCCCCAATTTTAAAAATGAGGGTGATGAACAACTTCTTCAAGGAGTCTTAAGGGTTCCATGGAGCAACCAGGCAGCTATAACAAGAGGCAAGATAGAGGCAGGGTGAGTAGGGTTTTGTGGCATTCTCACCCCTCCCCCTCAAGTAGAGCAGCTCTTCTGGCCTTAAGAAGTTTGAGTCTCTGGATTAGAGGTTCTCTAAGGTCCCTTCCAGGGCTACGTTTCTAGGATTAGCAGTCTGGCCAGGACAGAGAACTGAAGCAAGAATGGATGGTTCAAAAGGGGGCTCACGGGGGTCTGCAAACACAGCTCTTGCCTCTACCCCAACAGAATGTGGGTCTGTCTTCAACCTTGCAGCCCCAGAGGCCACTGACTCAAGCTAGATGCACCTGGCATGAGATGCAAATTGTCTGGAAGACAGCAAGGAAGAAAGACTTCTCTGGGTTAAAGGGAGCTGCAGACTGCTTAGTCCTCACTTGCAATCCCTCCAGTTACAGGGAGCTGAGCCTTGCAAAGTTCCAGGGGCACCACGTGAATGCTGAGAGAAATAGCAGGCTGCTCCCGACCCATTCAGGGTCGAGCTGTGTTACTGGTATTGTTCTGCTAACTTGCTAAATAGCTATAATTAAAACAGGGCTATTATCATTAATTATGATCTTCCCTCTTCTGATTGGAAGGTTGGTGCCTTTACCAAGTTTCAAAGAGCAGCATTTCTGTATGTTACAGGAAGCAAGGGAGATACATGGGGCTGAACTGTTCTGACTCTGGAGCAAAGGACATGGTGGCATTGTTGGGCACAGCAAACTTTCGTGCCCGTGGGCCGGGCTCCCCTGCCAGCTCATCCAGACACAGCAGGCTGCTGGCTGTCTCCCTGACTCCTCCGCCTGTTGTTACAAGGTGGGCCATTGTAGTCTTTACAAAGTAACGTAATGGGACTGCGAGAGTGGATGCGATTCCACAGGCAAGAATGGGGTCAAGGGACTTCCACCCGGTGGTGGAAGTGGTTAAGACTCCACGCTCCCAATACAGGGGGTCTGGGTTCGATCCCTGGTCAGGGAATAGATCCCACATGCATGCCGCAACTAAGAGTTCGCCTGCCGCAACTGAGACCTGGTGCAACCAAATAAATAAATAAATAAATATTAAAAAAAAAAGAATAGGGTAAAAATTCTGCCTGACTTTTTAATGCTCAGCTGAAATGCCATCTCCTCCATGAAACTTTTCCTAATTCCTCACCTTCCCACTTCCTCTTCAACTTCTCTAGGTCAAAATGAATCACTTTCATCATTATCTTCCTTGCATGTCCTCCTCCCCCTTCCCTGGTCTCAGAACTCAAATTCTCTATAATTTCTACTGCCATCAAATTGGAGGGAGAAACTAGAGGCTCCTCAGTCCAGTGAGTCCCAGCGGTGGGGCATGCCCTTTTGTGTTTCCTGATCCTGAGCCTGGCGAAGACCCCCCAACCACACCACAGCCTCCACCCAATTTGTCCATCTGCAAGCAGGGACACTTTCTTGAGGCTGTCTAAATACACAAACATTTCCAAGTTTGCTGTGAAACGCAAAAGGTAATGAAGGATTATCAACATGAGAGCCTTGGTGTGCCCTCATAGCAAACCTTAGCTTGAGGCAGAACACCTTCCAGAACTGGCTGTCAGATTTGGAAGTGTTAAAATCAAGAGAATAAAGGCAGACAGGAAGAAACCAGGGACAGACTGCAAATAGGTCATTTTAAAAAGAGAAACAAAAAATAATGTATAAACAAAACACCATGTGTTGACATAAACGATTACACTGGGTTAATTAGAAACTTCATTTATTTATAAAAATTAGACAATACCAAGTAGGTTTTTACTTCATCTGTGGAATAGACATGAGACGTCCAAGGGGCTATTTATGTTTTCCTAATACTAAAGTTGCCTCATACAGGATACTCAGTTACATTTGAATTTCAGATAAATTTTTAGCACATGTGTATCCCAAATACTGTATGGAACATGTTTATCCGAAATTCAAATGTAACTGGGCATCCTATGTTTTTATTTGCTGAATCTGGCAGTTCCAGCTAATATCCAAACATTTTTCCTTGGTAATAAACAGAAAAACAAGTAAACTTACTGTTGATACTGACAGGGAGTTTTTGCCAAAAAATAAGAATCCCTTACTTTCCTGTTAGGAAGGTCAACAAGATGGGGGTTCCCCATCCTAGCCTCTCCCTCTCCACACACACAATGCAAAGCCTGAAACTAACTCTAGCCACTGAGGTCTCTTTGCCATTCCCCAATCCCTCTGGCCTTTTCCTTATTTGAGGCCTTTGCTCTAAGTATGCCCCTCCTTGGATCCTCTTAACCCCATCTCTCTCTGGTAAATCTGCAAAGGCCTATCTTGGGCCAACCATCCTGTGGCCTCTGCCCAGTGATACTCATTAGTACATGATGAGGAAGACCTGATGGGGGTGCTGAGTCTCTTTCACCACCGTAATGGCACCCCCAACAGTGCCAGCATTGCACCAAGCACACAGTGGCACTCAGTAGAAGATGCTGAATTGAAATACATTTCTCTCCCAAGAGATATATACAGAGAAGCTCCAACTCAGTGGGGTTAAAAACTAGGCTCTGATCTACTTACTCATTGAAGATTGAGACAGAATTTTCTCTTAGGCCAATTAATTACATTTGAACCTGTTGCCTAAGAACAATTCAACACATATGTACAGCACCCTGGTCCCTGTATCTCTCTAGTTACCTGCATCTTGGTCTTTGTAAGCCCTTCCATCAGAGACTGGATATAAAAAAAGATGAAACTCAAAACTCAGGCTATGGTACCAGCCATGTTCATTTCCTCCCAGGAGGAAAGAGAAGGAAGTAAGAGTGCTCTTAGCTGACAGTACCTTGTCTGGCCTGAGGGCAAATGCATCTCAACCACGTGCCATGAACAGAAAACCGTGTGCCGTCAAGGGAAATTCAAATCATAGAGACCTACATTTAACTTCCGGGTGGTTTACCTTGAGCAAGTTATATAACCTCTTTTGCTTCAGTTCCATCATTGATAACATAGGAATAATTAGACCTCACTCATAGGGTCTCATGAAGAGTAGCTGATATAACACAGTAAAGCACTTAGCTCGAAGCTTGGCAGTGTAGACACTTAATAGATGTCAGTTTTCAAAGTCTTATTGTAAGACTTGCTGTGGTTTACACAGTAAAGACAAGAGAAAGGCTGAAAGTGCAGCATTCCCACTTGAAATCAGGAACATCTTAAACCACCCTAGCATTTGACATTTCTCTCAAAGCTTCCCTGAGTGAGTTATTGTTGTCATTTTGTCTAGTGCTTCTCAAATTTTTATTGGGCATACAGTTCATCTGGTACTGATACATTTTAGGTAACAAATTACCACAAAAATGTAGTGGCTTAAAACAACAACTATTTTATTGGCACCAACTAGAGTCACTTGGTGGTATTCAGCTGGTGGATGGGCTGGTCTGGAGTTCCACGGTGGCCTCACTCATATGTCCAGCATTTTGGCCAGGGTGGCTGGAAGACTAAGCTTAGGGGAGACAGATTAGCAACGTGCCTTCATGACTATCTGAGGGTGCTCAGATTTCTTACATGACAGCTAGTTTCTCCCACAGTGAGCATCTCAGGAGAAAACTACAGGGCCATTTCTGACCTACTCTCAGAAGGTCATACAGGGTCACTTCTGCAATAACTAACTATTGGTGAAAATAGTCACAAGCCTGCCCAGATTCGAGGAGAGGAAACATAGACTCCCCACCTCTCAATGAAAGTATCAAAGATTTGGGGCCCAGTTTTTAAACTGCCACCCTAGAAATCTTATAAAAATGCAGATTCTGGTTCAGGAAGGGTGGGGTGGGACCTAGGATTCTGCATTTTTAACAAGTTCCCAAGTTATGCAGATACTACCCTCTCATATAACACTATACGCAAAAATAAACTCAAAATGGATTAAAGACCTAAATGTAAGGCCACACACTATCAAACTCTTAGAGGAAAACATAGGCAGAACACTCTATGACATAAATCACAGCAAGATCCTTTTTGACCCACCTCCTAGAGAAATGGAAATAAAAACAAAATAAACAAATGGGACCTAATGAAACTTAAAAGCTTTTGCACAGCAAAGGAAACCATAAACAAGACGAAAAGACAACCCTCAGAATGGGAGAAATTATTGCAAATGAAGCAACTGACAAAGGATTAATCTCCAAAACTTACAAGCAGCTCATGCAGCTCAATATCAAAAAAACAATCAACCCAATCCAGAACTGGGCAGAAGAGAGGAGCTTCAAGATGGCGGAAGACTAAGACTTGGAGATCACCTTCCTCCCCACAAATACATCAGAAATACATCTACATGTGGAACAACTCCTACAGAACACCTACTGAACGCTAGCAGAAGACCTCAGACCTCCCAAAAGGCAAGAAACTCCCCACATACCTGGGTAGGGCAAAAGAAAAAAGAAAAAAGAGACAAAGAATAGGGACGGGACCTGCACCAGTGGGAGGGAGCTGTGAAGGAGGAAAGGTCTCCACACACTAGGAAGTCCCTTCATGGGCGGAGACTGCGGGTGGCGGAGGGGGGAAGCTTCGGAGCGACGGAGGAGAGCGCAGCCACAGGGGTGCGGAGGGCAAAGCGGAGAGATTCCCGCACAGAGGATTGGGGCGACCAGCACTCACCAGCCCAAGAGGCTTGTCTGCTCACCCTCCGGGGCGGGCGGGGGCTGGGAGCTGAGGCTCGGGCTTCGGTCGGGTCGCAGGGAGAGGACTGGGGTTGGCGGCGTGAACACAGCCTGAAGGGGCTAGTGCGCCACTGCTAGCCGGGAGGGAGTCCGGGAAAAAGTCTGGAGCTGCCTAAGAGACAAGAGACTTTTTCTTGCCTCTCTGTTTCCTGGTGCGCGAGGAGAGGGGATTAAGAGCGCCGCCTAAACAAGCTCCAGAGACGGGCCCGAGCCGCGGCTATCAGCGCGGACCCCAGAGATGGGCATGAGATGCTAAGGCTGCTGCTGCAGCCACCAAGAAGCCTGTGTGCGAGCACAGGTCACTCTCCACACCTCCCCTCCCGGGAGCCAGTGCAGCCCACCACTGCCAGGGTCCCGTGATCCAGGGACAACTTCCCCGGGAGAACGCACGGCGCGCCTCAGGCTGGTGCAACGTCACGCCGGCCTCTGCCGCCGCAGGCTCGCCCCCCATCCGTACCCCTCCCTCCCCCAGGCCTGAGTGAGCCAGAGCCCCCGAATCAGCTGTTCCTTTAACCCCGTCCTGTCTGAGTGAAGAACAGACGCCCTCAGGCGACCTACACACAGAGGCAGGTCCAAATCCAAAGCTGAACCCCGGGAGCTGTGCGAACAAAGAAGAGAAAGGGAAATCTCTCCCAGCAGCCTCAGGAGCAGCGGATTAAAGCTCCACAATCAACTTGATGTAACCTGCATCTGTGGAATACCTGAATAGACAACGAATCATCCCAAATTAAGGAGGGGGACTTTGGAAGCAACGATATATGGTTTTTTTCACCTTTTTCTCAGTGTGTATGTGTATGGTTCTGTGTGTGATTTTGTCTGTATAGCTTTGCCTTTACCCTTTGTCCTAGGGTTCTGTCTGTCCGTTTTTTTTTTCTTTATTAAAAAATTTGTTTTCTTAATAATTATTTTTTATTTTTTATTTTAATAACTTTATTTTATTTTATTTTACTTTATTCTATTTTATCTTCTTCTTTCCTTCTTTCTTTCTTTTCTCCCTTTTATTCTGAGCCATGTGGAGGACAGGCTCTTGGTGCTCCAGCCAGGTGTCAGGGCTGTGCCTCTGAGGTGGGAGAGCCAAGTTCAGGACACTAGTCCACAAGAGACCTCCCAGCCCCACGTAATATCAAATGGCTAAAATCTCCCAGAGATCTCCATCTCAATGCCAAGACCCAGCTCTACTCAACGATCAGCAAGCTACAGTGCTGGACACCCTATGCAAAACAACTAGCAAGACAGGAACACAAACCCACCCATTAGCACAGAGGCTGCCTAAAATCATAATAAGGTCACAGACACCCCAAAACACACCACCAGATGTGGACCTGCCCACCAGAAAGACAAGATCCAGCCTCATCCACCAGAACACAGGCACTAGACGCCTCCACCAGGAAGCCTACACAACCCACTGAACCAACCTTAGCCACTGGGGACAGACACCAAAAACACTGGAACCTGCAGCCTGTGAAAAGGAGACCCCAAACACAGTAAGTTAAGCAAAATGAGAAGACAGAGAAACACACAGCAGAAGAAGCAGCGAGGTAAAAACCCACCAGACCTAACACATGAAGAGGAAATAGACAGTCTACCTGAAAAAGAATTCAGAATAATGATAGTAAAGATGATCCAAAATTTTGGAAATAGAATGGAGAAAATATAAGAAACGTTTAACAAGGACCTAGAAAAATTAAAGAGCAAACAAACAGCGATGAACAACACAATAAATGAAATTAAAAATTCTCTAGAAGGGATCAATAGCAGAATAACTGAGGCAGAAGAACAGATAAGTGACCTGGAAGATAAAATAGTGGAAATAACTACTGCAGAGCAGAATAAAGAAAAAAGAATGAAAATAATAGAGGACAGTCTCAGAGACCTCTGGGACAACATTAAACACACCAACATTCAAATTATAGGGGTCCCAGAAGAAGAAGAGAAAAAGAAAGGCACTGAGAAAATATTTGAAGAGATTATAGTTGAAAATTCCCTAATATGGGAAAGGAAATAGTTGGTCAAGTCCAGGAAGCACAGAGAGTCCATACAGGATATATCCAAGAAGAAACACACCAAGACACATATTAATCAAACTATCAAAAATTAAATATAAAGAATAAATATTAAAAGCAGCAAGAGAAAAACAACAAGCAACACATAAGGGAATCCCCATAAGGTTAACAGCTGATTTCTCAGCAGAAACTCTGCAAGCCAGAAGGGAGTGTCACAATATATTTAAAGTGATGAAAGAGAAAAACCTACAACCAAGATTACGCAACCCAGCAAGGATCTCATTCAGATTTGACAGAGAAATTAAAAGCTTTACAGACAAGCAAAAGCTAAGAGAATTCAGCACCACCAAACCAGCTTTACAACAAATGCTAAAGGAACTTCTCTAGGCAGGAAACACAACAGGAGGAAAAGACCTACAATAATAAACCCAAAACAATTAAGAAAATGGTAATAGGAACATACATATGGATAATTACCTTAAATGTAAATGGATTAAATGCTCCACTCAAAAGACATAGAGTGGCTGAATGGATACCAAAACAAGACTCGTATATATGCTGTCTACAAGAGACCCACTTCAGACCTAGGGACACATACAGACTGAAAGTGAGGGGATGGAAAAAGATATTCCATGCAAATGGAAATCAAAAGAAAGTTGCAGTAGCAATACTCATATCAGACAAAATAGACTTTAAAACAAAGACTATTACAAGACACAAAGAAGGACACCACATAATGATCAAGGGATCAATACAAGAAGAAGATATATCAATTGTAAATACAATGCACCCAACATAGGAGCACCTCAATACATAAGGCAAATACTAACAGCCATAAAAGGGGAAATCGACAGTAACACAATCATAGTAGGGGACTTTAACGCCCCACTTTCACCAATGGACAGATCATCCAAAATGAAAATAAATAAGAAAACACAAGCTTTAAATGATACATTAAACAAGATGGACTTAATTGATATTTATAGGACATTCCATCCAAAAACAGCAGAATACACATTCTTCTCAAGTGCTCATGGAACATTCTCCAGGATACATCATATCTTGGGTCACAAATCAAGCCTTGGTAAAATTAAGAAAATTGAAATTGTATCAAGTATCTTTTCTGACCACAATGCTATGAGACTAGATATCAATTACAGGAAAAAATCTGTAAGAAATACAAACACGTGGAGACTAAACAACACACTACTTAATAACCAAGAGATCACTGAGGAAATCAAAGAGGAAATCGAAAAATACATAGAAACAAATGACAATGAAAACTCAACGACCCAAAACCTATGGGATGCAGCAAAAGCAGTTCTAAGAGGGAAGTTATAGCTATACAAGCCTACCTTAAGAAACAAGAAACATCTCAAATAAACAACCTAACCTTACACCTAAAGCAATTAGAAAAAGAAGAACAAAAAAACCCCAAAGTTAGCAGACGGAAAGAAATCATAAAGATCAGATCAGAAGTAAATGAAAAAGAAATGAAGGACACGATAGCAAAGATCAATAAAACTAAAAGCTGGTTCTTTGAGAAGATAAACAAAATTGATAAACCATTAGCCAGACTTATCAAGAAGAAAAGGGAGAAGACTCAAATCAATAGAATTAGAAACGAAAAAGAAGTAACAACTGACACTGCAGAAATACAAAGGATCATGAGAGATTACTACAAGCAACTCTATGCCAATAAAATGGACAACCTGGAAGAAATGGACAAATTCTTAGAAAAGCACAACCTTCCAAGACTGAACCAGGAAGAAATAGAAAATACGAACAGACCAATCACAAGCACTGAAATTGGAACTGTGATTAAAAATCTTCCAACAAACAAACGCCCAGGACCAGATGGCTTCACAGGTGAATTCTATCAAACATTTAGAGAAGAGCTAACAGCTATCCTCTCAAACTCTTCCAAACTATAGCAGGGGGAGGAACACTCCCAAACTCATTCTATGAGGCCACCATCACTCTGATACCAAAACCAGACAAAGATGTCACAAAGAAAGAAAACTACAGGCCAATATCACTGATGAACATAGATGCAAAAATCCTCAACAAAATACTAGCAAACAGAATCCAACAGCACATTAAAAGGATCATACATTATGATCAAGTGGGGTTTATCCCAGGAATGCAAGGATTCTTCAATATACGCAAATCAATCAACGTGATACACCATATTAACAAACTGAAGGAGAAAAACCATAAGATCATCTCAATAGATGCAGAGAAAGCTTTCGACAAAATTCAACACCCATTTGTGATAAAAACCCCCAGAAAGTAGGCATACAGGGAACTTTCCTCAACAAAATAAAGGCCATATATGACAAACCCACAGCCAACATCATCCTCAATGGTGAAAAACTGAAACCATTTCCACTAAGATCAGGAACAAGACAAGGTTGCCCACTCTCACCACTACTATTCAACATAGTTGTGGAAGTTTTAGCCACAGCAATCAGAGAAGAAAAAGAAATAAAGGAATCCAAATTGGAGAAGAAGAAGTAAAGCTGTCACTGCTTGCAGATGACATGATACTATACATAGAGAATCCTAAAGATGCTACCAGAAAACTCCTAGAGCTAATCAATGAATTTGGTAAAGTAGCAGGATACAAAATTAATGCACAGAAATCTCTTGCATTCCTAGACACTAATGATGAAAAATTTGAAAGTGAAATTAAGAAAACACTCCCATTTACCATTGCAACAAAAAGAATAAAATATCTAGGAATAAACCTACCTAAGGAGACAAAAGACCTGTATGCAGAAAATTATAAGGCACTGATGAAACAAATTAAAGATGACACAAATAGATGGAGAGATATACCATGTTCTTGGATTGGAAGAATCAACACTGTGAAAATGACTCTACTACCCAAAACAATCTACAGATTCAATGCAATCCCTATCAAACTACCACTGGCATTTTTCACAGAACTAGAACAAAAAATTTCACAATTTGTATGGAAACACAAAAGACCCCGAATAGCCAAAGCAATCTTGAGAAAGAAAAACGGAGCTGGAGCAATCAGGCTCCTGGACTTCAGACTATACTACAAAGCTACAGTAATGAAGACAGTATTGTACTGGCATGAAAACAGAAATATAGATCAATGGAACAGGACAGAAAGCCCAGAGATAAACTCACGCACATATGGTCACCTTATCTTTGATAGAGGAGGCAAGAATATACAGTGGAGAAAAGACAGCCTCTTCAATAAGTGGTGCTGGGCAAACTGGACAGCTACGTGTAAAAGAATGAAATTAGAACACTCCCTAACACCATACACAAAAATTAACTCAAAATGGTTTAAAGACCTAAATGTAAGGCCACACACTATCAAACTCTTAGAGGAAAACATAGAGAGAACACTCTATGATATAAATCACAGCAAGATCCTTTTTGATCCACCTCCTAGAGAAATGGCAATAAAAACAAAAATAAGCAAATGTGACCTAATGAAACTTAAAAGCTTTTGCACAGTGAAGGAAACCATAAACAAGACCAAAAGACAACTCTCAGAATGGGAGAAAATATTTGCAAATGAAGCAACCGTCAAAGGATTCATCTCCAAAACATACAAGCAACTCATGCAGCTCAATATCAAACAAACAAACAACCCAATCCAAAAATGGGCAGAAGACCTAAATAGACATTTCTCCAAAGAAGATATACAGATTGCCAACAGACACATGAAAGAATGCTCAACATCATTAATCATTAGAGAAATGCAAATCAAAACTACAATGAGATATCACCTCACACCGGTCAGAATGGCCATCATCAAAAAATCTACAGGGCTTCCCTGGTGGTGCAGTGGTTGAGAATCTGCCTGCCAATGCAGGGGACACGGGTTCGAGCCCTGGTCTGGGAAGATCCCACATGCCGCGGAGCAACTAGGCCCGTGAGCCACAACTACTGAGCCTGCGCGTCTGGAGCCTGTGCTCCGCAACAAGAGAGGCCGCGATAGTGAGAGGCCCGCGCACCGCGGTGAAGAGTGGCCCCCACTTGCCGCAACTGGAGAAAGCCCTGACACAGAAACGAAGACCCAACACAGCCATAAATAAAAATAAATAAATAAAATATTAAAAAAAAATCTACAAACAGTAAGTGCTGGAGAGGGTGTGGAGAAAAGGGAACCCTCATACACTGTTGGTGGGAATGTAAATTGATACAGCCACTATGGAGAACAGTATGGAGGTTCCTTAAAAAACTAAAAATAGAACTACCATACGATCCAGCAATCCCACTACTGGGCATATACCCTGAGAAAACCATAATTCAAAAAGAGTCATGTACCACAATGTTCATTGCAGCTCTATTCACAATAGCCAGGGCATGGAAGCAACCTAAGTGTCCATCAACAGATGAATGGATAAAGAAGATGTGGCACATATATACAATGGAATATTACTCAGCTATAAAAAGGAACGAAACTGAGTTATTTGTAGTGAGGTGGATGGACCTAGAGAATGTCATACAGAGTGAAGTAAGTCAGAAAGGGAAAAACAAATACCGTATGCTAACACATATATATGGAATCTAAAAAAAAAAAAAAGAAAAGAAAATGGTCAGAAGAACCTAGGGGCAAGACGGGAATAAAGATGCAGACCTACTGGAGAATGGACTTGGGGATATGGGGAGGGGGAAGGGTAAGCTGGGACGAAGTGAGAGAGTGGCATGGACATATATACACTACCAAACGTAAAACAGATCACTAGTGGGAAGCAGCTGCATAGCACAGGGAGATCAGCTCGGTGCTTTGTGATCACCTAGAGGGGTGGGAGAGGGAGGGTGGGAGGGAGGGAGATGCAAGAGGGAAGAGATATGGGGACTTACGTATATGTATAACTGATTCACTTTGTTATAAAGCAGAAACTGACACACCATTGTAAAGCAATTATACTCTAATAAAGATGTTAAAAAAACACAAACAAAAATGGGCAGAAGACCTAAATAGACATTTCTCCAAAGAAGATGTACAGACTGCAACAAACACATGAAAGGATGCTCAACGTCACTAATCATTAGAGAAATGTAAATCAAAATTACAATGAGATATCACCTCACACCAGTCAGAATGGCCATCATCAAAATATCTACAAACAATAAAAGCTGGATAGGGTGTGTAGAAAAGGGAACCCTCTTGCACTGTTGTTGGGAATGTAATTTGATAGAGCCACTATGGAGAACAGTATGGAGGCTCCTTAAAAAACTAAAAATAGAACTACCATACGACCCAGCAATCCCACTACTGGGCATATACCCTGAGAAAACCATAATTCTAAAAGAGTCACGTACCACAGTGTTCATTGCAGCTCTATTTACAATAGCCAGGGCATGGAAGCAACCTAAGTGTCCATCGACAGGTGAATGGATAAAGAAGATGTGGCACATATATACAATGGAATATTACTCAGCCATAAAAAGAAACGAAATGGAGTTATTTGTAGTGAGGTGGATGGACCTAGAGTCTGTCATACAGAGTGAAGTAAGTCACAGAGAGAAAAACAAATACCGTATGCTAACACATACATATGGAATCTTAAAAAAAACAAAAATGGTTCTGAAGAACCTAGGGGCAGGACAGGAATAAAGACGCAGACGTAGAGAATGGACTTGAGGACACGGGGAGTGGGAAGGGTAAGCTGGGACGAAGTGAGAGAGTGGCATGGACATATATACAGTACCAAATGTAAAATAGATAGCTAGTGGGAAGCAGTTGCATAGCACAGGGAGATCAGCTCGGTGCTCTGTGACCACTTAGAGGGGTGGGATAGCGAGGGTGGGAGGGAGACGGAAGAGGGAGGAGATATGGGGTATATGTATATGTATAGCTGATTCACTTTGTTATAAAGCAGAAACTAACACACCATTGTAAAGCAATTATACTCCAATAAAGATGTTAAAAAAAAAAAAAGAAAAAGGTTTTGACAACACGTTATGTCGCATCTTCCATTGCACCCAAATCTTTCCTGTCTGTTACTGTTTCTGTTGTCTCATTCTCTGGTAGCTTCATTTAATTTAGAACTCAGCCAGCTAATCTTTTCTCAGGCTTACTGGAATAGCTGCTATGTTCAAAGACCTTTATTTTAAAAGAAAGAAACATCCTTGTGTTTAGATTTCACAGGGAGCTTAAAATGGCTAAAGGGAAAACCTCTGGCAAATGAGGATGTCAGGTCAGGTAGTCACAAAGCCTTCTGGGTACCTTTTTCTCCACCATCCATTTGAATAGAGACACATCCATAAAGATGACTGTGAGCAGAGGACTCACTGGTGACTTATCACCTCTTGGAGATTCAGACAATATCTGTGACTCAGCTAGTTGCTGACCGATAAACGTTGATGCCTAGGGTTCTGGTCATACAGGTCAATGTCCCAGTTATCATGGCTATTCCTGGGTATGGTGCATTGGGCCTGGAGGCATTGAGCACACAGTTCAATCAATGTTTTTTTCTATAAAAAAGGAACTTATGTATTAGCTAATGATCAATGTTAACACCACTATATTAACTTACATTTTCTTATTTAAGAAATGATACAATTCAAAGCAGGATTCAAAAGAAATATAAACCTCTAGATACAGTATGTCAACTTCTGGACTAATTCTCAACTGTTACAAATTACCATCTCTGTAGCACCTATTTTTTAATGGACTTTGCCCTTTGTTCAGTCAAAATAAGCACAGGTTTTATCCTATGTAGAACTTTCAGGGGCTGTGCTGCTCCAGTCACTGAACCTAGTTCAGAACTCAGAGGCACGTGGGCACCAGTGGTCTTGAAACACGCTGTAATTTACCCAAAAGAAATCACGTATGCTTCTTTCAGTATGTTTTAGTAGCTCTGGAGCACTCTTAATTTCACAGAAGTCAAGTTCAAGACATGTACAGTGACTTCCTATTAATTTCCCAAAAAGGATTTCTTCTTACTATACCCACAATCTTTGCATCTTTTATACTTTCATTTGAAAACCACTTGGAAAAAATACCAAGTTACTTGTCAATTTCTAAGATGTTTCATTACCATTAGAAAAATTTTACCCTAACATCCTATCCTAGCATTTCCTACTGACTCCTGGGAAACTCACTGTTGGTATAAAAACGGGATTTGCATGCTGTTTGTTCGTTGATACACATTTTGTCAAGTGAAGTCTTAAGAGAACAACAGGGTGCTTTACAAACATACTATAGAGCAATGTTTCCAAAAACATATACATCCTGAGGTTTTCAGTCCTCTAAACAAGTATTTCTAGGCCATTACACTTTTAGGTGGAACACAGGGCACCTGCCTACAGTAGGAGAGAAGCAAGCTTCACCCTCTGTCTTAACCAGGCATTCGCTTTGGTGATAGACCCAATACCCCATACCACACTGCACTGTGATTTAGCTGCTCTGTGTAAGTGTGCCTTTTCCCTGCTCCAGTCAGACTGTATGTCACTAGAGTGAAGGGACCATGTCATTTTTGGTAACCTCTGTTAGTTCCTAGCCTAATTAGTGTTTTAGGATGAAAAAGTGGGAGTTTCCAAGTCAAACAAGCCTGAGCCCGAATTCCCGAATGCCTTTGGTAGAAATCTGGATTTCTGTGTACTGGGTTTTCTACAAGTGAGTTTGAAATTCTGTCTTTTGTTCTCTCTGTTACAAAGTAGCTACAGACTTGATACTCCTTCTCCTGCATCCCGGAACCCTCAAAACAAACATTTTGTGGGGTAGGATTTCCTTTCCAGGCAGAACCTCTCTTTCAGAAGGGAAGTGGCAGTCAGCTTTGTTCCCATTTCTTCTAAGGAGAACCACCACCAGTGTCTATATTTGAATAATATTAAACAGTTTACAAAGTATTTTCACATTTATTATGTCCTCAGACTACCCCAGAATCTCAGTGGGGTGGGCAGGGCTGGTATCATAAATCCTGTCATATAAATGTAACTAATCTAAAGTCATCGAATTAATAAACTGTGAACTGGATTTGAAAACAAAGGTCTCCTAGTAGCTAAATGTTCCCTTGCCTCAATTCCACATTGTCAGAGCCTTGCCTCAGGCCACTCAGGCCAGAAGCAGGCTCAAGTCTTGGACAGAGGCCCCCAACTCTTAGCTCAGTGCACATCTCATCAAAATGTAATAAAAGGGGAACAGAAACTGCAGGCAAATAGACCTAAGTTTGTAGCCTAGATCTGCCCTTCCTGGCTGTATGACTGCAGGTAAGTTCATTTCTTTGGAACTAGGTTTTCTCATCTCTAAGTTGGGGATATTGACTTCCTTCAGGGGGGTTTTGTGAGGATTAAGTAAGGCAATATAAATGAAAGCATGGGGATTGGTTCTCTATAAATATTTATCAAATTGGGAAAAAGGAAGAAGAGGGGCCTTCCTGCCCAAAGTGTCTTCCTCTTCACACGTGCCACATCATGGTATTTGAAAGTCATTCCTTTGGAGGTAAAGACTCATCTCCTCCAAAACGGAAATAATGATCACTCATGCACACCTTAGTGACACCCTTCAGCCTTTAAGCAGATTTTTTTAAAGAGGATGTAGGAGAAACAAGCACCCCAGGGTAACAGGAGACCTGGAGAGGACGCTGCGTGACAATTACCCTTTAATAGTAATGTGGGTAATGCAATGCAGCTTTAATGAGCATAATGTTGCCATTAACACATCTACATTAGGAAGTTTCAGATCAAGTATTTCATACATGCCTCCTAAACACTTGTCAAATCATCATGGTCAAAGACCATAGAAACCAGAAAGGGCCTTAGAGATCACTCCACCACATCTCATCTAAAAATGACAAGTCTGAGGCCCATAAAGAAGGACACTTTATGATTCTGGGGAGAACTATAAGAAGCCACTGAATTCTGATGCTGCCTGGGAACAAGTGTTAACATTGACATCCAACTGCTTAGGGAGACACTGACTCACCACCAGCTCACACAGACCTGGAACTGCCACCCGAAAGCTGAGAGCTGAAGGGGTTGGTTAGGGAAGTCATTGCCACGTCACAGGTGGAGCCACAGATGCAGCAAGACCTGAGGGCAACAGTGGTGGGGAGAACCCAGCCACTGCCCTCCTGACATCCAGCCTTTCTCCACACAACGCCACAGCCAAGAGCAAGATTCGACAAAAGCCCATTCTCCGACCTCATGCCCACTGTTTACCTAACAGTGGCTCGACTGAGTTCAGTCAATCTCCTCCTGACCCAGTCAGATGACTTCGCACACACAGCCATGATCCCAAGCATACCCCCTGAGGTGGACTCTATTATTGTCCTGCAAATATTTAGTCTCCCCTCTCCATCTACCACGGGAGAATATACTTCCCTGCCCCACTGATGTTGGCCTAGCCTAGTATTTCTTTGGCAACTGGAATGTACGTAGAAGTGGCAAGGTGCCAGCTCCAAGCAGAGGCTCTCAGAGCTCTCTTGCACTTGTTTCCTCTGCCATGAGAATATGGATGCTCAGATAAGAGGTGTCCCTTCATCCTGCATCCCAGAAGGAGAAGATGCGTGGTGCAGATCTGAACCTACTGACAGCTTGAACAGACAGTAGCAGCCACCCATGGCACCAACAGGCAGCATGAATGAGAAACACATAAACGTTGTAAAGCAACAAGAGTTTGAGGTTATTTATGCAGCATAACTCAGAGAAAAATTTCTACTACACTCTTCATTTGCTGATTGTGATTCCTGAATGAAGAGATATGCCTATTTCCCTCTCCAATAATAGCTTCTGATAATGTACTCTGCACTAGACCCTATGTCAAGTGCTTTACAATCATTAGTTCATTTGATCCTCACAATGATCTATAATTGGGATATTGTCCCCATTCTATAGATGATAATTTGAGGCTGAGAAAACCTGAGGGCTGAGAGCTGAAGGGATTGGTCACATAACTGATAGGTATGTGGCCTGTCTGGGACTTGGAACCAAGACCACCCCTTCCACCACCACCACTCCAGACTGCTTCTATGGACACTGATGGAATTCAAACACATAGAAGCCTATATATCCAGAACCTCTCCCCTCTTCCCACACACATATTATTTCCCAACAGAATATAATCTTTTTTTATTTTAAATACGCTCTTGAGAGAGAGAAAAAATGACTTGCAGATCTTCAGGATAATCTAAGCAACCCCTCAGGCCCATTTTTAAAAGCAAGTTGAATTTTGGGCCTTCCCAAGGTTGACACGGTCAACTCCATCATGCCCAGAGCCAGGTAGAGCCAGCTCTCATAAAGTCTTCCAGTCCATTCCCCATTAAGGCACAGCGGTGCCTTGTGATGGCCATAATGCTCCTCCCCTTGATTTACAGCCCCATCTATTCTGGGCCACTCCTGATGGGCTGTTCTCATCCCCTGCTGCCTGACAGCTTTAGAGATTCTTCTCAGGCCATAATTTCTGAATATTTCCACCTCTCCCCTTCCCTGGCTCTGGAATTTCAGCTATTTTCCACTCAGAAAAAGGTTGCTCCACTTATTCTCAGCTTCATGGTTCTTTTACATTTATTTACTGCTCAGCCACCATCCTGATCAGGTATTTAAAGATACGACTGTCTACTTCTGACGAGTGGCCCCACTCCTTTTTCTCATTGCTCTGAGTTTCTCTTTGGCAGACTCAATATCATTTTATATATTTGCAGGCTTCCAACTCATTCCATTATTCTTTTCCTCTATCAAATGAGATAATGGATGCGGAAAGGCCTGGGAACTTATAAAGGGTGTATAAATATTAGTCCTTTGCTATTGTTGTTGTTGTTGTTATAACTAACAACTTCCCAAGTTCAATTCACTGTGGTGAAATGTTAACTCTCACTGCTGTGAAGGTTTCCAGATTCATTCTCAGCTTCAAACAAACCAAACACCAGGTTTGAGGCTGTCCAGGCCTGAATTCTCTGGTGTACAATGCTGCCTATAATAAGCAGGCTGCTGCCCAGCTTCAAGCTTGCTCAGTTACCTAGAATTCTGTTTTCATGGTATCTGTAGTAATAGGAATTAGCTCATTTAAATGAATGGAGCTTATTACATTTCAAGAGCGATAGCTCAAGAAGTTGTTTACATGGGGGAGATCATGGAGCTAAAAGAGCTGGGTTCAAATTCTGCTCTGCCATTTATAAATGAAATGACCTTGGCCAAGGTTACTTCTCTGAGCTTCCATTTTCTCATCTGCAGTCTTTCCCTAGACTGGCATGAGGACTAAATTCAATAATCCTATAAAAACCCTTAGCGGAGCACCTGGCACATGATAGCCATCCAATAAAAGCATGTGACTAATAATATTAATAAAGAAATGGAAGACTAGAAGTCATTGCAAATAGTTTAAATGCTCATAAGCTTTCAGGCTGGAAGGGATATCAATGACCTGAACTCTTTTCTTATAGTAGAAGATCAAGGAGCCCAGAGAGAATTTAATTGTCCTGATCTGCAAGCTCTGAGAAAAGGGGCCACTTCTGTCTCTGTCCCCTTCCCTGTGCCTGGCTCACAGTAGGCGCTCACTGAGTATTTGCATCGTGGAAGGTGTTGTCGGACTCAAGACAGAAGCACAGCATGGTGGTTGACGGTGGGCGTTGGGGCCCAAGAGCCCTGGGCAAGAGCCCTGCTCTACCACTTGGGTAAGTGACTTAACCTCTCTAAGCCTCTTAAAAATGTGAAAAGTGTCCGTACTTCCCCCATAGGGCTGCTTAGGAGGGTTATATGAGAAATGGAGGCAAAACCTAACTCAAAACAAAACAAAACACAACAAAAAAATAACCAACAAAGCGTTAGGTCTTAAACTCTCAATAACTTATCTAAGATCACCTAGTTAATTAGTAAGAGACTTGAGAACCCAAGTAGCATGCCTTCTACCCAAGATATTTTCTTCCAGAATTAAAAAAAAAATCAGCGTGCTCTAATGTTATCTAATGCTTCATTCTTATTCCTAAGCACTTTTTTTTAACGTTTTTATTGGAGTATAATTGCTTTACAATGGTGTGTTAGTTTCTGCTTTATAACGAAGTGAATCAGTTATACATATACATATATCACCGTATCTGTTCCCTCTTGCATCTCCCTCCCTCCCACCGTCCCTATCCCACCCTTCTAGCTGGTCACAAAGCACTGAGCTAATCTCCCTGTGCTATGCGACTGCTTCCCACTAGCTATCTATTTTACATGTGGTAGTGTATATACGTCCATATACACACTACCACTCTCACTTTGTCCCAGCTTACCCTTCCCCCTCCCCGTGTTCTCAAGTCCATTTTCTACTTGGTCTGTGTCTTTATTCTCATCTTGCCCCTAGGTTCTTCATGACCTTTTTTTTTTTTTTAGATTCCATATATATGTGTTAGCATATGGTATTTGTTTTTCTCTTTCTGACTTACTTCACTCTGTATGACAGAATCTAGGTCCATCCACCTCACTACAAATAACTCAATTTCGTTCCTTTTTATGGCTGAGTAATATTCCATTGTAGATATGTGCCACATCTTCTTTATCCATTCATCTGTCGATGGACACTTAGGTTGCTTCCATGCCCTGGTTATTGTAAATAGAGCTGCAACGAACATTGTGGGACATGACTCTTTTTGAATTATGGTTTTCTCAGGGTATATGCCCAGTAGTGGGATTGCTGGGTCATATGGTAGTTCTATTTTTAGTTTTTTAAGGAACCTCCATACTGTTCTTCATAGTGGCTGTATCAATTTACATTCCCACCAACAGTGTATGAGGGTTCCCTTTTCTCCACACCCTCTCCAGCATTTTTTGTTTGTACATTTTTTGATGATGGCCATTCTGAGCGGTGTGAGATGATATCTCATTGTAGTTTTGATTTGCATTTCTCTAATGATTAATGATGTTGAGTATTCTTTCATGTGTTTGTTGGCAATCTGTATATCTTCTTTGGAGAAATCTCTATTTAGTCTACTGCCCATTTTTGGATTGCGTTGTTTGGTTTTTTGATATTGAGCTGCATGAGCTGCTTGTAAATTTTGGAGATTAATCCTTTGTCAGTTGCTTTGTTTGCAAATATTTTCCCACATTCTGAGGGTTGTCTTTTCGTCTTGTTTATGATTTCCTTTGCTGTGCAAGAGCCTTTAAGTGTCATTAGGTCCCATTTGTTTATTTTTGATTTTATTGCCATTTCTCTAGGAGGTGGGTCAAAAAGGATCTTGTGATTTATGTCATAGAGTGGTCTGCCTATGTTTTTCTCTAAGAGTTTGATAGTGTGTGGCCTTACATTTAAGTCTTTAATCCATTTCGAGTTTATTTTTGTGTATGGTGTTAAGGAGTGTTCTAATTTCATTCTTTTACATGTAGCTGTCCAGTTTGCCCAGCACCACTTATTGAAGAGGCTGTCTTTTCTCCACTGTATATTCTTGCCTCCTCTATCAAAGATAAGGTGACCATATGCGCGTGAGTTTATCTCTAGGCTTTCTATCCTGTTCCATTGATCTATATTTCTGTTTTCATGCCAGTACAATACTGTCTTGATTACTGTAGCTTTGTAGTATAGTCTGAAGTCCAGGAGCCTGATTCCTCCAGCTCCGTTTTTCTTTCTCAAGATTGCTTTGGCTATTCGGGGTCTTTTGTGTTTCCATACAAATTGTGAAAGTTTTTGTTCTAGTTCTGTGAAAAATGTCAGTGGTAGTTTGATAGGGATTGCATTGAATCTGTAGATTGTTTTGGGTAGTAGAGTCATTTTCACAATGTTGATTCTTCCAATCCAAGAACATGGTATATCTCTCCATCTATTTGTGTCATCTTTAATTTGTTTCATCAGTGCCTTATAATTTTCTGCATACAGGTCTTTTGTCTCCTTAGGTAGGTTTATTCTTAGGTATTTTATTCTTTTTGTTGCAATGGTAAATGGGAGTGTTTTCTTAATTTCACTTTCAAATTTTTCATCATTAGTGTCTAGGAATGCAAGAGATTTCTGTGCATTATTTTTGTATCCTGCTACTTTACCAAATTCATTGATTAGCTCTAGGAGTTTTCTGGTAGCATCTTTAGGATTCTCTATGTATAGTATCATGTCATCTGCAAACAGTGACAGCTTTACTTCTTCTTTTCTGATTTGGATTCCTTTATTTCTTTTTCTTCTCTGATTGCTGTGGATGAAACTTCCACAATTATGTTGAATAATAGTGGTGAGAGTGGGCAACCTTGTCTTGTTCCTGATCTCAGTGGAAATGGTTTCAGTTTTTCACCATTGAGGATGATGTTGGCTGTGGGTTTGTCATATATGGCCTTTATTTTGTTGAGGAAAGTTCCCTCTATGCCTATTTTCTGGAGGGTTTTTATTATAAATGGGTGTTGAATTTTGATGAAAGCTTTCTCTGCATCTATTGAGATGATCTATGGTTTTTCTGCTTCAGTTTGTTAATATGATGTATCACGTTGATTGATTTGCGTATATTGAAGAATCCTTGCATTCCTGGGATAAATCCCACTTGATCAGGGTATATGATCCTTTTAATGTGCTGTTGGATTCTGTTTGCTAGTATTTTGTTGAGGATTTTTGCATCTATGTTCATCAGTGATACTGGTCTCTAGTTTTCTTTTTTTGTGACATCTTTGTCTGGTTTTGGTATCAGGGTGATGGTGGCCTCATAGAATGAGTTTGGGAGTGTTCCTCCCCCTGCTATAGTTTGGAAGAGTTTGAGAAGGATAGGTGTTAGCTCTTCTCTAAATGTTTGATAGAATTCACCTGTGAAGCCATCTGGTCCTGGGCTTTTGTTTGTTGGAAGATTTTTAATCACAGTTCCAATTTCAGTGCTTGTGATTGGTCTGTTCGTATTTTCTATTTCTTCCTGGTTCAGTCTCAGAAGGTTGTGCTTTTCTAAGAATTTGTCCATTTCTTCTTCCAGGTTGTCCATTTTATTGGCATAGACTTGCTTGTAGTAATCTCTCATGATCCTTTGTATTTCTGCAGTGTCAGTTGTTACTTCCCCTTTTTCAATTCTAACTCTATTGATTTGAGTCTTCTCCCTTTTTTTCTTGATGAGTCTGGCTAATGGTTTATCAATTTTGTTTATCTTCTCAGAGAACCAGCTCTTAGTTTTATTGAGCTTTGCTATCATTTCCTTCATTTCTTTTTCATTTATTTCTGATCTGATCTTCATGACTTCTTTCCTTCTGCTAACTTTGGGGTTTTTTGTTCTTCTTTCTCTAATTGCTTTAGGTGTAAGGTTAGGTTGTTTATTTGAGATGTTTCTTGTTTCTTAAGGTAGGCTTGTATAGCTATAACTTCCCTCTTAGAACTGCTTTTGCTGCATCCCATAGGTTTTGGGTCGTTGAGTTTTCATTGTCATTTGTGTCTAGGTATTTTTCGATTTCCTCTTTGATTGCTTCAGCGATCTCTTGGTTATTAAGTAGTGTGTTGTTTAGCCTCCATGTGTTTGTATTTCTTACAGATTTTTTCCTGTAACTGATATCTAGTCTCACAGCATTGTGGTCAAAAAAGATACTTGATACGATTTCAATATTCTTAAATTTACCACGGCTTGACTTGTGACCCAAGATATGATGTATCCTGGAGAATGTTCCATGAGCACTTGAGAAGAATGTGTATTCTGTTGTTTTTGGATGGAATCTCCTATAAATATCAATTAAGTCCATCTTGTTTAATATATCATTTAAAGCTTGTGTTTCCTTATTTATTTTCATTTTGGATGATCTGTCCATTGGTGAAAGTGGGGCGTTAAAGTCCCCTACTATGATTGCGTTACTGTCAATTTCCCCTTTTATGGCTGTTAGTATTTGCCTTATGTATTGAGGTGCTCCTATGTTGGGTGCATAAATATTTACAATTGATATATCTTCCTCTTGTATTGATCCCTTGATCATTATGTAGTGTCCTTCTTTGTCTCTTGTAATAGTCTTTGTTTTAAATTCTATTTTGTCTGATATGAGAATTGCTACTCCAGCTTTCTTTTGATTTCCATTTGCATGGAATATCTTTTTCCCTTTTGGAGATTAATCCTTTGTCAGTTGCTTTGTTTGCAAATATTTTCCCACATTCTGAGGGCTGTCTTTTCGTCTTGTTTATGATTTCCCTCCATCCCCTCACTTTCAGTCTGTATGTCCCTAGGTCTGAAGTGGGTCTCTCGTAGACAGCATATATACGGGTCTTGTTTTTGTATGAATTCAGCCAGTCTATGTCTTTTGGTTGGAGCATTTAATCCATTTACATTTAAAGTAATTATCAATATGTATGTTCCTGTTACCATTTTCTTAATTGTTTTGGGTTTGTTTTTGTAGGTCTTTTCCTTTTCTTGTGTTTCCTGCCTAGAGAAGTTCCTTTAGCATTTGTTGTAAAGCTGGTTTGGTGGTGCTGAATTCTCTTAGCTTTTTTCTCTTTTTCCCCATAAGGTTTTAATTTCTCTGTCAAATCTGAATGAGATCCTTGCTGGATAATCTTGGTTGTAGGTTTTTCCCTTTCATCACTTCAAATATGTCCTGCTACTTCCTTCTGGCTTACAGAGTTTCTGCTGAAAGATTAGCTCTTAACCTTATGGGGATTCCCTAGCATGTTATTTTTTTTTTCCCTTGTTGCTTTTAATATTTTTTCTTTGTATTTAATTTTTGATAGTTTGATTAATATGTTTCTTGGGGTGTTCCTCCTTGGATTTATCCTGTATGGGACTCTCTGTGCTTCCTGGACTTGATTAACTATTTCCTTACCCATATTAGGGAAGTTTTCAACTATAATCTCTTCAAATATTTTCTCAGTCCCTTTCTTTTTCTCTTCTTCTGGGACCTCTATACTTCAAATATTGGTGTATTTAATATTGTCCCAGAGGTCTCTGAGACTGTCCTCAATTCTTTTCATTCTTTTTTCTTTATTCTGCTCTGCAGTAGTTATTTCGACTATTTTATCTTCCAGGTCATTTATCCATTCTTCTGCCTCATTTATTCTGCTATTGATTCCTTGTAGACAATTTGTAATTTCATTTAGTGTGTTGTTCATGATTGTTTGTTTGCTCTTTAGTTCTTCTAGGTCCTTGTTAAATGTTTCTTGTATTTTCTCCATTCTATTTCCAAGATTTTGGATCATCTTTACTATCATTATTCTGAATTCTTTTTCAGGTAGACTGCCTATTTCCTCTTTATTTGTTAGGTCTGGTCCTTACCTTGGTCCTTCATCTGCTGTGTGTTTCTTTGTCTTGCCATTTTGCTTAACTTACTGTGTTTGGGGTCTCCTTTTCACAGGTTGCAGGGTCATAGTTCCCGTTGTTTTTGGTGTCTGCCCCCAGTGGCTAAGGTTGGTGCACTGGGTTGTGTAGGCTTCCTGGTGGAGGCGTCTAGTGCCTGTGTTCTGGTGGATGGGGCTGGATCTTGTCCTTCTGGTGGGCAGGTCCATGTCTGGTGGTGCGTTTTGGGGTGTCTGTGACCTTATTATGATTTTAGGCAGCCTCTGTGCTAATGGGTGGAGTTGTGTTCCTGTCTTGCTAGTTGTTTGGCATAGGGTGTCCAGCACTGTA
Organism: Balaenoptera acutorostrata; assembly: GCF_949987535.1. Classification (NCBI taxonomy): domain Eukaryota; kingdom Metazoa; phylum Chordata; class Mammalia; order Artiodactyla; family Balaenopteridae; genus Balaenoptera; species Balaenoptera acutorostrata. The sequence continues at coordinate 70,396,876 of NC_080075.1, read as the reverse complement.
GCTTGCTGGTCGTTGAGTGGAGCTGGGTCTTGGCGTTGAGATGGAGATCTCTGGGAGATTTTCGCCATTTGATATTACATGGAGCTGGGAGGTCTCTGGTGGACCAATTGTCCTGAACTTGGCTCTCCCACCTCAGAGGCACAGCCCTGATGCCTGGCTGGAGCACCAAGAGCCTGTCATCCACACGGCCTAGTCCACGTCGCTGTGGGCCTCCCTGCGTCGTCCGAGGGCCTGGCAGCTGCGGCGCAGCCAGACTGCACTAAGAATTTTTTTTAATGCAGGATATTCTTTGATTTTCAACTCCCTTTAAATTCTCAAGTATTTTGCTTTTCCATTTAGAGAAAGACAGGGAAATATCTAAGTATGGCAATGTGTTAAACACACACACATACACACAAATACACACTCTGCTTACACATACTCCTCTTTTTTTTTTTTTTTTTTTTAAAGGATTTTCTTATTTATTTATTTATTTATTTATTTTTGGCTGTGTTGGGTCTTCGGTTCGTGCGAGGGCTTTCTCCAGTTGCGGCAAGCGGGGGCCACTCTTCATCGCGGTGCGGGGACCGCTCTTCATCGCGGTGCGCGGGCCTCTCACCATCGCGGCCTCTCTTGTTGCAGAGCACAGGCTCCAGACGCGCAGGCTCAGCAATTGTGGCTCACGGGCCCAGCCGCTCCGCGGCATGTGGGATCTTCCCAGACCAGGGCTCGAACCCGTGTCCCCTGCATTAGCAGGCAGATTCTCAACCACTGCGCCACCAGGGAAGCCCCATACTCCTCTTAAAATGCACTTTTTGGGTCAGTATTTTCTATAGAAAGATATAGTACTTGCTTAACAATCAACGGAAGCCATAAAACTCTAACATTTCTATCAGTGGTAAAACCTCAATATATCAAGTCATATGCCCAGGCTCCTTTCTGAAGACTTAATATCAAGGTGTCATCATTATCCATAATACGTTTTTGAATCAGGTCTTAAAACTTAATGTGGCTTTTATGCCTGGAGATAAGGCAGGATTTGGGGTTGGCAAGTTACAGTGGCACACACGAGGACTGCTGGTTGAGCCTAATTCTCTAGGATGATTTAAAACCTTAATTAGCCCTGAAATTTATTATTCAGGATAGCCTCCTCCTCGCCATTTTGCACTGTGAATGCGTGACAACCTAGGAAGGCAGACAACACTGGAGTGAATCAGGGTTCCATTAGGAGATTTTGTTTTTCATTCTGAAACACACAATGTGAACAAGGGTTAAAAGACAAAGCTTTGCTCTAAAAGAGAATGGGCTGTGAGTTGAAAGTTATATGACTGGAAGTCTTGGCAGAGAGACAAAAACTGAGAATGGAAGCTGCAGCTTCAAGAATCCCTATGCTGTGGCTGTCAGCCTGGCTAAACCGTGGTCCAGCTCCTGTACCATTCCTTCAGAAACCTACTGGATGACTGGTTAAATAATGTGGAAAAGAAATCATGGTCTTTGTAAATGAGTATTGCATGATTGGTCATGGTTTCTTATTTTACTCCTTCTAGATAATATTTGCATTTTAATAGTACTTCCAGAGGCTTAATTCAGGAGGTCCCGCACCATGTTAATTGTGAGCCTCAATCCGGTTAATTACTGGTTTATCAGCAGGTTATTGGCTACTGGCTCTCCTAGGACTTTCTTTATGGCCAATGGGCATTTGAAAGGAGGACCACAGGAGTGAGCCAGTGGCTTTCCAGTATTGCCAATGGCAGGAGTGAAAAGCGGGGGCTGGCTACAGGTTATGGGTCTATGGCTTTCCCTGGCCTTCTATGCACTTCACAGGCATTGTGTTTGGTGCCAGAAGATTCTGGCATATGTCTCTCCATTGTAAGGGGCATAAACTAAATGTCCCATGGGGGTCCACAAACTGTTCCCTGCAATGGTATTATGGGAGTGGCAGAGGGGATGCAAGAAGACACAGACACTGCCATAGAAACAGCCAGGCAAGGCATACAGTCACAGCTCTGAGGTAGTAAATTTCTCTTGAAGGAGGCAGGGTGGGGGCTATGTGTCTTGGAAGAGTTGACATTTAAGCAGAGACTTGAGATATGAAGAGCATTGCCACAGTTGGAGAGGAATGGAAAGGGCACCCAAAATAAGAAATAGCTTGAAAAAAGCACAGAGCTGTGAGGGTGAATTGGGTGTCAACATGAATCGAAATGTGTTGCCCCCAAACTCTTATGCTGAATGCTTAAACCCCATGTAAAAAGATGTGAAAAAAGAGGGAAGAAAAGTGACGGGAAAGAATACAGAAGACCTAGTTTCTGTTGTTGATTCCCAACAATAGATCCACAGAGAATCTCTCTCCCACACCTTCCCCCGACTCCAGGCACACCCAGAGTTGTCCATCTCCTGCTGCCACCAGTAGCAGAACCGGTCCATTTTACTCAGTGAGCCCATTTTGATTCCTTCTTCCAGGTTTTAGGTTTAAAAGCACAGGGAAAGACCACATTTCTAACCAAAGATGAAAGAGAAAAGGGTTTCTTTGAAACTGATCAAATGCAATTAAGGCAGAATATCCAATTCACACACCTTTGATTAACCTTTACCTAGAGAGAAATGATTGGTGATTAAGAATTAGATGAGGTGAATAATTATATCAGGAATCTGCTTCCAAGAAATCTCTTTCAGCACTAGAGAAAAAGCTGATAAAAAACAATCATGGCTGTAATAGTGCCTTTTAAGGAGAATAATTAACTTGTAATAAGAATTTTGGCCTCGACTTAAGCCCTGTAAAATAACCCTTTTTCATTAACTTCAATTTCAATTAGCATCAATAATGACTGTTCATTTAGAAGTAACCACAGCATCAAGCTCCCTGATGACTGAGCCTGTGACTGCTCAGATTCCAGCTATAAGGTCCTCAGCCTTTGCTGCCAAAGGAGCTGCACAGCCCCAAAGTGGGAAGCTTGGAGTGGACACATTGCAGGACAAGGGAGAATTTGGTCCTCTGAAATATGGAAGTTTCATATGATGCTGAAGTTTGTAGGGACAAAAAAAGAAGGAGGAAGAGGAAGATGAGGAAGAAGAGAGGGGGAAGGAGCAGCCACTGCCATCTCCAGTGGTCTACTAAACTTAATATTTGATGTCCAAGAGCCTATGTAACAGCATGACAGTGAAATTTCTCCTGTCTTCAGCTGAGTTGAATTGGTAATCAGATGTTCTCTGGGATTGTCCTAAGTGAAAGGAAAGCACCCCTACAAGATATGACCCAGAAGGAATCAAGAGCCTAATATGAAACCTTCTGCCCTTTCTATAACTCCAAAAATTAAAAATGATGATGTGACTACCCAGCAGGCATTTTCCCCCTTCCTTCTTGCTAACAGAGCCTCAACTCTGATCAGGTTTGGGACATCTATGTACTTCAAGAGCACTGCTCTAGACCTGGGAGATGACTACTGAACAGTTTAAGCCAATGGTTATTAAAGTGTGGCCCCTACACTAACAGAGTACTTGTTAGTAATGCAAATTCTCAGGCCCTACCCTAGACCTACTGACTCAGAATCAGTTTGTTTGTTTTAACAAGCTCTCCCAGTGATTCTGATGCAAGGTCAAGTTTGAGACTATGTGAATTGTGTTATTTCCTCTTGATTTAGGCATAGTCATGTGAAGTAGTCCTAACAGATGGGACACAAGGGGAAAACCACTAGCAGCCTTTGTAAAAGTTTTCCTTTCTCTTATGAAGGAACAAAGGAGAAACTCTTGCCCTTTTTCAGCTTCATGTGAAGGTGCCTGGAGCTTCTACAGCCACCCACCCTAAGGAAGGCAGAGTAGAAAGACAGAAAGGACCTGGGTCCTTTAGTTTATCATGTGCTCCTGAATTAACCAACCTTAGAGACACACCAACTCTTGACTTCTCATTATACAAGATCGTTCAGCTACTTTTAGTTGGGTCTTTGTTACTTGCAGACAAAAGCATTTTAACTGATTTCAATGAGAATAAGCATAATCATGGTACAAATAACATCTAGAGATGCACTTACCATGTGCCAAGTGCTGTGGTCACTGCCTCATGTGCAGCATCTCAATTCATCTTCACAGTTGGCCTCGCCTCCTCATTGACCTAAAATCCTCACTATTAGCAACACTTTGCTGGAAGGCTGTAGTCAACATGCACTGACTGACCTGGGAGTGCTTTGAGGGGCCTGGCCCACTCCAATTTCCCTGTGTTGCCCAGATAATGGGTCTTTCCCAGATACATCTACCCTATGGGTAGGCCAACTCATCCATTCATTCATGTATTAGATTTCAGAGGAGGAGAAAAAGGTAAGGGGAGGAAAGCATCTGCATGGAGTGCCACCCAAGGGATGTCACTGAAAATGGGTTGCCTAATAGAGAGCCCTGGACACCTGATGGCTATGGACCAAAGAGTGACTGTGTAGTGGACCAGCGTAGGTGGCCAGGGCCACACATCAAGCCATCCTTGCCTTTTATCCCGAACTTGTTAGCTTCTAAGGACTGCAGTCTGCTCCTCTCTCTTCCACACTCCTTTATCCTTGGCCCATAGTTCTTAAATATCCAATATTTAAACACATTTTTTTTAATTTTAAGGAAATTTCAATTTATTTACTTCAAAGTAATTTTTCTAGCACCCACTATGGTACCTTGTATGTAGTTGGTACTTCTATCAATGTCTGTCCACAGTCAACATGAAAATCAGAAGGTGTAATGCAGCCAAACTGTAGTAACCACATGCCCTTGACCAAGCTCCACAGAAGGTCAACGAAAAGTATACACAGGATGCCCTGAAAAATGAAGGACCTGGTGCTGTATTTCCTTACCACTCTGCCTCATCCTTCAACCTGTCCACCTCGAGAGAGAATTGTAAGGAGAGAAGAGGGCATCCCACTATGATAGGGAAAGGAAAAACAAAAGAGAAAGCAGGAAGGAGAGAGGGATGGGAAATGAGTGACCTAGCTGAGGAATATATGGATCTGAGAACTACTGGATTCTCATCTTACCCCACAGGCCTCTGTAAAATTACAATCAAGTGTCTTTTTTTTAAAATAATTTTTGCTTATAATAGGGATGGAAAGGAAGCACAAGCTTGAAACAAGAAAGAAACATTTAGGCTTAGAAACCTAACCCCAGTTAGGGGATCCCAATCCCAGTTCAGTCACTTACTACTTGCATGATCTGGGCAAGTTACATAACCCCTCAGAGCCTCATTTGTGAAACAGAGATTAAAATATCCATCTTTTGCAGCTGTGAAAATTAAATGAGAGAATGACTATAAAGTACCTGGCATATAATAGATGTTCAATAAATGTTAGCACCATGTGTCTTATTTCTCCAACTTCCTCCTCCTCATCATTACCTTATGTAAAGTCAAGTCGATACTCTCTGTACCAGGTAATGCTTGAGAACATCTAAGCAAATTGCTGAGAAATTTTTCTCTTTGAAGGGGAGGAAGAAGAAGATAAACTAAAGAAAATTCAACTTTGACTGCTGTATCTGCTATTTGTGCAAACTCAGTTCAAACCACAAATGAAAACTGAGTGCCAGGAAGGGAGTCCCAACTTCAAGTCCACCCACCAGGTCTGAAAACCCTACTTCATCTGATTACATTATCTGCCAAGCAGCTCTGTCTCTTGCTGAGAATCACTGCTTTACTTAAAAAAAGCTGCAAAACAAACAGTGGTGCTGTCCAGGGAACTGAGAATTTAGCTCTTTAATATTTCCTCCCATAAATATAAACGGTTGCTTTCCTCTAGAGAAAGTTTGTATCCCTCTGATCTCTAAAGGATTGGAGAAGATGCCAAGAGGATCGTCATATTTTCTGGTGAACATTCCCGATCACCTTAATCTCTTCACTGACAATCTTCTGATCTGACAGAAATAGAGGTTATTGTGTCCCTCAGTTTATAAAGTATTAGGGGAAGGGTGAGTGGATCAGAGAGAAGAACAGAACACAAAAATCATCAGGGAGACAGATGGGAGGGGGAAAGGGAGAATTACTTTTAATACAGTTGCATAATCCATAATTCAGCAAGCTTTCCATTTCTCTTATCTTCTAAAAAACATGAAATTAAGCCTAAGCAAAGTGCATAATTTATGAGTCTCTGTGCTGATGATTCCCAAATCCCCATGCCTAAACCTGACTTCTTATATGAGTTCTAGTCCCGCATTTCCAATTGCCTACAGAATGTTGCTGCCCGGAATTGGTTATCATCTCAACTCCCCATGCGCCAACGGAACTCAACTCTTCCTCCCAAATTTCTTTTCTTCCCCAATTCTTCTTTCCTATCATATGAACCATTGTTATTCTAATCTTACTGGTAAAAAGTTCTAGAAAAACTTGGATTCCTCCCTCTTTTGCCTCTGACACCGAAGTCTGTTAAGTTTTTCTGGAGTCATCCTTTTCTCCACCATCCCACTTTCCAAATCTTCCCCCACCCTCCACCCCAGATTACAGACTCCAGTCTCTACATACTAATCCAGACTGCACACCATTACCAATTTCATTTTCCTAAAATGCTATTCACATCAGACCTATTGATGCCTGCCTATTTCTTTTCATGAGGAGGTTAAACATTCTTACTTGCTCTCCAAGGCCCTCCTGTCATGTCCTGATCCCATCTTGTCCATCCAACTGTACTTTCCAACACAACATTTCTTCTCCAAACAGAGAAGTCCCAGTAGAGCATGTGGTTCATATTAGGTAATCCAGGAGGACTGGTTGAGTTAATCAAACTGAATTGAGCAACCTTCACTCCATGCTCTATGTTCCATGCTCCCCACTTGGAGTGGTCTCCTTCTTTCATCCTGACTATCCAAATCCTACTCATCTCCAGGACCCATCAAGCCTCAGCTCCATCAGGAAGTCTCTACTCACTAACCCCCTACTCACTGTTCTTTGCTCTAAGACACTTAGCCTTTACATCTACACCCTCTTGTATCATTTCTAATTAAATAGCTGGTGTAATGCTTAATAGGGCTTTCAATTTTACAGAACACTATTCTACATATATAATCTTATTTGAGCCTGTCAACAACCCTGTGAGATTGGAATCATCCCCTGTACTTCACTGGGACTCAAAAGAGCTTAAATGAAGATCATGAAGTTAATTGATGCTGGTGTCAAGTCTTGAATCTCCAACTTTTGACTCCAAATCCTATATTTTTGGTCTTCCTTATTAAACTATAAGTTCTTTAAAGTCAGGGACCACATTTTATGATTACTGTCTTTTACCCTATAGGACTTTACAAAGTTCTAAACACACAAGAGGTCTCTATGATTATCTGCTTAATGGAGAACAATGTTAAGGAAATAGTCAATAAGCCATTAAGAAGTATATATGCATGCATATATTCTTCATGCATTGGAAGAATTAATATTGATAAAATGACCATGCTACCCAAGGCAAAATATAGATTCAAGGAAATCCTTATCAAAATACCAATGGCATTTTTCACAGAACTAGAACAAATAATTTAAAAATATGTATGGAAACACAAAAGAACTCCAATCACCAAAATGATCTTGAGAAAGATCAGAGCTGGAGGCATCACTCTCTCTGACTTCAGATTATTATTCAGAAGCTACAGTAATCAAAACACTATGGTACTGGCACAAAAACAGACACATAGATCAATAGAACAGAATAGAGAGCCCAGAAATAAACCCATGCACTTACGGTCAACTAATCTATGACAAAGGAGGCAAAAATATATAATAAAGAAAAGACAGTCTCTTTAATGAGTAGAGCTGTGAAAACTGGATAGCCACATGTAAAACAATGAGATTAGAACATTTTCTCAAACCATATACAAAAATAAACTCAAGATGAATTAAAGACCTAAATGTAAACCAGAAACCACAAAGCTCCTAGAAGAAAACATAGGCAGAACACTCTGACATAAATCATAGCAATATTTTTTGGATCTGTCTCGTAAGGCAAAGAAAACAAAAGCAAAAATAAACAAATAGAGCTAATTAAACTTAAAAGCTTTTGTACAGCAAAGGAAACCACTGACAAAATGAAAAGACAACCTACTGAGTGGGAGAAAATATTCGCAAATGATATGAATAATAAGGGGTTAATACCCAAAATATATAAGCAGCTCATACAACTCAATATCAAAAAAACAAATGACTCAATTAAAAAATGGGCAGAAGACCTGAACAGACATTTTTCCAAAGAAGACATACAGATGGCCAACAGGGACATGAAAAGATACTCAACATCGTTAGTCATCAGGGAAATGCAAATCAAAAGCACAATGAGGTATCACTTCACACCTGTCAGAATGGCTATCATCAAAAAGACCAAAAATAACAAATGCTGGTGTGGATGTGGAGAAAAGGTATATTAGTTAGAGGTAAACAATTCTTATCATAATCTGCTAGTTACCAAACATATAAGAATCAGAGAAGGTTATCATTTCCTATCACTGCTCTGTGAAATTCTAATTAACCCTGCAACTGTTTATAGAAATAGGATCTTCCCAGTAATGCTTCAAAACCAGCCCTGGAAATAGGTTTGAATCACAGAATTTTAATAGGAAAGGGATAGTAGAGATTAGAACTCACTTATTTCACATGACAGAAACTACAACTGAGAAAGTTTAGGTGATTTGCCTAGGTTCAAATAGGACAAGTCAGCATATCCTAAAATGAAAACCTAATCCCATGACTCCTGGTCCAAAACTCTCTTCCCTCCTTCCACTGCCTCAACTTACATAGGTTTTCAAACTTCATAGTTAATTATAGAAATAAGGACTTTTTCTGCTATGAAAGTAAAAGATCTTATAGTGAATATCTTAAGAGTTTAGAAATAATCTTCATGACTTAATTAAAATTATTTGACATTAAAAAAGAAACAAAGAAAAGATTTGCTGGATCCATATGTAACTCTTAGGAAATGCATAATGGGATGGCACTGATTTTCTGATGACTTTAGCTCTTTAAGCAAATAGGCTGCTTTAGTCTACAACATTTAAAGCTTTCTTTTGGGTTCTTTGCTTAATTGTATTTTATAAAGGATAAACTCTAATTTTGAATATAGCTAAATTTCAGCAAAGATGGTATAAAAAAGAAGGAACAAAAAAATAGTTAGGGGAACCCTTTTATCACTAAAACAACAATAATACTAAAATAGAAGATAATAAATAATATTTTCAGTCCTTTAACCATGTGGCAGGTGCTGTACTAAACTCTTCTTTTACTTATCTCATTTACTCCTCATAAGGACCCTATAAAGCAAGTGCTATAATGATCTCTATTATTACATAATCTCTATTTTACAGATGAGACTTCCAGGAGCAGAAAAATTTTATTGTCTCACTACTTTATGAACTTCTAAGTTCTGGAGTTGAGTACCAGAACCAGAACTAACTTCAGATTCTATTTTCTTAACACAATGCAATGATGTGTCATTTCAGAAGTAAATGGGTTAACTAATGTTCATAGTTCTTTAAAACAAAAACAAAAACAAAAAACACCTTTCAGAGCCTCTACTCTAAAAGGGACGCTGCTGCTTCTGATGATAATTGAGTATGAGGTAGAGTAAAGAATGTCACCCTTCACAGGCTGAAGGTTATATACTTCTATCAGGATTTACAGCTGGAGCAAGATAATTCTCCCTCCTTCTGTTTTAACAGTAAAACGTCTTTAGTAAAATGGGGATAAGTGATTCAAGTAAAAATGCATATATATAATATTTGGTATTTAATCAAAGGACAGGACATGTGGATTGTGGGTCTTTCTCTGGAATGCTACCAAACCACACCACGCAGATATAAAAAACCCAAACACAATTTTGTGTCACAAAATACTTTCTTGATATTATCAAGTGTTCTCATTACTTATCAGGAATCACTTACCACTTCATTCTATCCTGATTTTTCAGAATGCTTTTTCAAAACATTTTCTGTTTTCTGAAATGTAAACATCACTGCTTATGCTGGTCCCTTAAAAGTGTTTATGATTCTCATTGGTCAGAATCTTCATGTAAATTAGACTTAAGTCTAAACTATGTTTCTAAATATTTAAGGACATAAATAATCTCTAGCCATCCTGGCTGTCATTTTAAGCTATTTGACATTTATTGTTCTGAAGAGAAGAAAGGTCAGATGTATCAAATCTGCATTTGTACTTCTTGACATTTTTCTCCAACCAGAGTCTTCCAAACTATGGTATTAAGACTAATACTATGAAAGGAAGGAAGGAAGGAAGGAAGGAAGGAAGGAAGGAAGGAAGGGAGGGAGAGAGAGAGGGAGGGGAGGTGTGAGGGGAGGAGACTAGAAGGGAAGGAAGAAAAGAGGGAAGGGAGAAAGGGGAGAAACCTTTCCCTGTAGCACATTTCTGACCTTAGCTGCCCATAGTGACACATGCGTATTCAGTGCTTTCCTCCTCAGCTGCATTTGTAAAGCAGATGTGTGGGTACAGAGGGGCTGGAGCATGAAGGGAAAGGCAGGATCTGTGGAATGGAAGGGGATGCATGGCTTCGTGATCTATTTAGCATGACCTTTGCTCATATTTCATGGAATGGATTGAAACCATCTGTCCCCACTCCTGGGCTCTCCATCCTTCATCTCTGCATGGCCCTCTGCACATCTGTCCTCTCTCCAGTCACCCCTGCCTGTTCTTCTGCCCATTCCTACCTCTAAGCTGCTGTATCACAAAGATTCCCAGTTAAGAGCCTCAACGTGCTCCACGATGATCAGATCACAGCAGCAGCAGTTGTCCTCATTTGAAGGACACCCCTTAAGAGGAGAAGGCGTCAGGAGGAAAGAAGCATAGTGAGCACTCTGAAACCCAGAGTTTATGAGGAAAACTGACAAGGGAGGCTAGAACTCTATTTCCTTCACAGCACTCATCATCTTTTCTTATTATATATGTATTTGTTAATTTGCACACTCAATATGCTTCCCTCCACAGTCTATTAACCCCATGAGGGCAAAGCCTTGGTCTGTTTTATTCATTGCTATCTGTGCATCACCTACCACAGTGTCTGATATTCTGAAGCTGCTCAATAATTATTTGTTGAATTAACAATTTTAAAAAAAAGAAAAGAAAAAGGTGAGAAAAAGGAAGAGAAAGAAAAGAAGGAGGAGACAAAGGAAATTATCCAGCATATGTAGGATAACTGACTTCAAACATTTAAAGGGCCCTCATATTGGAGAAAGGACACTACTTGGGGAACGAATAACAGTCACAAGTAGGAGCAATAAGACATAGCAATTATAGGGGTAGAGTTAAACCGGTTGGGATTCAAATACCAGGTCCTTCTCTCCTTAGCTATGTGACCTTGGCCAGTGACTTAACCTCTCTGAGACTTAGTTATCTGGGAATAACTAATAAAATGGGAATAATAATAAAATCAACCTTACTGTGTTATAGTGAGGACTAAATACAGTAATCTGTAAAACTGTTCAATGGTAGCTGTTACCATTAGTATTAAGTTACGGAGGAGTAGAATTCAGCCAGTATTAAATATTTTTCCAACAGATCTGTCCAGCAAGCACAGGGCAGCCTCATAAAATAGTGATTCCCCATCTCCCAGACATATTTTAAAAGCTGAAATGGCAGGAACACTATTAAAGAAGAGACTGCAGAAGCAGACAGAGCCTGGATGGAATGGCATCTGAGGCCTGTATAAGAGTCTGCAATGCCTAGATTGAGTGGTCTTGCTACACAATTATCCCCTTTCTTTCTGGTACCTGAAGCTTCCTTTCTCTTTAGCTTTTCCCCTTCTGATTTTCAACATTAAGAAGTTTCATCTATCCTTAACACACCCTTTCTTCATTCTGCTGAATCCTCTAACATCACTGACATCTCAGTCTCTTTCTCTTCTCTTCTTCCTTTCACAGATAGACTCCTTGAACTACTACATAAGCACATTTTGCTCCAATTTCTCAGCACTGCCTCTAAACTTCCTTGTGCCTATGCCTGCTCTCCAGAAGGTTCTTGGCCAAACACAATGACCTTTCTACTCCATCTATGGAACATCTGTCTCCCTCAGTTTCCATGACACCACACAATCCAGCGGCCTCTCTTCCTTCTTGTAAGAAAGTTCTTTCTGATAACATCATTGACTCCATTCCACTGCCTAAATATGAACTTTCTTAAATCTTAGGTGTGACCTTCCTTCCATGTAAATAGCTCCCACATCCATATCTTCTGTCTGGACCTCTCACTTGTTCCTGCTTCCACTCCATATCTCCATGTGCATACCAGATAACCTGATCCTCAGATGGATGCCCACTACAACTGTTATCATGCTAGCCACTCTCCCCCAGACCAGATCCTCATTCTAACTGTCCGCTTTATCAGTAACACTACCAGTCTACAGCGTCCCCGGCCCAAAACCTTAGACCTTTGACTTCTTCCTTTTTGTTCCCCTCACATCTTGGTGTCTCTGAGTCTCTCATTCCTGAGCCAGTGGGACAGCCTCTCAGGGCTCAGATTCAACTACCAGCCCTCCCTGTGGTCCAGGCCTGAAACCCATGACCAAACTACATTTCCTAAAGAATCTTCAGTCAATGTGCAATCAACATGCATCACCCCTACTCAAGAACTAAACACTTTGATTTCTTCAGCATCAAATGTAAAATTCTTGACTCAATAAGGCAGTCCCACATCTAATTCAGAGTATCTGACTCAGTACCCATCCCCTCAACCCCCAGTACTCCTTAGACCTTTCTGTTCTGGCTAGTCCTACTTTCTTACATACACACACACACACACACACACACCACAGAGTCAGTCTGTCTCTCTCTCTTTCTCTCTCTAACCAGTTGTTCTTCCTCTGGGCATTATTTTCTGTTATTGCCCCAACTTGAAAGGTCCTTTGCCCTTCTCTTTTTCAAGTTTAATTATGTACTCACTCCAAAACCTCTCAAATCACCTCCTTCTGGACGTTTTTTCTAACTCACTTCTATCGTAATCCCAAAAGAAAACCATCATTCTCAGTAGATATCCTTTGACTTGACTCCTTGCCAAAAGGTAATAAGTTTATTCTTTCTAAAATTTCAGAGGTATGATTTCCTGTCTCAGAGGAACTTCACCCCTCCTATCATGCACTGAACAAGTGGAGCTCATCAGACTAAAGGAATGGTTTAGGAATGGTAAAGGAATGGTTTTTGGGATCTGGAGGTACAGACTGAACCTGTCCCTAATCACCCCAGCAGGAACTGACCTCTCCAAGCCTCCACTGAACCACTATAACCACCTGCATCATTTGTTCACCATTCAAGTGCTACCTTTCACTGGAGTTATTTATTAGCATGCCTTGTCGGCCTTTTCTCCCAAGCTAGTTGTGAACTCCTCCTGGGAGAAAGAGACTGTATTTCATTCAACTTGGTAAGTGCTCAGTAAAAAAACAAACCAATAAATAGCATTTCCTCAGGCAAAAGTCCAAACTTATAGGTATCCATAAAAAGTATCCCTTTGTCTGATTTCTCTTTGGTGAGCCCTCTCATCTATATCTATATGTGTCTCTGGAAACAAACCAATATGACTCTGATCTCCAAATTCATCATACAGACGCCAAGCCATGATGGAGTACTCAACAAGCACTGGATTAACCCTTCTGTCATAAAAAGCTGTAAAATTATAAAAAGCTGACAAAATATATGAAAAAACTGTTTTTATTGGATAATCAGTAGCACACGATTATAATCCTTGAGAGAGGGAAAATAAAATGCGGTAGGCCTTAGCACTGCCCTGATTTTCTGCCTGGAGGCATTTACCACACCCTGATACAGGAAGGAGAGATCCAAATAGAGCGTGGTGGTCTCACAGGCCTGAGGTAATAGACAGCAGAGTTTGAGAAGGCTGATGCAGCTTGAATTATCAGGGAGCAAACCAAAGAAGGAACATCTAGATGGAGAGAGATAAAACACTCCATAAAACTGCACAGAGGTCCCCTTGAGTCTTTGGCTGAGTATTAAGTTGCATTCATAGGATGAGATTACACAAGGCTGGGTAAAGAATAGCTACCAGGAAAAGAACATCTTTGAGGGAAGTGCAAGCTGAAAAACTTCTGCAGCTCACACAGAATTGGGAAATGTTTAAGTGCTTAATAACCAGAGTAGAAAACCTCATTGAACACTTGAGGCTTTCAGTGGAGACCATAGAAAGGCCAAATCTTAAGACAAGATCTGTATTATCTCCTTTAGGAAAAAACACCCAGAGGCTCAAGGAGTTTAAGGGAGTTGCATACTATTTCAAATCCAATAAAGGAAAATATCGTAATAGAATCTAGGCCTCCTAGCTCCTAATCAAGTGTTCTGTTCACTGAAGAATACTTATTTTAATTATCTGGGCTGAGAATGTAAAAAGGATACATAGAGGAATTCTGCCCATGCCCACCCTCATGGACCTATATTCCAGGGAAAACTGAATAAAACATAAATAAGAGAAAAAGAAAAATATAGCCAATGGTTTAGATTTTCCTTCTGATTTCTTTTGGCTAGTTGCCTGATTTCCTTTAAGCTTGCTTAGATTTCCTTTTTTTACTTTCATACTTTTTTTTCATACCTACCCTTTAGCATTTTCCTTACTCCGGGGAATTCTGACTGCCTACCTCTTCATGCACCTGTTGTTACTTAGCCAGAAAGAGATGATTCAAGGAAAAAGACCCTTAATTAACCATTTGGTTAGGTGAATCTGCCCCAAGGGAGCTCTCCTCCTGCCCTGTTCTGGGGCCTCCCACTTTCTGGAATGCCTAGGTTATATCACTAAATGAATCTGACAGAACTTCCCTGGGAAAGGACCCGAGCTCAGAACAGTCCAGCTGGAAAATTCATCACAAGATTTACTGAAGAAAAAAAAAGTTGTTCTGAGAAATGTGGCTCACCCAAAAAGGCACTGGGTTACCTCCCCCCCTCTACTACCTCACCACTGGCCAGCACTCACTTTTAACTGCTCCTATCTCACACCTTTACTGTGTGAAAGAGCCCAGGTCATCACTAGGTTAAGAAACACTGGCCACAACCTAGATCGGAGGGCAAGGCAATGGCTCTAAGGAAGAAGGCATCCACAGGGCTCCTTGCTAGTTCTATTTGCAGCTCTCCCACATGACCCCT
Source organism: Balaenoptera acutorostrata (assembly GCF_949987535.1). Taxonomy (NCBI): domain Eukaryota; kingdom Metazoa; phylum Chordata; class Mammalia; order Artiodactyla; family Balaenopteridae; genus Balaenoptera; species Balaenoptera acutorostrata. Next base: position 70,381,822 of record NC_080075.1, on the reverse strand, counting down.
GGACCTATAACCATCCTCACCAACACCCATCTTCTTCTACTCCCAAGCAGAGATGATGTCCATGTGCATCTTTTGGAGGCAATGGCTCATCTCTGGCTCACAAAAAAACCCACCACCTATAAAATCCAGTGTAGATGCTTAACAGCTTATTTTAGGTTGAGGTACTTTCCTAAGTCAGCCTCCCATTCAAGTCCCTGGGCTATGTGTCTCCATGGAATTTCAAAGATTTAATTGCTTTTCATGGGCTCATGTCCATTAACCATTTAGGACTTTCCATCTCTCCATCTGACAATGAAGAGTGAGGCTAGAAATGTACAGGAAGGGCACAGCTCCAGCTAATTACAATAAAGGAGTAATCAGAGGCCAGTGGTCCAGCATGTCTGTGGACATGGTGGGGCCTGGACTGCACAGATCACTCTCAGGGAAGACCCACCATCTAAAAACCACTGTTCTGTAATTCCTCTTTTTCTTCCTTGGCATTAGTTTTCATACTTTCACAAAGTTAAGGCTTGGTTTATTTCTACAGAAGAACAAAGAATTGGATTGTAAATATGCCACTTGAATCTCTGGACTGAATCCAAGGTCAAAAGACCTATAAGAGGATAATAGTTGATACGAATAAAGTAAATACCACACCTCAACGCCCCTTCTCATGTATATTTCTGGGAAAATCAGGCCTTCCATGATTGGACAATAGAAACTACCACCCTGGCCACTCCCCATTTCCACTGGATCTCACCTCTCATCTCTTAGGAGTTAGAAGTTAGTTGCATGGGGAGCGCACAGTATCACAGTTTCTGCCAGGGTTGCCACATATTGCCACACATGAGGACTGCACAACTCCAGATGACACCATTCAAATAGGCTAAAATGTATATAGAACCCTTGGAATTGTAGAGCGCACAACCTACACAACCAGATGCTGGGGTGTTGCTGCTTCTAGGAAAAATTATAATTGTTCATATTGATGGAGCAGTTTATGATGTGTCAGGCATTGGGTTAAGGATTTACATGCATCATCTAATTTAATATTCATGATGACATCTTGAGATAGGAACTATTACTATACCCATTTTTCAAAGATGAAACTGGGCCTTAAAGATTTTGAGAAATGTGGTACTTTCGTGGTGGTCCAGTGGTTAAGATTCTGCATTCCCAGTGCAGGGGGCCCAGGTTTGATCCCTGGTCGGGGAACTAGATCCCGTGTGCCACAGTGAAGACCCAGCACAGCCAAATAAATAAATAAACAAATATTTTTAAAAATTCACCTCCTCAATTAAAAAACAAACAAAACAACTTTCAAAAAAAAAAAAAACGATTTTAAGAAAAATTTCCAAGTCATGGCTATTGCCCACCAAATATTTATTGTATGGCCTTCTGACAAAGATAATGTAAAGCTTTTCCTCTATTTATATGTTTTGGTTGTTTATAATATGAACCTTGAGATGATTCCTGTAGGGGAAAGAGCTCTGATTTGAAGGCAGGATCTGTGGTCCTAGTCAGTACCTACCACACCCTCTAGCAACTCATAACCTCTCAACACATAAATGAAAGTTTCCAGTTCTAAAACTTTCTATCTGAATGTCCTTGAAAAAGTGTTATCAAACTTCTGGATTCCAGTTACTCCATTTATAAAATAAAGCAAATATTTGCTCTTCCTACTATAGGATTGGTAACAATAATAAATATTAAAGTGATTTATAAATTATAAAGTTCCATACACCTATAACAGGACATCAAGAATGGCTATTTAGGGCTTCCCTGGTGGCGCAGTGGTTGAGAATCCGCCTGCCAATGCAGGGGACACGGGTTCGAGCCCTGGTCTGGGAAGATCCCACATGCCGCGGAGCGGCTGGGCCCGTGAGCCACAATTGCTGAGCCTGCGCGTCTGGAGCCTGTGCTCCGCAACAAGAGAGGCCGCGATAGCGAGAGGCCCGCGCACCGCGATGAAGAGTGGCCCCCGCTTGCCACAACTGGAGAGAGCCCTCGCACAGAAACGAAGACCCAACACAGCCATAAATAAAAAAAATAAATTAAAAAAAAATAAAAAAAAAAATTTAAAAAAAGAATGGCTATTTAAAAAAGCAAAATGTCCTTTATAAATCAGGCTGGGCAAATTTCTATGAAGTGAAGTTGTCAGGCAGTAATGCGAAGAGTGGCAGCAGGCTGCAGCTTTTGCTCACACAACTCTCCTTCTCTTCTCCTACCCGCAGGCCCATCCCTCTTCACCTTCAGCAGACAAACTGCCTTATAAAAGCACTCACTTATATTAACGATAACACTCTCCTCCAACATCCCACACACAAAACCCTTATGAATCTTATTTCTCTTTTGTAAATCTGTGAAAGAGTCAACTGGATTTAGAAGAATCCCATCTTTCAAACAGCTGTATGTATTCTCAGCATTTCAAAGGGTTTTCAGTAGCCGGTAGGAGTTCACCAAACCTAGAACTGATCTCATCTTCTCAAGACCCGGGTACCTTTTGTCTTGCCCAAGGACTTGATGCCACACACACCTATAAATGCATCTTAGATGCATAGTCCTAGGTGAGTGTGCCTCCCCCTATTGAATATACAAAAACCCCAGAGAAACACTCTGTTTAATCTAGGGACAGAGAAAAATAAACTCAGTAATTTCAAAATATTTTTTCCAGGATACTAACGATCTTCTTGTAAGCACTTCCCACAAACTTCAGAGTTACATATGCAGTTATTTTCTTTTCCCCCTGGAAACATCAATACCCAGAGAATCTCAAGAGTTGTAACCCAGAATATCCTGATTCCTGCCACTGGTCCCCATCCTGGCTCTCCTGCCTGTTGCGGCTTCTCAACATTTGAAAATATAGAACTGATTAATTATGAATGCTGTGGCTTGTCTGACCCACATCTCACCTTACTCTTTTGCTCCCTTGGAATTCCATTCCATAGTCAGAGGAATATCAATTTCAGAAAATAAGGTTTCCCTGATATCCAACCTGAAGTTTCCTTCTGAGAGTCTCATCCTATTACTTCTGTGGGCCACACTAAATAACTCTTCTTCTTCACTGCCACTTTCCCTCCTCAGAGATTTGTAGATTGTTACCATGGCTTTCCCTTCATCGCCACTTAGCCCAGCCATATATATTTAATTCTTTTCATCTTTCATCATAAATCAGTCCCTTCCACTCTTAAATTAGCTCTCTGCTCTTCTCTGGACTAGTTCCAACCCTCCCAATTCACCTCCAATAACTGATATCCCTCTGGGAGCTCCAGTTTCCTCTCTATCTTCCTTCTATCTCTTTGCCCTTTCCAGAAATGAAATGGGAAGGAACTGACAGTTATGTGAGGTCAAGGGTCAAGAGGTGTTGCATTGCATACACCTACTCTAAATTGCTTAGGCCTCTCCATGGTACATATAAAGTCCCAAATCATATATCCCCTTTCTTGGAGTGGGAAGGAGGGTATTAACAGGGAAACAGGCCCTCTTACCCCACAGGTCATTATCCTCTAGGCCTCTTCATGGAGGATGGCAGAAGCAAGATGTCAAAACATCTACAAAACAGGTTACAAAGTGGAGCTATGGGCAATGTGGTAGCCTCCAGGCAGACAACTTTTTCGAGGTTTGAGCTGTCCCAAGATAGTGCACACCATTTGTACAGTCCCAGCAGCTGTCTCTCTACCTCTTTTCCATGAATGGGTGCTCTGGGGAACTACTTCAGACTTCGAAACATCGATCCCATTTATGAATTCAAAACAACCCAAAAAGAAAAGACATTAGTATGTCATGCATTATAAGGCCTCTTAGACATTCTTTTGTTCTGTCAGATAGCCCAAACTGCAAATGATATGAAGGTATTGCTTTGTCCTGACTAGGTGCTTTCCATTTTTTACCACATTCCTAGCCATGGTCCTGCTCAGGTTTGGTACCCCATCTTTAGTCTGAGACAAATGGACTGCCCCAGGCCCCTCAACACAAGGGGTGGAAGAAGACCCATCCTCTCCTCTTCCCTCCCCACAGATAGTCCTATCAGCTAGATCACGCCCCTCTAGACCAGACCACTAGTTACTTGGGCAGAAGCAGGGAGAAATTTACTGAGTTGTGCCTATTTTCCCTTGCTTAATTGAAGATCCTATGTCACAGAACAGGTAAATGCCTTTTCTATAAATCAGAGCCTATATAAAAAGAATAAACCCATTTCCTCAAACATGATAAATAGCAAAATCAATCCAAGTGTGAGAACCTAAGCTTCAATTTTCATACAAGAAAATGAATGAAACCACAATAGTATATGCTGCCCCAAACATGAAACATGATATGGAAGGGTGTGTCCACTCCCTCCACAGGGAGTCTGCAGTGGAGATCATATCTAAATGAGGTTGGGGAGGCAGTGGTAAAGTGAGAAGCTAGGCCTCTAGTCCTGCATGGCCAGCTGCCTAACTGTAGACAGCATATGTCTCAGAGCAGGAGAGTCCAGCCTGTTCCAAGTGTGGTCACCACAAGGCCTGAAGTGCTTTTCAGTAAGCTGTCTGTCTCTCTGGAGGTCATGGGGAGCTCATCCAGTTACACTTAGTGTCTTATTTGATCCCATCAATAATCATTTGATCCCAAGCCTGATGAAAAATGCTTGGCCAAAATTTCTAGCCTTGTAATAGCAGAATCCTGGCTCTTTCTAAAACCAGCATTGCTAGATGCATCGAATGATGCATAAGGGCTTGGTCCAGCTGCCAAACGGACTGTGTTGCTGACGGAGGACTTGGGATGTTCATTGTGCTTCCCTACTGCCAGTAGCAGAGCAGCTCCTGGAGCACACTAATCTCTACATGAAACTCCCTCACTCAGCAGCTTCAACTCCCTATCTAACGCTTGACTGGAGTATATTCTTCAAAAGCATTAAGCGTGTGACTCTTCACAGTCAACACTGATAACTTCCAGCAACCTGCTTGTTTATAATAGGTAAGTTCAGGGCTGTAGAAAGGGCCCCTTTTGCCTATCAACATCTAGACTGCTAGGGCCTATGGTCATTTAACAAGAAGTGATGGGAAGGTTCCAGAGATGCTCAGAGACATGAAAGTGGAAGAAAATCTGCATTCCCAGAGAAATAATTTTTATATCCATTACAAAAACATTAGGCACTAAAAGAGAATGTAGTATGTATAAACCACAGAAGCCAAGACAACATTAAAGCACAGCTGTTCTTTACAAAAGTATCTGTAGTGTATGGAGGTTCCTTAAAAAACTAAAAATAGAACTACCATATGACCCAGCAATCCCACTACTGGGCATATACCCTGAGAAAACCATAATTCAAAAAGAGTCATGTACCACAATGTTCATTGTAGCTCTATTTACAATAGCCAGGACATGCAAGCAACCTAAGTGTCCATCGACAGATGAATGGTAAAGAAGATATGACACATATATACAATGGAATATTACTCAGCCATAAAAAGAAATGAAATTGAGTTACTTGTAGTGAGGTGGATGGACCTAGAGACTGTCATACAGAGTGAAGTAAGTCAAAAAGAGAAAAACAAATACCGTACGCTAACACATATAGATGGAATCTAAAAAAAAAAAAAAAAAAAAAAAAAAAAAAAAATATATATATATATATATATATATATATATATATATATATATATATAGTTCTGAAGAACCTAGGGGCAGGACAGGAATAAAGATGCAGATGTAGAGAATGGACCTGAGGACATGGGGAGGGGGAAGGGTAAGCTGGGACGAAGTGAGAGAGTGGCATGGACATATATACACTACCACATGTAAAACAGATAGCTAGTGGGAAGCAGCTGCATAGCACAGGGAGATCAGCTCGGTGCTTTGTGAACACCTAGAGGGGTGGGATAGGGAGAGTGGGAGGGAGACGCAAGAGGGAGGAGATATGGGGATATGTGTATATGTATAGCTGATTCACTTTGTTATAAAGCAGAAACTAACACACCATTGTAAAGCAATTATACTCCAATAAAGATGTTAAAAAATATATAAATAAATAAATTAGTTCCAAAAAAATAAAAGTATCTGTAGTGAGACAACAGTATTGGCCTCCTATCTCAGTTCACAGAAGGCACTGTCAAATTCATCAGACCCTGTCTCTTACCATGAGCTAGTGTAAATTCCAACACTGGACACAAAGGGGTCATTTTAGGTGCCAATGCCACTAATGCTAACGCTGAAATATGCATCCAGACTCTGTTTTCCATGGGGACCACATACCAGTATGTTTTCTCTGCAATGACTGAGAAACCTCAGCTTCTGAATATCCCTGCTGCATTAGACTATTGGGTATATGTGGGAGCATGTGTGTGTGTTGGGACAAGCATGGGAGATACTTGTAGCTCTACAATGGGCTTTTTTTCAATGCTTTCCATCCAATGAATACAAGACATTAGTAACCAGTGGAGCATAAGAATTTCATTTATTTCTGACAACAAGAATGATAGAAAAGATGCTGGGTTTTGCCCAATGAAATTAGTGTAGGCTTTTAAAAGGCATGCTTTCTTTTCCGTGCTTTCTCATTCATTTACATTGTGTATTTTATTGACAAGCCTTTCCCCAGTGGTCTTACAAGAGAAACATCCATTCAAAGCCACCTGGTTTTCCCAGTCAAAGGATATTATGGGAAGAATTAGAAGTAAGTGCCTGAATACACACCCCCAACTCAGTGAATATGGGAAGAAAATGAGAGTAAATGAAACAGAAACCCCATTTCAGGAGTCTCCAGCAGAGAGATCTGCAGTGAAACAGGGCTGCCAGAGACTGTCATCCAGATCTGTTGCTGCAGATATTCAAGCTAAGAATTGGAGAGAAGGAACTGGGGACAGGGAAAGAAAGGGAAATCAACTATTGTCTCTTCCTGGCTTCAGAGTGACTCCCCAAAGGAAACAATCTTGGCAACTTTGCTCCCTCTCTCCACAGCTCCCTCCTGTCCCCTGTCCCTTAGTTCCTCTGGGGCTCTCCCAACACATCTGAGAGGAAGAACAAGAGTCTGTGAGTGGATAGCAGCCTGGGGTTAGGCGGAGAGCAGAATGAATTAATGAAGAAGAGGCAATTTCTAGGTAAGCCAACTTTCGGATGGGATAGCTGGGTGGGATTCAGTAATATGAAAAGGAGTTCTATATTCCCTGAGAAAGTGTATCACATTTCCAAAATCTGTGGAGGCCAGGAAAAGGAACAAAGCGAAAAGAAGAAGGGCAACAGTTTTGAGATCTAGAACCAAGCTCTCAGAACACAGACTAGAGGGATTTCAACTGTCCCAGGAGCCCCAGAAGGGCATCCAATCTTGGCTGAGACCCTGTGTAAAGTCAGTATAAAGAGTCATTCTTCCAAGAACAGGAAACTTTTTTCCCAACTTGGTTGCTGGGGAGGAAAGGAGAGTCCCTTGGGGAGTGACTGCGTTCAGGGAGAAAATAAGAAAATACAGTCTAACTGGGGAAGAAGGTTTGTGGAAGGAGAAAAGAAAGCTAAGAACCGCGGGCTGAGGTTTTGGAAACGAGGGTTAGTTGATAGTGGTTGCAAATTGATGCCTGTAAGAAACCAAATCCCGAAACGTTCGGGCGGGAGCTGCTCACCAGTCCCGGTCGCGAAGATCTGGAAGAGAAGGCGGGGCTGGGAGGTGCGGATCGCAGAGGACAGCCTTCCCTCTCTGCCCACTTCCGACGCCTTCTTCTCGGGCATCAGGCGGATCCTCAGCCGTCCTTCGCCGTGGCGAATCCACCAGCTGAACAGCTCAGTGAGGTTGAACTGGAGCAGCCCCGCAGTCGCCTCCTCTGGGGGCCCTACACAGCCCTCAAGGATCGCCTCCTCTCCCAGCTCCAGCACCAGCTGCTTGGCGCGCCGGAGCTTGCGAACCGAGCCTCCCTTCAGCACCCTGGACAGCGTCCGTGCCCGGGCCGGGGCGGGAGAGCTGGCGCCGGGTGGTGGCCCCACCAGCCTAAGCAGTGGGGCGCAGTCAAGAGCCAGCGAGCCGCGCGCCTCCAGCCGGCCAGCCCTCGGCTCCGAAGGGGACGGCGGCGGCAGCAGAAGGTCCCGAGCATAGACGCGAAAGAGAGAGGGTACCACAAAGTCCACCGCCAGGCTCTTCCTCTGCAGACGCGAGTAGCTGAGCGGCTCCCGGGGCTGCAGCGCCGGCCCCATGGCTGGTGAGCCCACGCGCTGGCCGGTCTCGGTCCCGGTCCCGGAGCCTGAGGCTGCCGGTGAAAGCAGCAGCAGCAGCCACAGAAACCCTATGGCTCCCATCCCGCCAAAGGGGGGTTGTTTATACTAGTCTCCCGAGTCTCCGGGATCCAGCCTCGCCCTCCGCTCCCCCCACTCCCCCAAATGGGAAGGGGCTCCGAACAGTCGTTGGTCCTGAAGGGCTCCTTCCACCTGATCTCAGGAGGATTGTGCGTGCACTCGATTCCCTTTCCTCCAACTGCAAGGAGGCGAGCAGGAATCTCAACAAAACGCTGCTGGAGGCTCAGGGGCGTGTCAAGAGACCCTGAAGCGCGAAGGGCTCGGCAGCTGAGACCCTGTGCCTCTCGCGCGCCGTGCAGAATGCCGCGCCCCCGGCCGTAGCTCCCCGCGCTCTGGAACGAGAGAGACTACTATGGTTGAAGGGAGATGGCAATTGGGTACCGTCCTCTCCTGCCCCCCGCGGCCTGAGCTGTGGTGTATCCGCTCTCGAGCGGCCTCCAATGCTCCGCAACTTTCCTGCTGGGAACGGTGGCTTCGAGCTGGTGTCTGCTGTCCTGGCCGCCTCCTGAGCTGCTTTCGGCTCCTCTGAGCTCCTCTTCCTCGTCTAGGGGGGAAAAGGGGAGGGGGGGACCGAGGGCACCGGCTTCCTTCTCTCGCACCCTCCTTCGACCCTCCGCAGCGGGAGGTCTTCGGACTGCACTTCTCGCTGAACTTCTGGACCTGAATCGAGCCCCCGCCGCGCAAGTTTTCAGCGTCCTTGCTCTCCTCCGGCGTCTCAAGAGTTCCCAGGCACCAAAGCGGCCCTGGCGGCAGCAGCGGAGTGAAAGCATTCAGGGCCCGAGAGCCCGAAATCTTGCTGCCCCCTCCTCACTCATCGGCAGCTCCCGCGTCTTTTGTGGCTGGCCAGAGGGCGGCCGGAAGTCGCCTCTGTGCCCCGCGACCCTCCGGACCGCGGCAGCGGGGGTGCCAGCTGCTACCACCGCTGCCGCCCCCGGAGCCGCTCTATCGCAGCTGCCTGGGCGTCCGCCACTTACAGCTGGAGGAGCAGAGAGCGCGAGCCGGGAGCGGGCCGGGCCGAGGCGGGGGCGGGGTTCGAATGCCAACTCCTCTCCGCAGCTGGGCCCACGAAGCCCCGTCCCGCCCCGCTCGCACCCGCCAGCCAATGGCGCGGAGAGGTCGGCTTCCTATGCAAATCTGCAGAGGCCTCGGCTTTCATTGAGAAAAGCACAGAGCCCGCCCCGCCCTCCATCCATCCCTTTTCCCTCTCTCCCTCCTTCCCCTCCTCCAGATTCCCTGCCCTATTTCGCTGCTGTGTGAACAGGGGCGTGCTTTGGATGAATGGTAGGACTGGAAGAGGCCTTTGTAATCAAGCATTCTCTCTAATTTTGCATTTAAGAGAGCAAACGGGTCCGACTTCGGAAAAGCAGTTCTGGAATAAAACTGGAGGCCAGGGGAAGGGAGGGGGGAGGGGCAGCGCGACACTGCCAACTCGGAGCTTGGATTAGAGCCCTGAGACAGAATCTTCTCTGACCCTTCCATTATTTGAACGCATTCCTGGGAACCTAACGATCCCACCATCCACACAGGAAAAAATGGCGGGGGGGAGGGGGTGGGGTATTGGGGGGGAGGGTGGGAAGCAGCTGGCAATCTCGCAGAGTTGCGATTCAGCTACAACAAATATTTCAGACCTCAGTCACCCCGCGTTTTCTCAGAATGGTGCTTAAATATGTGTCACCTCCTTTACTCTCTGCAAGGTAAATATTTTAAACTCTAGTTTTAGAGATAAGGAAACTGAGTCGCAGAGATCTTAACTGATTTTCCTAGGGTCACATAGTCCTACTTGCCTCCCAAGCTCTTACTCAGGTGCTCTTAACCACTGCTCTCCCATACCCTTCCATGAGTAACAGGCTAAGAACATATAGGAATGACTTAGCTAGAAGGAATAATGATCTGGCATTCCTGTTCACAGCCTTGGGAGTGAGAGTTCAGAACTGCAGGCCATTTTTATTCAGCTGTGAAGTCAGGGCTCTATCTCCAGTCTCTCCCTTCATCTCTCCTGAGATGCTATCACAGAACCTGGATAATGGCTGTGTTTATAACAAGTGGTTCAGTAGAATCGTAGACAAAACTACAATCTTTGGTGCACAGAGTGGAGTTGAATCTCCCTCACTGAGCAACAAAGCAAGACCCGACCCAGAGAAGAAATAATGCTCCTACCTTGGTGGTGGAAGGGAAGGAGGGAGAAAAAGGAAGAGGAAGGAAAAGGTATGGAGGTTAATAATTTCCTAGTATGTGAGCAAATATGTTTGGATTTTCATCCTATTTCACTGGCATGCACACTAGTGAAAGAATAATTTTCTATTTGAAATATTTTTTTGGGGGGGGAAAGAAATTCTGATATTTATTACAAGTAATAAGGTGTCATTTTAAATTTATTTATTTATTTATTTATTTTATCTATGGCTGTGTTGGGTCTTCGTTTCTGTGCGAGGGCTTTCTTTAGTTGCGGCGAGCGGGGTCCACTCTTCATCGCGGTGCGCGGGCCTCTCACCATCGCGGCCTCTCTTGTTGCAGAGCACAGGCTCCAGACGCACAGGCTCAGTGGTTGTGGCTCGCGGGCCTAGTTGCTCCGCGGCATGTGGGATCATTCCCAGACCCGGGCTCGAACCCGTGTGGCCTGCATTGGCAGGCAGATTCTCAACCACTGCGCCACCAGGGAAGCCCCTCTATTTGAAATATTAAAAAGACTAAAACGCAGGTCCTTTCACTCCCCACTCCAGCCCTTTTTTCTCTATATAATTTTTGTCCAAAGTCAAACCGACTCCAGAAATTTGTCAATAACTATGAATCAGCTACAATCAATGGCCAGTAGGGGGCTGCAGAGACTTTCAACTTAAGACACCCGCCAGGGTTTAACATTTTCCCAGATAATCACCAGGACCACTGCCTTTGCACCTAGTGAACACAAGGGTCTCAATTCTCATGCTTTTATAAATTTTCTCAAATTTCCCTATAGAGAGAAGTGCCTCTCTCTATAGATTAAATCACACTGAATCTCAAAAATGTTCTCTTTTTGTTAGATAATTTAGAAAAAGAGTAAGAAATGAATATTGATAGAGGCTATCGGTCACTATACATATGCATCTGTAAGAGTGTGTGTGTGTGTTTGTGTATCACATCACATAGTGGCCTTTTGGGGAAAGGTATATATTATTGTTTCCATTATAGAGACAAAACACCTAAGGCTCAGAGACGCAAAATAACTTGCCCAAGGTCAAACAGCAAGTAAATAAGAGTTGGAATTCAAACCAGTGATTCTTTTCCTCCGAAATTTACACATCTCACTGAGACAAATTTGGCCTCTTTCTCATGCCTACAGCTATAATTTTGACACTTCTATCCTATATCATTGCCATCTAAGCATGGGAGATGAAAAAGAGCAGTTAAGAGCAAGTGGAGAAGATAGAGACAGAAAGATTAAAAGTGTGAGCAGAAGTGATAACTAACATGTCTTGTGCACATATTATGGACCAGCATATTTCAAAATAATTTTCATGTATTATCTGATTTAAGAGTTGCACTAACACTATGAGGGGAAGTAACAGTATCTCTATTTTACAGATCACAAATGGAAGCTCAGAGAGGGTAACTTCCCAACAATAGACTACACAGGTAACAGGATTTATTACAGAATTGGAACCTGGATACCTGACTAAGAAGTCCATGGTCTCAAATCCTGGGTGACCTCACAAGACAGAAAGTGGAGTGTGGGAGAATAGACTGAAATGGGTACAGGTGAACAAGGAAGAAACCGAAAGCCCAACTCAGAAAGAGAGATATAGGGAGTGGGAGTAGCAGGGAGAGCAGACAGGAGATACTGGAAGCCATGAAGACACAGTTAATGAGGTGGGCTGCTCTGGGTCACCTTGTTGATAACTTGGAAAAGAAAAGGACCAAGAAGGACACTGAAAGCACCAAGACCCTCCTCAGGAAATTCCCAGTTTCTGGTAATAGCCAAGTGGACAACTTAGATAAGGAGGCATTTGAATTCTCTATAAGAAGAGCAGTAATAAAAACAGCACTTCAAATCCAGGCAGTGTGATTTAAGGCAAAACACACATAAGAACTGTAAAATCTGACTGAGACCTACAGGGTTAAGTCAGGCATTCAGTTGGTCAAAAAGAAGGAGGAGGAGGACAAAGGAGAAAGGGAGAGAGAGGAAAAGAGGAGGAAGAGCAAGAGAAGGAAAAGAAGGTAGGAGAAAAATCAGTAAGATGAGCTGAAGCTAGACGTTAGAAGATACTTACTGCTAAGACATTTGGAAACTCACAACCAGAGTAGCTTACCCTGGAACAAGCAGGAAATGTGACCTAGAAGAAACATTCAAATGAACTGTGGATTTGTGTTCAGGAAACCAGATTTTAATCACAACCTTCCTTCTCAGAGGCTCTACGGATCTTGGGAAAATCCTTGATTTCTCTTGGCTCATACATCAAATAAGAAGAAGAACCAGGTATAGTTTTAAGACACTGTCCACTCTGAATTCTGTGTGAGATTCTCCAAGTGGCCAAAAGGTCTTATCCAAGACAGAGGACCACAGCTGACAGGTACTAGAAGGAGACTATGAACATCCAAGGGAACCAGAAAAAGAGTTTGAACCTAATGCTGAAAAGAGGAAAAATAAAACAAAGATTTCTTTTTAAAAATGTGTCTGTACTAGTAGACAGACTTGAGCTCTCAATCTATAGCCTGCAATTGCTGGCCAGTCATACATAAGATACCTTCTAATAATCATCATGCTAATAGGAAAGTAGCTAGAGTTATTAATTGAACCATTATTTATTAAGCACCTACTATTTGCTTGGCTTTACATGAGGTGCCAAGGAGAGATACTGTGATGAATAAAACAGACAAGGTTCCTACTAGCATGAGGTCTTGATAAAATTAAATGAGAAAATCCGGAATACAAAATTGAATTCATGTCTATGCTATAACTAAGCAAAAATTACAAATACAAAAACAAAAAACTGGAGGAAAACATTGATAAATAGACTTACTGGGGGTGGCAAATTATGGGTGATTTTTTTTCCTTTTACAAATAACTTCTAATAGTTTTGTATAATAAATAATAATAGAATTTGATTCCCATAAAGAAAGTATATCAGTCAGGATAGCTAGGTTATGCTGTAATAACAACAACAAAAAAAACAAATCTTGCTAATGATGAAATATATTCTCATAACTCATATCCATTTCAGGTCAGCAGAGACCTCTGATCATCATAATCATTTAGGGATCCAGGCTATGGAGCAGCTAACCTCTATTGTGAACTTAGAGGGTCCTGCACCAAAAAACTAAAAGTTCCAACCTGGAAATGACGCATCCTTTCTACTCACAACTCTGGCTGGAAATATCCATATGATGACCTATCTTATCATGAGAGAGCCAACAAGGTGGAGAAATATCCAACAAACAGCCCCAGTGATTCCCAAGGAGAAGGAAAACCTGGAAGTGTTGACTTAGATGACTTAGACCAGGTAGGGTCTAGAAGACTGGTGTTACCCAGAGAAAAAACTATCTTAACTCTCCTGGGATCCACAGCCAACAGGAGAGCCCAGCCACATGAGACAGCACAGCCTCTCAGTGTTTGCATATGTCATCGTGGAAAGACAGAAAAGCTTGGTCTGCTCTCATTCCTCACAAGGCATGATATAAGAGGCCGCAAAGACACAGAAAAAACCCTTCTCAAACACCAAAGAGTGACAGCTCTCTCTCGGAAACTATAAAAAATCTCACATTTACCGAAGAGAGAAGAAACAACAAGAGAGATCAAAGCAAACAGTTCACCACTATGTATTTCACAGCAATCCCCGTGTTTGCTGAAGTACAGTACATTAGGGAAGAAGGCCATGAGCTATTACTGCAACTAGCACGTGTTGGTCTTATCACCTGCTGCTATCCTAATATTTTCTTGTCTTTTTAAATATTCTTTTTGGCCAGGGAAGATGAAAGTAAAACTTTTTGGGTAATTTGATTATCAATGTAGTCCTTTTGAAAAATCTTTTAAGGGCTCCAAACCAACACAGTATCCATTCCATTTAGTTCTTTCTGACTTTCAGCCAACACAGGTTAGTGCCCTGGCCTGTGACTTTTAGTGGCATCAAGGAGAAGGCTTTGGTATCTTAGAGCCTAATCATGTCTGTGTGATAGATCAGATACATCGTAGACAGGTCAATCTCTGAGCAATAGATTGCATCTAATTTACCTGCTCCAGTTGTCCTAATGACCAAAATAACAGGCAATTCCCACTGGCCAGTCCTATCTGATCCATCATTTCACATCTGCATTGTCCTGCCTGGTCTTCTGTCCCTGACTTTCTTTCTTATTCAGACCCAGGGGTGACTGAACCCCTTTGACTGAGCCCTACCCAGATGCAGAGACGAATCTCGGTTCTATTTAGGAGGAATTAAGATCAGATGGCTTAGCATCAATTGCCTTTCAAGCTAATCACTGAACCCTATTTCGAATAACTGCTATTTTTGTCTTGTTCCTGTGATCAAGCCACACCTTATCCCTAATTTCTTAACGGGCTGAGCTTAGCCTTGTTCTTACAGGACCCTCCCCCTAGTCCATACCCTTCCTCTGAAATCTGCTCTCCACTGACTGGTTTCTATGAGCCAATCTCTTGTTGGCCCAGGTGTGTGTATACTAGTTCCCAGTCTTCTCTCCCATGGATGCCCATCTTCCTCCCCTTCCCCCTTCTTCTGATTGGGCCCACAACCAAGAGTAAGCATTGCTTATTATCATGGGACACAGGCCACGGCCATGGTTGATTAGACCAGAAATGAACACCTGACTCTAGAGAGGCCCATCCCCAGGCTAGGTTGAGCCAATCAGATCCCTCTCCAACTAGGAAGCAGAGACTGTGTGGAATTGACATGTGAGTCATGAATAGTGGGGCACCAGAATGCCCCCTTTCCTAAAAACTGATGGTTTCCATCAGGCCTTGCAATAAACACCTCAATTTTTAAGAAAATTTGGGATGGACTTTGCTCCTGGCAAATCAAACTAAGACAAGGTGGGACACTTGCCCTTTCCCTCTCACTAGTCCTTCCTGGCACTAACTCCTTAAAAAGATCCTACCTAGACACTGCTCTCCAAGCATAGGGGTATCTGACCCCAACACTACTCACCCTGCTATCCAGAACTGACCTGGGTTATCCCATTAAGACTGAGCCCCAAAGTCCTCTGATTTCTCTTCTTTGCTGTGAACTGAGTACCCAGGTGGATTTGGCCAGTACTGGGAAACCTAGATGCAAAAAGACCGTATTTTCAAATCCACAAATCTGGACATGTGGTCTGATGCAACCTCTGTGTATAGCAGGTTTCCACATATGAGGGAATTTGGATGCTGCATTGTTCATATGTAGCAGATATTTCAAGGCTTTATATAAAATAAAGTTACATCATGCTGATCCAAAGTATCCAGGATGCAAGGCTGTAATACCAGTGACTAATACTTGGGCCCCGAGCGCATGACAGCAGTCCTGTAAACAGGGAGAGCTATCTAGTTTCAGGAGGAAAGGGCCTCCTTTGTACTTCCTTCCCCTTTCCAAGTTCCAAACTCTGCCAGATGGTTCCTGGTGGCTTAGCAGCCTCAGTATGGCCATGCTAGTCAGTCCCCACTCTGCAGTAACAACCCTCAAACCTCCCACCAGTCTAGGATACTTGGCCATGGAACACTAGCCACACTAGCCAAGCTAGCCAAGCGCTGAAGCCTTGCCTATTACTTTAAACAGCAAGTGTCCACTAGTGGTAACCAGCCTCAAAGATGGCCCCATCTCCTTATATTTGCACCCTTGTGCATTGCCCTCACTGAATAGGGCTCACCAGTGTCGCCTACAGAATATGTGGAAATGATAGTGTGCAACTTCTGGGTCTGGTCATAAAAGACACTGTGGCTTTCTTGGACTACTTGCTCCAGGGGAAGCCAGCTGCTATATCATATGGATACTCATGAAGCCCTATGGAGAAGTCCGTGTGGCAAGGAACAAAGGGCTCCTGCCAATAGTCAACCCTAATTTGCCAGACATGTGAATAAGTTGCCTTAGAAGCAGATTTTCCAGCCTGGGTCAAGCCTTCAGATGCCTACAGCCTCAGCTGACATCTTGACTGTAACCTCATAAGAGACCTTGAGCCAGAGCACTTATTTAAGTCAAATTCTTGACTCACATAACCTGTGAGTTGATAATGTTTACTGTTATTTTAGGTTGGATTAATTTGTTATGAAGTAATGGATAACAAGTATCCACTCCTTCCATTTCACTAGGTTCCTCTCTCTCCCCTTCTACCTGCT
The DNA here is from genome assembly GCF_949987535.1 of Balaenoptera acutorostrata. Lineage (NCBI taxonomy): Eukaryota > Metazoa > Chordata > Mammalia > Artiodactyla > Balaenopteridae > Balaenoptera > Balaenoptera acutorostrata. The sequence continues at coordinate 70,365,297 of NC_080075.1, read as the reverse complement.
TCCCCAGCCAAGCCATGCCATTGCTGACCAATCCATCACAGCTGGGGCTGCCTGTCCCCAAACATCCACCAATGTGGATCATCAACCAAGGTAAGGCTCGTCTAGCAACCAGAGGTAGGATACCCCTCAAAAACACTTCACTGCTCCAGCAGCACCTATAACAGAAGCTACACATCCCCTCACAGCCCTGGGAATTAATACTTCCCATTTTTTCCCTTTCTTTTATAGCATTTTATTTCTGATTATAAAAGTGATACATATTAATTATAGGAAATTTAGAAAATTCAAAAATATATTAAAAGGAAGCTAAAATAACCCATAGTCTCACCACCCAAAAATAATGACTCAAAATTTGTTATATTTCCTTGCAGTATTGTTTTAAATTACTACAATTTGGTTCATGCAAAGTCATATCCTACACAGTTTTTTTTTAACTTAACATTATATTGTGAGCATTTTCCCACATCACAGAACATTCTAGGGATTTATGATTTTTAATGACTGCAGAGAATTACAATGTATAGAGGTACCATAATTTGTTTAACCAGTCTTTATTTTTGGACATGGTGCTATAAATAATCCTGTGACAAATATTCCTGTACATCGATCTTAGTCCATGACTCTGATTAATTCTATAGTTCATAAATCTCTGTTTTCATTTCAGTTCATTTCTTTAGATCCTTAAGTTTCTTTATAAAAAATGTAACCACTAACACATGCATAGAATTGAAAAGTTACGAAAGGTTATGCAGTGAAAGTACATCTTTCTCCCACCAGGGTTCCCTGGTCTTCCCAGTGTCCTTTTCCAGAGGCAACAATTTTTACCTTTTCTGGGGTATTCATGCAGAACTCCTCTGTGCATATACAATCACATATGTGTAGATCAGTGGTTCTCAAAGTGTGGTCCAACACCCTGGGGTTCAAGACTCTTTCAGGGAGTCCATAAGGTCAAAAGTATTCTCATAATTCCGAGGCATTATTTACCTGCTTCACTTTTTTAAAAATTTATTTTATTGAAGTATAGCTGATTTACAATGTTGTATTAATTTCTATTGTACAGCCAAGTGATTTGGTTATACATATATACATTCTTTTTCATATTCTTTTCCATTATGGTTTATCACAGGATAATGAATATAGTTCCCTGGGCTATACAGTAAGACCTTGTTGTTTATCCATTCTATATATAATAGTTTGGATCTGCTAATCCTAAACTCCCAAGTAATTCCTCCCCCACCCAGCCTCCCCCTCAGCAACCATAAGTCTGCAGATGTAGAAAACAAACTTATGGTTACCAGGGGGTAAGCGGTGAGGAGGGATAAACTGGGAGACTGGAATTGACATATACACACTACTATATATAAAATAGATAACTAACAAGGACCTACTGTATAGCACAGGGAACTCTACTCAATACTCTGTAATGGCCTATATGGGAAAAGAATCTAAAAAAGAGTGGATATATGTACATGTATATGTAACTGATTCACTTTGCTGTACACCTGAAACTAACACAACATTGTAAATCAACTATACTCCAATAAAATTTTTTTAAAATAAATAAAATAAAGAAGATGTATATATACACAATGGCATACTAGTTAGCCATAAAAAAGCATGCAGTAATGTCATTTGCAGCAACATGGATGGACCTAGATATTATCATACTAAGTGAAGTCAGTCAGAAAGAAAAAGATAAATAGCATATAATACCACTTATATGTGGGATCTAAAATATGACACAAATGAACTTATCTACAAAACAGAAAGAGACTCAACTGCTTCACTTTTATTTTCTCACAAGTGTACAGTGGAGTTTTCCAGAAGCTTCATGATATGTGATCATGTCATCACTTTGGCAGCTAATGGAGTGTGTGCTTGTGTATTCTTGGGTTTTCTAGAATTTTCTAAGACAATTCAGGACCGTTGAGTGGGGTCCTCAATAATTTTTAAGATTGTAAAGGCCTCTGGAGACCAAAATGTTTGAGATCTGTTGATATAGATCCTAACACACACACACACACACACACACACACACACACAAATTGGTAGCATGCTATACATATACTCCGTAGCTCTTTTCTTATTATGAAAATATGTATTTGGGATTATTTCATAACAGCACCTATAAAACAGCCTTGGTGTTTTTGAGTGGCAATATTTCCTTCTATTTTATGGTTGTTCCACATGTATTCAACCAGCTCCTACTGATGGAATTTAGTTTATTTTAAATCTTTTCTTCATTACTATTATATAACAATACATATTGCACAGAATAACTTTGTATGCTCTTCATTTTCTACAAATGCAAGTATATCTCTATAATAAATTCATAGGGGTAAAATAGCTCAAAGGGCATGCACCTTTAAAATAAGTACTGCCAATTGTCTTCCACAGAGAATATATCACTTTTTTTTTTTTTAATGGGAATTATTTATTTATTTATTTTTGGCTGTGTTGGGTCTTCGTTGCTGTGCAAGGGCTTTCTCTAGTTGCGGCAAGCGGGGGCCACTCTTCATCGCGGTGCGCGGGCCTCTCACTATCGCGGCCTCTCTTGTTGCGGAGCACAGGCTCCAGACGCGCAGGCTCAGTAGTTGTGGCTCACGGGCCTAGTTGCTCCGCGGCATGTGGGATCTTCCCAGACCAGGGCTCGAACCCGTGTCCCCTGCATTGGCAGGCAGATTCTCAACCACTGAGCCACCAGGGAAGCCCCTATATCACTTTTTATACCCAAAATAGTTGAGAGTGATTGTTTCCTCACAGCTTCATCATCACACTGCTATCAAACTTTTGATCATTAAAATCTGATGGTTAAAAATATGGTATCCCTCTGTACTTTTAAATTCCATTTCTTCCATTATGAGTAGATCAAAGTATATTTTTCTTTTTGAAAAGTCTTTTGTATCCTCTTCTTTGTAAAGTCCCTCCTTATATACTTTGCCCATTTGTCTTTTGATTTGTTGATTCCTTCTTACTGATTAACAGGGTTTCTTTAAGTATTAAGGAAACTAACACATCTGTCTTTTGCCTTTTGATTGTTTTATCTTACCACACAAAACAAATTTTGCAACTATCAAATTAATAATCTCTTTTAATGGCTTCTGGATTACAAGCCCCCCACCCCGACCCAACACACATATATTTTTAATTTTACACTATATTTTATTCTAGTATTTTTATGAGTTTTTACGTTTTAATTTTATATTGAAGTACAGTTGATTTAAAATGTGTTAGTTTCAGGTGTACAGCAAAGTGATTCAGTTATACATATTTTTTTTCAGATTACTTCCCATTATAGATTATTACAAGATATTGAATATAGTTCCCTATGATATACAGTAAATCCCTGTTGCTCATCTATTTTATGTATAGTAGTTTGTATCTATCAATCCCATACTCCTAATTTATCCCTCCTCCCTCCCTTTCCATTTTAGTAACCATAAGTTTTCTATGTCTGTAAGTCTGTTTCTGTTTTGTATATAGATTCGTTTGTATTATTTTTTAGATTCCACATATAAGTGATATCATATAATATTTGTCTTTCTCTGACTTAGTATGATATACTTTAGGTTCATCCATATTGTTGCAAATGGCAATATTTCACTTTTTATGGCTGAGTAATATTCATATGTGTGCGTGCATGCGTGTGTGTGTGTGTGTATATATATCACATCTTTTTAAACCAATTGTCTGTTGATGGGCACTTGGGTTGTTTCCATGTCTTGGCTATTATAAACAGTGATGCTATGAACACTGGGTGCATGTATCTTTTTGAATTATAGTTTTCATCTTTTCCAGAGATAGGCCCAGAAGTGGGATTGCCGGATCATATAGTAGCTCTATTTTCAGTTTTTAAAGGAACCTCCACACTGTTTTCCATAGTGGCTGCACCAATTTACATTCCCACCAACAGTGCAGGAGGGTTCCCTTTTCTCCACACCCTCTCTAGCATTTATTCCTTGCAAACTTTTTGGTGATAGTCATTCTGAATGGTGTAAAGTGATGCCTCATTGTGGTTTTGATTTGCATTTTTCTAATAATTAGCGATGTTGAGCATCTTCTAATGGGCCTGTTGGCCATCTATATGTCTTCTTTGGAGAAAAGTCTATTTAGGTCTTCTGCCCATTTTTTGATTGGGTGATTTGTTTTTTTGATATTGAGTTATATGAGCTGTTTATTTATTTTGGATATTTACTCCTTACCAGTCACATCATTTGCAAGTATTTTCTCCATTCTGCAGGTTGTCTTTCCATTTTGTTGATGGTTTCCTTTGCTATGCAAAAGCTTTCAAGTTTGATTAGGTCCCATTTATTTTTGCTTTCATTTCTTTTGCCTTAGGAGACTGATTTAAGAAAATGTTGCTACGATTTATGTCCAACAATGTTTTACTTATGTTCTCGTCTAGGAGTTTTATGGTGTCATGTCTTATATTTAGGCCTTTAAACCATTTTGAGTTTATTTTTGTATATGGTGTGAGGGAGTGTTTTAATTTCACTGATTTACATGTAGCTGTCTAGCTTTCCCAACACCACTTGTTGAAGAGCCTGGCTTTTCTCCATTGCATATTCTTGCTTCCTTTGTTATAGATTAGTTGACCATAGGTGTGTGGGGTTATTTCTGGACTCTCTATTCTGCTCCATTAATCTGTATGTCTGTTTTTGTGCCAATACCATGCTGTTTGATTACTGTAGCTTTGTAGTATTGTCTGAAGTCTGGAAGGGTTATGTCTGCAGCTTTGTTCTTTTTCCTCAGGATTGCTTTGGCAATTCAGGGTATTTGTAGTTCCATATAAATTTTAGGGTTATTTGTTCTAGTTCTGTGAAAAATGTCATGGGTATTTTGATAGGGGCTCACATTAAATCTGTAGACTGCTTTGGACAGTATGGCCATTTTAACACTACTAATTCTTCCAGTCCAAGAGCATGGGATAGCTTTCCATTTCTTTGAATCACCTTCAACTTCCTTTATCAATGCTTTACAGTTTTCAGTGTGTAGATCTTTCAACACCTTGGTTAAGTTTATTCATTTGTATTTTTTTTTGACATGATTTTAAATGGGATTGTTTTTTATGCTTCAATTTTTTAATCCATTTGGACTTTTTTGGTAAAGAATTAGAGTCAAACTTTATTTTTTAATTTGCTTCCTACATGGGACTCATTGAATTAACTCAATATTTGTTTCATAAAAAACCTTTTCCCTACTGATAAGAAATGCCACTTTATTATAAAATAATTTTTTGCCTACATTTGGATCTCCTCCTGGTTCCCCCATTCTGTGCATGGATCCATCTGTCTACCCCGCCCCAGGAATATAATAGGTAGAAAGCTGTCCCCTCCTCCAAATTATTCTTCCTTTACAGAATTTACCTATCCTTGCTCCTTTATTTTGCCATATGAATTGTAGAACTAAACTAGTTTTTAAAAAACCCTGTTATTTTAGCTACTGAGATCACTTAAAATTTACAGGTTAACATAGGGAGATCTGTATTCTCATAATGTTGAGTCTTTCTATCAAGAACACAGGAGGTCTTTTTTTTTAAAACCAGGTTCTTAGTAACATTTAACAATTTCTTCATATAGTTTTCGCATATTCCTTGTTTTGTTCATTCCTACTGTTTCTTTTGCTATTGTAAACAGATTTTTTTTGTCTTTCAGATATAGTTTCTAACTGGTTATTGGTATTATATTTTGGGATGCTACTGATTTTTCTGTACTCATTTTGTATATCTAACTTTCTTACCAAATACACTTGTTGCTTGTAATGGTTTTTCAGTTGATCCTCTTGGACTTTCCAAGTAAACAACTATATCACCTGCCAACAATGATAATTTTGCTTCTTTCTGATTTTTATACCATCTTTCCTTCTCTTACCAAGTTTTATTGGCTATCTCCTCCAAAAATAAAATTGAATCATAATGACAGTAGTGTAGAGCTTTGCGTTGCTCCTAACTTTATGAGAATGATTCTAATATCTCACCATTAAGCCTGATCTGGGATGTGCCTTGAGAAATACAACTTTTTTATTGAATTACAACTCTTACATTTCCAAACTCCATGCTCCCATCAAAATTTCAGATCCCCCAATTAATCATTGTGGCCCCCATCCTGCACCTGCCAGATAATGTGTGTGTCCATCTCAAACTGGAGGAATGAGTTTGTTGTCCAGAATCAGGTGGTAAACCTTGACCTGAGGACCAGGATAAGGTATTTTTAAACATTCTCCTCTAAAGGGGATTACCATAAAGGAGGTAATACACAAGTTTCAGCTTAGGGTGCTGAGTGAGAAGTTAATATTGAGGCCTAACTAATGTTCAAGGAATATTTAAGAAAAGGAGATCACGCCTACAAAATCTTCAAAACCAAACCTATTAATACACCACTGATCTCTTTCCTGAACCCCCTAAGTCCTTGCCTGTCTCTGACTCACAAAGCATATTTCAGCCCTAGCCTCCGAGTCATTTCAGACACACTTTTTTATCCTGACCCCAAACCAACTAATTGTCGTCCCTGTGCAGGCTGTAAAACCAAACTTCACAGCAGTAATTCCTGAAAAACATAAGAATAGCCTGGGATGCCTGCTTAAAACTTTAGAATCTTGGGCTCCACTCAAGACCTGCTGATTCTTATGCACGTCAACATTTGTAGAGAAGCACTGCCTTACAGTTCCATCACTGTTACAAGAGCTGATGAAATTCCCTCGAGGGCCTAGGAAGTCCAGCCCTTCTTCCTCAACTCTTCCAGGTCCAAGTTAAATCATCAGGCTGTTCTTAGGATTCTCTCTGTTTGCTCTGACCACCCTAGGGGAAACAAACATTATTTCTAAACTATCTTGATCCAGAGTCTCCAAGGGTTCCCATGCATTTATTGGAAGATGGAGACATGCAAATCACTCCTGGGTAGATTCTAATGGACATTCTGAAGGAAGTGGGTAAGACATGTCCATTAAACCCGGGACTAGATGAGGTAACTTGGAACCTTCTGTAGAGAAGTCAGCCTTTGCTGTGATGGCCATGAGAAACTATGACAATGAGATCTTTCCAGCCATAAAGGGCATGTGCCCAAAGCTCTGTACCCCATATTCATGAAGCAAGCTTGCCTCTAACTCTGCAGTGTCTCAGAACCCAGGCCTGCTCCTGAACTGCCTCAGATATTAAGGCTAACAGGAGCAAAATGGCATCTGCTGCATCCCCTGGTTGCCCCATCACTGATCTGCTGGCTCCCATTTTTGTAGGAGAGAATTGGTTGCCCTGTAACCACCTCTGCCCCCTTCCTGCTTCCTCTTTTCCCCCAAAGCCTGCTGAAGCTGAGCAGGTCTCATCTGCAGCCTGCCCGAGTTTATGGTCATAGGTAAGGACAAGAAGCCCTTCAGATGAACAGCCATATCTACAAACTGTCTACGCTCACTTTGGAAAATGGGCTTTGAACACTGAGGAGACCCACAAGCAGCTCCTGTGGTTGGAGTCAAATGTGGTGAGAAGTGGCAGAACTACTGAACTGCTTTTAAATTGGTCTTTAAGCAAAAGAGTAAAGTAGCTCAGCCCATTTAGGAACCCTCACTCAGAAGCTGTCCCACTGACATGCCTCCTAGGGCCTTCGGGGACTCCGCTAATGAACCTCCAGCAGTGACGCCAGTTGCTTCCCTGCAAGTCACACCACATCACGGTGAGTTTGCAGGGACATGAATGCATGCCTGGCCCATTGAGGGAGCCCATCTGGTGAGTTTAGCTTCTATCTCCAGCAGCCTGACAGAATGAAGGAAGCCCCTTTGAGGGAAGCAAAGCATTTTTCCAACCTCTCTCTCCACTTCTTTACAGCAGTGATTTTCAAAGTCTGGTGAATACAAGAGGTCTCCCTTCCTTCAGGGAATGATGAGCGTTCTATGGACTTTCATCATGACATGGGACTCTGGGCTACTTAGTAACGACTTAAATTGAGTTATCAAGGTTATTAAATGTTGGCGTTCATAAACTAAAAATGTACTCACTATTTGAGTTTGCAGAGGCATTTAATTCAGTACCCACTAAAAAGTGAGGACACCTTGAAAGGCCTGGCCGCCTTTCCCAGCTCCTGCTAACTGTGAGTGTAATGCCTTAGAGGTAGTTGTACTCCAACAATCTTCAGGAAGTCGGCTTTCTTATCACCAGGTATTCAGTGCCATTGTGAGTTGCACTCAATGCAAATAATACTCCAAGTGATTCTACTAGCAACAAGATTACCACACTATTGTGAGCTGGTGAGGTTTTCAAGAGCTGCTACTTTTAATTTTTCAAAATATAAATTGCTGTTCATTTCACTTCATTAATATTAATTTAGAGTATTATCAGTTATTTGGTTAACCCTATGGTGTGTAGTGATATATGGTTGCATTAACAGTACTTTGGGCCTACAATTTTTCCAATTATTAAAGTTTAATATTAGTCATCTATATCGCTGTGCTAATTTGCTTTTATAAGGACACTTAATGTGTTGTGTGCTGCCTGTGAATTTGTGCCATTGGAATAACTTGAACCTCTGTCAAAGAAAGTGTGATAAAATCATGGAGTTGTTTTAAAATCACAAGGCACTTTTAAGCATATATAGACTTGTATATGCTCACTTTCTTCTTTTGCAATGTGAATAATATGCAATATGTATTGGGCTGGCCAAAAAGTTCATTTGGCTTTTTCCATAAGACGGCTCTGGCAGCGCTTAGTTGTCTTTAATTTCATTCAAAACAGTTTTGTTAGATTGTATTGTGACAGCTGTCATATCAGTGTGCATCTAAAAAAAAAAACTTATCAAAATTGGTGAATTTTTGTGTAGCCATTTTGATATTGAAGATGGAAGAAAAAAAGCAACATTTTTGGCATATTATACTTTATTATTTCAAGAAAGGTAAAAACGCAACGGAAACGCAAAAAAAGATTTGTGCAGTGTGTGGAAAAGGTGCTGTGACTGATCCAACGTGTCAAAAGTGGTTTGCAAAGTTTCCTGCTGGAGATTTCTCGCTGGACGATGCTCCACGGTCAGGTAGACCAGTTGAAGTTGATAGCGATCAAATCCAGATATTAATTGAGAACAATCAACATTATACCACACAGGAGATAGCCAACATACTCAAAATATCCAAATCAAGCACTGAAAATCATTTGCACAAACTTGGTTATGTTAATCGCTTTGATGTTTGGATTCCACGTAAGTTAAGTGAAAAAAACCTTCTTGACCGTATTTCCACATGCAACTCTCTATGTAAACGTAAAGAAAACGTTCCATTTTTAAAACAAATTGTGACAGGCGATGAAAAGTGGATACTGTACAATAATGTGGAACGGAAGAGATTCTGGGGCAAGCGAAATGAACCACCACCAACCACATCAAAGGCCAGTCTTCATCCAGAGAAGGTGATGTTGTGTACATGGTGGGATTGGAAGGGAGTCCTCTACTATGAGCTCCTTCCAGAAAACCAAACGATTAATTGCAACAGGTACTGCTCCAATTAGACCAACTGAAAGCAACACTCGATGAAAAGCGTCCAGAATTAGTCAACAGAAAACGCATAATCTTCCATCAGGATAAGGCAAGACCGTATGTTTCTTTGATGACCAGGCAAAAACTGTTACAGCTTGGCTGGGAAGTTCTGATTCATCCGCCGTATTCACCAGGCACTGCACCTTCGGATTTCCATTTATTTCAGTCTTTACAAAATTCTCTTAAAGGAAAAAATTTCCATTCTCTGGAAGACTGTAAAAGGCACCTGGAACAGTTCTTTGCTCAAAAAGATAAAAAGTTTTGGGAAGATGGAGTTATAAGTTGTCTGAAAAATGGCAGAAGGTAGTGGAACAAAAGGGTGAATATGTTGTTCAATAAAGTTCTTGGTGAAAATGAAAAATGTGTCTCTTATTTTTACTTGAAAACTGAAGGAGGGCTTCCCTGGTGGCGCAGTGGTTGAGAATCTGCCTGCCAATGCAGGGGACACGGGTTCGAGCCCTGGTCTGGGAAGATCCCACATGCCACGGAGCAACTGGGCCCGTGAGCCACAACTACTGAGCCTGCGTGTCTGGAGCTTGTGCTCCGCAACAAAAAAGGCCGCGATAGTGAGAGGCCCGCGCACCACGATGAAGAGTGGCCCCCGCTCGCCGCAACTAGACAAAGCCCTCGCACAGAAATGAAGACCCAACACAGCCAAAAATAAAAATAAATAAATTTAAAACGGAAGGAATTTTTGGCCAACCAATATTTCTCACTAGCAACAAATTTATCATGATTTAGTTTTCTCCAATTATTTTTTATCCTCTCCAATTCCTATCTATCACCAAAAGAGGGGATGGGTGGGCCATGGAGTCTTTTGCCTCACCCAAGTGTACTATGGTCAAAAACACTTAAAGACAATGGGGGTTCAAAGGGGAACTGCAGGGGAGGCCCATGGCTGGGGGTCCTGGCCTCCACCACTTCACTAAAGCACAGCAGCTTGCCTCAAATCTGAGCATACACTAAGTTTCTATGTTTGCAGAAAGAATCCTGCTGCCAAAAACTGTTTGAAATCTCTGCACTCCACTTTTCTATTTATGCAATATCATAGTCATTTAAAACAATGCTAGAAAAATCCAGAAAGAAAACACTACCTTGTTAGTTGTGGGAGTTGCTGTATTTTAAGAAAAGGAACACGGAAATGAATAGTCAAAGCAATGAAAAAAAAAGGTGGAACTAGGTATAGAAGAAGGTTGCACTCAGCTGGGTGTTGAGAGAGAATGGGGTGGGAATAATGCCGAGATGAATGAGAAAAAGATCCTAGATTTTTTGGTCCAAGAGAACAATGAGAGAAGTTCAAAACTGACTATGATACAGAAAAGAGAGATGCAAAGGGCACGGGGGAGGGGAGCGGTCTAAAGGAGAGGGGATCACTTTAATTGTGAGGGATGAGGGAGGAAGCTTCTCCTCCAACCCTGGGTTGGCATGACTTAGTCATTCCACAGAAATTTACCACTGAGAAGGCACTTCGCATTTACCACTGAGAAGGCACTTCGCAAGGCCAAGGAAAGGATACCGAGAGCCAGGGATGCCCTTGTTCATCTCAACACCAAGGAAAGTGATTTAAGACAAGGTTTCTCAAACTTGATTGTGCATACAAATTACCTGGTTGGTGGGAGGAGTCTTGGTAAAAAGCAGATTCTGAGGAATTCCCTGGCAGTCCAGTGGTTAAGACTCCACGCTTCCACTGCAGGGGGCATGAGTTCCATCCCTGGTCGGGGAACTAAGATCCTGCATGCCGCATGACACAGCCGGGCGGGGTGGGGGCTGGAAGCATATCCTGATTCAGCAGGTCAAGGGTTGGCCTGAGATCCTGCATTTCTAACAATCTCCCACGTGACTCCAATGCTGCTAGTCAGATACTTCGAGCAGCGGGGTCTAAAAAACCGTGCCACAGTCAGATGTTAGTAATACATCATAAGGCATTAACTTCTGTGACAAATACTACTACTTGCCTGCCCAACATCCATTCTCCTTTTATTTTACAATGAGAGTCCCAGTTTTGTTCGTCAGGGTAATATGCTCAGCTAAAACAGTTTGCTTCCCCAGTATCCACTGCAGTGGTGTTGCAGGAAGGGGGTTACCCCTTCCAGGGGCCAAGAGTGGGCTCTTGTCTAACACTCAGAAATGAATTGTCTAAGGAGACACACGTGCTGACAAAGCAAGAGACTATATTGGGAAGGGGGAGAGCAGCAGGGTAAGGAAACCCAGGAGAACTGCTCTGCCACGTGGCTTGCAGTCTCAGGTTTATGGTAATGGAATTAGTTCCTGGGTTGTCTCTGGCCAATCATTCTGACTCAGGGTCCTTCCTGGTGGCACTCGCATCACTCAGCCAAGATGGATTCCAGTGAGAAGGATTCTGGGAGGTTGGTAGGACATATGGACTGGCATCTCCTCTCTCCTTTTGACCTTTCCCGAGTTGTTCCAGTTGGTGGTAGCTTGTTAGTTCCGCGTTCCTTACCAGGACCTCCTGTTCTAAGATAACTCATGCAAGTGGCTACTATCTTGCCTGGCCAGGGCTGGAGGTTTCAGTCAGTGTTTCCCTTAACAGTGGGAGTGGGGGTGACACAATTCAGACAAAAAAGGTGCAGGCAGAACTTTCTGGAGAAGGTAACCTTTCCTGTTTAAAATGGCAAAACCTCTGACGGAGGAGGTCTTGGTCTCTGTCTTGGCTTTCGGTGTGTTCTCCTTTCTCCTGACGGAAACATGGACCTAATGCCTGAGAGGCAGCAGCTCTCTTGCCACCATGACATTGAACACCACAGCCTCAAGTTGGTGGAGCTGGAAGAAGCATCCTGGATCCTTCATGCTTTGTGGATTCTGCTTTCCTACTGTTTCTTGGTGTCTAGGTTTGGGTTTCCGCAGAAGCAGCCCTCAGACAGGAATTCAACTGTCATTCATTTGGGAAGTAATCCCAGGAAACGGTGACACAGGGAAGGGAAGGAAGCCAAAAATCATGTGTCACCTATTCAGTTACCACAGTGGGAAACTGGAGCTTAGTCCCACTAGGGAAGTCCAAGAGGCCACGTAGCACACATACCAGAATTATCCCACCAAGGGGAGAGGGGGTTGGAGCATGCACCCATGAAATCCCATCCATCTTTGGGGGAGGGCTGCTTTTGCAGGGCATTAATTCTCCAGCACACTGGCTTGCCGTACACACAGGCCAGACATACTTCCGCAGCCTGAAAAAACCCTCGGACCAAGATCGAGGATATTTTCAGTAGCAGTGAGAAGCATATAGACAGGCATCTGCTGCACGTGGTAAAACTCAATCCAGACTCTGTTACCGAGTCAAACACAATTCTAGCTGAAAATCACCTTAGGAGTATTCTGATTTTGAAAGAAGTTCTCACCCTTATCACAAGAACATAGAAGGCAAAATTATTTAACACTAAGTTATATATCTGTAATGGCAGGGTGCAAGGCAACATATTTAGAGGCAGGAAGCCTTTTCTAGCAAACTTTAAAACACACTATATAGGCAACCACATACTCTGCCAATGGGAGCAGGCAGCAGGCTTCTCCACAATGTGGGGATTTTGATGTAACACCCAGAGCTTATAAATATGTTATTCACACAGAATATTTTCCCACTTAGTCTAGATTTTATTTTCTTGCTTCTTGGGCAAATCAAAGAGACTTTCCATGAGTTCAGGAAAAAGCATTCTCCAGGTAGGGAAAGCTCCCATCCTTCTAAATGATTAGCATCCTTATGAATGACTCAGAAGATGAAATAAGAAGAAAGTTACTCAGAAAAGCACATGGTAGCAAGCTGAGACAAGGCAGAAATGTGAAGAAAGATGAAAAGAACGAGTTCATAAAGTTCCTGAATGTAGAAACTGGAAGCGAGGACACTGAGATCATCTTTTATTCTTGTCTGAGCCCTCTGGCTGACCTTGAGGAGAATGAAAGCAGCGTGGGGAGGAGAAGGGTCCCAGCCTCAACTCCACTCCACTGCCCATCACCCCACTCTGCACAGCACCTGGGTTAAGGTTGGCCGCAGCCAAGGCAACACAGACTGGAAATTAAGCAGGCCTAAAAATTTGAAGTTCAATGATTTCAAAGAAAAACTCAGCAGAAAAAGCAGCCATCACTGAGGGGCAGAGAGCAGCAGTAGCTGCAATGATACTATAACCCCCCCTCCACTGACCCAAGGAATGAGCTTTGGGCAGGCAGGGCCAGAGTCCCACCAGGACAAAAAACAATAATAAAAACAAAGAAGAAAGAAAAAGCAATAAGCCCAAGGTCATGGAGGAGAAGGGGAATTGCTTTCTTTTTAAAGAATTGTAAGAATTTTCATGGTCTCAGATATTTCCAAATCAGGTTTCAACACAGCCAAAGGGCATGCGATTAAGCAAATGCTTTTGCTACATAAGAGTAAACGCTTTACTTTCTTTGTTGTATAAATCACAACGATGGAACTGTCCTTCTTGAATCACCAATGCAGGCCCCAAAGTGATCTTCATCATTTCTTTCTTAGGAGTTTGTTGGCCTGGTCTCTTAGGAGTTAAGACCTTTGCGAATCTCAGCTTACAAGCTTATCCATAACATGAGATACATCCATCTTTTCCATGTCTTACAGTTGTTGTCAAAGTCAAAACAGAAAATGTATCATCTATGAGAAATGGCTTATAAACTGAGAGTAAATGTAAAAGACTATTATTACTAACATAACGGTTGTCCCCTAAGCAGATCTGGGTTTGCTGTTTATACAATATTAGTGTGACCTTGGATAATACAATAATCCAATGTGACTCTGAGGATTAAATGAGATAGCATGTATTCAGACTGAGCTCAGGCCCTAGCACATTATATGCTCTGCATGTGCTGGCTATTGTTATCATTATCATCATCATCATCACCACCACCGCCACCACCAACAGCACCACCCTCATCATCATCAACACGTCGCATTTATTTTAAATTATAAATGCCCCCAATTAGTGAACATTCTCTTGCTTTGATTCATGAGCATTTGCCACTTGTGTTTCCTTTTTGAGCCAATCTCTAAGCCACCAAACAGCATCAGAAAAGTGAGAAATAAGGCTTTTACTGATACCCTGAGAGGTTTTTCTCTTCCAAAAGATAAGTAATGAATGAATGTGAGGTTACTTTGAAAACCAAATAATGTACCCTCCATATTGTTATTGCTTTTGCCCAGTTTTTATTTTTGTCAACAGCACTCACACAGGTGTTGTCACCATCAAGCCTGGGAAATGTAGAAAAGGAGGCTGGACCTTTTCAACCTAACAGTCATGGAGCAGATTTTTCATCAGCCCTGGAGCTAGTCAAAGGTAGTTTAGCCACCTGTGCACAACTCAGGTCCATCCCATCCATCACCCTTCCAAAAACTCATAGCATCACAGAATGTGAATGCTGGAAAAGCCCTCAGCAATCTAGTCAATCCTTTCATTTTACAGATGGGGAAACTGGGATAAAGAAAAATAAAGGACTTGAACAATACCCAGATAATGAGAGGTGGGAACAGGGCCAGAACCCACGTCTACTTAACTCTCAACCCAGTGTTCTTTCATTACCTGGTGCCACCTCTTCTTGCAGTCAGGTGGCACAGTCAGAGCCTTGGCAGGAAGGCAGCTCATGCAGGTGGGAGAAGCCAGGAGCAGCTGAAATTAGCTGGCTGCAGTGAAGATGAAACATACATGGAAACAAGCCCCAGCAACAGATAGAGGCAGGCATGAAACAAGGCAAGAATGGAGCAGACCTGTCCAAAGGGTAGGAAGAACAGATGGGGGCCCAAACCCAGCTGGCAGGGACATCTAGCCAAGCTGTCAGAGACAATTACCTGGGATCCAGACTCATGGGACTCGCTGTGTGACTGGTTCCACATCTCTAGGAAGTCCAGCTCTGACCTGGAGTGACCAGGACTGAGGGAAGGACTACCATTCTGAGACATAAAGGGTTGACTTTGGTTTCTGATGTTATTTTGATTATGGGTGTTCTAACCTTACCATTCCAAAGGGTCTCATGTAATGAAAGCTTAGGTCAAGGGTGGAAACCACAGGCTGAGAGTAAGAGTTTCATAAATCTTGAGTACAAAAGCCTGGAAAAATGAAGCAGGAATTTCCTCCCAACCCCAGATACTGAGAGCATTCACCAGGACTGAGTTTCTGCAAGAGCTGACGATTAGGAGAATCAGAAGAAACTGGTCCTTAATGAAAGGAAATTGTCATGTTTGTCCCATGACTTACATGCGACTTAAAAAATAAATCTTAAAAATCAAATCCTTTTATTCTGAGGCAAATATATAGAAAGTGTGAAAGACCACATTTTCTACCTATTAGCATTCCCTGAGTAGAATAATACCTTAGCTTTGTGGAGATAAAGAGGGCACTTTAGGCAGAAAATAGTGTGTACAATGGCACAGAAGTAAGAAACAGCACTCCTTGACCAAAGAACAGCAAGGATGACTG
This sequence comes from Balaenoptera acutorostrata, assembly GCF_949987535.1. Taxonomy (NCBI): domain Eukaryota; kingdom Metazoa; phylum Chordata; class Mammalia; order Artiodactyla; family Balaenopteridae; genus Balaenoptera; species Balaenoptera acutorostrata. The sequence continues at coordinate 70,349,357 of NC_080075.1, read as the reverse complement.
GAGAATGGGGTGTGTGTCAGACAGCAACCACAGAAAGGGTTGGAAAAGCAGGCAGAAGTTAGAACTTGGAGGGCTTTGCATACTAGATGGGGTCCTTTGGACTTTATCACAATAGATCCTCATGATGAGTCTCAAGTACAGTCGGTCATCATTATTCATACATTTGATATTTGCAAATTCTCCTACTCACTAAAATTTATTTGTAACACCCAAATCAATACTTGCAGTGCTTTCTCGGTCACTCACAGACATGTGCAGAGCAGCAAACATTTTTGTACACATTCCCAGATGAGGTGAAACAAGGTGGTATTCTTTTGGTCTCAGTTCTCATACTATAAACCAGGGCCCTTGCTGCCGTCTATTTAGTGCCACGTTTTCCACATTTTGTGCTTTGTATTAGTGATTCCACTGTTTACGGTAGTCCCCAACTGCGCTGCTGGAGTGCTGCACAGCAAGAAGGCGGAGAAAATGCGTGTGTTAGACAGGCTGCACTCCGACGTGGGTCACAGTGCTGTTGGCCGTGCATTTAATGTTAATGAATCAGTGATAGATATTAAATGTTTTTAAATAGAAACACACATAAAACAGCGTTATGTATTGATAGATTAATTAAACTTTCGTGACAGAGGCTCACAGGAACCTAACTCTGCATTTCCCCCTAGGAGCACCGATTCAGTATTCACTAATTCAGAGTTCTCATCGCCTTTACAGAACATAACTACCACGAATAAAGAGAATCCACTGGACTTAGCACAGCTTTGTTTTATTTTACTTCTAAATTTCCATTTCACAAATGGTGAACCTAAATCTCACAAGGCTGAGACTTGCCCAAGGCCCCATATCTACTAAATGATGGAGCCAGAACTTGAACCCAAATGGTGTGACCCCCAACTCCCATCATATTTCTACTCTGAAACACTGAAGATGCTAAAATAACAGAAATGCCAGTGTCCGGCAGGCCAGGTCTTAGAAATCTGCAGTCAGCTACACCACAAAACTGAAAGATAATTCACTGCAAGTCTGCAAGGATGCCTAGCCAGCTCCTGGTTGAAGGGAATGGCCAGGTAAAGCACTAGAATCCTGCGTGGCTCCACCTGAGCTGGGCTTTACAAAGATTGGACTTATCAGTGGCTTGTTACAGGATCCACAGTGAGCTGCTGGCAGTCCCTGGAGGAGCCCAGTGTCTTAACATTCCACATGCAGCAGAGCCTGGTGGCCTGGAGTCAGATAACAGCAGCCTGGTGTATGTACACTTAATGGTCCCTCCAGCAACTCCAAAGCCCTCCTTCTGCTTCCAAGTCCTGATATATTTTTAAGGAAGACTGAACAGATTATGAAGGAAATCAATGAAGGGCATGGTATTGTGAGGGAGCAAAGTATGAAAAGGAGGCCATGGGGTGAAGTAGAACGACAGCTTTCTGCTCAGGCTGTGCTCCTTTGGGGTTCTTAGGTGCCTGTTCTATATCCAACTGGTCTGCATGAAAATGTAAACACAACTCGTGAGTGGTGAAGCATATGTGTGTGTGTGTGTGTGTGTGTGTGTGTGTGTGTGTGTGTTGGGCAAATGGGGTGAGGGGAACCAAAATATCAGAAGAAAAAAGAAAGAAAAATTTTCCCATCTGCTGTATTAGTAATTGACCATCTCTACAAGATTCCCTTCAAATCTGCCCAAATTTGTTCCTTCAAAGAGAAAAAAATTAAAATTGAAAAGCGTCAAACTAGACAGCAGCAGCTCCAGGTTAATCGTGTAGTTTGTCTTCTCCTTCTCCCAGCTTCTCCTTCCAAGATTTTCTGCCCCTCTCAGAAGCTCAGGAACCCATGGTCTCACCCTATGTCCACCCTCTAAGAAGCATGGGATTTACTGTTTAAAGGCACCCTGCAGGCTGCTAATCAGAACACGTACCCAAGGCAGGGATACACACTTTGGCACTATTAAGAGGGTCTTTCGACCTCCACTGGAACACTGTCCTCCCTGTGAAGTTGTGCGGGAGGGTTCCTCCAATGACAGGGTCAGCAAACTACGGCCCACGGGCCAAATCTGGCCTGCCACCTGCTTTTGTAAATAATATTTTATTGTCACACAGCCATGCTTATTATGTATTGCCTATGGCTACTTTCATACTACAGTGGCAGAGTTGAGTAAATATGACACAGGCTGTATGGCCTATAAAGTCTAGAATATCTACTATCTGTTCCTTTAGTGAAAAAGTTTTCCAGATCCTGCTTTAAATGAAATGGAAGGGTTTTCTTACATTACACTGAAATCTGCAATCTGACCTGTTGGCCATCATTCTCCGCTGGAGTGCCATGGGAGGCTATGTCCTCTTCCATCAGACAGCTCACCTCTGTTCACCATCAGACAACCCTTTGGTTATGTATAATCAATCATTGTGGTTTGCTCTGGGTTCTCTCTTCCCTGAGATGGAAACCCCTGCCATATTCACTCACTGCTTGTACTTCAGAAGGGAACCAATGCACACCCATGCCTGATCACGCTCTGCATTCTAAGGAAGCTCTGTATTTCTCATGCCCACTCCCTCCCCTCCCCTCTGCCCCAGAACTCTTTGGGTTCTTAAACTTAAGTACTTAAACATACAGTGCTAGATATAACTTGTACTTATTCAGCGTCAATTCCCTTTACAAAGAGCCTGTCTGGTGAGATTTGCTTTGCCTATTAATCAATTTGCAACCCCTAGCCAAATGGGTAGGGTAACAAGTAAATGTAGACAAGAAGGAAAAAATGTTTGAATTCCGTTTGGCTGGATATTAGAATCAATGATTGCTGTAGAAAAAAAAAAAGACCTTATAGACCAATTCTTTTATTTGCAGAGGAGTGAGCAGAGACCCAGAGAGCTTATAGAACTTGCCCAAGGTCACGAAGCTGAGCAGTAGTGAGATTTAGACCAGAACTCAGGTGTTCTGACTCCAGGATCATTCTTTCCACTGTTGTTTTTATTTTCATCTCTCCGTATGACTAATTCTCTTAGAGCCATAGTAAAAAATGTTTTGGGCATCTCAATGAACATAACTGGGGTAAGAGAAGATCTGTTCTAGGCCATATTACCCTATATACAAAGATTCCTCTTCATCCCACTTTCCCCCAACTCTCTGAGGCTTTGGAGTCAGGCCTGGGATAGTCAGAAAAAATTATCAACGTTTATATAATTGATATAATTTACTGAGCACTTACTATGTACCAAGCAGTCTGACAACTGCTTTTACACGGATCATCTCATTTAATCCTTACAACAACAAGAAGATATTATTATTATCCACACTATATGACTCAGAAAACCGGGTTTTAAAAGAGCTAGCTGAGTGGCCATTTGGTGGAACTGGGATCCCACAACCAGACAATCTGACTCCAGAGCTGGAGCCCCGTGGCCCCCATACTCTCCTCCTCCTGTTGTTGAAATCTCACTGGAGCTTATTTACTGCATGACATAGAGCCAAGTCTTTTCACAGAGGCATTGTTTGGTTGTCCTTTCCCTAATACTCTTCATATCTCTTTCTCTTCTTCCATTTTCATGTGCAATCAAGCAATGACTTTTTTGTTCAATCAGCAAAGATCTATAATGGACCCATTACAAATCTATATTTCCTTTTCCTGTTTCCCCTCTTATTTTTCTCTCCTTTCATTTTTTTCTTCTCCCTTTAATGGCTTACATCTGCCTAAAGTGCCCACAGGTATTCCCAGCTCAGACAAGGCATGCAGGAATAAGAGTTTGCTCTGCTTTGAATCCTGTTCTGTTAAAGGCACAGTCCACGCTATTGACCCTACCTCCTCCACAGCAGGCACCTGACTCTGGCCTTAGAAAGGGACAAACTTGGACCCTGAATTCAGTTCTGCTCATATTGGATCTTTCTACACCACACACTGTAAGTGATGCTGGAATACAAAAAGAAAATACAGTCCCTGCCTTCCTGGAGTTTATTGCCTGGTGGGGGTCAGGGAAACTTCCAGGCAAAGAAAAATGCTTAATCTGAGTACTTTAGGATCAGTAAGACCCAGCCAAACCCAGAAAGAGAAAGAAGGTGTGGGTTCATGTAGAGGATCTAACATGCATGGATCCTCAGTCTAGGGTCCACTGAGGATGGAGGAATCCCTTGAGCCTATTCACGGGGTAAGACTAAGAGTCCTTTACTCATATAACAGCCACGATTCAGCAAGCGTTTGCACTGTATCTTATGCCTTTTAAATGTTATCTCATTAATTCTTTACAACGAACTACTGGGTAGGTAGCATTAGCCCCATTGTATAGATCTTATGGGCTTAGAGAAACTAAGTTCCTTGCCCAGTTTAGGAAGATAAGAAGTGACTCAGGTGAAACTGGAGAAGTGCTTATTCTGATTTTCAAGTCCATGCTCCTTACCTCTACATACATTTCTGCCCTCCCTGGAGCAGTGTGAGCTTCTCTTTTCCAACCTGAGATATACTGACTCATTATTCACTGGGAGCTTTGATAAGAGGTGAAGTTGGGGGTTGAATATGCTCAAAAGGGTTACATGACGCCTGAGGGCAAATTGTCAGGCAGAGCATGGGCAGTTGTGCCCTCCCAGCGGCATCCCCCCTCCAGAGGTGCTCGATGGCACAGCAAGAAAAGCACATAGTGTTCAAGGGCAATGTACCGTGTTTGTGTCCTCTCTCTCTGCCACGCTTTGCAAAGCTGGCATCTTTGCAGGGCCCCTTAGACTGGCTCTTGGGGCCTGTGTCTCCCTCCCCACCATTACTAGGCCCCTGCCTTATGCCTGGATGTCTGGATGCTTGCTGATGTACAACAGGTGGCTCTGCAGTCCCTCAGGGCTCCCAGCACCCCTGGGCTCCAAGCTGAGCTCCTGACTGCTGGCTCCAGCACAATCTTGGCCTGGAAATTACCAACTGCTTTTGGTAATGACATGGTCAATGATGAAGAAATGTTTTACTCCTTCTTCCATATCCCTTACTAAACTTAAGTATCCAGTACTTAAAAAAAAACAAACAAAAACCCCGCAAAACACAAAGTCAGCAGGCTTACAATAATTAAACAAAGCCCTGCAGGCAGAGCTGATGCAAAGCCCATGTCCAGAGCAGTGAGGGAAGTTGCAGGTTGGAACTTGTGTTTGCACCTCCCTTTGGGCCCAGCAGCCGGGGCCTGGCCATGTGGGTTTGAGGACCAGCTGCAAGATGGGGAAACCAGGACTCCTTAGAACAGAAGCTAGGTGCTGAGACTAAAAGAGTTGTGTGAGGCCAATGAACACTGGGCTTGTTTTCCCCTAAAGGCCCCAGGGTATTAGTTACAGTCAGAACAATCTTCTTAAATCCAACTCTATGTTTTCTGTCCGCCAGTCTTATGTCTGAGCAGGGTTAAGTTCTGGGAGACAGTTACCTGTGGCCGGCATCCGACACTTGAGAGAGCAGAAGGGTTTAAAGTCAGAAGAACTGGATGAAGCGATGCCTCAGTCACTTGCTGGTTGTGGAACCCAGGCACAGTCCAAATCTCCCCAAGCCTGTTTCTCACCTATAAGATGAACAAAAGATGTATTATACAGACACGAAAACCCTACTGTGAGAATCAACTGACTTAATCTATGCAGAGGGCAGACACGTAGTAGGAGCTTAACCCCCTTTGGTGAAGACTTACTTGTTTATATGTCAGTTTTACATTCAGAAAACTATCAGAACACGTTTATTGTATTGTAATTATTACTTTATAACTCCCTTTTCCTATTTGATTTAGAACCCCTTAAGAAGAGTTATTCACCAAATGTTTGCTGAATCAGTGAATGAAAAGATGGAAGGACAAGAAAAGGAGAGAGCAGTGGAAAGAAAGATTTTAATAAACACATATGGGAATTTCCTTCTAGCTATTATGTATTCCCCTCAGCACATGGATGCATGAATCCATTTAACAAACATTTGGGGGGGCACATTTGCTGTGTATTAAGTGTTAGATATACAAAGAAAGATAAAAAAGACACTCCAAGAAAAATGAAAAGCTCTCAGGAAAATTATGGTCCAAATATGAAGCAGCTGGCTTGACAAAGAACTGGAGATCACTGTCCTTAAAGAAGAAATGAACTGGATTTTGAACAACAGACAGACTGAGTGGTAAAAGGAATAGGGAGAAAAGTCTTCCCTTAACAAGAAAAATGTACAATTCATAACTTTAGGATAGGGGTTGAGGAGGGGCAAGCACAAGGAAGGCAAAATCCAAATATGAAATCAGCTTAAATACGACATGATTTTGAGCAAGTGGTGGAATGTAATAAAGAAATCCATTTGAGGATTTTCCCCTTAAGATGTACAAGAGGAAAGATATTGCAACTACAGAGAAAGGCTGGTAATTGGAGCACAGTATTGTACTTGGCTCTGCAATGAACAGTCAGCACCTCCTCATAAATAACCTCAAAGCTCTGTGTTGGCTTCCACTTTTGGAATCAACTTAGAGTTAAGGCAAAGAAAACTTAATTATAATTCCAAAACATCATGTAGATACTCTCAACTTTAGCAATGTATGATTCAGCTCACAGAAATTGAGAGGTGAAGGAACAGGAAGTAAAGGGAGGGGTAATGAATACCCCAGAAGATATGTATTCTTTATTGTCAAAGGTATATTTCGAGGGATATCTGGATCAAAGGTAAATATATATGTAATTTTGTTAGATATTACCAAATTCCCGCTATAGGAGTTGTACCATTTCACATTCCTACCAGCAATGAATGAGAGTTCCTGTTTTCCAGCCCTAATTCTGAAGGATAAAAAATGGTATCTCAGTATAATCTTAATTTTAATTTCTCTTATTATGAGTCAAGTTGCGTGAATTTTTTTATCATTGAGAAGTTTCTTCTTATTTTGATGTAGTCAAATTTATCAATCTTTTCTGTTATTAAATCTAGATTTTACAGTCAAAGTTCAAAGCAGAATTAATAAGAATATACGCAAGTCATAGCAGATTTCGCCCATGTTTTATTCTAGCACTTGTGTGGTTTTGTTTTTCATATTCAAGTCTCTGATCCATTTGGATTCTTGAAATAAATCCCATGTGGTCACTGAGCATAATCCTTTCTATGTTGCTGGATTTAGTTTAAGAATTTTTGCATTTATTTTCATGAAGACTAACGCTCTGTAGTTTTCTTTCCTTGTGATATCATTGTCTGGCTTTGGTGTCAAGATAATACTGGCCCCAAAGAATGAGTTGAGAAGAGCTCTTTTGTCTATTTTCTGAAAGTGTTTGTGTAAGGTTGGCATATATTTGATTCATATATATTAATTCAATCAACTAGGCCTGGGCTTTTCTTTGTGGGATGATCTTTAATTACTAATAAGAATTTTTTACTCATTGTATGCCTATTCAAATTTTCTATTTATTCTTGAGTCAGTTTTGATATTTTTGTGTCTGTCTAGGAATTTGCTCATTTTATAGAAATTGTTGAATTTGTTAGCATAAAGTGATTTATAATATTCTCTTATAATTCCGTTAATTCTTGTAGCATTTCTAGTGATGTCCCTTTTTCATTTCTGATATTGGGCAATTTGTGTTTTCTCTCTTTTTCTATGTCAGTCTAGCTAAAGGTTTGTCTTTTAAAAAATCTTTTCAAGGAACTGGCTTTTCTGGTTTTATTGATTTTCTCTATTGCTGTTCTGTTTTCTATTTCATTGAAAATATATTATTTATTTCTTCTAGTTACTTTGATTTGTTCTTCTGTTTCTAACATCTTGAAGTAGAAACTTAGATTATTGAATTTAGATCTTTCTTCCTTTCTAATATAAGCATTTTAAAGCTATAAATTTTCCTCTGAGCACTGCTTTATCAGCAGCCTAAAACTTCTTATATGTTGTGCAGTTATTTTCATTTTCTTTAAGATATCTTCTTATTTCTCCTATGATTTCTTTTTTGACCACTGGGTTTTATAGAAGTAGGTTTAATTTTCAATATTGGGAATTTTTAAGATTTCTTTCTGTTGTAAATTTCTAATTTATTACTGTTGTGGTTGGAGAACATATTTTGTATGATTTGAATGCTTGTAAATTGATTAAGACTTGTTTAATGGCCTAACATAAATTCTATCCTACAGAATATTCTATTTGCACTTAAAAAAAAATGGGTATTCTGCTATTGTTGGGTGGCATGCTTTATAAATAGCTGGTTAAGTCTTCTATATCCTAATTAATTCTCTAATTATAGTTATTATTAATGGTGAGATATTGAAATATCCAACTATTATAATCAAATTGTCTATTTTGTTAATATCTTTATTGGAGTATAATTGCTCTATAATGTCGTGTTAGTTTCTGCTTTATAACAAAGTGAATCAGCCATACATATACATATATCCCCATCTCTCCTCCCTCTTGCACCTCCCTTCCACCCTCCTTTTCCCACCCCTCTCGGTGATCACAAAGCACCCAGCTGATCTCCCTGTGCTATGTGGCTCCTTCCACTACCTACTGATTTTACATTTGGTAGTGTATATAGGTCCATGCCACTCTCTCACTTCGTCCCAGCTTACACTTCCCCCTCCCCGTTTCCTCAAGTCTATTATCTACGTCTGTGTCTTTATTCCCAACCTGCCCCTAGGTTCTTCAGAACCATATTCTTGTTTTTTTATTTTTTTAGGATCCAAACATATGTGTTAGCATATAGTATTTGTTTTTCTCTTTCTGACTTACTTCTCTCTGCATGACAGATTCTAGGTGCATGAACCTCACTACAAATAACTCAATTTCGTTTCTTTTTATGGCTGAGTACTATTCCATTGTATATATGTACCACATCTTCTTTATCCATTCATCTGTTGATGGAGACTTAGGTTGCTTCCATGTCTTGGCTATTGTAAATAAAGCTAAAATGAACATTGTAGTACATGACTCTTTTTGAATTATGGTTTTCTCAGGGTATATGCCCAGTAGTGGGATTGCTGGGTCGTATGGTAGTTCTATTTTTAGTTTTCTAAGGAACCTCCATACTATTCTCCATAGTGGCTGTATCAATTTACATTCCCACCAACAGTGTAAGAGGGCTCCCATTTCACCACACTCTCTCCAGCTTTTATTGTTTGTAGACTTTTTGATGATGGCCATTCTGACCTGTGTGAGGTGATACCTCATTGTAGTTTTGATTTGCAATTCTCTAATGATTAGTGATGTTGAGTATTCTTTCATGTGTTTGTTGGCATTCTGTATATCTTCCTTGGAGAAATGTCTATTTAGGTCTTCTGCCTATTTTTGGATTGCATTGTTTGTTTTTTTGATATTGAGCTGCATGAGCTGCTTGTAAATTTTGGAGATTAATCCTTTGTCAGTTGCTTTGTTTGCAAATATTTTCCCCCATTCTGAGGGTTGTCTTTTCGTCTTGTTTATGGTTTGTTTTGCTATGCAAAAGCTATTAAGTTTCATTAGGTCCCATTTGTTAATTTTTGTTTTTATTTCCAATTCTCTAGGAAGTGGGTCAAAAAGGATCTTGCTGTGATTTATGTCATAGAGCGTTCTGCCTATGTTTTGCTCTAAGAGTTTTATAGTGTCAGGCCTTACATTTAGGTCTTTAATCCATTTTCAGTTTATTTTTCAGTATGGTGTTAAGAAGTGTTCTAATTTCATTATTTTACATGTAGCTGTCCAGTTTTCCCAGCACCACTTATTGAAGAGGCTGTCTTTTCTCCACTGTATATTCTTGGCCCCTTTATCAAAGATAAGGTGACCATATGTGCGTGGGTTTATCTCTGGGCTTTCTATCCTGTTCCATTGATCTATATTTCTGTTTTCCTGCCAGTACCATACTGCCTTGATTACTGTAGCTTTGTAGGATAGTCTGAAGTCAGGGAGCCTGATTCCTCCAGCTCCGTTTTTCTTTCTCAAGATTCCTTTGGCCATTTGGGGTCTCCTGTGTTTCCACAAAATTGTGCAATTTTTTGTTCTAGTTCTGTGAAAAATGCCAGTGGTAGTTTGATAGGGATTGCACTGAATCTGTAGATTGCTTTGGGTAGTATAGTCGTTTTCACAATGTTGATTCTTCCAATCCAGGAACATGGTATATCTCTACATCTGTTTCTATCATCTTTAATATCTTTCATCAATGTCTTATGGTTTTCTGCATACAGGTCTTTTGTCTCCTTAGATAGGTTTATCCCTAGGTATTTTATTCTCTTTGTTGCAATGGTAAATGGGAGTGTTTCCTTAATTTCTTTTTCAAATTTTTCATCATTAGTGTATAGGAATGCAAGAGATTTCTGTGCAATAATTTTGTATCCTGCTACTTTACTAAATTCATTGATTAGCTCTCATACTTTTCTGGTAGCATCTTTAGGATTCTCTATATATACTGTCATGTCATCTGAAAACAGTGACAGCTTTACTTCTTCTTTTCTGATTTGGGTTCCTTTTATTTCTTTTTCTTCTCTGATTGCTGTGGCTGAAACTTCCAAAACTATGTTGAATAATAGTGGTGAGAGTGACAACCTTGTCTTTTTCCTAATATTAGAGGAAATGGTTTCAGTAGTTCACCATTGAGAATGATGTTGGCTGTGGGTTTGTCATATGTGGCCTTTATTATGTTGAGGTAAGTTCCCTCTATGCCTACTTTCTGGAGGGTTTTTATCATAAATGGGTGTTGAATTTCATCAAAAGCTTTTTCTGCATCTATTGAGATGATCAAATGGTTTTTCTTCTTCATTTTCTTAATATGGTGTATTACCATATTGATTGACTTGCATATATTGAAGAATCCTTGCATTCCTGGGATAAACCCCACTTAATCATAGTGTATGATCCTTTTAATGTGCTGTTGGATTCTGTTTGCTAGTATTATATTGAGGATTTTTGCATCTATGCTCATCAGTGACATTGGCCTGTAGTTTTCTTTCTTTGTGACATCTTTGTCTGGTTTTGGTATCAGGGTGATGGTGGCCTCGTAGAATGAGTTTGGGAGTGTTCCTCCCTCTGCTATATTTTGGAAGAGTTTGAGAAGGATAGGTGTTAGCTCTTCTGTAAATGTTTGATAGAATTCGCCTGTGAAGCCATCTGGTCCTGGGCTTTTGTTTGTTGGAAGATTTTTAATCACAGTCGCAATTTCAGTGCTTCTGATTGGTCTGTTTATGTTTTCTATTTCTTCCTGGTTCAGTCTTGGAAGGTTGTGCTTTTCTAAGAATTTGTCCATTTCTTCCAGGTTGTCCATTTTATTGGCATATAATTGCTTGTAGTAATCTCTCATGATCCTTTGTATTTCTGCAATGTCAGTTGTTACTTCCCCTTTACATTTCTAATTCTATTGATTTGAGTCTTTTCCCTTTTTTCTTGATGATTCTAGCTAATGGTATATCAGTTTGTTTATCTTCTCACAGAACCAGCTTTTAGTTATATTGATCTTTGCTATCATTTCCTTCATTTGTTTTTCATTTATTTCTGATCTGGTCTTTATGATTTCTTTCCTCTGCCAACTTTGGGGGTTTTTTGTTCCTCTTTCCCTAATTGCTTTAGGTGTAAGGTTAGGTAGTTTGAGATTTTTGTTGTTTCTTGAGGTAGCATTGCATTGCTATAAACTTCGCTCTTACAACTGCTTCTGCTGCAGCCCATAGCATTTGCATCATCATGTTTTCATTGTCATTTGTTTCTAGTTATTTTTTGATTTCCTCTTTTATTTCTTCAGAGATCTCTTGGTTATTTAGTAGTGTATTGTTTAGCCTCCATGTGTTTGTATTTTTTACCGATTTCTTTGTATAATTGATATCTAGTCTAATGGTGTTGTGGTCGGAAAAGATACTTGATATGATTTCAACTTTCATAAATTTACCAAGGCTTGATCTGTTACCCAAGATATGATCTATCCTGGAGAATTTTCCATGAGCACTTGAGAAGAAAGTGTATTCTGGTGTTTTTCGATGGAATGTCCTATAAATATCAATTAAGTGCATCTTGTTTAACGTATCATTTAAAGCTTGTGTTTCCTTATTTATTTTCATTTTGGATGATCTGTCCATTGGTGAAAGTGGGGTGTTAAAGTTCCCTACTATGATTGTGCTACTGTCGATTTTCCCTTTTATGGCTGTTAGCATTTGCCTTATGTATTGAGGTGCTCCTGTGTTGGGTGCATAAATACTTACAATTGTTATATCTTCTTCTTGGATTGACCCTTTGATTATGTAGTGTCCTTCTTTGTCTCTTGTGATAGTCTTTATTTTAAAGTCTATTTTGTCTGATATGAGAATTGCTACTCCAGCTTTCTTTTGATTTCCATTTGCATGGAATATCTTTTGCCATCCCCTTTCAGTCTGTATGTGTCCCTAGGTCTGAAGTGGTCTCTTGTAGACAGCATATATATGGGTCTTGTTTTTGTATCCATTCACCCAGTCTATGTCTTTTGGTTTGGAGCATTTAATCCATTAACATTTAAGTTAATTATCGATATGTATGTTCCTATTACCATTTTCTTAATTGTTTTGGGTTTGTTATTGTAGGCCTTTTCCTTCTCTTGTGTTTCCTGCCTAGAGAAGTTCCTTCAGCGTTTGTTGTAAAGCTGGTTTGGTGGTGCTGAATTCTCTTAGCTTTGTTTGTCTGTAAAGGTTTTAATTTCTCCGTCAAATCTGAATGAGACCTTTGCTGGGTAGAGTAACCTTGGTTGTCGGTTTTTCCCTTTCATCAATTTAAATACATCATGCCACTCCCTTCTGGCTTGCAGAGTTTCTGCTGAAAGATCAACTGTTAACCTTATGGGGATTCCCTAATATGTTATTCGTTGTTTTTCCCTTGCTGCTTTTAATATTTATTCTTTGTATTTAATTTTTGATAGTTTGATTAATATGTGTCTTGGCATGCTTCTCCTTGGATTTATCCTATATGGGACTCTGCGCTTCCTGGACTTGATTGACTATTTCCTTTCCCATATTACCAAAGTTTTTAACTATAATCTCTTCAAATATTTTCTCAGTCCCTTTCTTTTTTCCCTTCTTCTGGGAACTCTATATTTCGAATGTTGGTGCAATTAATGTTGTCGCAGAGGTCTCTGAGACTGTCCTCAATTCTTTTCATGCTTTCTTCTTTATTCAGCTCTACAGTAGTTATTTTCACTATTTTATCTTCCAGGTCACTTATCCGTTCTTCTGCCTCAGTTATTCTGCTATTGATTCCTTCTAGAGAATTTTTAATTTCATTTATTGTGTTGTTCATCAGTTTGTTTGCTCTTTAGTTCTTCTAGGTCCTTGTTAAATGTTTCTTGTATTTTCTCCATTCTATTTCCAAGATTTTGGATCATCTTTACTATCATTATTCTGAATTCTTTTTCAGGTAGACTGCCTATTTCCTCTTCATTTATTTGGTCTGGTGGGTTTTTACCTCGCTCCTTCTTCTGCTGTGTGTTTCTCTGTCTTCTCATCTTGCTTAACTTATTGTGTTTGGGGTCTCCTTTTTGCAGGCTGCAGGTTCATAGTTCCCATTGTTTTTGGTGTCTGCCCTCAGTGGCTAAGGTTGGCTCACTGGGTTGTGTAGGCTTCCTGGTGGAGGGAACTGGTGCCTGTGTTCTGGTGGATGAGGCTGGATCTTGTCTTTCTGTTGGGCAGAACCACGTCTGGTGGTGTGTTTTGGGTTGTCTGTGACCTTATTATGATTCTAGGCAGCCTCTCTGCCAATGGGTGGGGCTGTGTTCCTGTCTTGCTTGTTGTTTGGCATAGGGTGTCCAGCACTGTAGCTTCCTGGTTGTTGAGTGGAGCTGGGTCTTAGTGTTGAGATGGAGCTCTCTGGGAGAGCTTTCGCCATTTGAAATTACATGTAGCTGGGAGGTCTGTGGCGGGCCAAAGTCCTGAATTCGGCTCTCCCACCTCAGAGGCACAGGCCTGACACCTGGCCAGAGCACAAAGACCCTGTCAGCCACACAGCTCAGAAGTAAAGGGACAAAAAACGAAAGAAAGAAGGAAAAATAAAATAATGTTATTAAAATAAAAAATAAAATAAATTATTAAAAATAAAATATTATAAAAGAAAAAAAAAAGAAAGAAGAGAGCAACCCAACCAAAAAACAAATCCACCAATGAGAACAAGTGCTAAAAACTATACTAAAAAAAAAACAGAAAAACAAAAAAAACAGACAGCGAGAACCCTAAGACAAATGGTAAAAGCAAAGCTATACAGACAAACTCACACAAAGAAGCATACACATATACACTCCCAAAAAGAGGAAAAGGAAATATATATATATATATTTACATATATTTATATATATATAAAGGAAGAGAGCAACCAAATCAATGAACAAATCTACCAACGATAATAAACTCTAAATACTGAACTAAGATAAACATAAAACCAGAAACAAATTAGATGCAGAAAGCAAACCCCAAGTCTACAGTTGCTCCCAAAGTTCACCACCTCAATTTTAGGATGATTCATTGTCTATTCAGGTATTCCAGAGATGCAGGGTACATTAAGTTGACTGTGGATTTTTAACCTGCTCCTCCTGAGGCTGCTGGGAGAAATTTCCCTTTCTTTTCTTTGTTCGCACAGCTCTTGGGGTTCAGCTTTGGATTTGGCCCCGCCTCTGCGTGTATGTTGCCTGAGGGTGTCTGTTCTTCATGCAGACAGGATGGGGTTAAAGTAGCAGCTGATTAGGGGGCTCTGGCTCACTCAGGCCGGGGGGGAGGGAAGGTACGGAATGCGGAACATGGGGCAAGCCTGCGGAGGCAGAGGACAGCATGACGTTGCAACAGCCTGAGGTGCATCGTGTGTTCTCCTGGGGAAGCTGTCCCTGGATCATGGGACCCTGGCAGTGGTGGGCTGCACAGGCTCCTGGGAGGGGAGGTGTGGATAGTGACCTGTGCTTGCACACAGGATCCTTGGTGGCTGCAGCAGCAGCCTCAGCGTTTCATGCCCTTCTCTGGTGTCCGCACTGATAACCGCGGCTCGCGCGTGTCTCTGGAGCTCCTTTAGGTGGTGCTCCGAATCCCCTCTCCTTGCGCACCCTGAAACAATGGTCTCTTGCCTCTTAGGCAGTTCCAGACTTTTTCCCAGACTCCCTCCTGGCTAGCTGTGGCGCACTAGCCCCCTTCAGGCTGTGTTCATGCAGCCAACCCCAGTTCTCTGCGTGGGATCTGACCTCTGAAGCCAGAGACTCAGCTCCCAGCCCCCAATAAGCAGACAAGCCACTCAGGCTGGTGAGTGCTGGTCGGCAGTGATCATCTGTGTGGGAATCTCTCCAATTTACCCTCTAAACCCCTGTTGCTGCACTCTCCTCTGTGGCTCTGAAGCTTCCCCCCGGCCACCCCGTCTCCACCAGTGGAGGGGCTTCCTAGTGTGTGGAAACTTTTCCTCCTTCACAGCTCACTCCCCAAGGTGCAGGTCCCATCCCTATACTTTTGTCTCTGATTTTTTTTCTTTTGCCCTACCCAGGTATGTGGGGAGTTTCTTGCCTTTTGGGAAGTCTGAGGTCTTCTGCCAGCGTTCACTAGGTGTTCTGTAGGAGTTGTTCCACATGTAGATGTATTTGTGGGGAGGAAGATGATCCCATGTCTTACTCCTCCACCATCTTGAAGGTCTCCAAATTGTCTATTACTCCTTTCAATTCTGTCACTTTTTGCTTTAGGTATTTTAGAGCTGTGTTGTTAGGTATTTATAATTGTAATATTTTCCTGATGTATTCATCCTTGTATCATTACGAAATTTGCCTCATTGTCTCGAGTTACAGTTCTTGTCTACAAGCCTAATTTTCTGATATTATTTGTAGCTACTCCAGTTCTCTTATGGTTATTGTTTGCATGGTACATTCTTTACATCTTATTTGTGGGTTTTTTTAAAAAATATTTATTTATTTATTTGGCTGCACCAGGTCTTAGTTGTGGCATGCGGGATCTTTGCTGCCACATGCAGGATCTTTGTTGCCATGCAGGATCTATTTTTAGTTGCAGCATTCGGGATCTTTAGCTGTGACATGAGGGTTTTTAGCTGTGGCATGCAGGATCTAGTTCCCTGACCAGAGATCAAACCCAGGCCCCCTTCATTGAGAACACGGAGTCTTAACCACTGGACCACCAGGGAAGTCCCTTATTTGTGTTTTTGAATCTAAGGTGGTTCTCTTATAAATAGCATAGAGTTGGATCTTACTCTTTAAATCCAATCTGATAACTTCTGCCTTTTAAGTGGAGTTTTTCATCTACTTATATTTAATGTCATTATTGATATAATTGGATTTACATCTACCACTTTGCTATTTATTACCCTTACACCTTTTGTCTCCTTTTGTTTCTCTATTCCACCTTTAGTTAATTTTATATTAAACAAGTAATTTTTAGTGTATTGTGTTAGTTGCTCAATTTATTATTTTTCAGCTATATTTTTTTAGTTATTTTCTTGGTCATCACTTTAAGGATTGCATTATATTTCTTTAATTTATCATAATCTAGTTCAAGTTAATATTGTCTTAATTCCAAGAAAATGTAGCAAGTTTGCTCCAATATAGCTTAATTTCCTCCACTCTCATTTAAACATTTTTTTAATTAATTTATTTTGCTGCACCAGGTCTTAGTTGTGGCACATGGGATCTTCACTGTAGCATGTGGACTCTTAGTTGTGGCATGTGGGATCTTTAGTTGTGGCATGTGGACTTCTTAGTTGCGGTATGCGGGCTTCTTACTTGCAGCATGCGGGCCTTAGTTGCGGCATGAGAACTCTTAGTTGCGGCATGCGAACTCTTAGTTGCAGCAGGCATGTGGGATCTAGTTCCCCAACTAGGGATCAAACCCAGGCCCCCTGCATTGGGAGCGCAGAGTCTTACCCACTGGACCACCAGGGAATTCCCTCCTTTACACTTTATACACACATTTACCATTTCTGGCACTCTTCATTTCTTCCTATATATTCAATTAACATCAAGTATCATTTTCTTTCAGTCCAAAGGGCTTTCTTTAGAATTTCTTATAGGGAAGGTCTGCTAGCAATGAATTCTCTATGTTTTTGTTTATCTGGAAAAATCTCCATTTCTGTCTTCATACTGAAAGGATACTATTTCTGGATATATTATTCTTGGTTTACATTTGTTTCTTCTCTTAGCACTTTTGTGGTATGTCATTATACCTTATGACCTTCATTTTTCTCATGTCAGACATTAATTAGACTATTGTTCCCTTGTATATGATGAGTGATTTTTCCCTTATTGCTTACAAGATATTCTTTGTCTTTGGATTTTATCACTGAATATGTTGTGTTGAGGTATGGCTCTCTTTGTGTGTATTCTACTTGGGGTTAGTTGGGCCTCTTGGATCTGTAGATTCATCTTTAAAATCTGATTTCAGAAGTTTTCAATTATTATTTCAAAAATGTTTGTTCTGCTCTTTTCTTTCTTCTCATTTTGGGACTCCCTTTACAGATATGTTGGTATGTTTGATATTGTCACAGAGGTCTCTAAGGCTCTATTAATTTCTCTTCAGCTTAGGTAACTTTATTAAACAATTTATTTCATTGATTCCTTCTTCTGCTATTTCATATCTGCTCTTGAGCAAACCTAGTGATTTTTTTAAATTACTGTATTTTTCAATCCTCAAAATTCCATTTGGTTCTTTATACAGTTTTCTTTATTTGATATTTTCTATTTGTTGAGTCACTGTCACCATATTTTCCTTTAATTCTTTGGAAACAGTTTCCTTTAATTCTTTGAATGTATTTATAATAGCTCTTTAACATTTTGTTTGCTAAATCTAAAATTCTGGGCCCACTCAGAATCCATTTCTATTGGCTTCTTTTTTTCCTTGAGTATGGACCATGCTTTCCTGTTTCTTTACATGCCTCATTTTAAAAATTTAGATAATATTTTATAACAACTCTTGATTCTGATTTTTTTTTCCTGAGGTATGGTTTTCTTTGTTTGCTTTTAGCGAAAGGAGTAAGTTGCCTTGACTTGAGCTGCAAAATTCCTCTCTGCCATGGTGAGCATACACTGATATCTCTCGTCAGTTTTTTATTCTTACCTTCATTTTTTAACCTGGGTTTCTAGGGCTTATGTACAGTGAAGGCAACCAACAATTTGGTAGAGGTTGTTCTCAAACACTCTGATCTCTCTAAGTGTCCATCCACACCTCTGCCAATCTATTCATCTATGGGTTAGGAAGAGTTCAAAGTTCAGCCAGTTCTCAAGTCTGCCTTGACTTTCACTTACCACTGGACTCTCCTGAGACTCTCCTTAGCATGCACCTAGTTTCATGATCAGTCAAGGGTAGGTTGGAGAGCTTACCTAGCCCTTTGAACACTGAACTCTCATTTCCAGGATTTCCTTTTTAAATACCTGATGATCCACCATTTGCTCATACTTGCTCCGGAACCACAACAAACATAGGTTAGCACAGTTGTAGATTTTCCCAGTTCATTTTATACTGAGTTTTGTACTTTTACTGAAAACATCCAGATTTTCTGTCCTCTGCCACTTACTGAGTCCAATATCCTTGGCAGCAAAACTGCTTGTTTTTGCTGGCCAATTCTGCAATGGCAAAACCACAATTCTTGCCAACAGATCTGTGTGTGGAGGTGTGGATGGTGGTGGCAAGATGATAGCAATCCCAGAATGTAGGTTGCAGACTCTGATGTTCTCATCAAAAGCTCTTGTAGTTTTTCACAAATAAATGCATCTCAATTTTTTGTCTGCCTTTGGTCAATTTCTAGATTCCTGAAATTATTTTTCTTATACTTTTTTTTCCAGTTTTATACTTATTTTGAGGAGAAAAAGATATGTCAGTTTCTTGATGCCACCATAGCCAGAAGTTCTGCTCTCCCTCTGAACTATCTGAAGTTTATTAATACATACTGAATGGAACTTTTTATATTTTACTATATGGCTATCCAGATGTCTCACATTACTTATTAAAATAGCTATCTTTTCCCCAGTGATTTTAGATGCCACATTTATCATATATATTAAATTTCTGTATGTATTTGGTCTGTCTCTGGATTTTCTATTTTATTCCACTGGTCTATTTATGTTCCAGTACTATTTTAATTACAGAGACTTCGTAGTGTGTTTTAATATCTAATAGGTCCCTTCTCTCCACCACTACTCCCCACCACATACACAAGAGCTATTCTTTCATGGTTTTTTTTTACATAAACTTTTAGTATCAGCTTGTCTAGCTACAGAAAAAAAAAAAGTATGTTAGCTGTTTTGTTGTGGTTACATTAAATTTATAAGTTAATTTAAAGAGAACCAACATACTGATGATATTTAGATATCTTATCCAAGAACAAAGGATGTGTTTCTACTTGTTCAAATCTACTTTTTGTTCCTCAGAAGTGTTTTACGGTTTTCCTCATAAAGCATTTGCACATATCTTGTTAAGCTTATTCCAAAATAGTTTATCTTTTTTGTTTTCCTAATCACATTTAAAATTCTAATAGCATTGACCTTTAGCCTCAAATCAAAACTCATCCACGATGAGATAAAAAGGATATGGACCTCAGAGTCAACTAAACCTGAATTCAAATTCTGACCCTTTCTCTTCTTTACCATGTGACCTTAAATAAGTTATAACCTCTCTGAGCCTCAGATTCTTCACCTATAAATTGGAGATGATGAAATCCACCTCTAAGGGATATTGTGAGGATGAAATAAAATAGCCTATATAAAATGCACACAAACTTGTCACCACCACCCCCATTTCATGATATGATCACTGATTCTTGGAGTCTGAGAGTTCATTTTTATGTATTTCATATTTGTTGCTTATCCTCACAGCTACATCTGCTGGATCTCTGTTGATACTTTATCAATAAATTGGTGGGGTTAGAATTGGTGTGTAAACAAGGAAGCACAGTGTATTTTTTAACCTTTTATATCAGGAACTATTCAAAGGGTGCAATATGTTTGCTTTTCAGGTTTCTTAATAATCATCTAACCCCCACTTTAGGATTATTTCACTGGCAATATTTTGAGGAATAAGAAATAAAATTCAGATCCAAAAACACATAATCTCCCCTCTGTTAGTTTTGAGCTCTACAAGGGGGTAGGGAGGGAAAGGGAAGAAACCCCAACAACATTTCAAGGTCTCCTCCAGCCCCAGAATTTTATTCACGACTCACCATTCCCTCAGTATCTCATCCCACATACTCTGTTCATTCCTCTGTCTCTATTTTCTCTCTGTACAGCTGAAGTAATCACCCTCAATGCCAGGTGAGGTGCTTTGAGACCCTAAGATAAAAGGTGTTGGGCCCCTAAACATGGAGTTTGGGATTGCTTGATAGTATATATCTCTGAACCTTTATTCAGCCCTGAACATCTCTGTAATCTTGCTCCCTTTCAAAGTGAATACACCACATGGGAAGCTGAGGGTATACTGCCTTAAAGACACCAAATGTCCTATTTTCAGGAAACAGCCTGTTCATTTCTGTGGCAGCCCTTGGCTGCTGCTCTGGATTCCCTGAGCCAAACAGAACCTCCCAGAGCAATCTGGCTTCTCCAGATTCACACCTGGAGCGACAATATTTGCAGTCCCATTCTTTGAGACCTGCCCTCACTGCCCTCAATTGGAAACAACAGCTACCGCCACCCTTCACTACCCACCTTTGACACCCCCCCCAACCCCAGACCTGGCAATAAAAAGGGCATGGTTTCCTCTTACTGATGGTTTTCATATTCTTCTTCTTCTTCTTTTTTTTTTTTTGGCTGTGGAATCCTCTTTTCAAATTCAAATTTTTTTCTGAAATCCAGGCTAGATAACAAATAGTAGTGGAGCAATTCTAGATAAAGGGGGATTGAGGATGAAGGACCCTGCTGATTCACCACCATTCCCCACTCCCAGTCCTCTCAACACCATATACTCACATGCCATGGTAAAGTCATATTCACAGAACTCTGGGTTTCCTTGCAGCATAATATGAAACTAATTGGAGAGGAGGAAATATTTACCTCTATAGATGAAGTTTAAAAAGAAAAAAGAAGGAGATGGTAGCACCAGATGACATTCCTAACAAGAACTAATAGTGGAAAGCAGCATTTCAACTTTAGAGACCAATGTACAAGCTGGGAAGTCAGGGCACTTGGGCTACACAATCCCCCTGCTATCGAATGACAGTACGACCTTAGGTGGGTTACTTAAGTTCTCAAGGCTTCAGTTCCTTCTTCAGGTAAGGGTTAATGGTATCGACCCATTCCTTTACATCTTTCTGAGCAGTCACTGGCAAAGGTCTTTCCTCCTCCAATAGTATACTATGAGGAATAACGGGAACTGATGACAAAATATCTTTGCTGCATAAAATTCATGTTTTACAATATTTTGTGTGAGCCAAAGGTAATTCCAATTATACCTATACTTAAAATAATTGGAGAGGACGTTTAAGATGGCAGAGGAGTAAGACATGGAGATCACCTTCCTCCCCACAAATACATCAGAAATACATCTACATGTGGAACAACTCCTACAGAACACCTACTGAATGCTGGCAGAAGACCTCAGACTTCCTAAAAGACAAGAAACTCCCCACGTACCTGGGTACAGCAAAAGAAAAAAGGAAAAACAGAGACAAAAGAATAGGGATGGAACCTGCACCTCTGGGAGGGAGCTGTGAAGGAGGAAAAGTTTCCACACACTAGGAAGCCCTTCACTGGTGGAGATGGGGGTGAGTGGGGAGAAGAAGCTTCAGAGTCACAGAGGAGAGTGCAACAACAGGGGTGCAGAGAGCAAAGCGGAGAGATTCCTGCACAGAGGATCAGTGCCGACCAGCACTCACCAGCCTAAGAGGCTTGTCTGCTCACCCGCCGGGGTGGGTGGGGGCTGAGAGGTAAGACTCGGGTTTCGGAGGTCAGAACCCAGGGAGAGGACTGGGGTTGGCTGCGTGAACACAGCCTGAAGGGGGCTAGTGTGCCACAGCTAGCCAGGAGGGAGCCCGGGAAAATGTCTGGACCTGCCTAAGAGGCAAGAGACCATTGTTTCGGGGTGCGCGAGGAGAGGGGATTCCTTCCCTGTCTTCCAGAGAAGGCAGAGCACCGCCTAAATGAGCTCCAGAGACGGGCGTGAGCCACGGCTATCAGCGCAGACCCCAGAGACAGGCATGGAACACTAACGCTGCTGCTGCAGCCACCAAAACTCCTGTGTGCAAGCACAGGTCACTATCTACACCTCCCCTCCTGGGAGCCTGTGCAGCCTGCCACTGCCAGGGTCCCATGGTCCAGGGACAATTTCCCCAGGAGAACACACGACGCGCCTCAGGCTGTTGCAACATCACGCTGGCCTCTGCTGCTGCAGGCTCGCCCTGCATTCCGTACCCCTCCCTCTCCCTGGCATGAGTGAGCCAGAGCCCCGAATCAGCTGCTCCTTTAACCCCCTACTGTCTGGGTGAAGAACAGATGCCAGAGGGTGACCTACATGCAGAGGCAGGGCCAAATCCAAAGATGAACCCCAGGAGTTCTGCGAACAAAGAAAAAGGGAAATCTCTCTGTGCAGCCTCAGGAGGAGCAGATTAACCCTCCACAATCAACTTGATGTACCCTGCATCTGTGGAATACCTGTATAGACAATGAATCATCCCAAAACTGAGGCGGTGGACTTTGGGAGCAACTGTAGACTTGGGGTTTGCTTTCTGAATCTAATTGGTTTCTAGTTTTATGTTTATCTTAGTTTAGTATTTAGATCTTATTATCATTGGTCTATTTGTTTATTGATTTGGTAGCTCTCTTCCTATTATATATATATACATATACATATATTTTTCCTATTTCTCTTTTTGTGAATGTGACTGTGTATGTGTATTCTTCTCTGTGTGATTTTGTCTGTATACGTTTGCTTTTACCATTTGTCCTAGGGTTATGTATGTCCGGTTCTTTTTAGTATAGTTTTTAGTGCTTGTTATCATTGCTGCAGTTGTTTATTGGTTTGGTTACTCTCTTCTTTTTTTTTAAATTACTTTTATATTTTTAAATTTTAATAGTTCTTTTAAAAAATTTTTCATTTTAATAACTTTATTTTATTTTTTTCTTTCTTTCTATTTTTTTTCTTTTCTCTCTTTTCTTCTGAGCTGTGTGGCTGACAGGGTTTTGGTGCTCCAGCCGGGAGTCATGCCTGAGCCTCTGAGGTGGGAGAGCTGAGTTCAGGACACTGGCCCACCAGACACTTCCCGGCCACTTGTAATATCAATCGGCGAGAGCTCGGCAGAGATCTCTGTCTCGACACTAAACCCAGCTCCACTCAATGACAGCAAGCTCCAGTGCTGGATGCCCCATGCCAAACAACTAGCAAGACAGGACCACAACACAACCCATTAGGAGAGAGGCTGCTTAAAATCATAACAAGGTCACAGACACGCTAAAACACACCACCGGACGCAGTCCTGCTCACCAGAAAGACAAGATCCAACCTCATCCACCAGAACACAGGCACCAGTCCCCTCTACCAGGAAGCCTACACAACCCACTGAACCAACCTTAGCCACTGGGGGCAGACGCCAAAAACAACGGGAACTACGAACCTGTAGCCTGTGGAAAGGAAACCCCAAATATAGTAAGTTAAGCAAAATGAGAAGACAGAGAAATACATAGCAGATGAAGGAGCAAGGCGAAAACCCACCAGACTAAACAAATGAAGAGGAAATAGGCAGTCTATCTGAAAAAGAATTCAGAGTAATGATAGTAAAGATGATCCAAAATCTTGGAAATAGAATGGAGAAAATACAAGAAACATTTAACAAGGACCTAGAAGAACTAAAGAGCAAACAAACAATGATGAACAACACAATAAATGAAATTTAAAATTCTCTAGAAGGAATCAATAGCAGAATAACTGAGGCAGAAAAACAGATACGTGACTTGGAAGATAAAATAGTGGAAATAACTACCACAGAGCATAATAAAGAAAAAATGAAAAGAATTGAGGACAGTCTCAGAGAACTCTGGGAAAACACTAATCGCACCAACATTCGAATTATAGGGGTCCCAGAAAAAGAAGAGAAAAAGAAAGGGACTAAGAAAATATTTGAAGAGATTATAGTGGAAAACTTCCCTAATATGAGAAAGGAAATAGTCAATAAAGTCCAGGAAGCACAGAGAGTCCCATACAGGATAAATCCAAAGAGAAACACGCCAAGACACATATTAAACAAACTAGCAAAAATTAAATACAAAGAAAAATTATTGAAAGCAGAGAAGGACAATCAACAAATAACATACAAGGGAATCCCCAAAAGGTTAACAGCTGATCTTTCAGCAGAAACTGCAAGCCAGAAGGGAGTGGCAGGACGTATTTAAAGTGATGAAAGGAGAAAACCTACAACCAAAATTACTCTACCCAGCAAGGATCTCACTCAGATTTGACAGAGAAATTAAAAACTTTACAGAGAAGCAAAAGCTAAGAGAATTCAGCACCACCAAACCAACTTTACAACAAATGCTAAAGAACTTCTCTAGGCAGGAAACACAAGAGAAGGAAAACACGTACAATAACAAACCCAAAACAATTAAGAAAATGGTAATAGGAACATACATATCGATAATTACCGTAACTGTAAATGGATTAAATACTCCAACCAAAAGACACAGACTGGCTGAATGGATACAAAAACAACAACCATATATATATTGTCTACAAGAGACCCACTTCAGACCTAGGGACACTTACAGACTGAAAGTGAGGGGATGGAAAAAGATATGCCATGCAAATGGAAATCAAAAGAAAGCTGGAGTAGCAATTCTCATATCAGACAAAATAGACTTTAAGATAAAGACTATCACAAGAGACAAAGAAGGACACTACATAATGATCAAGGGATCAATCCAAGAAGAAGATATAACAATTATAGATATTTATGCACCCAAGACAGGAGCACCTCAATACATAAGGCAAATGCTAACAGCCATAAAAGGGGAAATCGACAGTAACGCAATCATAGTAGGGGACTTTAACACCTCACTTTCACCAATGGACAGATCATCCAAAATGAAAATAAATAAGGGAACACAAGCTTTAAATGACACATTAAACAAGATGGATGGACTTAATTGATATTTATAGGACATTCCATCCAAAAACAACAGAATACACTCTTCTCAAGTGCTCACGGAACATTCTCTAGGAGAGATCACATCTTGGGTCACAAAGCAAGCCCTGGTAAATTTAAGAAAGTTGAAATCATATCAAGTATCTTTTCCAACCACAACACTATAAGAGTAGAAATCAATTACAGGAAAAAAACTGTAAGAAATATAAACACATGGAGGCTAAACAATACACTACTAAATAACCAAGAGATCACTGAAGAAATCAAAGAGGAAATCAAAAAATAACTAGAAACAAACAACAATGAAAACACAATGACCCAAAATCTATGGGATGCAGCAGAAGCAGTTCTATGAGGGAAGTTTATAGCAATACAATGCTACCTCAAGAAACAAGAAAACTCTCAAATAAAGAACCTAACCTTACACCTAAAGCAATTAGAGAAAGAAGAACAAAAAAACACCCAAAGTTGGCAGAGGAAAGAAATCATAAAGATTAGATCAGAAATAAATGAAAAAGAAATGAAGGAAACAATAGCAAAGATCAATAAAACTAAAAGCTGGTTCTGTGAGAAGATAAGCAAACTGATAAACCATTAGCCAGAATCATCAAGAAAAAAGGGAAAAGACTAAAATCAATAGAATTAGAAAAGTAAAGGAGAAGTAACAACTGACACTGCACAAATACAAAGGATCATGAGAGATTACTACAAGCAACTATATGCCAATAAAATGGACAACCTGGAAGAAATGGACAAATTCTTAGAAATGCACAACCTTCCGAGACTGAACCAGGAAGAAATAGGAAACATAAACAGACCAATCAGAAGCACTGAAATTGCGACTGTGATTAAAAATCTTCCAACAAACAAAAGCCCAGGACCAGATGGCTTCACAGGCGAATTCTATCAAACATTTAGAGAAGAACTAACACCTATCCTTCTCAAACTCTTCCAAAATATAGCAGAGGGAGGAACACTCCCAAACTCATTCTACCAGGCCACCATCACCCTGATACCAAAACCAGACAAACATGTCACAAAGAAAGAAAAGTACAGGCCAATATCACTGATGAACATAAATGCAAAAATCCTCAACAAAATACTAGCAAACAGAATCCAACAGGACATTAAAAGGATCATACACCATGATCAAGTGGGGTTTATCCCAGGAATGCAAGGATTCTTCAATATATGCAGATCAATCAATGTGATACACCATATTAACCAACTGAAGGAGAAAAACCATATGATCATCTTAATAGATGCAGAAAAAGCTTTTGACAAAATTCAACACCCATTTATGATAAAAAACCCTCCAGAAAGTAGGCATAGAGGGAATTTATCTCAACATAAGAAAGGCCATATATGACACACCCACAGCCAACATCGTTCTCAGTGGTGAACAACTGAAACCATTTCCACTAAGATCAGAAACAAGACAAGATTGCCCACTCTCACCACTATTATTCAGCATAGTTTTGGAAGTTTTAGCAACAGCAATCAGAGAAGAAAAAAAAAAAAAGGAATCCAAATTGGAAAAGAAGAAGTAAAACTGTCACTGTTTGCAGATGACATGATACTATACATAGAGAATCCTAAAGATGCTACCAGAAAACTACTAGAGCTAATCAATGAATCTGGTAAAGTAGCAAGATACAAAACTAATGCACAGAAATCTCTTGCATTCCTATACACTAATGATGAAAAATCTGAAAGAGAAATTAAGGAAACACTCCCATTTACCACTGCAACAAAAAGAATAAAATGCCTAGGAATAAACCTACTTAAGGAGACAAAAGACCTGTATGCAGAAAAGTATAAGACAATGATGAAAGAAATTAAAGATGATACAAACAGATGGAGAGATATACCATGTTCTTGGATTGGAAGAATCAACATTGCGAAAATGACTATACTACCCAAAGCAATCTACAGATTCAATGAAATCCCTGTCAAACTACCAATTGCATTTTTCACAGAACTAGAACAAAAAATTGTGCAATTTGTATGGAAACACAAAGGACCCCAAATAGCCAAAGCAATCTTGTGAAGAAAAATGGAGCTGGAGGAATCAGGCTCCCTGACTTCAGACTACACTACAAAACTACAGTAAACAAGACAGTATAGTACTGGCACAAACACAGAAATATAGATCAATGGAACAGGATAGAAAGCCCAGAGATAAACCCACGCACCTATGATCACCTTATCTTTGATAAAGGAGGCAAGAATATACAATGGAGAGTAGATAGCCTCTTCCATAAGTGCTGCTGGGAAAACTGGACAGCTACATGTAAAATAATGAAATTAGAACACTCCTTAACACCATACACAAAAATAAACTCAAAATGTATTAAAGACCTAAATGTAAGGCCAAACACTATAAAACTCTTAGAGGAAAACATAGGCAGAACACTCTATGACATAAATCACAGCAAGATCCTTTTAGACCCACCTCCTAGAGGAAGGGAAATAAAAGCAAAAATAAACAAATGGGACCTAATGACACTTAAAAGCTTTTGCACAGCAAAGGAAACCATAAAGAAGATGAAAAGCCAACCCACAGAATGGGAGAAAATATTTGCCAGCAAAGCAACTGACAAAGGATTAATCTCCAAAATATACAAGCAGCTCATGCAGCTCAATATTAAAAAAACAAACAACCCAATACAAAAATGGGCAGAAGACCTAAACAGACATTTCTTCAAAGAAGATATACAGATTGCCAACAAAGACATGAAAGGATGCTCAACATCACTAATCGTTAGAGAAATGAGAATCAAAACTACAATGAGGTATCACCTGACACCAGTCAGAATCGGCATCATCAGAAAGTCTACAAACAATAAATGCTGGAGAGGGTGTGGAGAAAAGGGAACCCTCTTGCACTGTTGGTGGGAATGTAAATTGATACAGCCACTATGGAGAACAGTATGGAGGTTCCTTAGAAAACTAAAAATAGAACTATCCTACAACCCAGCAATCCCACCACTGGTCATATACCCTAAGAAAACCATAATTCAAAGAGTCATGTACCACAATGTTCATTGCAGCACTATTTACAATAGCCAGGACATGGAAGCAACCTAAGTGTCCATCGACAGATGAATGGAAAAAGAAGATGTGGCACATATATACCATGGAATATTACTCAGCCATAAAAAGAAATGAAATTGAGTTATTTGTAGTGAAGTGGATGGACCTAGAGTCTGTCATACAGAGGGAAGTAAGTCAGAAAGAAAAAACAAATACCATATGCTAACACATATGTATGGAATCTAAAAAAAAAAAAGAAAGGTTCTGAAGAACCTAGGGGCAGGACAGGCATAAAGACGCAGACGTAGAAAATGGACTTCAGGACGTGGGGGCCGGGGAGGGTAAGCTGGGATGAAGTGAGAGAGCAGCACTGACAAATATACACTGCCAAATGTAAAATAGACAGCTAGTGGGAAGCAACTACATAGCACAGGGAGATCAGCTCGGAGCTTTGTGACCACCTAGAGGGGTAGGATAGGGAGAGTGGGAGGGAGACACAAGAGGGAGGGGATATGGGGATATTTGTATATGCATAGCTGATTCACTTTGTGATACAGCAGAAACTAACACACCATTGTAAAGCTATCATACTCCAATAAAGATGTCAAAAAATAAAAAAAAATAAGTATTCACCCACATAATTGCTTTCCTTTATTGGAGTCTAAACTTGCACTTGCAGTTGATTAAGTATTCTATATTTTACAACTTTCTATATGATGCATTTATTCCCTCTGCTTTGCAATGTATCCCCACTAAAACTTGTTCAAGGTAAGTCTGACATTTTTAAGACATGATTTTTAAGGGCTATCTGTGTGCAAAATTATATTGGCACTTCCACATTGAATTGTTTTTATTTTAATGCATAGTGTCAAACAGATAAATACGTAATTTGTATTCTTGGGAGTAGAGAGAGTGGTATTAAAATTATCAATATAATAACATGCTTAAAATCTGAAGTTCAAGGAAAGTTATGAATATATGTTGGCGTTTTATCTCATAAAATCATTTTCATCTTAAAGCTTGTCTTGGAATTTCTGTATCAAATAAAATATGTCAGTACCTCCCTTAAAGAGTAGACAGCCTACAGGTAGAAGATGGAAGGAGACAAGAAAAGAAAACCAGCCCTATTTTAACATTCTCCTTTCTTCTTACCTTGTTGTTTTTCCTCTGTAAGTTCTGCCAACCTGGTTCCTTGACTCTGCATTAACTATGATATACATTTTTATGACTGTTTACAATTTACAAAACACTTTCACACTCATCTCATTTAATTTTAGTCTCACAAGACTCCCCGGATATCTGGAAAACAGTTCTTTTTGTACCAATTCTTCAGAGGATGAAACAGGCTCTGTGAAGTAACTGATTACCCAAGCTGCCTGGCTGAGTGAGGATCAGAGCTCTTTTCGCTCCCCTACTAGCCTTCCCAGCACTCATATTATATCAGGTGCTGACATCCTGGCCTAGCCACCCTTTAGGGTCTCTCTGAGTACCTTCCCTAGGAGCAGATGAGACCTCTGGTGAAATTGCCTGGAGCAGCTGACTCCCTTAGGAAGAGTATGGACTACAGTCAGAAGACCTAAATTCTGATTCTAGTCTTGGCCCTGCCTGATTCACTTAGCAACATCAGGCCCTTTACTCATCTTGTCTAGGCCTCAGTTCCCCCATCTATAAACTGGGGATATAAATGTGCCCTGCCCACCTCACAGGCATACTATGGAACTCGACATGATACATATATAACATATATGAAAATGGTTTCCAAGACAGTGGTTTCATTTCACTGTGTCTCATAGACCCCTAGAGATGCCCTCTTTCAAGGTCTATGTCTTGGGACCTCATCATCCTTCGGAGTCAGTGCAAGCCCCCAGGGGGCCAGCCAGGCATAGGACCTTGGGGGGAGAGAAAGTGCATTGTTGGTGCCCTGACCTTCCCCCAGGGATGACTAAGGAGGCTGCTCCTGGAGGGGCCCTTCCTGCCCTGTCAGTCCAGCTTGCCAGTGGCTGCCCAGTTACATCATGGATCTGGTCTCCCCGAGTGTCCCTGCCTCAGCCATGGGTGGTGGGGCGGAGTTACAGGACCTGATCTGATGAGAGCCACAGCTCTGAGGTGCTGGAAGCCAGCCCAGTGCACGCCCCCACGGAGCCTGCCGGGGCAGCCAAGACTGAGAGGAGGGGAGGTAGGGTGCAGCAAGTGCAGATGCAAGCAGCAGCTGTTCCTCCAGCTCCTGTTCCCGGCCCCAGGGGTCTGCTTCCCCATCCTCCTGACCTCCTCAGGATGGAGTCCACTGTGTTCTGCGCTCATTACGTGTTTACCTGGGTAAAGCTTCAAACCCTGGATTAGGCAGGTCCTGGCTGGGAAAATCTGCACTGCTAATGAGGGAGAGCCAAGCAGCGGGAAGAGGGGCAGTGGATTAAGAAGAAGTCCTGGATCCAGAGCTACAGCAGCAGCCCTGGGAGAGTAGAGGAGGCTGGAGATCAGGGAAGCACTGAGTTGGGAGGGGGGGCAGGAGAGGGCCCCTGCACTTGGTACGTAGTTTTCATATGTGCTTCTAAGGCTTTACACAAGTGAGGCTCACCACGTATAGGGAGGGAGAGGCACCTGCCACGAGGCCCCCTGCATTTTCATAATGGCTAGAGGATAAAGCCCAGAGACAGGAGGTGTCTGCAGGGTTCAGCAGGCCTGTTGGTAGAGCTGGAGGAGTTGCTGGCCTGCTGCAGGGAGCCCCAGCCTTTGGAAGATTTTCACTGTCATATGTCGAAAGTGTTTTAATAAGGTAATAATACTGCCGGTAATGGCTGGCATTGATGGATACTAAGCATTGCACTGCTAAACCATGTGCATGCAGTATTTCATTTAATCTTCACAATGATTCTATAAAGTAGGGGCAATGAGAAAACTGAGGCTCACCTATGCAACTTGGCATAGACTATAATTACGTGACAGCAAAGCTTTGAACTAGGGCTGGAGTCTGACTTCAGAGTCTGTACTCCTAAGCAGTCTGCTGTTCTGAACTGATTCCCAGACATGAACAGACTCTATTAAATTACATCTGAGGACTCTTTTAAGGAGAATGATAAAAATGTGCCTATTGAGCACCTACTTTGTGCTAAGCATTTTACATTTATTACCTCATACTCCTCATGACAATCCTATGAGATACTCTTCTCTCCAGTTTACAGACTAGAAAACTGAGACTCAGGGATGGTAAATGATTCACTCAAGTTATGAAACTGGGATCCAAACCCAGGTCTGTCTGACTCTAGGGTCCATCCTCTTTCCACCAGGCTGATCTGGATGTGTTTATTTGTGATTCTCACTCAACTTCAGGGGCTCCTCATTAAAAAGAGAAGAAGCCCCTCGAGAAGCTATAGGATTATGGGGGAAAGGGATCATAAGTTCAGGCTGGGAAGTATCATTCCAGAAAGGTTTCTACAAATCCCCAGATCCTGGGAGTTACTGATCCACATTTTGACAATCTTGGTTTCAGAGCCATTAACCCAGAGCTCCCTGAGATATAAAGTCACATGTTTTTGAAAAGTCTTGCAGGGGAAAACATCAGACCAAGAGTCAAAAGAAGTTTGCTCAGGTTCTCCCCTGAATTCTCTGAGGGACTTTCGGTAAGTCAATTATCTTCTCTGGACCTCAGTTTCCTAATAAGACCTCCTAATGACCCTTCCAACTCTAGTTCCTGATCCTGCAGTAAAATCTATCTTAGCCCATGAACGTGGCTCCCAGTAAAGATGAGACAGGAGGGAGGCAGGGCACAACCTTTAAAAGAATGGGGACTTCCCTGGTGGTCCAGTGGTTAAGAATCTGCCTTCCAATGCAGGGAAAACGGCTTCGATCCCCAGTCGGGGAACTAAGATCTCACATGCCGTGGGGCAGCTAAGCCCGCATGCCGCAACTACTGAGCCCCCACACTCTAGAGCCCACGTGCCACAACTAGAGAGCCCACGTGCCGCAACTATGGAGCCCATGTGCTCTGGAGCCCACGCGCCACAACTAGAGAGAAGCCCATGCGCCGCAACTAGAGAAGCCCGCACACCCAACAAAAAGATACCACATGCTGCAACTAAGACCCAACGCAGCCAAATAGATAAATAAACATTTAAAATAAATAAATAAATAAAAGAATGACATAGCCATTAAGGACATGACATAAACTGGTTAGAACCAACTAGGTCCAAGATGGCAGATGAGTCGACTTCTGCTAGACCTTGAGCCTCAGTACAGCTCATGTAATACATCAGCAAGCTAAATGACACACCCACAGGTGCCATGACAGTTCCAAGGCCAATCATAAAAGGCTAAAAAGTGGGTGGTAGCCCAATTCCTGGAAGTCCCTGCCCCTTCCCCCAAATAGCTGGAATAATCCTCCCACTCATTAGCCTATGAAATTAACCACCCCTATAAAAACTGACAACCTGGTCCGCTGGGACCTCTTGCCTTCTGAGATGGCCCACACTCTGTCTACAGAGTGCGTATCTCCCTGAATAAACCTTCTTTCACTTTACTATGGCTCACTCTTGAATTCCTTCCTGCATGAAGCCAAGAACCCACACTTGGTGGCTGTCCCAGGGACTTGCCTGAGACCTGAGACATGACCATCCTCTCGTGCCCCACTTTCTTTCCTGAAATAGAGATGTCCCGACATATTAATTGTGAAGCATACTACAAATCATTTGTTAATAATATTAGGTGTGCCAAATTAGAGAGCATTCATGTAACATCACTTTCACTCATGATGATGAACAAGCAGGAAGGAAAGGATGAATTTCAACCAGCGCTAGAATGACAGATACAAATTATTGGTGCTTCAAGGTTGATGCAGGTAAGGGTCAGCAAATTATACAGCTGAGACCTCAGGAAGGTGGCACAGAGAAAGTGCCATTTGTATTGGGTCTTGAAGGACAAGGAGCTTTCCAGGGAAGAAGGGCCTTCCAGGAAGAGGACATATTAGATCCAGATGGTCTTCACCAACCATGATGATACTATTCATTCAGAGCATGATAATCCAGGCAGTATCCTCAGGGGAGACCTCAGGGAGACCTACCCTTGCCAGGGTTCACAAGCCATAATGTAAACAGGGCAAGCAGCCTCCCTGCTGCAGGGAGGATGAGTTCTGCAGTTGCAGTTTCTAGGGACTACTGGGAACAGAGGACATTTTCCTTCTTTCAGCAACTCCTTCCAGAGTCTGAGACTCTGCCCTCCTATATTTTGTCCTCTGCCCAGACCTGCTCAGTCTTGTCCAGTCCTGCCCAGCCTTGCCTTACTCTGCCCGGCTCCACTCAGCCCTAGAAGTCCTGCCCAGTTCTGCCCAGTCCTCCTGACTTCTGCCCAGCCTGGGTGTCCTTACCCGCACCTGCTCAGCACAGCACAGCCACGCTTCGCTCTGCTCAGTACTGTGTGGTTCTGCCCAATCTGCCTTGCCCAGCTAAGCCCTGCTCAAACCAGTTCATGTTCTGCT
Organism: Balaenoptera acutorostrata; assembly: GCF_949987535.1. Classification (NCBI taxonomy): domain Eukaryota; kingdom Metazoa; phylum Chordata; class Mammalia; order Artiodactyla; family Balaenopteridae; genus Balaenoptera; species Balaenoptera acutorostrata. The sequence goes on along the minus strand of NC_080075.1, from coordinate 70,315,931 downwards.
CAATCCCGCCCAGCGAGCCCTGGTTGGCCTAGCCCTGCCTAGCCCTGCCCAGCCCTGCCCAGCCCTGCCCAGCCCTGCCTTGGTCTAGTTCAGGACTATCCTCTCCCCTCCCACACTCAAAGGAAGCCTCTTTTCTCCAAGATATCCTACTCCCTTTCTAAGGCTATGTTTGGGGACATTATAAGAAATAGCCCTAAGAAACCCACTACTGCATCTATTGTAAGAACTTTGTCGAGGACATTGTTTACTATAGGGATTCTCTTTATGGAAATCCTTGGGAGATGTTTCTCTCTGGATTCAATAATAGCAATTGTGCTTCTCAATTGACTGTATTGTTTTAACCTCAGGATACTGTGACCCTATGATAGTTCCAACTGTAGGGTCTTGCAAGAAAGCAAGGTGCAAATAAATGACCCACCCTTACAAGTGTACAGAATCACAGTGTACATTTCTGCACTAACATTTTTTCAGCTTACATTTTTTTCTTTGCCTCTTTTATTTATTATGATTAACTTATTTTTCTTTGTAATCTACCTTGAATTCCTCTTAGAAAGAAGTTGGGCGCAAATAATAAGGAACATTTATTAAACTTCCATTCTGTGCAGTGTTGCATGGATGGGGGTCCCCTAATCTTTCACACACCTGGACGAGGCACATGGAAGAGCCCCCCTGTTGTATGTGGTGTTCCATTAGACACACAGCCCCTCCAGGCAAAAGGAAGAACTCACTCAGCAGGGTGACTGCTCTTATGCAGGAGAACAACCTTGTAAATGCTTAAGAACTGGTTGTACTTGCTTTAGGGACTTCAAGAGAATCAGGTTTGAAAAAAAGATCTGCAAAAGATAAGTGATTGACAGCTTTAGGTTTCCTAGAAGCAGAGCTCACAAATGAGTAAACATTGTCAGCTCATTGATTACCTTAAGGCAGAGGGAGGGAGGAGCTGAGTGGATATAGGAGGGAAAAAACCCCAAGTGGCATCAACTTGCATGCAATGGGCACAATGTACACTTCAATGTCACCTTTACCATCATCAAAAAGGACCAGAATTCATGAAGTTCCCACTAAGTAGAGAGTCTGAGGATACAGAGAGTAAAAGAGGTGATCTTTACCCTCAAAGACCTCACATTCTCAATGAATAAAGAAGTCAGAGAGATAAAAAATTACATGGTACAAAGTTGTCTGTGCTGAGTGTTCAGCTGGCAATAGGGTATCATACAGGCTTTAATCAAGGAATTTTTAGGAGCTTCATCTGACTCTAATGCAGAGAATGGATGGAAGCATGCAGGAGGCCAGCTATCCAGGACCATAACAGCAAACCAGAAACTCAGAGCAGAGTGGTGACAGAGGTGGCAGAAAAGAAATGATAAATGCCAACATAACCAGAGACAAAATAGAAGGCAGTCTTATTGTACATGCATTTATCTATATAAATTCAACTATGGGAGTGTGTATGTGCATGCATGAGAAAGAGGGAGGAACAATGAAAAATGTCATGTTCATCTGCCTACTACTCCTCTCAGTGGTCATGTTTCAGGGAATAAGCATGAACCAGAATCTATGAATCTGATTCCTTCACTAGGTCTCAGCTCCCACGTGCCTCTCATAGTGTAAGCATCTCACAGAAGGGCTCTGTAAGTCTAATATGTAAAGGTCCTTTTTTACATGAACCCCCTCTTGGTGTCTTCATAAAATTATATATATTGTACTTGATGGGTGATCTAAGGAATTTTCAGAGGTTAACTATGGACTCCAAGTAATTTCCTACTTTCTCCACTTCAGACTTTTGAGCTCCAGCCTGGATAAGATGCAACTCTGTAAAAATATCTAACAGGTGCTTATATGCTTTTGATGAATGAATAAATGAACAAACGAATGAATGAACCAATGAACGAACAGATATAGAGGAGAAGGCAGAGATAAGAATAAGCCTCAAGTTGTAATCTGGGGTGATTAATAAAGGGGTCGCTGAGACAGTCATAGAAGCCCAGAGTTGGATCTGGCTTTAAAGAAATGTCAGCAGATTTCACTCTTTGTCACCTTCATGTCATTATACATGTCATTTCCTCAGTCGAAAGCTCCTATCCTTCTTTCCCTACCTGAACTACTTCTACTATCCTTTAAGACTTGGCCTAAACATCACATCCTTAGTTAAATCTTTTCTGAACCCAATGTGAAGATTTAGTTACTGTGCTACCTTAACACAAAGTATGTACTTCTATCAAAGGACCTATTTATAAGTGCTTTATGATCATTTATTGCAGTGTGTCCAAACTCTACTCATCTGGGAACATCTTATTCATTGTTTATTATTGATTCCTCTAAACAGAGCCTGGAACAAAATGCAAATTAAGAGAGTGAATTCAATTAAACACAAGCTGAGATTGATAAGACACCCATCCTGGTAGGCTGAATTATTGGTCCATTCTTCATCCCCCTTGTAGTAGCAGCCTTGTACTATGACATCAGGGAGGGAAAAGTATACTTCCTGGCCACTTGATTTTGATCTTGTCCAACAGTTTTCAAGCTGTGAGATGCAAACATCTGTAAGGGGGCAGGGTGGTCCCTGGGATACTTTGGGGAGCTATGAGTTCAAAACTACTTTCATAATAATACTAAGACATTACTTGCTCTTTTCACTGAGTTGACATTTTCACTGACGGTGCAGAGGCAACATTAGGTAAAACTGCTGGCACCTTAGCATGAACCAAGGCCACGCCACCAACTGTACCAGTAGTCATGATGTTCTTCACAGCCATGCATTCATGTCAAGAGAAAATTGCAGTTTCTCTACAAATTTCCTTAATGAAGCAGTAAAGCAGTAAACAGGATTAATTTCATTAAATCTTGATACCTAAGTAAATGTCTCTTTAACAGTCTGTGTAAGAAAATGGGAAGTAAGCATAAAGCACTTCTGTTGTATACCCAAGTTCTGTGGTTGTCTTGAGTAAAAGCACTTGTGTGACTGAGGTGCAGGCTTCATTAACTACTCTTTCCATGGAACACTTTTATTTGAAAGAATGACTAACAAACTATGATTATTCAGACTTGTGTATTTAGCAGGTGCTTTGTCAAAAGCAAAGTGAGACTGTCACTTCTTAGAAAACACCTGATAAAACTTGTTGCTAATGATAGAATTTGAGTTTTTAAGCCAAAATCAGAATTTTGTAAAACATTTTGTATCAGTGTATTAAAGAGTCTGATTCCATTTTTTATATTTGACAGGCTCCACCCCATCTCTTTCCCTCTTGCCCCACATTTGACAAGCTGGTAAGAAAGCCCTGGTGCTCTCTCCTTGGGCATCAGCAGAGAACTCCAAACCACACAAACCCTGGATATGCATGGGAATACTCACTCTGCCCCTGCCCTCCAAACCACAGTAAAAACCAAAGCCACTATCCCCTTGTTTCACTCAAGCCATTTCAGAATGGCTTGGATGCATGCTCTGCTCTCTCCAGGAAGCCCCGATATATGAGAAATGAATTTTTTTTCATGCTTTCTTGGTGCATGTGTGCCATCATCAGTCTTGACATCCAAGCAAATGTGGGGTGAGGGATTGATCCCAACCTCCAAGGGCAACCACAAGACAACAGGCATTGTAAGCATGATGGTCTAGGCCATGACCACGACCACCTAGGGGTGTTTATTCTCTTATTTTTGGATTGCTAACCAGCTCTGCTGCCTGTTGGGAAGTATGCATTTGGAGCTGCTGCCTGCTGGCCCGTATGCCCTTTGAGCTGTGCTGCGGCCTGCTGACGAGCTTACACTCTGAGGTGAGCTAGTTTGTGCTGCACAGGCTGAGTCCTACTGAGACTCTGTTATAGATCTAACTGACCTAAATCAAAAACTTTGATAATTGGCAGTTAGGTACAGGAGTCCCTAAATGGGATTGGTGACTTCCTTAAAGTCACCCTGGGTGGTGTGTCATGGTCCAGATCTATCTTTGTGTCTCAGAGTGAACCATGTGTCTTGATTTTACCATAAGCTGAGCCTGACCAACTCTAGGCTCAGAGAATGACTCTCTAGAGAACACTCAGGGACAAACATACAACTGTGCTGTTGGTGGTTGCTCAGGTGAGAAAGAACAACTAAGTATGGGGCACGCTAAGGTACAAGCTCCACAGGGCACTCAGCTCACCAGGTCTCTGGGCGGCTGAAACTGCTTCTCTGTTGTTGCTGCTTTGTTTCTGTCACAAAAAAGATCGTGACCCTCAGCACTGGAGAGCGGAAATCTGTGATGTTCCAAGGCACAGACACTAATGAAAGTGTACCAGTATGTGTCGTCCCAATTCCCCAAAGGGGCCAGAGGAAACTAAAAATTTACTGGAAAATTGAAAAAGTGATCACCGAAGACTCTGTGTGCCACCACCTATCAGCATGCTCAGCGGCCATTCCAACTCCACCGTGGAGCACAGGCGCCAAAGTCAACAAAACAGATGGTATTTGTGGGTGAGGTTATGTGGGGGGTGAAATTCCTGACCCTTATAACACTGACTGGAATTTCCTAAATGGAGAAACTTAAAGGTAGGACAGGGCAAGACCTCCCCCCAAGTGTTCCTTATAACTACTCAAAACTCTTATTCAGGTGAAGGAAAGAGAAACTAAAACAGAGGTCTGTGATTTGCCCTACTGGAAATTCAAAACTGACTATAAGAATTTATTCAGTGGGAAGATGAAAAGGGAACCAGGTGGCTATTGCACCTCTATAACACAGTTCAGGATTAATGTTAACATTTGTTGAGGTTTTTTAGTTGGCAGGCATACCTCATGATCCCCAAATTAATAATTTATTGAGCAACCCATTTGATCTATTGAAATGGGACCATAATATGCACCCTCCCACAGCATTCTAGAGCTCATCTCCCTGTCTTTCCTCTCATCTACTGGGTGTTCACAACATGGAAATGAACCCATCCCACTGCTACCACTGTAAATGTTCATGCCTTCAATAGTTGGAAAAACTTGAAGGAAGAATAATAGTTACTGGGGAAAACTGGCATGATGCAGTGTATTTATTATTATTTTGTGAAACATCCCAATCAATCAGAAGCACTTACTACCCCAAAACAGGGCCTTTTGATGCTGTACCAGAAAATTTTTTTTTAAGAAGGTCATCCCCAAAGAATCGAAAAGACTTGCTTCCGCCTTTTAGCTAGGCTGCCTTATTAAGAAAGCATTAGATGGCCTAGAGTTATCTGTTGCCTCACAAAGGACCTCCAGGCAATCAGCCTCCCCAAAACCAACAACCTCACCAAAAGGCCTAATATTGGAGACTCTGAAATCTGGGTCTCCCAATCATTTAATTTTGGGCACAACCCCTGAAGAGTTACAAGCTTTTTTACAGCAAACTATGCAGAAGCTACAAGGCACCCAATGCCAGGCCACACCAGATATATAGCAAGTTGCCTCCAGACCTTCATGACTCTCATGCCCCTAACACCCCAAGGGCCCACTACCCAATATCCTGATTTTAGGCAGTGGCAACTGCCACAAACCTGCTAGGTACTCAGCATCTCCCAGAGGTACAAGCCACCACCGAGGGACAATTTGCCCTTATATCTCTCTAGTGGTTCATTGGTCTCCCCACAACTGGCAAATCTTCATGGCCTTAGTCAATATTGGGGTCAAGTTACAATTATACCTGGGGTCCCACAAAATTTAAACAAGGTCCTACCTATGCTCTTAGGGGAGTTATGGGACATTAAAATATAGGGCAAACAGCAATGCCTCATCTTAACCATTAGCATTATTTGTCTTACCTAAATTCCCCAAGGTCATACCACTAATTTCCCTAAAATATCCCATAGTGGGCATGGATACCCCAACTCAATAAGCAATAAGTTTGAATAAAACAACATCTTTGGCACTTATCGTTGGTTTCACAAAATGGGATCCCATAGGCCTTCTCCACACCTCCCTTTAACCTGGTTAAAGCAGTTAATATAGCTCAATATATTTTACAACAAGACCCACAGGAATTAAAAGCCATTATGCAAGACTTACTGAAGGAAGGGGTCATTGTTTCTACTGTCTCCCTCTTTAATAACCCAATTTGTCCAGTGCCCAAACTTGATGGAAATAAGTGATACCTAACAGTGGTTTATCCTAACCTTAATACCATAATTCCCTCAATTAAGGTTCCCATATCTAATATCATTGATATTACTGACTCCACTCAATCAGCAACTGCAAAGTATTATGCTGTTATAGATTTGGCTAACATGTTCTCTTCACTACTCATTTTGACAGCCTTTCGACTGAAATATGGCTTCCCCTTTGAAGGAACACAATATACTTTCACTTGCCTCCCCATGGGGTGTTTCAACAGCCCTGCCATCACACTCATTCTTTGCAGGCAAGATCTTAACTGCATTGCATTTTCTCCAGGAACACAAGTATGACATCACACTGACTACATCCTCCTTTGAGGAGATTCAAAGGATACATTCACACAGGAGATATAAACATTTGTCATAGACTTTTTCAGTTAGGGCTGAGTCATTGTTCCCCATAAGAGTCAAGGCTCTACAATTTCAATAACATTTCTGAGCATTATTTGGTAAAGGAATCAACTCCTCACCTTATTTGCACCCACTGATTTAAGGCAGGCTCAACACTTGCTGGATCTGTTCAAATTTAGAGGCAATATATTCCTCTTACAAATTTTACTAAATCCCATTTATGTTGTTACTCACAAATCAGTCCACTTTGAATGGGGCTCCCTACAACAAAAGTCTCTAAACTCTGTCCAAATTGCAATGCAACAGGCAATCCCATTAGTGCCCTCTGAAGACTCCTTCACTGTACAGGCATTAGCAACCCCCTCCTGAAGTTTCTGGACCACCCATGATGGCCATAAATTGCTCATGGGCTTTCAGTGCAAGAAACTCTTCAGCTTCATACTATACAATATTAAAGCAGCAACTGCTGGCCACATATTGGGTTCCTCTAGAGATGCGTAGAAGCTCTCACAGGCCCTGAGCCCAGACTTTACTCAGCTTTACCAGACCAATCTTTACCCAGCTGCCCATTATGTCTTGGGTCACAAAAGCAGCATCCTACAGGCTCAGCACAGCCACAGAGGCCTCCTTATTGAAATGGAAATAGTACTTACAGGTTAGGGCCAAATCTGCGCCCGCTGGAATACCTGGACCTACAAGAGGAGATAGCTTCCCCTGTCCTCAATACCTAGCTAAATGCAGTGGCACCAGAGGTGATCATCCCTCTCCCAGACCCACTGGCTACCTGGAGAGCCCCTCGGAACCAACTGAGTGACCAGAAAAGGAAGTCTATATACTTATGGGTGGTAGTGGCAGCATCATACATGATAAGAGCCCACTGGAGAGTTGCTGTACCCCTAACCAGTACATCCCTAATCAAGGGTGGGACCCAAGGTCAGCACAATTGGCCAAACCTCATGTGGTCACCTTAGCACTAGAGGATGCCCTGGCCAACAATCTGTCCCCTCTGCACATTTTTACAGCATCTTGGGCCAATGCCAATGGTATGATCATCTGGTACAAAAAATGGCAATAACAATTCCTCATCCAAGGTTATCTCCTTTGCAGTAAAAAACTCAGGAAATTTCATGCCTCACAGACATCCAAAATATAAATCAAGGTCATACATGTCTCTGTACAAAGTAAAGCCACAATACAAGTCCTCACCAAAACACTCCTCATCACCTTCAAAGTTCCAGACATCATTGATAGTTACCAAGGCACTCACTTCACTTTTCAAAATATACAATGCTGAGTTTATGACCATGTTTTACATATATTACTAATTCATTTATTCTTCAGTTATTCACTGAACACCTTCTAGGAGCCAGATACTAGGTTCTGGGAATACAATAAATAAGGTAGGCATGGCTTTTGCCTGCCATGAGCTCATAATTCCAAAGGGTAATGGTCAGTTCAACAGTAAATGAACATACTGATAAAAGTGAGCATGGCGTGCTAAGGGAACCTCTGGGGAGGTACCTATACTGAGAACTGAAAAATAAATAGAAGTTAGTCATGTTTGGGAGGGAAAAGAGAAAACTGTTTCAGACATGCAAGAAAGAACATGGCTTATCCCAAGAACTGAAAGATATTCACTGTGGCTGAGAACAGAATGCTGGAAAACAGAAACCTCTCTAGGTATTTCAAATACAGTAAATTTCATAGAGGGAATTTTTTTTTACAACTGTGATAGAAGAGTTGAGAAGATAAAGAGAGGATGAGGAAGCAGCTCAGTGATCAGTGACAACAGGAAGCCAGAGGAGGGTTACCAGGGCCCAGAGCTGGAGCTAGCTGGCAGAGGCCACAGCACAATGGTGACTGCCTGTCAGGAGTAGGGCTACAGAGGTCACAACAGCCTGGTGGGAACTGGAGCCAGAAGGAGAAAGAGAAAATGCAGCCATTTCTGGAGACACCACCTGACATGGAGCGGCTGGGGAGTAGAAATACCCTCCTCACCCTCATCCCACACCAGTGCCTTTGGTAGGCCAAACCTAGGTGGAATCCAGCCGAAATGAGAGCCCTGGAATGCATTCTTTCAGCCCCATTGTAATGTAGAGGAGGGAAAGGAACAGATCAGAGGGCAAACAGGCAAAAGACTAACACAGTAAAGGTAAAACTGAAAAAGGAGGCTGAGGTCAGATCACCTACAGTCTTATAAGTGCTTTACCCTAAACACAATGGGGGCCTTTGAAGGGTTTTAAGCAGAAAGTATATGACTGATTTTGCCTTAAAAGATTACTAAATCTTTTAATAATTTTTTTAGCTTCAGTACCTGAGCATAAAAAATAGGTTTCATTGTAGTAGATGTGATCATAAAACATCTGAAAGTATGATCTCCCCATTTAAAAGCTACAATGGTAAGTTACAGTGTATCTAGAGACTGGAAACAAGAATAATGAGGCATCTGGGAACCACGTAATTAAAGAACCAGTTTGAGGGTATCAGTCACATTTCTCCTGGAGAACAAAGCTCTGAGGGAAGACATGACACCTGTCATATTATATGAAGAGCAGCCATGTAGAAGGAGGTGTAGGTTTCTCCATTGATATTCCAGAGGGAAGAGTGAGGAGCCAGGGGGGATGATGGGAAAGCAGATTTCATTTCAGTTTTGATGGAACAACTTCCCAACACTTAGAACTTCTAGCAGTGGAATGGACTCTCTCTGAGATGTTAAGTTTCTCCACAAGAGAGTAAGCTCCCAGTGAGGAAAGATGATCAGATGAAACCTTTTATTAGTTGTGGCCAGGTTAGGGGGCAGTTATAACACCACAAAATTCAGCAGCTTAATATGACAAAAGTTTAATTTCTTGCTCACACTACAGATCCAGTGTGGGGCAGGAGGGATCTTTGTTCACTATGGTTTCTCAGTGATGGGCACACAAGCATCCTGATCACCACAAAAGTGGGAAGGGAAAGGTCCCCTTAGAACCTCTGTCCATTGGTGACATGATATCCTCATATTTCACTGGCCAGAGCATGTCACACCTACACAACTACTTAAAAGGGTTGTGCTCAGAAAACAGAAAGCCAGAAATATTTAGAGAATACCACTAAGGACAATCATAAACTTCCATATCTTGATTATACTTGTTCTGCCTACTTTGCAGGATGGTTGAGAGGTTAAAATCATGCATGAAAGTTCTTCATAAGGATAAAGTGGTACGAAAATGAACGGTGTGCTGATGTCCTGCTCCTTGTTCATTGCTTCCTCCTTAGTGCCTAGTGCATAACAGAGGCTCTATAACTGTCTGCTGAAAGACTATATGGATTAACAAATATTTTGAGTTGATTTTTCTTCCTGTGAAAGTATGAGTTGAGTCTAGATATATTTAGGAAAAGGTGACTAGTCCACTATCATTTATTAGGTTGTTGAAAAAGGGACTCCTTTATTTAGACAGAAGATGAATTAAACAATCTCAAAAATCCTTTTTAACATCATCAACAATAACAACAATGCTAACTGCACAGTTTCCCTCTGGAGACATAAAATACAGTGGCTACCCTGAAATAAGGGCCTGGGTTTCATGACTTGTGAAAGAGATTTTATTCTCTCTAATAAACCCCTCCTCCACCTACTCTTTACTTTGTGGCTTGGCTTTATTACCTTGATAGCATGAAACACTTTCTGAACTTTATTTACTGTGTCCCCATCATGCGTAGTAGCAAGGTGAAACAGGAACATAGTTTTGCTCTCACTGGGAACCCCCAAGGTCAAAAGAGTGCTGGCCACATAGTAGATATCCAGTATTTGTTGAATGGGTGCTGTGAAATAGAGGCCCCAACCTCCAAATGCCAAGGCAAGTTGTCCTAGGCAAGGAAGCTTCCCTCTCAAGCTTAGCCATTTCAGTTACCCAGGGGAAGAGGAACCCCACTGGTAAACACAACCCTTTTGGGGAAAGAACCTTGGCCTACACAATAGCAGTTTTCTGCTGAGGTGGCATTTTCCCCAACACATTATGCTAAAGCCAGTTGGAGAAGATGCTGAGGACTGTTATTTCCTAATTTGATTCTGCCATTTCCAGTAATGGAAAGCTGCCCTCCAGCCATCCATCTTAATAAGTGACAGATGCATTTCATTAAAACTTACTTAAATAACTTCTTGTGGTTTTAGAAGGAGGGAAAAACAAGAAAGAGTGCTGTTTCGAGCTCCCATGTATGTCAACATTTTAAGAGCCATTAAATGAAGCAAGAGCTCGTCTTCAGTTGAGAATTAAGTGGTCAACTGATGCCAACCCAAGTGTGTTTCTCAAATGCATTTGTCCATTGGACAAAGGCAAGAAAGGCTGCTAGGGTGTGTCGGCAAAAGAGTAATAATAATAATTACACATGATTTGACACTTCGTATAGCACTGTCTGTCCCTAAACAGACTGCAGAATGGAGATAGGTAATTCTGTAAATGGACTCTTCTCAACTCTGCAGCTCTCTGTGGGTAACCAGGTATATAAAAATCCAGTAGAGTGAAAATAGCATTACATTGGTTTCAGGAGATTTCAATTGTAGTCTTGTTTCTACTGCTTAGGAGCTCTGTGACCTTGGCCAAGTCAACAAATTAATCTCTCTGTGTCTCTATCTCCTCCTTTGTACAGTGAAGATACAATACTTGTCAAAACAACCTGACAGGATTATTATGAGGATTAAATGAGAAAATAAAGAGAAAGAACTTACTAAAGTATGAAGAAACTTTCATAAAAAACACCTTCATGAGAATAGGGATTTCCTTCCTTTCTTTCTCCATTTCTCCTTTTCTCCCTCCCTTCTCTCCTTCCTTCCTTCCCTCCTTCCTCTCTCTCTTCTCTGCACCTCCCTTCTCTCTCCTTCTTCCCTTCTTCCCTCCCTCCCTTCCTTCTTTCCTCTCTCCCTCCCTCCCTCTCTCTCTCTCTTTCTCACCCTTATACTCCCGTATCCCCAGTGCCTAGAACAACACCTAGCATACAGGAGGTATTCAATAAACATTTTTGGATTACTATCATAGTTACTTTTATGTATAACTTGACTGTACCACAAGGTACCCACATATTTGGTCATACACTATTCTGGGTGTGTCTGTGAGGGAGTTTCTGGATGAGACTAATATTTGAAATAATAAGCTGAGTAAAACAGGTTGCCCTCCCTAATGTGGGTGGATCTCATTCAGTCAGTTGAAGGTCTGAATAGAACAAAGAGGCTGAGTAAGAGGGAACTTCAGCCTCCTGCTGGCTTGAGTTGGACATCAGTTTTCTCCCGCCCTTGGACTGGAACATATAGCATCAGCAATCCAGGTTCTCTGGCCTTCGACCTGGACTGGAACTTACACCACCAGCTTCCCTGGGACTCCAGCTTGCTGACTACAGATCTTGGGGCTTTTCAGCCTCCATAATTGTGTCATCCAATTCCTTATAATAAATAAATAGATAAATAGATAAATAAATAAAGAGAGCAAGACTGAGCGAGAGAGAGAGAGAGAGAGATCCGTGTATCTCCATCTCTCATCCCATTCACTAGTTCTGTTTCTCTGGAGAACCCTAACTAAAATACAATGAATAAAGCACAATAAAATGGACAGGGTTATTAATAATTAACCATTTGAGTTGACTTGACCTTCTAGGAAGTAGACACAAAGAACTTTAGGTGTGTGAGCTTAAGTAAGAGAAATGTGACAAGGAAGTTCAATTATAACTCAGGACATGTCATTTTATACTCAAAATCCCAGGTAGGACTGTTCAAAGTTGTGTAGTTCACGTCAGTACTGTTGTGTTACTTTCCTCTGAACTCTCATATGCTTAGTAGTGTATATGCGTTACCTCATTTAATCCTCACAAGCCTATTATCCTTACTCTATTCTACCTATGAGAAATACTGAGTCTCAGAAAGTGCAAATAACTTGTCCAGTGTCAGAGGCGGTAATGGAGTGGTGGAGCCAGACCTGAATTCCTAACCACCATGCCACTACCTCTCAGATTCCAACTTTGATGGCAGAATTACAGGTGCATCACTTAGTATGCATTATGTTATGAATATTACTAAAAATCCAAGTCAAATTGACCTAAACATGAAGGAAATGTATTGATTCATACAGAGAAGCACAATGTAGAGCTGTCTTCAGGGCCGTCTGATTCAGAATTGTGTTCCATTTCTCAGGTTTCACCCTTATTCATGTACTTGCTTCATCTCTAACTGAAGCAAAGTGATTACAGTTATTCCAACACAATATTCATGTTCTACATCATCCAGAGGGAAGAGAGAGACATGAAACTTCTCTTCTCCAAAACTTGGAGCAGACTAATAATCTTCACTTTGATTTGGACCAACCTGAAAGAATCAGAGTGGCCAAGGTATGCCAATGCACTGATTATTAGCTTAGGCCTGGGTTATCATCTGGCCTTAGACCAACACCCAGTCAAGGAAGATGAGATTACACTAATTGGCTGAAGGTGAGGTAATCCCCACCTCAGCACAGAAGGAAACTCTGTGCTATCAGAAAGATGGGGGAGGCAGCAGCCTATGCTAGGTGAGCAACTAACAGATGTCCACTGCAGCATTTAAACAACTATCCTTACCACTAATGTGTCAGGACACTTTCTTGAGTAGTGACAAAAAACGGTTCTTTCTCATTCCTCTGAGCAAGCTGTGGCCTCGCCACTCTACATCCATCCTCCCTTCTAATAACTCAATAGTCCAATAAATATGAGGTAGGCACCTTACTCTGTACAAGCACCAGTGAACTGACATTCAAAGACAAACATGATTCTTGTCCTCAGAGGACTTGCAGTCTGGTAAAACTGGAAATTGATCACAACAAGGGCAGAGGGGAAGAGAGGGAAATCATTGAGAGTTGGATGGATGTGCATGTGTACAATGAACAGCTGGAGTCTTATAAACCTGAAACTTTTCTTCTGTAGGGGAATCAACCCAAAGCATTTAACCATCCTTCAAAGCTTGTTTTATCATTTTCACTGTTTTCTTTTGGACCAGTTCCCCCATCTTTTTTCTCAGACTTTGAGTTCCATGGCATATGCAGTGCTCAGGGGGTATCCTGATTCACCCTAGTCTAATCCCACACCCCCTCTCCCCTTAGTACATTTCTCATTTATGCATGCTTGGCTTGTTTTTTGATATCCTTTAATTGTAGATCTGGGCTGTGTTTAAATATTCTTATTTGTAGCCTGCCTAGAGCATAGCTGTTTTTTAATACATGTCTATTAACGATAGTAATTACATTGATAAAGGATTTCAATCCCTGGGACTATTAATCAAATGCTTTTTGACCAATTATAAATTTGTTTTGGACCGAAATATTTACAGTTCTCAATCACTGGCAAGTTGCTCTGGTTGCTTATTTTCTACACACTGGCATAGTGATATTAGAAGCCAAGCCTCCTTTTTTTTTTTTTTTTTTTAAATCATTCTACATATTTTTCAGTCCTAGGAGCTCAGCACATTTACCAAACCTCATAAGGTTATTAGGACGAGTAGGCTTGACTACCCATATTTTTATGGATGTTAAAAATGAACAGAATTAGGCTGCATCTTAATCCAGGGCAACAGCAGAATCAAGACTACAATTTCAGTTACCAGGTATGCCTGACCTACCCTCAGTTTCTTCTTCCTCAGGGACAGAGGTGAGGAGTAGCTGAATGCACTGCAGACAGTTAGAAGGGAGGAGCAGGTATTTACTGAGCACTTGCTATGTGTCACATACTTTCATAGGTTTTCATGTGAACCGTATCATTTATTCCTCACAAATGTCTTAGAAAGATAGTTATCTTATTCTCATTAGACTAAGAAGAGAGTAATATTCGGAATTATTTAACTTACTTGCACACAACTAATATCTGGTAGAGCTGGGATTCAAACCCCAATCTTACCCCAAGCTTTGTCTTCTGCTCTGTATGCTGATATCTCCCAATGTAAACAAATCCCTGAATTTGAAAATGTTTAGAAAATAGCATCTGAGGAATGAATCTGAAAATGTTTAGAAAATGGCATCTGAGGACTGATGGAGATGAGCAGTCCTCACAACCTGACCCCATCATCTTGCCATGACGTTCTATTAATGGTTTGGTGATGGTGATGAGTGTAGCTGGGGAAGTTGACTGCATTCTAATTCCATCTGTTTTTTTTTTCTCCTAATTCCACCTCTGCTGCTAACTGGCTGAGTAATCTTGAACAATTCCACTTCTCCAAATATGTCCAATAAATATTTTTAAATAGCTAGATGGATGGTTATGTTAGTGAATGCTCAAATGAGGGGGCTGTTGGTGACTTTGGCTCTCTCTGCCCCTTGACAATCCTAAAAGACACTTGGAAGTTTGATCATCACTTAAGTTCAGACTTCATCAGCTGTTGCCAGTCCAAACGCAATGGTATAAAAGCATAAAATTTAGAGCGTCTACAAGTAATAGAGGAGAGAAAGATAAAAAGCTCACACAGCTGCTCTGTGCTGGCTTTTCTTGGCTGGTCCCTGACAATGCCCCAAAATATCAAGTTCCATATGAAGAAAAGGCTGGAAATGAAATCATAGAACAGAGTAGGGAAAATAGAAATCCCTTAGGCCAGGAAAGGATGAAAAGGGGAAAACAAAAGCAAATATAAGATTTTGACACATGCAGGAAATCCACCTTCACAGGAAGAGACCAAGGGGATTCTTGGGCATCAGAGTGTACAAGATAAAAGCATTAGATTTGGAAACATGAGACAGAGTTCAAGGATGGCTCTATAGTGATCCCTGGGTGACTGTAGAGAGGTCATTCACCTTCCCTGCAACTTCCTTTCCCATCTGTAAAATATGGATAACTGATCCATCCCACCTACTTCACAAAGTTACTCTAAGAGTTCACTGAGATAAACAAGAACAAGAAGGGCAGGTTTCTGCATCCCATATGGGTTTCAGGTTGCTCTGCATGTCATTTTAATTATTCTTTCTCCACAGAACAATATAATCTGTATGTGAATATGCTTACTTTCCTTACTTGTACTTTTTGGGGGCGGGGAGGGGGGTCAATCAATCAACATTTATTGAGAACCTACCACATGCAAAGTTTATAGATGGATAAAAAAGTGTGTGAAAACATACTCTCAACCACCTTAAGGATGGAAATATTGGGTTGGCAAAAAACTTCCTTCGGTTTTTAAGTAAAAATAAAAGGCACAATTTTCACTTTCACCAAGAACTTTATTGAACAACATATTCACCCTTTTGTTCCACTACCTTCTGCCACTTTTCAGGCAACTTCATAATTCCATCTTCCCAAAACTTTTTACCTTTTTGAGCAAAGAACTGTTCCAGATGCCTTTTACAGTCTTCCAGGGAATAGAAATTTTTTCCTTTAAGAGAATTTTGTAAAAACCAAAATAAATAGAAATCCGAAGGTAAATGTCTGGCGAATAGGGCAGATGAATCAGAACTTCCCAGCCAAGCTGTAACAGTTTTTGCCTGGTCATCAAAGAAACATGCGGTCTTGCATTATCCTGATGGAAGATTACGCATTTTCTGTTGACTACTTCTGGATGCTTTTCGTCGAGTGCTGCTTTCAGTTGGTCTAATTGGGAGCAGTACTTGTTGCAATTAATCGTTTGGTTTTCTGTAAGGAGCTCATAATAGAGGACTCCCTTCCAATCCCACCATATACACAACATGAACACCGGCCTTCGGTGTGGTATGGTGGTGGTGCCTCACGATCTCTTCTGTTCCACATTATTGTACGGTATCCACTTTTCATCGCCCATCACAATTTGTTTTAAAAATGGAATGTTTTTGTTACATTTAAATAGAGAATCAATACCTACCCATCCACTGATTGTAAAGCTAGTTTGAAACTTTGGTAGGCAGAATAATGGCCCCCAAAGATGTCTACGTCTTAATCCCCAGAATCTGTAATAGGTAAAGACATAGAGCAAAGGAGAATTAAGGTTGCAGACAGAATTAAGTTTGCTAATTAGCTGACCTTGAAATGGGAAGATTATCCTCGATTTTGTGGTTGGTTCCAATTAAATCACAAGAGCCCTTATAAGTGGAAGAGGGAAGTATAAAAGGGAGACTCAAGAGACAGCAGCATGAGGACTTGGCCCAATGTTGCTGGCTCTCAAGAAGGAAGAATGCATCCATGCCAAGGAATGTGGGCTGCCTTGGGAAGCTAGAAAAAGACAATAAATAGTTTCACCTCTGGAGCCTTCAGAAGGAATGTAGACTTGCTGAGACTTTGATGTTAGCCTACTGAGACCCATTTTGGACTTCTGACCCCAGAACTCAAGATAATAAATTGACATTGTTTTAAGCCACTAAGTTTTTGATAATTGAGGAAACTAACACAGAAATTCAGTTTGTTAGTTTTTTTATAATTTGGAGAGACAGTCCTTCTCATTATCTTGCACTTCTTTGCAGGTAAACCTCTTTTCTAAATATTTTTATTTCTGAGTCCTTCTTGACAACCACCATGTAAGAATTAATTTTCTACCACTGAAATGGTAGCCAGAATATGAGATATAATGTTCCAGTCATTCATTACAGATTATCCCACCATTTAGTGGCACAAAACAGGCATTTATTATGCTCATGGATTCTGTGGGTCAGGATTTCAGACAAAGGCAATGTGGGGATGGTTTGCCTCTGCTCATATCTGGGTCCTCAGCTATAAGACTAGAAGGCTGAGGGTGTCTTGACATCAGGGGGTTAAAATTACCTGAAGAATTACTCATATGTCTAGTAGTTGATGCTGTCATCTGGGACATTAGCTGGGAGTACTGTCTGGAACACCATCATATAACGTCTCCATGTAGCTGGGACTGCCTTACAACATGGTGACTTTTCCAGAATGTCATATTGTAGGAATCATACAGCATGTTGCTATTTCATACATATTGATTCTGTCACTAAGCAAAATGCATTTAAGTTTCCTCCATGTCTTTTCGTGGTCTGCCTGATGGCTCATTTCTTTTTATCACCAAATAATATTTTGTTGTATGAATGTACAACAATTTGTTTATCCATTCACCTTTTGAAGGACATCTTGGTTGCTTCCAGTTTGGAGTAATTATGAATAAAGCTGCTATAAATATTCACTTGTAGGTTTTCATGTGAACATAAGATTTCAACTCATTTGGGTCAATATCTAGGAGTGCAATTGCTGAACCACAAGGTAAGACTATGTTTAGCTTTGTAAGAAACTGCCAAACTGTCTTCCAAAGTGGCTGTACCATTTTGTCTTTTCATCAGCAATAAATGAGAGTTCCTACTGTTCCACATCCTCATTAGCATTCAGTGTTGTCAGTTTTTTGGATTTCATCCATTCTAACAGGTGTGTAGTGATACCACATTATTGTTTTAATTTTTAATCCCGATGACATCTGACATTGAGCATCTTTTCACATATTTGCCATATGTATATCTTCTTTAGTGAGGTGTCTGTTCAGACTTTTTATCCAGTTATCTGTTTTCTTACTGTTGAGTTTAAAGAGTTCTTTGTTTACTTTGGATTCAAGTTGCTATTAGATATGTGTGCTATTAGATATGTGTGCAGATATTTTTTCAATATTTATTTTATTTTTTATTCTCCTAACAATGTCTTCCACTGAGAAGGAGTTTTAAATTTTAGTAAACTTCAGTTTATCAATTTTTTATTTCATGGATTATACTTTTGGTATTGTATTAAAAACTTATCACCAGGGCTTCCCTGGTGGCGCAGTGGTTGAGAATCTGCCTGCTAATGCAGGGGACACGGGTTCGAGCCCTGGTCTGGGAAGATCCCACATGCCGCGGAGCAGCTGGGCCCGTGAGCCACAATTGCTGAGCCTGCGCGTCTGGAGCCTGTGCCCCGTGACGGGAGGGGCCGCGATAGAGAAAGGCCCGCGCACCGCGATGAAGAGTGGTCCCCGCACCGCGATGAAGAGTGGCCCCCGCTTGCCGCAACTGGAGAAAGCCCTCGCACGAACCGAAGACCCAACACAGCCAAAAATAAATAAATAAATAAATAAATAAATAAGAAAATCCTTAAAAAAAAAAAAAAAAACTAAGCATGCAACAAAAAAAAAAAAAAAAAAAAAAAAAACTTATCACCAAACCCAAGGCCACCTAGATGTGTCCTATGTTATCTTCTAGAAGTTTTATATTTTTGCATTTTACATTTAGGCCTATGATCGATTAAAAATTTTTTTATTGAAATATAGTTGACTTACAATGTTGTGTTAATTTCTGCTATACGGCAAATTGACTTAGTTATAAATACATATACATTCTCTTTTAATTATTATATTCTTTTCCATTATGGGTTATCTCAGGATATTGAATATAGTCCCCTGTGCTACACAGTAGGACCTTGTTGTTTATCCATTCTATATGTAATAGTTTGCATACCCTAACCCCAAACTCCCAGTCCATCCGTTTCCCAACCCCTCTCCCCCTTCCACAAGTCTGTTCTCTATGTCTGTGAGTCTGTTTCTGTTTCATAAAAGTTCATTTGTGTCATATTTTAGATTCCACATATAAGTGATATCATATGATATTTGTCTTTCTCTTTCTGACTTACTTCACTTAGTATGATAATCTCTAGTTCCATCTATGTTGCTGCAAATGGCATTATTTCGTTCTTTTTATGGCTGAGTAGTATTCCATTGTATGTATGTACCACATCTTATTTATCCATTCATCTGTCAATGGACATTTAGGTTGTTTCCATGTCTTGGCTGTTGTGAACAGTGTTGCTATGAACATAGGGGTGCATGTACCTTTTTGAATTATAGTTTTGTCCAGATATATGCCCAGGAGTGGGATTGCTAGATCATATGGTAACTCTATTTTTAGTTTTTTGAGGAACTTCCATACTGTTTTCCATAGTGGTTGCACCAACTTACAATCCCACCAACAGTGTAGGAGGGTTCCCTTTTCTCCACACCCTCTCCAGCATTTGTTATTTGTAGACTTTTTGATGGTGGCCATTCTGACCAGTGTGAGGTGGTACCTCATTTGGCTTTGATTTGCATCTCTCTAATAATTAATGAGGTTGAGCATCTTTTCAGGTGCCTGTTGGCCATCTGTATGTCTTCTTTGGAGAAATGTCTATTTAATTCTTCTGCCCATATTTTGATTGGGTTGTTTGTTTTTTGGTTGTTGAGTTGCATGCCTATGATCCATTTCTAATAAACTTATGTGTAAGGTATAAGGTCAGTGTCTACATTCAATTTTTTGTACGTGAATGTTTAGTTGTTCCAGCACCATTTGTTGAAAAGACAATACTTTCTCCATTGAATTGCCTTTGCTCTTTTGTCAAAGATCAGTTAACTGTACTTTTGTGAGAAAAATCTCTCGATTATTTCAATTGAGCTCTTTGTCTATTTTTTAATGACTACCACGCTGTCCTGATTACTAACAGCTAAAGTCGTAGAACCAGTTCTCCGACTTTGTTGTTCTTCTTCTTCAGTATTGTGTTGTCTGTTCTGAGTCTTTTGCCTTTCCATAAAAACTTGAGAATCAGTTTGTCAATATCCATAAAATAACTTGTTGGGATTTTGATTGGGATTGCATTGAATCTACAGATCAAGTTGGGGAGAACTGCTATCTTGACAATATTGAGTCATTTTTGGAAAATAAGATTTGCCACACTTCATGAGGGCAGGGACATTTTTGCCTCTTTTGCACTGTTATAGCCCCAAAATCTAGATGAGCATTTAACAGGAAATAGGTGCTCAATAAATATTTTTATTACATGAATAAGTAAGTCTTTCCAATAGAATGTCCAACCATGCATTCTACATCTTTTAAATCATCACCCTGTCCTAGGCTCTGGGCCAAACCTAGGGGTGGTGATCCCATACTCATGTGGACTTCTCTGGACCCAGCTGATGGAACTTGGAGCCTGAGGCTATAACCTCTTCCATTAAAGAGCATAGCATGGGGTAGCTGTCATATGCATACTCAGCCCACCTCTTGTTAGCGGCCTCATCAAATAAGGTGCAGGCCTCTTCCTCTCTCTGGCAGTCTATCTTCTAAGACCACAAGTGCCCTGGCTGGAAAGACTGCCAGTAAAATCATCCCTGGACATCTGTTCTCTACCCATCATAATCCTTGGGAAATAGTTTTTTTACTGGGGACTCTGGTGATATCAGTCTCTGATGCCTTTCTATCCTAGAAAGAGATTAAATTTTGTTCGTTTTTAAAAAATAAAAGCAGAGATAGGGCCTTAAATTTCTCCTTCTGTGAGTCTCAAATGTCTCTGTATCCTCTTGGGAATTTCAGAGAAATTAATATTGCCACTGTAATCTAACAAAGCTACACTTGCATTATCTTCCTTCCAAACATTGTATAAGCCACCCTGTATCAAACCAAAGTTTAAAGCATTCTATAGTACTCTTTCAAACTCAGTTTCATCACTAGTGCATGGTGTTCTCCAAATCAGCAGTGACTTCTAAGAGTTCACACTCATCTCTGCGCACCAGTTTTCCAACAGAGAAACAGCCATTTCTTCAAAACTAATCAGTCCCACTGCTATGGCAGTCATCAGTCAATCTGTGGTACAGATATGTGCTATACTGGGATTCTCAGTAGTCCTAGATGAGGTCCCCATGTGTAGCAGGTATGAGTTTATTCCACAAAATGGAACGTAAGAAATTTTACATTACTTTTATCTCCTGAAATAAAATTGAATCTTTTCTGAGACCCCATCTCATTGGGTTGGTAGGAAATTCAACTATAGTCACTATTGTGGCATAGTTTCCTCACCCAGAGTTGGCAAAGTTCCCAGGGACCTGGCATAGTGTGTGTGCATCATTCAGGAATGGCTCTATGGTCCATGGTCTATCGCTAATATGATCATTGTCCAAGCCCATGAAATCTCACAAAGGTGAGCATCTCCTCTTTTCTGGGCTCATGGCCAAGACTGAGTGTCCAGAGTACCAGGTCCAGCCTATTTTGGTCAGGCCCCAAGGAGTCATTCTTCTGAGATACTCCGTCCTTCCTGCAGTACCTTCCAGGGCCACACACTGGTGCCTACTACCATGAACCTAAGAACTTTTCTTTCTCTCCTGGTCTTAAGGGATGTTCTAAAATCCTCTGACAGTTTCAAAATCTTGAGGCTCTTGGATGCCACGCACTTGCCTCCACCTTCTTGCCTTCTCTTGAAGCTCAGCACATTCCCCTCTGAAGCACAGACTTTGGCAAAACAAAAGCCAGGAGAATCACTGTCTCCTGGGGGGAGGAGGAAGCTCCTAGGATGAGGGAGGCCTTGGTGGGGTACAGAAAATGCACACTGTATAGCTTTAAAAACAAAGCCCCAGCCTTGCTTCAAGATGGGGGAGGAGTAAGACGTGGAGATCACCTTTCTCCCCACAAATACATCAGAAATACATCTACATGTGGAACAACTCCTAAACAACACCTACTGGCAGAAGACCTCAGACTTCCCAAAAGGCAAGAAACTCCCCATGTACCTGGGTAGGGCAAAAGAAAAAAGAAAAAACACAGACAAAACAATAGGGATGGGACCTGCACCACTGGGAGGGAGCTGTGAAGGAGGAAAAGTTTCCACACACTAGGAAGCCCCTTCACTGGTGGAGACGGGGGAGTGGGAGGTGGCGGGGGAAGCTTCAGAGCCACGGAGGACAGCTCAGCAACAGGGGTGCACAGAGCAAAGCAGAGAGATTCCCACACAGAGGATCGGTGCCGAGCAGCACTCACCAGCCCGAGAGGCTTGTCTGCTCACCTGCCTGGGCGGGCGGGGGCTGGGAGCTGAGGCTGGGGCTTCAGAGGTCAGATCCCAGGGAGAGGACTGGGGTTGGCTGCATGAACACAGCCTGAAGGGGGCTAGTGCGCCACAGCTAGCCAGGAGGGAGTCCGGGAAAAAGTCTGGAACTGCCTAAGAGGGAAGAGACCATTGTTTCAGGGTGCGCAAGGAGAGGGGATTCCTTCCCTGTCTTCCCAGAGAAGGCAGAGCACCACCTAAATGAGCTCCAGAGATGGGCGCGAGCCTTGATTATCACCGTGGACACCAGAGACGGGCATGAAATGATAAGGCTGCTGCTGCAGACACCAAGAAACCTGTGTGCAAGCACAGGTCACTATCCACACTTCCCCTCCCGGGAGCCTGTGCAGCCCACCACTGCCAGGGACCCATGATCCAGGGACAACTTCCCCAGGAGAACACGTCACGCCTCAAGCTGTTGCAACGTCACGCTGGCCTCTGCCACCACGGGCTTGCCCTGCATTCCATACCCCTCCATCCCCCTGGCCTGAGTGAGCCAGAGCCCCTTAATCAGCTGCTCCTTCAACCCCTTTCTGTCTGCACAAAGAACAGATGCCCTGAGGTGACCTACACACAGAGGCGGGGCCAAATCCAAAGCTGAACACTAGGAGTTGTGTGAACAAAGAAGAGAAAGGGAAATCTCTCCCAGCAGCCTCAGGAGCAGCGGATTAAATCTCCACAATCAACTTGATGTACCATGCATCTGTGGAATAACTGAATAGACAATGAAACATCCCAAAATTGAGGCAGTGGACTTTGGTTGCAACTGTAGGCTTGAGGTTTCCTTTCTGCATCCAATTTGTTTCTGGTTTTACGTGTATCTTAGTTCAGTATTTAGAGTTTATTATCATTGGTATATTTGTTTATTGATTTGGTTGCTCTCTTCCTTTTTATATTTTTATATCTAGATAAATATATTTTCTTCCTTTTTCTCTTTCTCTGAATGGGTATGTGTATGCTTCTTTGTGTGAGTTTGTCTGTATAGCTTTGCTTTTACCATTTGTCCTAGGGCTCTGTCTGTCCGTTTTTATGTTTTTTTTGTTTTGTTTTGCTTTGTTTCTTTTAGTATAGTTTTTAGCATTTCTTATCATTGGTGGATTTCTTTTTTGGTTGGGGTTGCTCTGTTCTTTCTTTCTTACGTTTCTTTTCTAAATTTTTTATTTTTAATAATCTTTTAAATTTTTTATCTTAATAACTTTATTTTATTTTATTTTATTTTTCTTTCTTTCTTTTTTTCTAACTTTAATTCTGAGCTGTGAGGCTGACAGGGTCTTCATGCTCCAGCCGGGTGTCAGGCCTGTGCATCTGAGGTGGGAGAACCAAATTCAGGACTTTGGCCCACCAGAGACCTCCTGGCTACAAGTAATTTCAAAAAGGTGAAAGCTCTCCCTGAGATCTCCATTTCAACGCTAAGACCCAACTCCACTCAACGACCAGGAAGCTACAGTGCTGGACACCCTATGCCAAACAACTAGCAAGATAGGAACACAACACCACCCATTAGCAGAGAGGCTGCCTAAAATCATAATCAGGTCACAGACAACCCAAAACACAACACCAGATGCGGTCCTGCCCAACAAAAAGACAAGATCCAGCATCATCCATCAGAACACAGGCACCAGTCCCCTCCACCAGGAAGCCTACAAAACATACTGAATCAACCTTAGCCACTAGGGGCAGACACCAAAAACAATGGGAACTATGAACCTGCAGCCTGCAAAAAGGAGACCCCAAACACAGTAAGTTAAGCAAAATGAGAAGACAGAGAAACACACAGCAGAAGAAGCAGCGAGGTAAAAACCCACCAAACAAATGAACAGGAAATAGGCAGTCTACCTGAAAAAAGAATTCAGAGTAATGATAGTAAAGATGATCCAAAATCTTGGAAACAGAATGGAGAAAATACAAGAAATGTTTAACAAGAACCTAGAAGAACTAAAGAGCAAACAAACAATGATGAACAACACAATAAATGAAATTACAAATTCTCTAGAAGGAATCAAGAGCAGAATAACTGAGGGAGAAAAACGGATAAGTGACCTGGAAGATAAAATACTGGAAATAACTACTGCAGAGCAGAATAAAGAAAAAAGAATGAAAAGAATTGAGGACAGTCTCAGAGACCTCTGGGACAACATTAATCACACCAACATTCAAATTATAGGGGTCCCAGAAGAAGAAGAGAAAAAGAAAGGGGCTGAGAAAATATTTGAAGAGATTATAGTTGAAAACTTCCCTAATATGGGAAAGGAAATAGTCAATCAAGTCCAGGAAGCACAGAGAGTCCCATACAGGACAAATCCAAGGAGAAACAGACCAAGACACATATTAATCAAACTATCAAAAATTAAATATAAAGAAAAAATATTAAAAGCAGCAAGGGAAAAAAAACAGATAACATCCCAGGGAATCCCCATAAGGTTAACAACTGATCTTTCAGCAGAAACTCTGCAAGCCAGAAGGGAGTGTCACAATATATTTAAAGTGATGAAAGGGAAAAACCTAAAACCAAGATTACTCTACCCCGCAAGGATCTCATTCAGACTTGATGGAGAAATTAAAACATTTACAGACAAGCAAAAGCTAAGAGAATTCAGCACCACCAAACCAGCTTTACAACAAATGCTGAAGAATTTCTCTAGGCAGGAAACAAAAGAGAAGGAAAAGACCTACAATAACAAACCCAAAAGATTAAGAAAATGGTAATAGGATCATACATATTGATAACTACCTTAAATGTAAATGGATTAAATGCTCCAACCAAAAGACATAGACTGGTTGAATGGATACAAAAGCAAGACCCATATATATGCTGTCTACAAGAGACCCACTTCAGACCTAGGGACACATACAGACTGAAAGTGAGGGGATGGAAAAAGCTATTCCATGCAAGTGGAAATCAAAAGAAAGCTGGAGTAGCAATTCTCATATCAGACAAAATAGACTTTAAAATAAAGACTATCACAAGAGACAAAGAGGGACACTACATAATGATCAAGGAATCAATCCAAGAAGAAGATAAAACAATTGTAAATATTTATGCACCCAACATAGGAGCACCTCAATACATAAGGCAAATGCTAACAGCCATAAAAGGGGAAATTGACAGTAACACAATCATACTAGGGGATTTTAACACCCCACTTTCATCAATGGACAGATCATCTAAAATGTAAATAAATAAGGAAACACAAGCTTCAAATGATACATTAAACAAGATGGACTTAATTGACATTTATAACACATTCCATTCAAAAACAACAGGATACCTTTCTTTTCAAATGCTCATGGAACATTCTCCAGGATAGATCATATCTTGGGTCACAGAACAAGCCTTGATAAATTTATGAAAATTGAAATCTTATCAAGTATCTTTCCGACCACAGCACCATGAGACTAGATATTAATTACAGGAAAAAAATCTGTAAAAAATACAAACACATGGATGCTAAACAATACACTACTAATTAACCAGGAGATCACTGAAGAATTCAAAGAAGAAATCAAAAAATACCTAGAAACATATGACAATGAAAACACGATGACCCAAAACCTATGGGATGCAGCAAAAGCAGTTCTAAGGGGGAAGTTTATAGAAAGACAATCCTACTTCAAGAAACAAGAAACATCTCAAATAAACAACCTAACCTTACACCTAAAGCAATTAGAAAAAGAAGAACAAAAAAACCCAATGTTAGCAGAAGGAAAGAAATCATAAAGATCAGATCAGGAATAAATGAAAAAGAAATGAAGGAAACAATAGCAAAGATCAATAAAACTAAAAGCTGGTTCTTTGAGAAGATAAACAAAATTGATAAACCATTAGCCAGACTCATCAAGAAAAAAAGGGAGAAGACTCAAATCAATGGAATTAGAAATGAAAAAGGAGAAGTAACAAATGACACTGCAGAAATACAAAGGATCATGAGAGATTACTACAAGCAACTATACGCCAATAAAATGGACAACCTGGAAGAAATGGACAAATTCTTAGAAATGCACAACCTTCCGAGACTGAACCAGGAAGAAATAGGAAACATAAACAGACCAATCAGAAGCACTGAAATTGAAATTGTGATTAAAAATCTTCGAACAAACAAAGGCCCAGGACCAGATGGCTTCACAGGCGAATTCTAACAAACATTCAGAGAAGAGCTAACACCTATCCTTCTCAAACTCTTCCAAAATATAGCAGAGGGAGGAACACTCCCAAACTCATTCTACGAGGCCACCATCACCCTGATACCAAAACCAGACAAAAATGTCACAGAGAAGGAAAACTACAGGCCAATATCACTGATGAACATAGATGCAAAAATCCCCAACAAAGTACTAGCAAACAGAATCCAACAACACAGTAAAAGGATCATACACCATGATCAAGTGGGGTTTATCCCAGGAATGCAAGGACTCTTCAATATAAACAGATCAATCAATGTGATACACCATATTAACAAATTGAAGAATAAAAACCATTTGATCATCTTAATAGATGCAGAAAAAGCTTTTGACAAAATTCAACACCCATTTATGATAAAAACCCTCTAGAGAGTAGGCATAGAGGGAACTTACCTCAACATAATAAAGGCCATATATGACAAACTCCCAGCTAACATCATTCTCAATGGTGAAAAACTGAAACCATTTCCTCTAAGATCAGGAACAAGACAAGCATGTCCACTCTCGCAACCATTATTCAACATAGTTTTGGAAGTTTTAGCAACAGCAATCAGAGAAGAAAAAGAAATAAAAGGAACCCAAATCAGAAAAGAAGAAGTAAAGCTGTCATTGTTTGCAGATAACATGAGACTATACATAGAGAATCCTAAATATGCTACCAGAAAACTACTAGAGCTAATCAATAAATTTGGTAAAGTAGCAGGATACAAAATTAATGCACAGAAATCTCTTGCATTTCTCTACACTAATGATGAAAAATCTGAAAGAGAAATTAAGGAAACACTCCCATTTACCACCGCAACAAAAAGAATAAAATACCTAGGAATAAACCTGCTTAAGGAGACGAAAGACTTGTACTCAGAAAACTATAAAACACCGATGAAAGAAATCAAAGATGACATAAACAGATGGAGAAATATACCATGTTCTTGGATTGGAAGAATCAATATTGTGAAAATGACTATACTACCTAAAGCAATCTACAGATTCAGTGCAATCCCTATCAAACTACCAACGGCATTCTTCACAGAATCAGAACACAAAATCTTACAATTCGTATAGAAACACAAAAGACCCCAAATAGCCAAAGCAATCTTGAGAAAGAAAAACAGAGCTGGAGGATCAGGCTCCCTGACTTCAGACTACACTACAAAGCTACAGAAATTAAGACAGTTTGGTAGTGGCACAAAAACAGAAATATAGATCAATGGAACAGGATAGAAAGCCCAGAGATAAACCCACACACATATGGTCACCTTATTCTTGATAAAGGAGGCAAGAATATACAGTGGAGAAAAGACAGCCTCTTCAATAAATGGTGCTGGGAAAACTGGACAGCTACATGTAAAAGAATGAAATTAGAACACTCCCTAACACCATACACAAAAATAAACTCAAAATGGATTAAAGACCTAAGAGTAAGGCCAGACACTATCAAACTCTTAGAGGAAAACATAGGCAGAACACTCTATGACATAAATCACAGCAAGATCCCTTTTGACCCACCTCCTAGAGAAATGGAAATATAAACAAAAATAAATAAATGCAACCCAATGAAACTTAAAAGCTTTTGCACAGCAAAGGAAACCATAAACAAGACGAAAAGACAACCCTCAGAATGGGAGAAAATATTTGCAAATGAAACAACTGATAAAGGATTAATCTCCAAAATTTACAAGCAGCTCATGCAGCTCAATATTAAAAAAACAAACAACCCAATCCAAAAATGGGCAGAAGACCTAAACAGACATTTCTCCAAAGAAAATATACAGATTGCCAACAAACACATGAATGGATGCTCAACATCACTAATTATTAGAGAAATGCAAATCAAAACTACAATGAGGTATCAGCTCACACTAGTCAGAATGGCCATCATCAAAAAATCTACAAACAATAAATGCTGGAGAGGGTGTGGAGAAAAGGGAACCCTCTTGCACTGGTGGTGGTAAAGTAAATTGATACAGTCACTATGGAGAACAGTATGGAGGTTCCTTAAAAAACTAAAAATACAACTACCATACAACCCAGCAATCCCACTACTGGGTATATACCCTGAGAAAACCATAGTTCAAAAAGAGTCATGTACCACAATATTCACTGAAGCTGTATTTACAATAGCCAGGGCATGGAAGAAACCTAAGTGTCCATCAACAGATGAATGGTAAAGAAGATGTGGCACATATATATAATGTAATATTAGCCATAAAAAGAAACAAAACTGAGTTATTTGTAGTGAGGTGGATGTACCTAGAGTCTGTCATACAGAGTGAGGTAAGTCAGAAAACGAAAAACAAATAGTGTATGCTAACACATATATATGTAATCTAAAGAAAAGAAAATGGTTCTGAAGAACCTAGGGGCACGACAGGAATAAAGACGCAGACATAGAGAATGGACTTGAGGACACGGGGAGGGGGAAGGGTAAGCTGGGATGAAGTGAGAGAGTGGCATGGACATATATACACTACCAAATGTAAAATAGATAGCTAGTGGGAAGCAGCCGCATAGAACAGGGAGATCAGCTTGGTGCTTTGTGACCACCTAGGGGGTGGGATAGGGAGGATGGGAGGGAGACACAAGAGGGAGGAGATATGGGGATGTATGTATATGTATGTCTAATTCACTTTGTTAAAAAGCAGAAACTAACACACCATTGTAAAGTAATTATACTCTAATAATGATGTTAAAAAAAAAACAATAACAAAAAAAACAAAGCCCCAATTACTATTTCAGTGAATCATGCTGCCACAATTAAATTAGTGTAATTATAGGTAATAATCTCTTCTGTAACAGTTTTTATCACCTGTATATTCTAAAGTAAATTTGAAAAGGCCCTCTAGCTACCTATAATCTGAATCATCACACCTTCCTCAGCCCATCAGCATGCTGTCTTCAGTTTTTCTTTGATTAAGAATGGTCTTGGACTTCCCTGGTGGTGCAGTGGTTAAGAATCCTCCTGCCAATGCAGGGAACATGGGTCCGAGCCCTGGTCCAGGAAGATCCCACATGCCGCGGAGCAACTAAGCCCATGTGCCACAACTACTGAGGCTGTGCTCTAGAGCGCGCGAGCCACAACTACTGAGCCTGTGTGCTGCAACTACTGAAGCCCGTGCACCTAGAGCCTGTTCTCTTCAACAAGAGAAGCCACCACAATGAGAGGTCCGTGCACCGCAACGAAGAGTAGCCCCCGCTCGCCGCAACTAGAGAAAGCCTGCACACAGTAACGAAGACCCAACACAGCCATAAATAAATAAATAAATAAATAAATTTTAAAATAAATAAATAACAACAACAACAAAAAGAATGGTCTTGTCTGGAACTCTCTCTCCTACTAGACTGTTAGTTTCTTAAGGGCAGGGTCTGAGTTTTTGTAACAGGTCCCAGTAGAAAAAAGATGGCATGTTGAAATTGGATAATTCAAAGAGGGTTTATTTACCAAGATGTGGGAAAGACACAGGGAACCTAAAGGATAGTGTGGGAATCCAGAGCTAGCAGAAACCCAAGGGAATGAGAGAGGCTCAGGTAAATGGACCCCTGAAGGAAAGAATAGGAAAGAGTCAGTAGCTGGGCCAAGGTGACCCCAGGGAGGGAGCCATGGAATGCCAATACCCTGGCCTCACTCTCCTCACACCAACTGGGTTCTCCATTGGTCAAAACCAACCAGAAACCAGAGGGCATCAGCACCGTTAATGTAATTCATACTGCTCAGCCTTGGGGCAAAGAATGAGGTAGCTACTGTGGGCTCTAAATATTGTGAGAAGTTCTTCTCTCAGGATCAACTCTAGTCTGTGCCCTCAAAAGTCTTAGAGTCTAGTGATAGAGAAGGAACCCAAACCGAGGTCTCTTCACCACAAGTCCAGAGCTTGCTCCATTCCCCTTTGCTATACTGAATCCCCCTGATGATTCTGAACCCTACAAATACTTAATACTTAGTCTGAGATGTGCAATCCAACTCTTGGTTGTAAGGTGTTTTGTAATTCACACGGGTTATGTTATTACCCCTAACTCGACTGTAAGGTCTGTGAGAACAAGACTTGTATCTTGTACCTTGCTTGTATATCTTATACCTCTAACCATAGTGTATTACCCACAGTGGGTGCTTGAAACTTGTCAAATGCGTAAGCTATTGAAGGGATCTTAGAGTTTCCCTACAGATTTAAGCTACGAGAGTCAGGAGTGCACACTTTTTAATGAGAGCCATGCCCTACTCCTACAGAGATTCTCAGGAAGAGAACTACCTATATTCAGGTATAGCTTCCAACCTCCCTCCTCCCTTACGCCTTGTAACTAAAGCCCTACAGGTAGTCCCAGACACGCCCCAAGAACAGAAAGCTGATGCAGAGGCATGGAGTCATTCATTCATTTAATTATTCAATTAACACATACTATTGAGGATCTCCCAGGTTCCAGGCACTGAGCTAAGTATTGGGTATACGGTAGCAAATGAGACAGATATTAGACATATGAACTTACAAATTAATATAAAATTGAAAAGTGTGACAAGTGTAGTAAATATTTTTTAATGAAATAAACAGTGGATTAAGAGATTAGCAAAGACAGGGGATATGGGGACATGTGTATGCATATGGCTGATTCGCTTTGTTGTGCAACAGAAACTAACAAAGTATTGTGAAGCAATTATACTCCAATAAAGATCTATTTTTAAAAAAGAGAGAGAGAGATTAGCAAAGACATGGCTTAGGTGGTCAGTGCCTTGCCCACACCCCCAGCTTACCCCAGAGGTCACCACACAGTTTTTTTCATGTGGATGGCTTTCTGCATTGTCTCTCTGCTTCAAAGCATTTTCTGGCCTCCAGGCTGCTCTGGGACTTGGTGCCACAGGGGCAACCTTTACCTAGAGAGGCCTGAGAGCTGGTGGATAAATATGCTGACTTCCTCAGCCTTCAGGGACAACTCTGAGGCACGCTGCACATAGGGCCTGGGAACAGAGCCCCAGGTTCCACAGCAGTGACTTACTCGTTACCCCACACTTGGCTGGCTTGGTTCCCTTCTCTCTACTGCTTTCTCACTCCCCTACTGGTACTTCCTGATGCTGCCCCCCAAATAAATAACTTGAATCCATATTTTTCTCTCAGGGTTTCCTTTTGGGGGAGCCAAAAGTAAGACCACAGAAAACTCACTTATATTAAGGTCAATGACCACTTATACTGAGACCCTTCCAAAATGAGGGGTCTGTGACATCAGTTAAACATAGTCTGAGAAAGAGACAAGTCACTAAAATTTTGGAAGAGAGGTGAGTCAAAGGCTGGTGGTCCTTCTTTATGGGGTGCGGGGTGCGGGGTGGGGGAGATGGAGAAGAGATGCTTTATACTGGAAGGGGAGGGGTAGGGGGAAGGGACAGAGGGAGTGATGGCGTGACAGCATAACGGGACCAGCTGGCAGCCACAGGGAAGAGGGAAACAATTGTTCCATTCTTACCACAGAAGGACAGAACTCAGTTCCCACCTCACAGTGACTTGGATTGTGCAAAGCTGAGATAAGGGCCTTATAATAGCAAGTGGTGCCCCATGTGGATTTCTTCACCAAACTCAAAGGACGGAAAAAAGGCACTGTGTGAACTACTGATTGAGTTGCTTAGAATTTATGTTTAATAACCCCTCCTCTCCTAATGTTAAACTTCAAGAAAAATACTATTTATTACTAAATAATGACTTCTCTAGTAGCCAAGATAACATCATTAAATACTTGCCACCGAGCACAGAGAAAGAGAAGGTGCTCAAAAATAGTTTGACAGACAAATGAATGAGTATGCAACGTGAGTTTTGGGGGAGTATTTCTTCCCTTCTTCTGGTGTTTCTTCCTTCTTCCCATTAACATAGCACTCCTGGTTCCTCCTGTCCTGTCACTCACTGTGCCCTGGGAGGTATTGAGTGGCCCATCCAAATGCTGCATTTGGAAGACAATCTGGGGAAGGTAGCCTAGCCCTTTTCGAGATCTCCTCTTTCTCTTCAAAGTGAGCCATCCACAGGTGCATGCACTGTCTCAGCTCCAGTACCTCTAGGACAGGGTGGGCAGCACAGCCTAGTCCTGGAGCTCAACCTCCACCTAAGGACAGTCATATTCTCTAATATCGGTTATGTGATTAATAGCAATACTGTGGTCCCTATCAATTCTTTCATCTGACGTCTTAAAATTCAGTTGGTTCAACACCCAACATTATGGAAAGAGAATCACATGACTTTAATGGAACAGAATAATAGAGTGAAGAAAAGATGCCTGAGTTCAGTTGGTCTTCCACTTACCAGCTGTTGTAAACTTCGGGGTTTTTCTGCGGCAGCGGGGGGTACTCAATTTCTTCATTGTTGCAAGAATTGGACAAGATGAATTCTGAAGTCCCTTTCATGAATCCATGAATATAGGATTCACAGGGTCTTCTGCCTCTGGGAAGGTTTCCCTGTGCTACATGCTCTGGGTGAGATGTCCCTTCTCTGTGCAGCCCTGGCACCCTGTTCTGTCCCTCATGATAGCACTTACCACACTGCAACTGCCTGCATCCTCAGCTAGTGGTTGAGCACCAGGGCAGGCTTCATGCTTACCTTGTTCCCTGCAGTACCCCCAGCACCTGGTACACCTCATTGCAGGTGCTTAATAAATATTCACTGAAGTCATAAATGTGATATAATCTAAGGGAGCAGAGGGCCCCTGTGGTATAGTCAGCCATTCTCCCCTGGGTGACAGGAGAAGAAAAGCATCACAGTGGTGGATCTAGCCACATCTCTCATGCCACACCACCCCCCCCAAGGAATCTGGGAAGTAGATCAAACACTGGAGAGCAAGCCTGGATTTTGTATCTATTCTGGAAAAAAAAAAAAAAACTTCCTATATTGTTTTGCAGATAAATCTGCTAATGCTGGGGAAATAGCAAGCCATCTTTAGGGGAGAGGCGATCATCTCTCCCATCGATTCATCCATATTTATAGGCATCTGTGTTGGGGCTATTGCTGTGTGTGTGCTCAGATTCTCAGTGAGGCTTTCAGCAGTTGGAAAGCACAATAAACTCCTCTCCGTTTCCATCTGCACAAACCCATGCTGCAATCCTTCCCCCCTGCAAGTCCTACCTGCTGTCATGAGACTTCTCTCTGGAATTGGAGGAAATGAGCAAATCAACCCTGAGCACGCTTCAGGTAGCTCTGTGACCTTGCATTCCTCCTGTGACCTTTTCCATGTTGCTCTTTGCATGGGCAACTTCAGCCATTACATTAGCAACACACAATTACACCTTCAAGGTAGATTCAAGTTCAGGCTCTGCCAGGACATAAATACCTTAATGAGGTGACAGGCATGCAAAACTTCTGAGTGGTATAAATCAGGGCTCTGATAGATTGCAAAGATATGTTGGCAGGTTCATGCCCCAGCACAAAAAAAGGAAAAGAGAGGAAGGAAAGGAGGGAGGAAGGGAGGGAGGGAAGGAAACAGGAGGGAAAGGAGGAAGAGAGCAAAAAGAAGGAAGGAGGAAAGGACCTTTCTATGATAATGCTGGTGGTAGTATGCAGCACAGTGTTTTTAAAAGTGATTTCTAATGTTTTTAATCCAACACTTGCACCCTCATCCCTACTGCTTTGACTCTTCTGCTGGTTAAAATGCCTGCTGGCACACTCAGGGTTCAGCACTCTTGTAGAGCAGGCACTCCCAGATGACAGAACACACTTCAGCTCTAGGTTTTCCTTGCCTCTCTTGGTATCCTCCCAATACCCCTTGGCCCATGGGGTACGGAGCAGGGTGGAGCCTACCGCACAGACTCCTAACTTCTGTTAGGGGTCTAAGGGAATAAATCTCTCATCCAGAGTCAGAGTGCTTGGGGGCCACTATCCAGCCTCCAACACCAGCCAGGAAAGGGGACTCCAGTGGTGGTACTCTGGCCATAAGGTGATAAAAGGACCCTCTCATCCCTGAACCTACTCATCCACACTCAGTGTTTGGCTCAGTTCTATGTTGATTGCAGAAAAAAAGGCTATTATTCAAAATGGCCCTGGCAACTCCCTCAAGTCCAAATATGTGCCAGATCCTGAGAGAGTAATGAGAAGTAGAACCCAGGGTCAGAGGTCAAAATAAAAGGAAATAACAATGGATCTGTGAGAGGCAGTCAGCCTGCAGTCATCCCCTGAGACTGCATTTCCTTTAATGGTTCAGTGGCCACTCTACAGGCATATATTTGCCTATCTTAAAGGCATAACTGTCTGCAGTGATGTGACATTTCTAGTCCCGGCTATTTCCCTCACAACAGTCCCATCATCTCCCATGAGCTTCAGAGTAGATGTCCCCATGATAATGAGAATAGAATGAGCAATCATCTTTTCCCAATTTACCCTGGGAATGGGAGGGACCCAGTGCAGTGTTGTTCAGTAGAAATATGTCACCTAAATATGCAATTTTAAATTTTCTAGTAGCTACATTTTTAAAATGTAAAAACAGGTAAATTATTTTAATAATACATCTTATTTAAGCCAATATATCCAAAATATCATTTCAACATGTAAGCAATATAAAAATTGAGATATTTAACACTATTTTTCACAGCAAGGGCTTTGAAATCTTACATGTATTACATTTACAGCACCTTTCAATTTGGACTATCCATATTTCAATTGCTGAACAGTCATATACACCTACCTAGTGGCTACCATATTGAATAGCATAGCCCTGGTGGGATTCCCAGAAAGTTGCATTCTTTGGTGTTCCCCAAATCATTCTAGAGATAACTGCTTCAGGTGTCTGAGCAAGTAAGGAAGGACCTCTGGGGAAACCAGAAGCACTAAACATGGCTAACCAAAGGAGTCAGGAACAGCAAGTAAGGACATGTCAGTCTGACCCCAGATAGGAGGAACGATTCCCACTCCAGCACAGGTGCTATTATGCTCCCCAAGGGATAAAGGTATCCCAGGTTCCTATATGCTTTAAAAGCTGGTCCCCAAAGCCAAAAATGCTGGGTCCTGGCTGCAAACTGATTTGGTGAAGGCTGTAACTTAGTGGCTTGCAGATGTATCATGTTTGGCCTGAAGATTAATAGCCCACCTAGTCTTAAAAAAAATTGCCTACACTTAAAAATTGAGTGATTTTATTAAAAATCTAACTTTCCAAATTCTCTTGAAAAATCAGTAGACCTGGGAAAACTAGGCCCACATTTCCACATGTCAACACACTGCCTGAGCCAATATTCCTGCTGACTTCAGTTGGGTCGCCTGTTCTCCCATCACCACAGACTCCACCTCAACCTACTGTCTTCCCTATACAACAGCCAGGAGTCAATTGCTATTTATCATTGCAATCCCTCTCTTATTTAGTTATAGAGAAGAGAATAAAGTATCTCTTGCCCAAAGTGGGAAAACCAAGATTGACCAAATGGCCCACATGCTTTCTGAATCTTGCCTGCCTTTTTCATTGGGACCTTTTTCATTGTGACCTGCCCACAATACCACACAGAAGACAGATCCAACAGGTCATTTTGCCACCTTAGTCCCTTCATATTTCTGAAAGTCTTTCTTTTTTTTGTCTAAATGCACCAGTCCTTCCTTCCAGCAATGAAACTCCGTGGTGCTCTGTGTCAAGCCCCTGAAACAGACAGGAAATTGAGCCCAAGATG
Organism: Balaenoptera acutorostrata; assembly: GCF_949987535.1. Classification (NCBI taxonomy): domain Eukaryota; kingdom Metazoa; phylum Chordata; class Mammalia; order Artiodactyla; family Balaenopteridae; genus Balaenoptera; species Balaenoptera acutorostrata. The sequence goes on along the minus strand of NC_080075.1, from coordinate 70,279,940 downwards.
CTCTTCCCTCTTCAAAAACCAAAATGAACGAAGAAGCTATGACCCTCACAGACAGGAGAAGGGAGTATTTACATCGAAAACACACAGACACAATGGTCACTCGGCCCCTCTGGCATCCTATTTACCTGGTAAAACTCAGATCCTATTGATTGCACTTAAAATAGAGTAAGTTTCCCTGTTTCATAGGCAGCACCCCTCACCCTCACCTCTGCACCACAACTATCCCAGTAGAGGCATCTAGGTCTGCACCTGTACTACTCTATCTCATTTATTTGCATATTTCTTTCCCTCAACTAATGTGTTAGCTCCTTGAGACCAAAGTCCAGGGCTTATTTATCTTAGCACCCTTTACATCCCTGGCACCTGACATAACGTCACTCTTTGAAGACAAAACATTAAAAAAAAAAAATAATAAGCAATAGGGAACAAATACAACAAGCTTTGAGTCATTCAGTTCCCAAATTACAACCTTGCTATATTGTTTCTTATTAGCTATGTGACCTTGAGCAAATAAAGACTTTCTAAGCTCAGTTTCCCAGTCTCTTGAAAAACCCAGATATTGTGCTTATTAGACCAAAACTTCAAATATAAAATTTATAGCTTTAAAATCTTTATTAAAAAAGAAGAAATCTCAAGTCAGTAACCTAATTTCCACCTGTGTTCATGGATTGGAAGACTACTATTAAGACGGCAGTACTTCCCAAATTGATTTACAAATTTAACACAATCCCTATCAAAATCCTAGCTGGCTTTTTTGCAGAAACTGAAAATCTGATCCTAAAATTAATATAGATATGTAGGGAACCCAAAATAGCCAAAAAAAAAAACTTGATAAAAATAGTGACTCACTTCTCAATTTCAAAACTTAATACAAAGCTACAGCAATCAAGATATTGTAGTACTGGGGACTCCCTTGGTGGTGCAGTAGTTAAGAATCCACCTACCAATGCAGGGGACACGGGTTCGATCCCTGGTCCGGGCAGATCCCACATGCCACGGAGCAACTAAGCCCATGAGCCACAACTACTGAGCCTGTGCTCTAAAGCCTGCGAGCCACAACTACTGAGCCCATGTGCCACAACTACTGAAGCCCACACACCTAGAGCCTGTGCTCCAAAACAAGAGAAAGCCACTGCAATGAGAAGCACGCGCACCACAACGAAAAGTAGCCCCAACTTGCCGCTACTAGAGAAAGCCCATGCACAGCAACGAAGACCCAATGCAGCCAAAAATAAATAATTAAAATTTAAAAAAGATATTGTAGTACTGTCAGAAGAACAGAAACAGATATATAGATTAATGGAATAGAATTGAGAATCCAGAAATAAACCATTTATGGTTAATTCATTTTTGACAAGGGGGCCAAGACAATTTAAAAGGGGGAAAGAATAGTCTTTTTCAACAGATGTGCTGGGACAATTAGATATCAACATGCAAACAAATGAATTTGCACCTCTATCCCATACTATATACAAAAATTAACTTAAAATGAATTAAAAATCTAAATGTAATAGTCAAAATTATAAGGCTCTTAGAAGAAAACATACGTGTAAATCTTCGTGACCTTGGATTAGGCAACAGTTTCTTAGATATGACACCAAAAGCACAAGCAATCAAATAAAAAAATAGAGAAATTGGACTACATCAAAATTTAAAACATCTGTGCTTCTAATGATACTGTACTATCAATAAAGTGAAAAGACAACAATCCACAGAATTGTAGAAAATATTTACAAATCGTATCTACTAAGGACCTAGTATTCAGAATACATAAAGAACTTTTACAGTTCAACAGTATAAAGACAAATTACCTAATTTTAAAAGGTGAAAAGAATTTGCATAGATATTTCTACAAAGAAGATATATAAATGCCAATAAGCACATGAAAAGATGCTCAATATCATTAGCCATCAGGGAAATTCAAATAAAAACCACGAGATACCACGTCACATCCACTAAGATAATTATTTGAAAAAGTAATAATAGCAAGTGTTGGTGAAGATATGGAAAAATTGGAACTCTATACTGCTGGTAGGAAAATAAAATGGTACGGCTACTTTGGAAAACAGTTTGACATTTCCTCAAAAATTAAACATAAACATCAGATGACAAAGCAATTCCATTCCTAGATACATGTCCACACAAAAACTTGTATATGAATATTCCTAAGAGTATTATTCATAATACCCCCAAAATGAAACAAATCAGATATCCATCACCGATGAATGGATAAACAAAATGTGGAGTATCTGTCAATGGATGATTATTCAGTAATAAAAAGTAATAAAGTACTGATGCATGCTACAACATGGATGAGCCTTGAATACATTATGCTAAGTGAAAGAAGTCGGTAACAAAGAGGACCACATATTGTATGATTCCATTTATATGAAATGTCCACAACAGGCAAATCTATAGAAACAGAGAATAGATTAGCAGTTGCCTGGAGATTGCGGGATGGGGGGAATAGGTAGTGACTTCTAGTTGGGTTTATTTTGGGGGTCATTAAAATGTTCTGGAATTAGACAGTGGTGATAGGTGTACAACTGTGAATGTACTGATACTAAAAACCACTTTTAAAAGGTATATTTTATGGCAAGTAAATTATATCTTAAGAAAAGAAAAAGATAAGGCCTTTGGGCCATGTGCCATTCAGCTACTTATCTTTTTTGTCATTGTCTATTCCTGGCCAACTAGAAACAACTGGCCACATGAGGAAAAACAGTTATCTGGTATTATGTCCTCAACTTTCCAACCTTCCCCCCGCCATTTCCTACTTCTATGAAAACGAGCCATAACGTGTATTCTTCCCAAAGATTTCCCCAGTCCAATTATTAAAACCCATACCCATCCTAAAAAATTTCCTCCCATTATCATAACATGTCCTGCTTTCCAAGGCCAACCTATCCACGGTGCCCTTGACCACACCCACTCCAGGCTCTAAAGTCTTGCTATATCCCCAAACCTTCTCATTTTATATGTCCAACTTCCCCCTTTCTGGTATCTCTCTCTTTCCTGTTATCCTGGAAATATGCTCACATGGCTCCAGTCCTTAAGAGGAAACCTTCCCTGATACTGGGTCCATTTCCATTTACTATACCATCTTTTCCCTCTCTTTTTAGGTAAACTTCTCAAAGAGTGGTCATAGTTATTCTGTCACCTTCAACTTACTCCACTCTGGTTCCCACTCCCATCCTTCCTCTACTGAACCAACTCTATAATCACTAGATGACTTCCTGACTCAAATACCATAGGTAGTTTGGAATAACTTTTTTTTTCCTATACTCTACTGCATGTGGTACGGATGATTACTCTTTCCATCTTGAAGCTCTATTCCTTGATTTCTAGGAGACCACACACCCCTGGTTCTTCTCCTGTCTTTCTAACGATTCTTTCAGGGCCTCCTTTCAGGGCTCTTTTTACTCCAGCACAATGCTTCAGTATTGGTGTACTCAGGGTTCTTCCCAGATGCTCTACTCTTTATACCCCACTTTTCTCCTTAGATAATATCATTTTAACTACATGTTGATGACTGCTAAATGTCTCCCTCCAACCCAGACCTCTCTATCAAGCCACAAATTTATATATCCCACTGCCTGATGAATGGGTCTATCTGTCCAGTCATCCCTCATGTACCTTAAATTTACCATGTCCAAAAAAAACCTCGTCATTTTAGTTGGTCATCTACCTTCACTAGTCACACAAGCCAAAAAAAGTTAGACTCTTTTTTCTTTTTCCCCCCACAACCAGGCACCAACACTACAAATTTTACCTGCAAAATATTTCTCTAATCTATATTTGTCTCTTCAAACTTAGGCTTCTCAAGAAGCCTCAAGAGCCTCTTAACTGGTTTCCTTCCCTCCAAGTGTGTCTTTCTCAAACCCATTCTCTATATAGCTGCTAGTATATCTTTCAAAACATTCTCCTGCTTTATACATTTCATGGATGACCTACAGGATGAAGTCAAAAACCCAAGAAAAGTCCATAGCTAAAAGGACTCCTCCCATCATCCAGATTCCTTCCAGTATCCTATCACTTTCCAATGAGATTTTTCATTTTCATTCTAGAATCCTGAACCTGCTTGTAATTCATCTATAGTCCCCAACCCTCAACAAACACACACATACACATACATACATACCTACACACACACCATTCTCTATATCTCAGAGGTAAAAACAAGCATATATTTCCTTTCCTCCTCATCACTTCCTGGATAATTCCTACTCATCCAGTAAGTAGCCTCTCAGGGTTTATTTCCTCAAGGTAGAAGACCCTTCCAGATCCTCCACACCTGACATACTCTTAGATGAGTTAAGGACTTCCACTTTATGCTCTTTAATGCCTCATACATATATCACTCATTATATTTACTATATTGTATTTTAATATTCTGTGTCTCTCCTACTAGTTCGCAAACTCCATGAAGAGAGAGCCCATGTCTTTGTCATCAAAACTCCCTGCACAGGGCCTGACACAAGGAAGCACCCAATAAGTAGTGTGTAGACTGAATGAATGAACACCGCTATAACTAGTTATACAGCTATGCACAGCCTTGACTAGACCAAACAAATGAACAAGCAAGCAAAAGGAATTCATTGGTTGGGGTAATAAGCTTCAAAGTCCAATGTAAGCTTCAAAGTCCATGTAAGCTTTAGGTCCAGCTAGATCCAGGTGCTCAGAAATAATACCAGGAAGCTGTCTATAGTACTCTTGAGGCTCAGAAAGACTTTTTTCTCAATATTTGAGCAAGACCTCTGGACCTGACATTTAATGGGTCAAACTGACTTGCCCTTCCCAGAACCAATCATCAAGGCTCTCTCTGTTTAGAAGGCCTGGGTGGTATCCCCACTTCTAGAGCAGGGGGTTAAGGTCAGTCTCTCCCAAAAATAACACTGGCAAAAGTGGGGGAAGGATGGTTAACAAAAGGAAAATTGATGTTTTCTTACCAGAAGAGGGTAAATGAAGGCTGGACAGTCAGAAACAGTAGCCATTCATGACAGGATCTCTTAGCTTGTCAGCTCGTAAGGACAATGTTTGTCCTTCCTCTGTAGTTGCCTGCAGATCCTGCAAGCTGCTGCATGCACAGTGGCAACCTATGCCAGGCTGTTGACTGACTGAGGGGTGAATCATTATAGATGGCACCAGCAGCAAATGAGTCTGTCTGCACATGTGCAAGGCAAGCGTCACAGAGCAGGTGGAGGCTCTGGCTGGGAAACATTTTGCTTTGCAGAGCACTGAGTATTTATTTGGATTAATGGCTTTCCGGGTTGCCAAATTTCAAATGTAAATCAAATATTTATTGGTGATAGATGGCAAAGAGAAAAAGTATACTTTGAGGGTAATCATTCATGTATTCCCACTCATCTGTCATTGGAGTAGCTGACTTTCAAGCCCATAAATTGGGGACCCAAGTGATAATAATATTTATAATTCCTCACACTTATACAGTGCTTTAGCATTTGCAAAGTCTTCCCATATGTTATTCATTTTGGCTTTAAGTCACACACCTGTGCAAGTGAGATTTGTTATCCCCATTTTACAGATGGGAAATATGAGACTCCAGGTGTTAAGTGATTTATCTATAGGTGACAGGTCAGGGATTAGAATCCATGCTGCCTGATACCAAAGCCATAGCTCTCACTAAAATACCACACTGCCTTCTCACCCACTTTATTGCTGTCCCCGTAAAGCATAGCAATAATGTTAGTTGAGGATTTTTCAAGTAGCCATGCCCTTTCATACACATACATATTTCATACACATTTTTACAACCTGTGAGATGAATATTATCCATATTTTTTTGATAAGGGCTTCCAGATCAAGAATTGTGACTATGAGTAGACTAGAGAGGTGAGTCAGAGATAGAAGGAACTACTTGACCAGATACTGTTTTCCTCAAAAATCCTTTACTGTGTCCAGCTTCCCTTGAGAGATCCAGACGAATGACAAGTCCTGACTATTTCTGATCATTAATCAAATGCACAGCACGATCATTACAGAAACTTTCCTCCTTCAGCATTCTCTCAAAATGAATCTGTTCTTTCTTTTCAGTTTAAGTCCTCAACCATCATTCTTACAGATAATTGTCTATTTGGACAAACCAAATTTCTGGCCTTTTAAAACTTTCATCAGTCTTGCAGATGATGGGCCCCCACTTCACACGTGTATCTGACCTTCCTGAATCCTTCAGTGTCAGCCAACAGCTCTTTTTCTTGACCCACTTAAGCTTCCTTTTACATGTCAAGTGTCTTATCTGAAGATTTGTTTAACCTCACAGAGAATTCGATATGAGTTCTTTGCTCTTGATAATGGCCAATCATCTTCCACAATCATGAAATGAAGCACTTCTTTTCACTGTGACTGCAAGGCCAGGCTAACTCGATGACCTTGGATACACTACAGCTATAAGATTAGCCTTGTTGCTACATGGGTCTACCATTCCTGAGTCAACATGTGACACGGAAGTCATTCTCCATACTTCATATCATGTGTTATGTCAGCTTTTTATATCACAGAATGCTGGGGTTGGAAAGGCACAATCATAATCCAAACTTTCCTATCTTTAGATGAATAAACTAAGATCCTTGAAGTAGCCAATATAAAATTTGGCTGAAGAGTAAGAACAAGTCCTCCTATACCAAGCTAACAGACAGGATCCTTCTTCCTTAGGTTTTCTTGGAAAATATAGTGATATCTTGATCTATTCTGAACTCTAGATCCCCGTCTTGTACATTCTCACACTAATTTCTTCTTTACTGGCATCGTAATCTGTTTTAACAAGATATATACTCAGTGATGTTCTCTTCCATTTTAATGTGGTAGAAAGAGCTCTAGGCCTGGACTCACCAGATCTGAGTTCTAGTCCTGGCTCCACCACATCTGACCTTGGGGGTACCAGAAAGCGTCTATGAGTCTCCTCCTTCTAATATATAAAACAGGGTAATACACCAGTCATCATGGGAGTGATGGTGCCTGCCACCACTTCCAGATGAGTGCTACAGACTGAGGAAGGAAGACACCATATCTAAGAATTTGTTCAGGCCAAATGATTATTTTAAAAGATTATTAAATGATTATTACATCATTATTAAATTATTAATATTATAATTTAATATTATTATTAAAAAAGAAAATGTCCAGGGTCTTTGACCATCTTTCTCTTTAGAGCAATGGGCCTGGGACATACGGGAGGATGAATAAAGAAAACTGATGAAGCACTCTCTCTGCTCCTGGCAGCACAATCTATGCAGATGATATTGCAGAAACGATGTTTCTTTTTCCTTTATACCACTGTCTCAGAGAAATATTCTGTGTCTTTGTGAGATGTCTGTGTGTGTGTGCATGCACGCGCACAGGTTTGAAGACAAGGAATAAAGAAGGGGCCTACCGTCACAGTGATGGAGGGATTTCCAGTGGGCATCAGACCTTGGAGTGCCAAAGCCAACCCTGGCCTACCCCATCCAAGTACCTCCTCCCCATCCCATTTATGCTGTTACAGATCAAGTCCCTGGTTTGAGGTGTAGTGAAAAGAGTAGATTCTGGGATGAAATCAACCTCTGTGATACAGGTTATGAGTTTTAAGTTTTCAAAAGGTAGAGGTTTTATATGTTGGATAACGGAAAAAGTCTCTCAGAAAGAGAGTGAAAAAGAAACCTCAAGCACAGGAGGCGAGACTAGGTTATCAGGATGTATGCAAGGGGGGGGGGGGTCCCAGTGAAGAGTTTAATTATTTGGTTAGGTTTTTTTCCCCCTGGACTACGGAAAAAGTCAAAGCAAGCATTGATTCATCACCTTTTTTCCTCTACTACTGTAATTACCTTAATTTATCACCACTAGTCATTCAACTCTGTATGGAGGTGGGATGGAGGATGGAAGATGCAGGGCAGTGTAGAGATGTGTGGCCTTCCCCAAGTCTCCCCTCTGCTGAGGTCCACAGGGCTGTCCCATCATCACTCTGTGTGGGATGGCAGTCCCTGCGTTCCAGGTGGTAACAGCAGTGAGGTGAGGAAGACTCATGATGGAGCTCTGAGGCATGAAGGCACTTGTATCACAGAGAAGTGGATGCCAATGTGCACTTTAGTAGTGGCTATGACCCTTGAATGGGTAGAGCCTGACAGGTGACAGGCATGTGACAATGGTCTCTGAACTACTAAGACCACGCTGGTAAGAAAGATGATCAGCGTTGCAAGATTGTCCTCTCTGTGGCTCCTACTCTTCCCCAGGCCTCCTGTGGTACAATCTAATTGTCAGAGAGCAGTCACCTGCTCCCAGCACCTATCCACAGTCCCTGTGCCCAAAGGTTCCAAAGGATGCTCTCCTGGTCCCCAGCAGGAAGGAAGAAACTTGATAACGTAGGTCACTTCCAAATTTTCCCATACCAGTCACTGGGCATGGCCAGAGAACTTCTGGGCACTCAGCTATTCCTATCTCAGGTGACCTTGCTATTTCCCACTGCTTGGAACAACAACAAACATGAATTATAGTAAAGTAGCCCCTATTCCTTGGCTCCCCAGTGCCACAAGGCCCTCTTGGGAGCAAAAAACTGTGTGCTGATCTGAGACAATCACTGTACTCCCTCTTTTTTTTTTTTTTTTAAATTATTTATTTATTTATGGCTGTGCTGGGTCTTCGTTTCTGTGCGAGGGCTTTCTGTAGTTGTGGCAAGCGGGGGCCACTCTTCATCGCGGTGCGCGGGCCTCTCATTATCGCGGCCTCTCTTGTTGCGGAGCACAGGCTCCAGATGCGCAGGCTCTTGCGGAGCACAGGCTCCAGACGCGCAGGCTCAGTAATTGTGGCTCACGGGCCCAGCTGCTCCATGGCATGTGGGATCTTCCCAGACCAGGGCTCGAACCCGTGTTCCCTGCATTGGCAGGCAGTTTCTCAACCACTGCGCCACCAGGGAAACCCCCACTGCACTCCCTCTTAATTAACCTCTTTAAAAACTAAGCCACTATTCCCCAGAGTAGGAAGCCCCTCCTCAGAGTACAGTCATAAGCTGTCTCCAGTGCCTCCCTGTGGTAACATTTTCAGCTTCACAAACCTGAATAAGGCCTCCACACTGCCTAAGCAGCCAAACTTGGGGAATTTCCCATCTTGCAGAGGCACCACCTCTGGGATTTAGCTGAGATCATAGAGCTGGGGCAAAGGTTCTCACCCCTAGACCATAACAGGGGAGGTACATCCTTATCTTTCAAAGCAGGGCCCAATAAATTATTTCTGGAGCTCATAAATCAAGTAATGGTGAAACACACATTATTAAGAGGTATGGAAATAACCTCCAGGAGAACTAAAACCAGAGACAGTCATGCGTGGTTCTCTTCAGGGAGTAATAATTGGGAGAAGAAGAGGTGGAAAGCCAGACACCGTTTTTTTCATTTTAAGCACTTGTATATTATTCAAAAATTTAATGTATTCATTTAATTTTTAGACCGATTCATACAAAAAAATAAAAGGGGATTAAAACATGTCAAAACACAATGAAATGATTAAAAAATGAGTATGTATGAATTATAGATTCAAAGAACCCTTAGAGCTAGAGAAGAAAAAAAATCTAAAAATTCCCTCTTCCATTTCACTCAATCCTCTACTTGTTTACAGATGGAAAAAACAGGCTCAAAGGAGGAAAAATTACTTTTCTAAGGTCTCACAGGGAATTGACGCCTACAATAACCTTATTTCGACAACACAATCCTAGAACAGTGTTTGAAGCAGAGAGGCAGAGCAGGGAAGAACAAGGTCCCAAATCCAACCTGTCATTGTGCCCTGAGGGTCCTGTGGGTTACATCAGCAAAACTAATTGCTGCTCCTGAAATTCCAGCCTCTGTGGTTACAGGGGTTAAGTGAGTGGTAGGATGTTACCTTGGGGCATCCCAGCTACAGAAGCTGCTGGGCTCACTGGCTGATAAGGAGAGAAGTGCAAGAGGAAGCTTTGTATCTGATTTAAAAGACCTGAGTTTGGCAATACTCTGGTTCTGTGATCTTAGGGAAGCCACTTAATATCTCTGTGCCTCATTCTCCTGATCTATAAAATGTAGATAAAGAATACCCACTTCATAGAAATGTTGCAAGGAATAAATAAGTTAACATATGTTAAGCACTTAGAACAGTACATAGCATACATTAAGTGCCATGTACCCAAACCCCTAAAATTTTATTTTAATAAATACATGTAAGTAGAGAAAATTTGGTGTACCTGAAGTTGAGCAGCATACTGGGGAAAAAAAGTAGATAGGAAGGCATGTTATAAGCTAAGATTCCACAGGGTATTCCTGACACTCCCTGAGAAGACAATGCAAGACTTACACGGGAAACTGATCAGTCACCATGACCGGAAGCACAGGAGGCTGTCTCACCTGCCATGCCAAGAAACACCTGATGACACCAGCTGAGAGGGCATCTAGCTAACTGGAAAGAAACCAGCATGTCCCAGGGTCACAGGGGAGAAGGCTGTCACTAAAAATGAATGTAGAACCAAGAATTATTAAGTATCAGATGAAGGCGAACATAAGAGGTAACTCTCCAACAATGTAAAGAAGTTCCATGTGGGGAAATAGTAATAGAAAAAAATTTAAAGGACTTTTCAAAGATGCAGTTAAAAATCCTCCTAAAAATTAATTACACATTTTATCAATAAAATAGGAATAAGAGATTTTCAAATAGGTAATTCCTTCAAAGAACCAATTAGAGATTTTGAAATTAAAAATACAATAAATGTTTAGTAGTAAAGTAGACATAACTGAAGAGAAAATTAGAGAACTGGAAGATAAATCTGTAATAATTTATCCATAATTCAAAATAGATAAAGAGAAGAAAACATAAGAGTATGGTAGACGAAAAAGTATGAGAGGGCTTCCCTGCTGGCACAGTGGTTGAGAATCTGCCTGTCAATGCAGGGGGCAGGGGTTCGAGCCCTGGTCTGGGAAGATCCCACATGCCGCGGAGCAGCTGGGCCCGTGAGCCACAATTACTGAGCCTGCGCGTCTGGAGCCTGTGCTCCGCAACAAGAGAGGCCGCAATAGTGAGAGGCCCGCGCACCGTGATGAAGAGTGGCCCCCGCTTGCCACAACTAGAGAAAGCCCTCGCACAGAAACGAAGACCCAACACAGCCATAAATAAATAAATAAACAAATTAAAAAAAAAAAGAAAAAGTATGAGAAGCAGGACAGTATATCCCCACAAGATTGTTATTAATTACAAACTAAATAAGTTAATTCTTATTAATTATGAGGGGAAAAGAGTGACTTTTATGTTGGATAAACCTGACAGGCAGCATCCTAATCATGTGGGTGAAGTTAACATGACCAGTGATACGACAAATCAACACTATGTCCCCCAGAAATGATACGCACTAAGAAGGGCATATCACCTCTGTGGTATTCTTGACAAAGATGCTTAGCTTCCATCTACTCAAGAGAAAACATCAGACAAGCCTAAACTGAGAGACGTTTTACAGAATAATTGGCATGGATGTTTCAAAAGTGCCAAGTTCATGAAAGGCAAAGAAAATCCAAGGAACTGTCAGACTAAAGGAATCAGGGAGATGTGCCAATTCAATGTGAAATCCTGGATTAGATCCTGGACCAGAAAGAGAACATTAGTGGGAAAACTGATGAAATTCAAATAAGGTCTGTAGATTAGTTAATAGTCTTGCATCAGTGTCAATTTCCTGGTTTTGAGAATTGTACTATGGTCATGGTTAAGATGTTAACATTTACAGAAAGCTGGATGAATAGTATATTAATATTCTATGCACCATTTTTTGCAACTTTTCTATACATCCAAAACTATATCAAAATTAAAAGTTTTTTAAAAACTCACTTAAAACAGTGCCTAATACAGAATAAGCACTCACTATATGGTTGTTGTTATTATGGTTATTTTTGGAAGTCACATTTAAGAACATTTCCTACATCAATTTCCTACATTTCCTAACCTGTGAGCTAATTTTCTGAAAATCCATTTCAAATACTGTCTTTAAATAGAATATGTCTTCTACATTTATGTATTAATATTTTTCAAAAGTATATAAAGTGCATTTGCGGACTAATAAAAAGCACACTGATTTTAAAAATAGCAGTTAATACAAGTCAACAGCTGTTTAGTATTCTGAAAACTTGTAGCAAATGAGAAACAGATGTTTAATTAGGTGAAGACACCTATCAATATCATGCAAGAAAAGAATGTTTATTATCACTGATATTATTCAACATAGTGCCAACAAAAGAAAAACTGCAAGAGAAAGAAATTAAAGTTATTTAAAAATTGGAAAGAAAATAAAACTTTTATTACCCACAGATGAGATTATATACCTAGAAAGTTGAAGAAAATAAACTGAAAAATAATTGGAATTCATTAGAGAGTTTAGCAAAGTATCCAGATCACTACACAAAAATCAACGACTTTTCTATAAACTAGGATTTATCAATTTAAAATATTTTCGAAAAGAGATCATATTCATGACAGAAACAAAAGCTACCTAAAAATAAATCTAGTAAAAATATGCAAAGCATTTTTTATTAAAAAAAAATAAAACCTTACTGAAAGAGTTTTTTAAAGGCATGAATAGAGATCAATTATGTTTATGGATATAGAGATTTAATACTGTATTTCATCTCTCCCCAAAACAATCTATATATTAAATTCAATCCCAGTCAGAATTTCAATGTGACTGTATCATTCAGGGTCCCAGCAAGAGACTAAGAGCACACTCAGATTAGGATGATTCCAGGGAGTTTTGATAAAGGGGCTATTTACACACCTGCTATTTACACGATATAGATCTAGGGTCTAGGGAAATCGAGTGCCATCCCTACCCCAGAATATGCAAAATGGGGCTATTACCCCATAGGAAGATAATCTGGAATCCAAAATCTAGAAGGAAGGAGTTGAGAAGATATGTGACCTTCCATAGCAGGACACAGCCAGCCCAAAGCAACCCTGCAGGAAGAGAGCCAGGAGTATAAATATCCCAACCCCATCCTGGTCACTCCCTCCATCTGTTACTGGAGATCCCCCATTGGCCAAACCCACCTGGAAGCCCAAGTGTAGGAGTGCCTCTTGATGTAGTCTATATATTCCATACAGCTTCCCAGGGCAGCGGGTAGGGTAAAAAAGGGTAGAGAATGGATCTGGAGAAGTAAATATAGCCCATCTGTCATTGTAAGGAATAGATCAATGGAACACACAGAATCAGAAACAGACCTTTGTATATATGGGAATTTGATAAATGATAGAGAGAGCATTTCTAATAAGAAGAGGAAAATGATTACTCAAAAAATGATATTAGAGCAGGAGGCTCTCTCTTTGAAGAGGGAGAACAGTTAGATGATGAAATAAATACCTAAATGTAAAACAGAAAGCTATAAAAGAAGTAGAAGAAAATGTAAGATAATATTTTGATGTCCTTGGATATAAGGATGCCAAAAGTAAAAATCATAGAGATAAATAAATCTGACTTTTCCTAATGCTATATATTAAAATACAGCATTAAATAATTATTAAAAAACTAAGTTAAAATATTTGTAAATATAAAGAAAGGATGAGTATCCAGAATATTCAAAGACTCTGAGGAATCAACAAGAAAAGGACAGCCTAGTTAAAAAATATTGTCTGGGGATATGAACAAACAGTTCACAGAAGATTTACAAATGAGAAATAAATAAACAAATGTGCAGTCTTGCTAATAGACATGAAAATATAAACTTAAATACTATTTTTCACTCATCAGATGATCCAAATGTTAAGTAGTATAATAACATGTGGGAGAAGAATATGGGAAAACAGCTATTCTCTTGCATCACCAGTAGGAGTAAAAATCAATACAACCACACTGAAGGTCAATTGACAGTATCTGTTAAAACTGAAAACATGCCTACCTGCTGACCCTTCTTTATTCCATTATTTGTCCCAGACATTATTTGTTAGATTTGTTTTTGTAAGAAACATTTACAAAACTCTTACAAAAAAAGAAGCAGGTACAAAGATGCCCCTCATGGCATGGTTGTATAAGCAAAACCTGGAAACAAACAAATGTAACCATATATACATCTATCAATGGCAGAATGATCAGATAACCGGTAATACATTCATATTGGAATACTATGCACCAGTTAAAAGGAATGATGTAGCTCTGTATGTGACAACTTGGATAGATTCTAAGATATATTGTTGAGTTAAAAAAGAGCAAGTTACAGAATAACAAAAATTATATATCATAAAATATGCACACAAGGAAAATGCTTGTGGAGAATACAAACCAAACCTAAAATGACAAACAGTACTGTTCTAGCCAATGAGTGACAAGTTGAAGTCTGCTGGAGAATTCAGGAAAAGTTTGCATTATCATATCATTGGCACCATCACTTCCTCTTGACTCTTCCCCTTTCCTTAGCTGCAAGGGAAGCTGGACAATGTAGTTTTTAGCTGGATATATTGCTGTTGTTAGGAGGAATGTCAGTGTTTCTCAGGCACCTGCAACCCAAAATGGCCAAAAAATACTCCTCATTTGCCTCCCTTAAAATGCTCCTCTCCTATGCTCTCCATCAACACCACCCACCTAATCCCTAACTCTGGGCCTCATCATTGACTCCTTCTCCTCAAATTTCACATAAGAAGTTGCCATGACTTTCTAAACATACTTCACACTTATCCACTTCCCTCTGTTCTCTCAGGCCCATCATCCTTTTCCTGGAATTCTACCAGACTTCTCTATGTCTCTCTGCCCCTCTAACCTAGTGTTTGCAATGATTTTCTAAAATGTAAAAGCAGATCATGAAATGGTCTTCCATTATCTTTAGAAGAAAGTGCTAATTTCTTATAATGGCTTACAAGGCCCTTCATGATGTGGCCCCAACTCTCTCTCCAGCTGCACTTATTTCCACTCTCCCTTTCTCATTCTTCAACCATTCTCAACTTTTTTTCATTCCTCTAATGAGCAACACTTTCTTCTGAATTCAGGAATCTTTATAGGATTTTTCCCCTTCACCTGGAATACTCCCCACCCACATCCACTATGTCAAAATAGTATTTAGAACATCTTCAGGGCTCAACCTAGAAATACTTTTCTCCAAAGAATCTTCCTTAATTCTCCTCTCATATGAGATGATGATAATATTATTAGTTATCTTTGCTGCAATAACAAACAACTGCAAAATCTCAGTGGCTTACAACTAACTCTTAACTTTCTTCCCATGTTACATGACAGTGGCTTCACATCAGCTCTCTTCCCTGGGTCTTCTCATTTTAGGACCCAGGCTGATGGAGCAGTCCCAATCTATAACATGACGTTCTTTTGGAAACATGGGACGCCTCTAAAAACTTCTCCTCAGACATGGTACACATGACATCCTCTTACATCTGTTGACCAAAGTATGTCACATGGCCAAGTTCACCATCATTGGACTGAGGTGTATACTCCTCCCACAGGGAGACACTGTAAGTCACATGGAAAAGGGAAAGGATGTTGAATCTTCTTACTGGTAAGGGAGGAAAAAATACTGAAGCTAATTATATAATTTACTGCAATGATAATGATGATAGTTATAACAGTTATCATTTATTGGGTGTTTACTATGTGTTGGCTTCATGCTAAATGTATTAGTATAAAGTTTTCATTGTAGCCTCACAACAATAGTAGATGTTTATCACTGCCCCCACTGTACAGATGAGAAACCCGAGGTGAAGGGACTTTAGGCAACTTGCTCATGTCACATAGTGAGTGGTGAAAGCCTACATTTAAAACCAATTCCAGTTCTGTCTGATCAGAATCCATGCTTTAAGTCAATATACTATGCTTCTCCCATAGCTCCCTGCTCCCCACCAAGCTTAGTACTTCACTCAATTGTTTCCTGGGTAGCCTCCAAAAGAAGATAAATAACTATCACAGAACCTGGTATAGAGTAGGGTTCAATCAACAATTAGAGTGAATAAATAAATTTCTGCACCTCCTTCCCCTATCCTCCATTTAGCTAACTTCTGCTCAAAGTTTCAGTTTCAGTTTAGGTGTTAATTCCTCCCAGAAGCTTCCTCTGACTATACAGGCTGAGTTAGGACTCCTCTTCTGTGCTCCCATAGGGACTTATGCATAGAGCTATGTTTGTTCTTATCATAATGACTGTAACCAACTTTGTGACTTCTAAGAGCAGGGATTGTATTCCATTCATCTTTATCTCCATAGTGCCTAGAAAAACACCAATCACAAGTGCTCAATAAATGTTTGATGAATGAATGAATGAATGAATATAGGAATATAGGAATGAATAAATGATAAGCAGACACCAAGACCACCTTGTGGTGCTCATACCCAGGACCAAGCCTAGCTAAGAGGCTGACAAGTCATTTTCAAAGCAGAACTCTGTATCCTCTACCTTCTCTTACTCGCTCACACTCAGAACCTACTGCTTCCTATTTGTCTTCAAATACACAATACTACCTTCCATATCTCTTGCCCTCTCTGGCTGTTGAGGTATGGGTTTTTTTTCCTTGGCTGAGTATTCCAAGCATAAGAGAGAGGGAGGAGAGATGGGAACTTCTCAATTGCTGCCCTACTCTGCATGAGCACTTCTCCACCACAAGCAAGGTCTTCCTTCCCTCAAACTCATTCCAAAAGGCACAGATCTGAGGATGCACTAAAATACTGCCACCCTCATGCCCCAAGAGAGGCCACTGAGATGCTCAGGGGAGAATAAGACCCACAGGAAGAAGAAGGTCTGTGAAACAGGCTCATGACTTGTGCTCCAGGCAAGTTGGGAAACCTGCAGTCAGGCCAGTCTAAAGCAAAATTCGGAAGCCACGTTATTTGTTGGCAATGCTCATGGCTCCTCGTGTCTGAAACCTTCTATCTCTTCCTCTGTTCTTTCCTCCTTTCCCATGGTTGGTACCCCTGAACAGGGTTATACTCTCCAGATGGAATCTGATACATTCACCCACTCTCTTAAGGGCCTGTTCTGTGCACCAGGCAGTGAAGTCAGCTTCTTTCCCACCATCAACTCCCTGCCCTTATAGAGCCCACAGCCCAGTGGGGGAGCAAGACAAGACACAAGTAATCAAACTAGAAGCATAAAATAAGTACAGATTGTAAGGTCAAAGACGGATGTAAACAAGAGGCTGAAACAGAAAATGATAAGTCATGGAGCACCTGCTTACGATGGGATGGTCAGAGAAGGATGTTTGAAGATCATGATGTTTAAGCTGAAACCTGCAGGATGAGGAGCCAGCCACACCAATACGGTGAAAGAACATGCATTCAAGTACAGAGAACAACACATACAAAGGTGTGACAAAGTTTGTTGTGCTCCAGAAACCAAAAGAAAGCATATAGCTGGAGCATGTGGGCTGCAGAGAAACATGGTATGAGATGAGGCTAGAGGGGTAGCACAGCCAGCTCCTACAGGCCCTTGTGGGCCACGGTGAGGAATGTGGATGGGGAGTCTCTAAAAGGTTTTCAGTATGGGAAAGATTGCCTGCTCTCCATTTTAAGAGCATCATCTGGTTGCTGTGGAATAAAGTAGAAGGAGACCATTGTATTTCTCAGAAGACAGATGATGGTAGTAGCCTAGATTAGAGAAGGGGCTATGGAGATAGAGAAATAGATTTTATATATAATATGGCTTTAGACAAGTTTCATATGTGGTGTCTAAAGACATCCAAGTAAAGTTGTCAGGTGGACAGCTGGAGTTTAGAAGAGAGGTCCACGCTGAAGGTATAATTTAGAGTCACCAGCATATTGATGGAGTTTTAAGCTGAGGGGACAGATGATATTCCCCAGGGAGAGAGAGCCTAGGACCAAGCCTTGAGCACACCAATATTAAGAAGTCAGGAAGAGGAGGAGCTGGTGAAGGGGGTTGAGAAGGATGGCCAGGGAGGTAACAGGAAGGAAATCAGGAGACTCTTGCACCACAGACACCAAGATTCAGAGGTTTTAAGTACAAATGACTGATAAGGCTTAATATTTCTGTTCTTGTGATAGCTGAAACAAAAGGTTCTGAATAAATGTTAGTTTTCTTTCTTCCCCTAGTCTTAGATATTTATATGTTAATGATATTTATATGCTAAACCTTTACATCAAAAGAATTGTTCTCTATTTGTGAGATTTTAAATATAAGCCTATACACAGGGATGCTTAGGGAAAGCGGGAACAGTGATAATGAAAGTACATCACATGTAAAGACACATATTCTTTGTTTATAAGTAAAAATTTCTGTTGCTGGGAGACTCCTTAGAAATCATCTAGTGCCCTGCCTTATACATTTAGGCCAACCTGGTGGCATCAATAATGAGTATCACATGATAAAGTCACTCAGATGCTAATAATGTACCAATCACCAGTCGCACAGGCATCTGCGCTTTAACAAGCCCTCCAGGTGAGTCTGCCACATGCTCCAGTCTGAAAACCACTGTATCACAAGAGCCTTCTGGCCTGTTACTCCATTCCTACCTAATTGGTAATGCAGTGGGCACTCTGGAATAAGTAAATCAAAACTGTTGTTGATAATCAGGCACAGCCTAGCAAGTCTTGTCAGCCAATTGTGAGAGAACAAAGGGAGCAATGCTAGGATTTATCCCAGGTCCTCTGGCGCGACCCTGGAGGCAGCAGAGCAGCCAAGGACCCTGACTCAATTGGATCATACCCCTGGGTATGAATCCCTTCTCAAGGATTCTCCATCTCAGTAATGCTGCTATCCCAGGGATTATGGTCAAATGGAAATGCATTAAATTGTAAATCACCTTCCCCACCTGTGCCAAGAGAAGCCCTGGAAGAATTCATTAAAGTCTGATGGCACCTGTACCTGTCATTGTTGCACACCTCACTCTAGTTAGGCCACAGAATACAGATAATAATACAGATTATTCACCCCGAATATGGCCACTGTGTAATGAGCTCCTCCAGAAAGTAGGAAAGAGTGAGGCAGCAACTTACAGCAAAGTGTTTCCAAGAAGGGCCAGGATGCTGGCCTGGAGGCCTTGTCCTATATCTTCCACTAATTCACTGCATGTCCATGAGCAAACTGCTTCCGTTCTGGCCCTCGTCGCCTCAACTGGGAAATAAATTGTTTCCAGTGCCACTCAAACTTTAGCATGCAAAAGTCACCTCATAAAGGAACCAACCATCCCTGTGTTCCCATGACTGAGGGAGGCCCTGGGACACTGGAGTTCTAGTGCTAAAACCAGGAAAGTCCTAGGCAAACCAGGATGAGTTGGTCATCCCTATACCTGGAGAGCTTGTTAAACTAGTGCTGGGCTTCACACTTAGATTTGTTTCTAATAAGCTCCCTGAATGCACTGTTACAGACTAGATGGTATGATGGCTCTTAAATGCCTTTCTACAGACCAGCTACATTAGACATACCTGAGGAGCTTGTTAAAAATACAGATTCCATGGTTCCAGCACCAGAGATTCTTATTCAGTGGGGCTGGAGCTGGCTATCTAAAAAGCTTCCTGGGTGATGCCCTGCAGAGGCTAAGAACCACTGAACTAGATCATCTCGCAGGTTCCTTGCAATTCAAACATCCCATTGCATTTTCAGTGTCTATATCCATCCCCATTTATTAGTAAAAGCTCCCCACAAGTTGAGGGACAGCCCCCAAGTCACTTTCTCTGTGCTTCAATCAGTCATGCCACGCATCAGGCATTTCCATTTTTGCCGTGAGCAAATGCATCTGTTAGAAACAGCACAGGGGTCCCTGGGAGACTGGAGTGCACATTCAGAGTGGGCGAACACAGGCACTTACTCATGGATGCGTCTCTCACCTGCCCTGGGGGAGACCCAAGTCTGCGTCAAGGAGCTCCAGAGAGCTGCCCGGATATGAGCCAGTCACGAGGGCCTCACTGGGGATGAGTGTGCCCTGGTCTGTGTGTGTCATGCCAGGTGAAGTCAGACGCAGGCAGAGAGGGAGCAATCAGTGTTTCCTGTACTCAGGGCTTGGCAGTCATGACCCAGGACACTACAAACAACCTGCAGTGGGACATAACTGAAGAGTCCAACCACGGGTGCAGCATGATGTCCACCTCAGCTCTACAGCAGTGACGGCCCAGAGCCTGCGGCTGCAGCTGAGACTATGGGCTCTGAACGGGGCAGGTGCTGCCACCTCCTGGCCCTGGCTCAGGCTGAGCCATGGCAGTCTTTTCTTGGATATGAAATCTCAAATCACAAATTCTGAAGAGCCTGATCTAGAAAAGACCACAGAGATGATCCAATCCCTTCTCCCACTGTGCAGAAGAGGAAACTGAGCCCCTTAGATGCTGGCAGGTTCCCCCCTACACCCCAGTGTGTGGCAAAGCCAGACTCAAGTCCAACCTGGTGTTTCCCTAGCACCTTGCTGGTTTCCTGCTTCTTTAAGCCAAACCACTATATCCAGTAACCTTGACTGCAGAGGGAGGTGGGGTTTGTAGAATGATCTTAGTAAGAAAAGCGGCTTGGCTGCCATTCAGTGCTGTACCCATCTGCCTCCTCCATGCTTAACCCTCTACTGGAGGCAAGCAGAGACACTGGCCAGGAAAGAGTACTTGTTGCTTCCCAGAGGAGAGAAGAGAATGCTCCACAAATGCATATTTTCAAATGTACTCTCCAAAGCAAACAAGCATCATATAGAGAAAGATCCCTATCTTCCTCATACCAGACCATTCTGACTTTACAGTTTCTTTGTTTTTCTTCTTCTTCTTTAAAATTTGTTTCAAGTGTGGACAAGATGGCAGAGTAGGAAGACCCTGAGCTCACCTCCTCCCATGGGCACACCAAAATGACAACTATTTACAAAACAACTATTAATGAGAATGGACCTAGAGACTAGTAGAAAAGATTTCCACAACTAAAGATATAAAGAAGGAACCACAATGAGATGGGTAGGAGGGACACAGACATGGTATAGTCAAGACCCACACTCCCAGGTAAGCAACCCACAAACGGGAAAAGAATCACAATTGCAGAGGTTCTCCCTAGTCTGAGGTCCTGCACTGGGAAGACAACCCCCCAGAACATGTGGCTCTGAAGGCCAGCAGGGCTTGAGTACAGGAGAGCCAGAGGGCTGTAGGAAAGAGAGACTCCACCCTTAAAGGGTGCACACAAAATCTCACATACTCCAAGACCCAGCACAGAGGCAGTGATTTGAAAGAAGCCTAGATAAAACCCACTTGCTGATCTTGCAGAGCCTCCCAGAGAGGCAGAAAGCAACTGGGACTCCCCCAGGAGACATAAATCAGGTGCCAGACACTTGGAGGAGACCATTCTAACACAGGGAAACTGGTGCTCACAAACATCATTTTGGAGTCCTACCTGTAGCCTATTAGCACCAAGGGCTTACCTGCCTACCTGCCAGTAAGCATCAGTCCCAACATGCCCCAGGCTGATTAGCCAGCCACTTGGGGACCCAACCCCACCTACCAGCAGGGCTGCAACAGCCCCAGGGCCCCATAATGGATCCTGTAGCCAGCTAACCCAGAACAGGGCCTCACCCACCAGCATGCCCAGGACCTGATCTGCCCACTAGTGGGCCTTCACCAGCCCCAGGCCCCCCTAACCTCCATATCCAGCCATACAAGAACCTGGCCCTGCCCAGCAGTGGCCCAGCAACATCCACGTGCGGCAAGGCCTGGCAGCCAACTGGGCCAGGGGCCAGCCCCACCTGTCAGTGCACCCACAATAGTCCCTGCCACAACAGAAGGGCCCATGAAGCCTACATACAGGGCACCCCTAGAGCATATAGCTCTGGTGACCAGAGGGGAGTATACTGCTGGGCCCCAAAGGACATCTGCTACATAAGGCCATTTCTCCAAGATGGGAAAACATAACTGATCTACCTAGTACATAGAAATAAAAACAGCAAATTAGGCAAAATGAGGCAACAGGGGAATATATTTCAAACAAAGGAACAAGTTAAAATCCCAGAAGAATTAAGTGGAGATAAGCAACCTACCCAATAAAGAGTTCTAGGTGATGATCATAAAGAT
This sequence comes from Balaenoptera acutorostrata, assembly GCF_949987535.1. NCBI lineage: Eukaryota > Metazoa > Chordata > Mammalia > Artiodactyla > Balaenopteridae > Balaenoptera > Balaenoptera acutorostrata. Next base: position 70,257,994 of record NC_080075.1, on the reverse strand, counting down.
GCTCAACAAACTCAGGAGAAGAACAGATGAACACAGTGAGAACTTTAACAAAGAGTTAAAAAAATTAAAAAAAGAACCAAATGAAGCTGAAGAATACAATAATTGAAATAAATAAATACACTTGAAGGAATCAAGAGTAGATTTGAGGATACAGAGGAATGGATCAGCCAACTGGAAGAAAGAGTAGTGAAAATCACCCAAGCTAAACAGAAAAAGAAAAAGGAATTTTTTAAAATGAGGATAGTTTAAGAGACCTGGGACAATATCAAGCATACTAACATTCACATTATAGGTGTTTCAGAAAGAGAAGAGAAAGAGAAAGGGGCAGAGAACTTATTTGAAGAAATAATAGATGAAAACTTCCCTAAACTGGGAAAGGAAACAAACTTCCAGATCCAGGAATCGCAGAGAGTCCCAAACAAGATGAACCAAAAGAAATCCACGCAAAGAAACACTGCAATTACGATGGCAAAAATTAAAGATAGAGAGAAAATCTTAAAAGCAGCAAAGCAAAAGCAACTAGTTATGTACAAGGCAACTCTCATAAGACCATCAGCTCACATTTTAGCAGAAACTTTGCAGGCCAGAAAGGAGTGGCACAATATATTTAAAGGGATGAAAGGAAAAAAACTATAACCAAGAATACTCTGTTGAACAAGACTGTCATTCAGATCTGAAGGAGAAATAAAGAGTTTTAAGACAAGCAAAAGCTAAAAGAGTTCAGTAGCACTAAACTGTCTTTAAAAGAAATATTAAAGGGATTTCTCTGTATGGAAAAAAAAAGACCAAAACTACAAATATAAAAATTATGAAGGGAAAAATCTCATTGGTTAATGCAAACATACAGTAAAGGTGGCAGATCAACCACTTATAAAGCCAGTAGAGAGGTTAAAAGACAAAAGTAGTAAAATCATCTATATCCATAATAAGTAGTTAAGGGATACACAAAACAAAAAGATGTAAAATATGATGTCAAAAATATTAAACATCACTTGAGGGGGAGTAAAAATGCAGAGTTGTTAGAATGTGTTCATACTTAAGAGATCATCAAATTAAAATAATCATACAGACAGACAAAATAGACTTTACAACAAAGACTATAACAAGAGACAAAGAGGACATTACATAATGATATGTGGGTCAATCCAACAAGAAGATATAACGATAGTAAATATATATGCACATTCAACAAAGGAGCACCTAAATATATAAAGCAAACACTAACAAACATAAAGGGAGAAACGTACATATCACAATAATAGGAAGGGACTTTAACACCCCTTTACATCAATGGACAGATCAACCACACATATCAATAAGGAACATGGCCTTTAAAAAAAACACATTAAACTAGATGGAGTTTAGATAGATAGATAGATAGATAGATAGATAGGTAGAACATTCCATTCTAAAGCAGCAGAATACACATTCTTTTCAAGTGCACATGGAACAGTCTCCAGGATAGATCACATGCTAGTCCACAAAACAAGTCTCAATAAATTTAAGAAGACTGAAATCATATCAAGCATATTATATCATATCAAGCATCTTTTCTGACCATGACAGAATGAGACTAGAAATCAACTACAAGAAAAAAATTGTAAAAACACAAACATATGGAGACTAAAAAATATGTTACTAAAAAAAACCAATGGGTCACTGAAAAAAATCAGATGAAATTTTTTAAAACCTAGAGACAAATGGAAAAGGAAACAAAAATCCAAAAATCTCTGTGAAACAGGAAAAGCAGTGCTAAAAGGGAAGTTTATAGCAATACAAGCCTACCTCAAGAAACAAGAAAAATCTTAAATAAACCATCTAATCTTACACCTAAAGAAACTAGAAAAAGAAGAACAAACAAAACCAAAAGTTACTAGAAGGAAAGAAATAATAAAGATCAGAGCAGAAATAAAGACTCTGGAAAAACAGAAAGATGAATGAAACTAAGAGCTTTTCTTTGAAAAGATAAACAAAATTCATAAAAATTTGGCCAGAAAAAATTTAAAAGAGAAACAGGGACCAAATAAAATCAGAAATGAAAGAGGAGAAATTACAACTGACACAGAAATGTAAAGCATTAAAGAGATTACTACAAAAAAACTATATGCCAATAAAATAGACAACCAAGAGGAAATAGATAAATTCCTAGAAACATACAATCTCCCAAGACTGAATCAGGAAAAAAAAAAAGAAAATATGAACAGACTGCCAGTAACAAAATTGAATCCATAAAAAAAAGAAAATCCTCCCACCAAACCAAAGTCCAGAACCAGATGATGGCTTCACAGGTGAATTCCACAAACATTTAAAGAAGAGTTAACACCTATCCTTCTCAAACTATGCCAAAAACTATCAGAGGAAAAAAATGCTTCTGAACTCATTCTATTAGGCCAGCACCACCCTGATACCAAAACCAGACAAAGACACCACAAAAAAAGAAAACTACATGCCAGTATCACTTATGAACACAGATGCAAAAATCCTCAAAAAAAGTAGCAAATTGGACTTCCCTGGTGGCGCAGTGGTTAAGAATCCGCCTGCCAATGCAGGGGACACAGGTTCAAGCCCTAGTCTGGGAAGATCCCACATGCCGCAGAGCAACTAAGCCCGTGCCCCACAACTACTGAGCCTGAGCTCTAGAGCCCTTGTGCCACAACTACTGAAGCCCATGCACCTACAGCCCGTGCTCCGCAACAAGAGAAGCCACCACAATGAGAAGCCTGCCCACCGCAACGAAGAGTAGCCCCCGCTTCCCGCAACTAGAGAAAGCCTGCGCACAGCACCAAAGACCCAACACAGCCAAAAAATAAATAAATAAATTTATTTTTTTTAAAAATAGTAGCAAACTGAATTTAACAACTCGTTAAAAGGATCATACACCATGATCAAGTAGGACTTATCCCAGGGATGCAAGAATGGTTCAAGATCCACAAATTGATCAATATGATACACCACATTAACAAATTGAACAATAAAAATCACATGATCATCTCAATAGATGAAGAAAAAGCTTCTGAAAAAATTCAACATCCATTTATGCTAAAAGTTCTCCACAAAGTGGGTATAAAAGGAACATACCTCAACATAATAAAGGACATATATGATAAACCTACAGCCAACATCATACAAGGATGCTCACTCTCACCACTTTTATTTAACATAGTATTGAAGTCCTAGACACAGCAATCAGACAAGAAAAAGAAATAAAAGGAATCCAAATTGGAAAGGAAGAAGTAAAACTGCCACTGCTTGCAGATAACATGATACTATACATAGAAAATCCTAAAAACATCACCAAAAACTACTAGAACTCATCAATGAATTCTGTAAAGTTGCAAGATACAAAATTAATATATAGAAATCTGCTGTATTTCTACACTACAATGAACTATCAGAAAGAGAAATTAAGGAAACAATCCTAGCTACCCACCACCAGAGCCTCCCATCAAGCCTCTTAGATAGCCTCATCCACCAGAGGGCAGACAGGAGAAGCAAGAAGAACTACAATCCTGCAGCCTGTGGAACAAAAACCACATTCACAGAAAGATAGACAAGATGAAAAGGCAGAGGGCTATATACCAGATGAAGGAACAAGATAAAACTCCAGAAAAACAACTAAATGAAGTGGAGATAGGCAACTTTCCAGAAAAAGAATTCAGAATAATGATAGTGAAGATGATCCAGGACCTCGGAATAAGAATGGAGGCAAAGATCGAGAAGATGCAAGAAATGTTTAACAGAGACCTAGAAGAATTAAAGAACAAACAAACAGAGATGAACAATACAATAACTGAAATGAAAACTACACTGGACAGAATCAATAGCAGAATAACTAGGTCAGAAGAACAGATAAGTGACCTGGAAGACAGAATGGTGGAATTCACTGCCACGGAACAGAATAAAGAAAAAAGAATGAAAAGAAATGAAGACAGCCTAAGAGACCTCTGGAACAACATTAAACGCAACGACATTCGCATTATAGGGGTCGCAGAAGGAGAAGAGAGAGAGACAGGACCAGAGAAAATATTTGAACAGATTATAGTCAAAAACTTCCCTAACATGGGAAAGGAAATAGCCACCCAAGTCCAGGAAGCACAGCGAGTCCCATACAGGATAAACCCAAGGAAAAACACGCCGAGACACACAGTAATCAAATTGGCAAAAATTAAAGACAAAGAAAAATTATTGAAAGCAGCAAGGGAAAAACGACAAATAACATACAAGGGAACTCCCATAAGGTTAACAGCTGATTTCTCAGCAGAAACTCTGCAAGCCATAAGGGAGTGGCATGATATACTTAAAGTGATGAAAGGGAATAACCTACAACCAAGATTACTCTACCCGGCAAGGATCTCATTTAGATTTGATGGAGAAATCAAAAGCTTTACAGACAAGCAAAAGCTAAGAGAATTCAGCACCACCAAACCAGCTCTACAACAAATGCTAAAGGAACTTCTCTAAGTGGGAAACACAAGAGAAGAAAAGGACCTACCAAAACAAACCCAAAACAATTAAGAAAATGGTCATAGGAACATACATATCGATAATTACCTTAAACGTGAATGGATTAAATGCCACAACCAAAAGACATAGACTGGCTGAATGGATACAAAAACAAGACCCATATATATGCTGTCTACAAGAGACCCACTTCAGACCTAGGGACACATACAGACTGAAAGTGAGGGGATGGAAAAAGATATTCCATGCAAATGAAAATCAAAAGAAAGCTGGAGTAGCTATACTCATATCAGATAAAATAGACTTTAAAATAAAGAATGTTACAAGAGACAAGGAAGGACACTACATAATGATCAAGGGATCAATCCAAGAAGAAGATATAACAATTATAAATATATATGCACACAACATAGGAGCACCTCAATACATAAGGCAGCTGCTAACAGCTATAAAAGAGGAAATCGACAGTAACACAATAATAGTGGGGGACTTTAACACCTCACTTACACCAATGGACAGATCATCCAAAATGAAAATAAATAAGGAAACACAAGCTTTAAATGACACAATAGACCAGATAGATTTAATTGATATTTATAGGACATTCCATCCAAAAACAGCAGATTACACTTTCTTCTCAAGTGCGCACGGAACATTCTCCAGGATAGATCACATCTTGGGTCACAAATCAAGCCTCAGTAAATTTAAGAAGACTGAAATCATATCAAGCATCTTTTCTGACCACAACGCTATGAGATGAGAAATGAATTACAGGGAAAAAAACGTAAAAAAAACAAACACATGGAGACTAAACAATACGTTACTAAATAACCAAGAGATCACTGAAGAAATCAAAGAGGAAATCAAAAAATACCTAGAGACAAATGACAATGAAAACACGACGATCCAAAACCTATGGGATGCAGCAAAAGCAGTTCTAAGAGGGAAGTTTATAGCTATACAAGCCTACCTAAAGAAACAAGAAAAATCTCAAGTAAACAATCTAACGCTACACCTAAAGCAACTAGAGAAAGAATAACAAACAAAACCCAAAGTTAGCAGAAGGAAAGAAATCATAAAGATCAGAGCGGAAATAAATGAAATAGAAACAAAGAAAACAATACCAAAGACCAATAAAACTAAAAGCTGGTTCTTTGAGAAGATAAACAAAATTGATAAGCCATTAGTCAGACTCATCAAGAAAAAGAGGGAGAGGACTCAAATCAATAAAATCAGAAATGATAAAGGAGAAGTTACAACAGACACCGCAGAAATACAAAGCATCCTAAGAGACTACTACAAGCAACTCTATGCCAATAAAATGGACAACCTGGAAGAAATGGACAAATTCTTAGAAAGGTATAACCTTCCAAGACTGAACCAGGAAGAAACAGAAAATATGAACAGACCAATCACAAGTCATGAAATTGAAACTGTGATTAAAAATCTTCCAACAAACAAAAGCCCAGGACCAGATGGCTTCACAGGTGAATTCTATCAAACATCTAGAGAAGAGCTAACACCCATTCTTCTCAAACTCTTCCAAAAAATTGCAGAGGAAGGAACACTCCCAAACTCATTCTATGAGGCCACCATCATCCTGATACGAAAACCAGACAAAGATACTACAAAAAAAGAAAATTACAGACCAATATCACTGATGAATATAGATGTAAAAAACCTCAACAAAATACTAGCAAACAGAATCCAACAACACATTGAAAGGATCATACACCACTATCAAGTGGGATTTATCCCAGGGATGCAAGGATTCTTCAATATATGCAAATCAATCAATGTGATACACCATATTAACAGATTGAAGAAAAACCATATGATCATCTCAATAGATGCAGAAAAAGCTTTTGACAAAATTCAACGCCCATTTATGACAAAAACTCTCCAGAAAGTGGGCATAGAGGGAACCTGCCTCAACATAATAAAGGCCATATACAACAAACCCACTGCAAACACCATTCTCAACGGTGAAAAACTGAAAGCATTTCCTCTAAGATCAGGAACGAGACAAGGATGTCCACTCTCACCACTATTATTCAACATAGTTTTGGAAGTCCTAGCCATGGCAATCAGAGAAGAAAAAGAAATAAAAGGAATACAAACTGGAAAAGAAGAAGTAAAACTGTCACTGTTTGCAGATGACATGATACTATACATAGAGAATCCTAAAAATGCCACCAGAAAACTACTAGAGCTAATGAATGAATTTGGTAAAGTTGCAGGATACAAAATTAATGCACAGAAATCTCTTGCATTCCTATACACTAATGATTAAACATCTGAAAGAGAAATTAAGGAAACACTCCCATTTACCACTGCAACAAAAAGAATAAAATACCTAGGAATAAACCTACCTAGGGAGACAAAAGACCTGTATGCAGAAAACTATAAGACACTGATGAAAGACATTAAAGATGATACCAACAGATGGAGAGATATACCATGTTCTTGGATTGGAAGAATCAATATTGTGAAAATGACTATACTACCCAAAGCAATCTACAGATTCAATGCAATCCCTATCAAATTTTCAAAGGCATTTTTTATGGAACTAGAACAAATCATCTTAAAATTTGTATGGAGACACAAAAGACCCCGAATGGCCAAAGCAGTCTTGAGGGAAAAAAACGGAGCTGGAGGAATTAGACTCCCTGACTTCAGACTATACTACAAAGCTACAGTAATCAAGACAATATGGTACTGGCACAAAAACAGAGACATAGATCAATGGAACAAGATAGAAAGCCTAGAGATAAACCCACGCACCTATGGTCAACTAATCTATGACAAAGGAGGCAAAGATATACAATGGAGAAAAGACAGTCTCTTCAATAAGTGGTGCTGGGAAAACTGGACAGCTACATGTAAAAGAATGAAATTAGAACACTCCCTAACATAATACACAAAAATAAACTCAAAATGGATTCGAGACCTAAATGTAAGACCAGACACTATAAAGCTCTTAGAGGAAAACACAGGAAGAACACTCTTTGATATAAATCACAGCAAGATCTTTTTTGATCCACCTCCTAGAGTAATGGAAATAAAAACAAAAATAAACAAATGGGACCTAATGAAACTTCAAAGCTTTTGCACAGCAAAGGAAACCATAAACAAGACGAAAAGACAACCCTCAGAATGGGAGAAAATATTTGCAAACGAATCAACGGACAAAGGATTAATCTCCAAAATATATAAACAGTTCATTCAGCTCAATATTAAAGAAACAAACAACCCAATCAAAAAATGGGCAGAAGACCTAAATAGACATTTCTCCAAAGAAGACATACAGATGGCCAAGAAGCACATGAAAAGATGCTCAACATCACTAATTTTTAGAGAAATGCAAATCAAAACTACAGTGAGGTATCACCTCACACCAGTTAGAATGGGCATCATCAGAAAATCTACAAACAACAAATGCTGGAGAGGGTGTGGAGAAAAGGGAACCCTCTTGCACTGTTGGTGGGAATGTAAATTGATACAGCCACTATGGAGAACAATATGGAGGTTCCTTAAAAAACTAAAAATAGAATTACCATATGACCCAGCAATCCCACTACTGGGCATATACCCAGAGAAAACCGTAATTCAACAAGACACATGTGGCTTCCCTGGTGGCACAGTGGTTGAGAATCTGCCTGACAATGCAGGGGACACGGGTTCGAACCCTGGTCTGGGAAGATCCCACATGCCGTGGAGCAACTGGGCCCGTGAGCCACAACTACTGAGCCTGCGCGTCTGGAGCCTGTGCTCTGCAACAAGAGAGGCCGCGATAGTGAGAGGCCCGCGCACCGTGATGAAGAGTGGCCCCTGGTCGCCGCAACTAGAGAAAGCCCTCACACAGAAACGAAGACCCAACACAGCCATAAATTAATAAATAAATAAAAATTTAAAAAAAAATGACTTGTACTCAGAAAACTGTAAGACAGTGATGAAAGAAATTGAAGATGACACAGAAAGATGGAAATATATACTGTGCTCATGGATTGAAAGAATAAACATTGTTAAAATGACCATATTACTCAAGGCAATCTACAGATTCAATGCAATCCCTATCAAAACACCACTGGCATTTTTCACAGAACTAGAACAAATAATTCTAAAATTTGTAAGGAAACACATAAGAACCAAAACAACCTGGAGAAAGAACAAACCTGGAGATATCATGCGCCCTGATTTCAAAGTATACTACAAAGCTACAATAATCAAAACAGTATGGTACTGGCACAAAAACAGACACATAGATTAATAGAATCAAATAGAGAGGCCAGAAATAAACCTACACTTATGTGGTCAATCAACCTATGACAAAGGAGGCAAGAATATACAATGGGGAAAAGACAGCCTCTTCAATAAATGGGGTTGGGAAAACTGGACAGCTACATGCAAAAGAATCATACTGAACTACTTTATCACGCCATATACAAATAAACTCAAAATGAATTAAAGACTTAAATGTAAGACCTGAAACTATAAAAACTGTAGAAGAAAATATAGGCAGTATGCTCTTTGACATCAGTCTTAGCAATATTTTTTTGGCTCTATCTCCTCAGTCAAAGGAAATAAAAACAAAAACAAACAAATGAGAGGACATTAAACTAAAAAGCTTCTGCAAAGCAAAGGATACTGTCAACAAAACTAAATGGCATCCTACAGAATGGGAGAAGATATTTGCAAATGATATATCTGATAATGATATACAGAGAACTCATACAACTCAACATCAAAAAAAAAAAACACAAACAACATGATTAAAGAATGGGCAAGAACAGGGAGATAAGCTTGGTGCTTTGTGACCACCTAGAGGGGTGGGATAGGGAGGGTGGGAGGGAGACGCAAGAGGGAGGAGATATGAGGATATATGTATATGTATAGCTGATTCACTTTGTTATAAAGCAGAAACGAACACACCATTGTAAAGCAATTATACTCCAATAAAGATGTTTTAAAAAAAAGAAATATAAACAGGAGGCCAGTTGTAAAAAAAAAAAAATGGGCAAGAACCTGAATAGACATTTTTCCAAAGAAGACATACAGATAGACAACAGAAGCATAAAAAGATGCTCAATATCATTAATTATACAGGAAATGCAACTCAAAACCACAATATCACCTCACATCTGTCAGAATGGCTATTATCAAAAAGAGCACGTATGAGATATGTATTTGATTATCACTGTGTAAAGAGAGGTAATCACTTGTGGAATAGAAAAATATAGTAAAACATCCAAAAATAATAATAAGAATAGCAAACAAGTAATAATAAATAATATATTTTATTGAATTAAACACACTACCAGTTGTCAGAAACTCTTATTTTTTTATTGGAGTATAGTTGATTTACAATGTTGTGTTAATTTCTGTTGTAGAGCAAAGTAATTGAGATACATATATATACACACACATTGTTTTTTATATTCTTTTCTATTATGGTTTATCTCATGATATTGAATACAGTTTCCTGTGCTATACAGTAGGACCTTGTTGTTTATCCATTCTATATGTAATAGTTTGCATATACTAACCCCAAACTCACAGTCTATCCCTCCCTCACCTCTTCCTCCCCCTTGGCAACCACAAGTCTGTTCTTTATGCCTGTGAGTCTGTTTCATAAAAGTTCGTTTGTGTCATATTTTAGATTCCACATATAAGTGATATCATATGGTATTTGTCTTTCTCTTTCTGACTTACTTCACTTAGTATGATAATCTGTAGTTCCATCCATGTTGCTACAAATGGCATTATTTCATTCTTTTTATGGCTGAGTAGTATTCCATTGTATATATGTACCACATCTTCTTTATCATTCATCTGTTGATGGACATTTAGGTTGTTTCCATGTCTTGGCTATTGTGAATAGTGCTGCTATGGACATAGGTGTGCATCTACCTTTTTGAATTATAGTTTTATCTGGATATATGCCCAGGAGTGGGATTGCTGGATCATATGGTAATTCTATTTTTAGTTTTCTGAGGAACCTCCATACTGTTCTCCATAGTGGCTGCACCAACTTACAATCCCACCAACAGTGTAGGAGGGTTCCCTTTCTCCACACCCTCTCCGGCATTTGTTATTTGTAGACTTTTTGATGATGGCCATTCTGACTGGTGTGAGGTGGTACCTCATTGTAGAGAAATACTCATTTTATGTACCACTAAGAAAGAAAAAAATGCTACTAATCAGTTTATGGAACACTATCCCAACTTCAGAGATGCTGCAACAAATGCAAAGGAAAAAAAAGTATGTTTTAAAGTGGTGAAGTTTAGTAATAAAAATGATGACTAAATGTATGGAGCCCTAACTACATGATAGATCCTATTCTAAATGTTTCAAGTATATTAATTCATTTAATACTATCAATCTGATGAGGTAGTATGACGTATCGACACAACTGTTAACATCCATAGTTAGCCAAACAGATGGCTTAGGCTTAATGCAAATTCAAAGTGGAGTTACTAAAGGTTTTATCTGAACTGACAATTTCATGCCTTAACCAAAGCAACAATTAAAATTGTGTGAGAAAGTACTGCTCTGATGTTTTCTTTTATGAGATGAATTTCTAAAATATAACCTTGTCTCATGCTCAAAAACTCATTCTTAGCTTTGTTTCAATCCTTACCATTTAAAAAAAAACACGCCATTGTTTCTCATCTTTGTTCTATAAACCTTAAAAGGCCCTTGGGCCAAAAGCAATAAATATTTTGATTCCATTAAAAAAAGGACCACAAATAATAAGTGTTGGCGAGGATTTGGAGAAAAGGAAACACTTGTGCATTGTTGGTGGGAATGTAAGTTGGTATACCCACTAGGGAAAACAGTATGGAGGTTCCTCAAAAAATTAAAGATAGAACTAACATATAATCCAGCAATTCCACTTGTGGGCATTTTTCTGAAAAAATAAAAACACTAATTCTGAAAGATACATGCACTCCTATGTTCACTGCAACATTATGTACAATAGCCAAGATATGGAAGCAACCTAAGTGTCCATCGATAGATGAATGGATAAAGAAAATGTGTATATACATACATATATATACATATTTATTTTTATATATATATATATATATATATATATATATATATATATATATAATGGAGTATTACTAAGTCATAAAAAAAGAATGAAATCTTGCCATTCGTGACAACATAAATGGACCTAGGGGGTACTAAGCTAAGTGAAACAAGTCAGAAGGAGAAAGACAAATGCCATATGATTTCACTTACATGTGGAATCTAAAAAAACAAATGAACACACATAAACAGAAACAGACTCACAGATACAGGGAAAAAACAAGTGGTTGCCAGAGGGGAGGATGGTGGGGGGAATGAGTAAAATAAGTGAGGGAGATTAAGAGGTACAAACTTCCAGGTACAAAATAAATGTCACAGGGATGAAATGTACATGGGGAATATATCCAATAATATTTTAATAACTTTGTATGGTGGCAGATGGTAACTAGACTTACGATGGTGATCATTTTGTAATGTACCAAAATGCTGAATCACTATGTTATGCCCCAGGAACTAACACAGTGTTTTAGGTCAATTATACTTCAATTTTTAAAAATCCAAAAATAAATTGTTGGGACTATGGAAAACTCCCTGTATCGCAGGAATCAGCACTTGGAGAGATCAGGTATGCCCAGCAGAGCTATTCAGAGACCAAGGCTTGGGGGCAGGTGAAACAAAAAAAAAAAAAAAAAAAGAAGAAGGAAAAAGAGAAGGTAAAGAGAGAAGAGGGAAAAGTAAAAGAGGAAAACAGAGAAGGAAGGAAAGGATGGACAGAAGCAACCACTGGGTGCCAACCTGGGTCAAAGACTGCTAACCCTTGCCTCAGTAAACCTCTCATTCATTCATTCACTCATTCATCAAACATTTCAGGATGCCCACTCTGCCCAAGACATCCTGCCTGACCCCGGAGTAGACAGACACAATAAGGAATCAGCTACCCCTGCCTTCAAAGAACATATGAGGTAAAGACATGCAGAAAAGAAACCCTACCAAGCAACTATTATACAAAGTGGAAGGTGATGGGTACTATGGTAAGAGAGACACAGTACTGTGGGAGCCCAGAGGAGGAAGAAGGGGTGTCTAGTTGGAGGAGAGGAATTAAAGAAGGAAGTATCATTTCATCAGTGCTCTAAAATCATGGGGAAAATGGCAGCATGCAAAGATGAGCTTTAGGGCATTTGGGGAAGAAAAGAAAGGAAAGGCATGAACTGAAAAAGCAGGGAAAGCAGGTATGGGGAACACAGTGGCTGAAACGCAGGGTGCAAAAAAGGAAGCGTGGGTGCCATGTGGAAAAGGTGGGAGCAGACAAATCAAGGAGAGGATGGTAAAGCAAACTTGAGTGCCAAATTCACTCTATTCTGTAGACAAGAGGGAGCCCCTTCAGGTTCTTAAACAAGAGAGGGACATGATCAGAACTGCACCTGAAGAAAATTAATCAGTGGCGGAATAATAGAGAAACCTGTTGTGAACACAGCAGCTTGAGGGAGGAGAGGGCATGAGTTCATGGGAAGAGGGGTCTTCTGTCCACTGGGATTTTATTTTGCAATTCAACTACAAGCGCTGAACAATATGTCCTAGTGTTCCTATTGCCGGAATTATATCCGCCAGTTACTGCTTCCTGTGCACTCATTGCCAGGTTTTCTCGTCTATGAGCTGCCCTAGAGAACAATAATATCCACAGCTTCCTATGGCCTCCATTCTGTTCTGCTGTCTCAACGAAGCATTCATCTTTGCTCCCAGCTGAATAGGGCTGTGTTTCTGACGGATACTCACCATCAAAGTCAAAAGCAAATGTGCTGGCACATTTGGGTGCTACGTGGAAGGTGGTCTAATGAGTCACTCCTGGTGACAGACACCTAGGGCTCCCTTGCTCAGATGACAAGCCTTGTTCAAACCTATAGGTTAGACATGTTGGGTCTCTCTGACTCCATCCCTACCCTGGCCCTTGAGAAAAAGTGACATCAAACAATCAGAGCAATTAAGCACCTCAGAATGTACAGAGAGAAGAGGAAAGAAGCCTGACCATCCTGAGGCTCCTCCCAGAACAAATGATTCATCAAACAAACTCGCCAAATATCTAATCTTTAGTTTTAAATGATTAGGTCCCCTTGTTCACAGCCAGATAATCAAATCTGTATATTGGAAACATGTTTCAGTCTTTTCTGAGTTGGGTTTTTTTTTTCAATTTTAAATAAATAAGAGTTCTTTCCATGGCAGTTTTTTTTTACTTCCTTTGCTTCACAGCCTGATTAATCACAGGCTCAGCTCCACAAAAAGCCAAGGGAAGGGAAGAAAATAAATGTGAAGGCCCAGCCATTTCAGGTCTCCTCTGGCCTTCCCAGGGTTTAATACCCACCAGCTACTCCTGGAGATGACACAGCTTCAGACATGAGCTGAGCCCTGTAGGATAGGATAAACCCACATGTGTGGCTGAGCCAATTATCCTTTCCGTTCTAGGCTAAACATTATCTTGAAAAACCAGGTGGAAATCATAGGATTCTACAAACTTCTGACCTTTCACTTTGAGTTTCTGTCAAGTGACAGTATAAGAAGCAATGGACTTGAAGGGAGAGGCCTGGGTTTTAGACTCGGGTATGCTCTTTACCAGTGGTGGGACTTTAGCCAAGTCACTTCCCTCCCCAACTTCAGCTTCCTCTTCTTTAAAAAGGGCTTACTTACAGGTGAGGGGTTACTCACAGGGGTTACTCGCAGGCTTTCATAAAATAAAGTGAGTGAAAGCACTGTGCAACAATATGGTATGAAGGCTGACAAAGTGCACCCACTTCCTACCTGACCACAGGAGAGGTCATGTAGGTAAAAGGCTTTGCAATGCTTATAAGGAGCCCTTAAAAGCATCATGGAGTAGTGGAAACAGCATAGGATTTGGGGTCAAGCAACCTCATTTAGGATACTGGCCCTGTTGTGTTAACTTAAGCAATTCACGAACTCATTCCAGGCCTCAGTCTCCTCAAGTGTAAAAAGGGGATAATGATGACCACTTCAAGGTGTTTAAAAGGGGCTGGTACCAAATGTCTTAGGAAGAGACTCCTTTGTAGGAAAACTTCCCTGTGAAGCTCACCCGAAATATATACAACCTGTAAAGCATGGATATCATTGGTACCAAGAGCTCAGAGAAGGTAGTGAAACTTCTCTGCATGTGACAAGAAAAAGGATTTCTAAAAGGAAAGGCAGAGAAAAACATGAGGGAGTAGCAAGGGGAAAGCTAGGGAGATAGTTAGTGGCTTTGACAGGTAGAATATAACCTCCTGCACCCTCTTCCCACCCCACACCACCATGCCTCAAATCTGTAGCAAAATTACTAACTAACAAAAAACCTTGGTACAAGTGGGGGGTGTGAGTGTGTGATGAGGCTGCATTTTACATCTGGCCAGTCCAGTGCAACTTAGGACCATGAATCTGCATAAGCCGTGAGGACCGGCTTAGGCCTTTCTCGGGCTATGGAGGCCCCAGGTGGCATCACTGTTGTATTACTGCTGTTGCCGTAGGAAATGGGTATGGCACATCAGGAACGTTTCGTGCAAACAGGTAAACTTCCAAAGAACGGGCTTAAACCAGGCAGAATTGTGATCATCACCATTTCATTCTGCACATTTCCTAGGGAACACAGAATGGCTGGGACACCTGAACCAGACATGAAAGAATCAGGAGGCTCCTTTCCATCTTCAACCTACTATTAAAATTCGGGGGGCTTCCCTGGTGGCGCAGTGGTTAAGAATCCACCTGCCAATGCAGGGGACACAGGTTCGAGCCCTGGTCCAGGAAGATCCCACATGCCATGGAGGCAACTAAGCCCGTGCACCACAACTACTGAGCCTGTGCTCTAGAGCCCGCGAGCCACAACTACTGAAGCCTGTGTGCCACAACTACTGAAGCCCGTGCGCCTAGAGCCCATGCTCCACAACAAGAGAAACCTCCTCAATGAGAAGCCCGCGCACCGCAACGAAGACCCAACGCAGCCAAAAATAAAAATAAATAAATAATAAATTTATTTTAAAATAAATAAAATAAAATTCAGGTGGGGAGCGTATGAGGAGTATCTGTTCTTGGGTCTTAAATGGTAAAGAGGACAGAGCTTCCACAGTAGGAGAAAAAAAAGATTAAACCCATTTCAGGAGGTTTTACAGGCCTCCTTACTTTTACCTCCATGACATTTTGCATATTTTATCCCCAGTGCCTTCCAATAGTTTAGCTTTCAATAGGTTGCTTTTTGGCATTTCTCCTAACCTAATTAAGTATCTGCCTAAGCCAGGGAGTGACACTTTTTCTGGCCGAAGTTCTTCCCAGGATCATGAGCACGCCCAGCACATCCAAGTCCAACACTTACAGTGGACATCACTTATGCAGCTTGGGGTAAAAAAGGCCCCAATCTTTCATCTTTGCCTGATGTCTATAGTCTAGTTGACTTCATTTGAAGAAAATTATCCATGGTATATTGCCTGGCAAATTATTCATCCTTTGGGTTATTGTGGTAAACTTGTAAGCAGGTGGGGTTTTAGATTTTCCATCCTGTCTCAAAGAAAAATGAACACGGAATGCAGGACACCTAAAATCCCTCATCGATCATCGCCCACTGACAGGTGATCTGCTTCAGCTCTTCATGCTGCACACAACTCCTGCATTTCTCTCTTCTGTTCTGCTACCAGGGAGAGATGTGAATCAACAGCAACTCTTGATGTCAGCGATACCCAGATTTGGGGCCCGCTCCTCATCCTATGTAGGCCACATGTTCTGGCCTCTCCTGGTTCCTTACTGACATTTATTCATAAACCCTAGCTCTGGCTTCCGTTCACTTTTTGCCTCACGTCCCCAATCTTGGCCTCATCTTTAAAGCTGCTTAGTGGTCTGCTCTGACAGACCAAAATTCCCTTATTTCCATCAGTGTCTGTCTATACTGGGGTGCTAATTAACTTCTGGCTCTCCAAGTTACAGAGCTCATTTGCTGACTCACAAGAGACTACCAAAGGAAGCCCTTCATTAGCATTCCTGAGCTGCTCATTAGCCACTGGCAGAATCACACCATCCAAACTGTCAAACTCACCAGACTGTAGGAAGGAAAAATGACTGACTCTACTTGGATTAATGGCCCTTTACTGCCACAAGAACTCACTGGGAATCTCCTAAGGGCTCAGCACTATTGGGGGAGGGCTATCAAATCTGTGCAAGGCAAACCCCTGTTCTCAAAGCAATGGGGGGCAAAACCCAAATTTATGCAACAACTAAAATACAATATACAAGAAGAATATAAGGCATCAAGACCAAGGCAGTTTTATTCCACAAATTAAAACTGATTTAACATTTTAAAAATCTATCAATGTAATTTTCTAATTTAATAGAAAAATAATTTTCAAAAATTAGTTTAATAAATAAGGGAAAATCATCTGATGAAAATCAACACATGATTTGAAGGAAAAAACTAACTTAGCCAACACGGAGTAGAAGGGAACTTTCTTCATCCAATAAACGATGGCTACCAAAAATCCTACAGCAAACACTGCGTTTAACTGAATCATTGAATGCTTTTCCTCTGAGACTGGGAGCAAAACCATGATGATTACTCTCATCACTTTACAATTACTGAGTAAACTGGATAGTCACATAGGAAAAAAACTGACCCCTCTCTCACACTATACATAAAAATCAATTCCAGGTGGATTACAGATCTAAATATAAAATGCAAAACAATAAAGCTTCTAGACAGTAACATAAGAGAATTAACCTTAGTAGCAGGCAAAGATTTCTTAAACAAGATACAATAGCACTAACCATAATTTAAAAATTGATAAACTGATCTACTGATATATTAAAATTTAAAACTGCTGTGCTTCAAAACACAACATTGATAGAAGAAAAGACATTACATATAACTGAAAAAACGAGCTTATCCAGACTATATAAATAACTTTTGCAAATCAATTATACAGACAATTCAGTTCGAACTGGAGCAAATGACTTGAACAGGCAGTTCACAAAGGAAGTATCCAAATGGCCAATAAACATAAAAGTTTCTTAAACTCATTAGAGATCAAAGAAGTGCACATTAAGACCACATACAATACCACTACGCTTCTTCCAGAATGGTTAAAATTTGGGGAGTTGACTACACAAAGTGTTGGTGAGCACGCGGAACACCTGAACCTCTCATGCATTGCTGGTGGGGGTATAAATAAGCATAACCATTTTTAAAAAGTGGTAATATCTACTAAAGTTGAACAACTGTACACTCTGTAACTAAGCAATTCCACTTCTCAGTATATGCCCAATAGAAATGCCTACATATGTGCATCAAAAGACACACACAGGGCTTTCCTGGTGGCGCAGTGGTTAAGAATCCACCTGCCAATGCAGGGGACACGGGTTCAAGCCCTGGGCCGGGAAGATCCCACATGCCACAGAGCAACTAAGCCCGTGCACCACAACTACTGAGCCTGCGCTCTAGAGCCCGTGTGCCACAACTATTGAGCCCGCATCCCGCAACTACTGAAGCCCATGCACCTAGAGCCCATGCTCTGCAACAAAAGAAGCCACCACAGTGAGAAGCCCGTGCACCACAACAAAGAGTAGTCCCCGCTCACCTCAACTAGAGAAAGACCTCACGCAGCAACAAAGACCCAACACAGCCAAAAATAAACTAAACTAAAAAAAAAAAAAAGACACATAATAACATTCAGAGCAGCAGCATCCAGAATAGCTCAAAAACACAATCAACCCAAATGTTAATCAACTGAAGAACGGATAAATACATTTTGGTATACTTATACAATGAAGTATTATACAACAGAAATGAATAAACTACTGCAACACACAATATGCATGAATCTCACAAACATGATACTGGGCAAAAGAAGCCAAACTTGAAAGAGTAGATACTGTATTATTCCATTTATATAAGATTAAAATATAGGCAAAACAAATCTGTGATAGTATAGGTGAGTCTTCCAGGGTGCTGGCAGATTTCATTACTAGATGTGGGTAGTAGTTCACGGATGTGTTCACCCTGTGATATTTATCAACCTGAAGAGGTGTCTCAAGGTAGGGGAACCATGAGAGTGGTCTACCACAGCAATGGCCAATGTACAATGATAATAAAAAGCAGACCGGTTGCTTTTCTCTTGTTTTTAAATTCTCTGCAGTGAACAACCCCCCTCCCCGCCACAGTTCATTGCCTAAAGCTGCAATGAACTGCCCCCACCACCCCCTCCTCACTACTATTGATCAAGCTGTACACTTAGAATTTGTACAACTTCTGAATGTATGCTACATTTCAATAAAAACTTTTATTTAAAAATTTTAAAGGCAACAATTAAAAGAACATAAATATGATCCATCACTTCTAAATCAGAAAACATTAATATAAAAAATAAACCCAAATTCATTTCATGACAGTGGCTGACTTTAAGGGAGGAAAATGGAACTTCAGCTTTATCTGTACATGTGTGTGTATAACAAAAAAAGGGCCACTTTAGGAAAGTCATTTCTTTGGGAGGGTAAGTGAAGGCAAACACTAAACATCATGCCGTATAGGCACAAAGGAAAGGATTCATCCTAAAAACATACAAGAAAAGAGGGTCAATAAAAAGTGCCCATGATGCCCCATTCTTTAATCCTCCCTCAATCCCGAGGGCCAGGGCACATGCAGAGGATGAGCTCAGGCACAGGAATGTGATGAAGAGGAGGGACTGGTACCTGCTGTCCCTATCTAGCAGGGTCTGAGCTCATGTAGCAGGCAAAAAGACCTTGGGGCCTGGAGCTGTGCAAGGTGCTTCTGGAAATCCCTTAGGACACTTGTGGAATAACTGATGCTGAAATCAGGACAGCCCAAGGGAAAGGGCAACCTGAGGGGTACGCTGTACCACAGGAGAAGTGAAACAGAGCATCAGGGTCTCTGCCAACCTCCAGTATAGGCATACCTCATTTTATTGCGCTTCGCTTTTTTGCACTATAAAAATACTGTAGTTTTTACAAATCGAAGGTTTGTGGTGGGACTTTCCTGGCAGTCCAATGGTTAAGACTCCGCGCTTCCAAGGCAGTGGGTGTGGGTTCAATCCCTGGTCAGGGAACTAAGATCCCACATGCCACATGGGGCAGCCATAAAAAGAAAAAAAAAGAAACGAAACTCTTGCCAAATTGAAGGTTTGTGGCAACCCTGCGTCAAGCAAGTCTATCAATGCTCTATTTCCAACAGCATTTGCTCACTTTGTGTCTCTGTGTCACATTTTGGTAATTCTCACAACATTTCAAACTTTTTCATTATTATCGTATTTGTTATGGTGATCCGTGATCAGCGATCTTTGTTGTTACTATGATAACTGTTTTGGGGTACCACAAACCACACCCATATAAGGTGACGAACTTAATCAGTAAATGTATAAATGTTGTGTGTGTTCTGACTGCTCCACTGACTGGCTGCTCACTCCCCTCTCCAGGCCTCTCTATTCCCTGAGACACAACAGCATGAAATTAAGCCAGTCAATACCCCCTACAATGGCCTCTAAGTGTTCAAGTGAAAGGAAGAGTCACATGTCTCTCACTTTAAATCAAAAGTTAGAAATGGTTAAATTTAGTGAGGAAGGCACATCAAAAGCTGAGATAGGTCAAAAACTAGACAAAAAGCTAGGCCTCTTACACTGAACAGTTAGCCACGTTGTGAATGCAAAGTTCTTGAAGGAAATTAAAAGTGCTACTCCAGTGAACACACAAATGATAAGAAACAGCTTTATTGCTGATATGGAGAAAGTTTTAGTGGTCTGAATAGATCAAACCAGCCGTAACATTCCCTAATCCAGAGCAAGGCCCTAACTCTCCAATTACATGAAGCCTGAGAGAGGTAAGGAAGCTGCAGGAGAAAAGTTTGAAGCTAGCAGAGGTTGGTTCATGAAGTTTAAGAAGCCATTTCCATAACATAAATGTACAAGGTAAAGCAGCAAATGCTGATGTAGAAGCTGCAGCAAGTTATCCAGAAGATCTAGCTAAGGTCATTAATGAAGGTGGCTACACTAAACAGATTTTCAGTGTAGATGAAACAGTCTTATATTGTAGAAGTTGTCATCTAGGATTTTCATAGCTAGAGAGAAGAAGTCAATGCCAGGCTTCAAAGGAGAGGCTGATTTTCCTGTTAGTGGCTAATGCAGCTGGTGACATTAAGTTGAAGCCAATACTCATTTACCATTCTGAAAATCCTAGGGCCCTTAGGAATTATGCTAAATCTACTTTACCTGTGCTCTATAAATGGCACAACAAAGACCGGATGACAGCACATCTGTTGACAATATGGTTTACCAAATATTTTAAGCCCACTGTTGATATCTACTGCTCAGAAAAAAAGATTCCTTTCAAAATATTACTGCTATTGACAATGCACCTGGTCACCCAAGAGCTCTGATGGAGATATACAATAAGATTAATGTTGTTTTCATGCCCGCTAACACAACATCCATCCTGCAGCCCATGGATCAAGGAGTAATTTTGACTTTCAGGTCTTATTATGTAAGAAATATATTTTGTAAAGCTATAGATGCCATACATAGTGATTCCTCTGATGGATCTGGTCAAAGTCAACTTTAAACCTTCTAGAATGTATTTACCATTCTAGATGCCATTAAGAACATTTGTGGAGAAGGCCATGTGCAAATGTAGGGTAGCATGTGTATTCAGAAAAGATCTGACAGAGGGAGATTAACCAAGATGGCGGAGTAGAAGGACGTGCACTCACTCCCTCTTGCGAGAGCTCCAGAATCACAACTGGCTGCTGGACAATCATTGACAGGAAGACCCTGGACTTCACCAAGGAGGATACCCCATGTCCAAGGACAGAGGAGAAGCCACAGTGAGACGGTAGGAGGGGCGCAATCAGAGTAAAATCAAATCCCATAACTGCTGGGTGGGTGACTCACAGACTGGCGAACACTTATACCACAGAAGTCCACCCACTGGAGTGAAGGTTCTGAGCCCCACGTCAGGCTTCCCAACCTGGGGGTCCGGCAACGGGAGGAGGAATTCCTAGAGAATCAGACTTTGAAGTCTAGTGGGAATTGATTGCAGGACTGTGACAGGACTGGGGGAAACAGAGACCCCACTCTTGGAGGGCACACACAAAGTAATGTGTGCATCGGGACCCAGGGGAAGGAGCAGTGACCCTGGGGGAGACTGAACCAGACGTACCTGCTGGTGTTGGGGGGTCTCCTGCCGAGGCAAGTGGTGGCTCTGTTTCACCGTGGGGATAAGGACACTGGCAGCAGAGGTCCTGGGAAGTTCTCCTTGGCGTGAGCCCTCCCAGAGTCTGCCATTAACCCCACCAAAGAGCACGGGTAGGCTCCAGTGTTGGGTTGCCTCAGGCAAAACAACCAACAGGGAGGGAACCCAGCCCCACCCATCAACAGTCAAGTGGATTAAGGTTTTACTGAGCTCTGACCGCCACAGCAACAGGGAGGGAACCCAGCCCCACCCATCAACAGTCAAGAGGATTAAGGTTTTACTGAGCTCTGACCGCCACAGCAACAGTCAGCTCTACCCACCACCAGAGCCTCCCATCAAGCCTCTTAGATAGCCTCAACCACCAGAGGGCAGACAACAGAAGCAAGAAAAACTACAATCCTGCAGCCTGTGGACCAAAAACCACAGTTACAGAAAGACAGAGAAGATGAAAAGGCAGAGGGCTATGTACCAGATGAAGGAACAAGAAAAAACCCCAGAAAAACAACTAAATGAAGTGGAGATAGGCAACCTTCCAGAAAAAGAATTCAGAATAATGATAGTGAAGATGATCCAGGACCTCGGAATAAGAATGGAGGCAAAGATTGAGAAGATGCAAGAAATGATTAACAAAGACCTAGAAGAATTAAAGAATAAACAAACAGAGATGACCAATACAATAACTGAAATGAAAACTACACTAGAAGGAATCAATAGCAGAATAACTGAGGCAGAAGAACGGATAAGTGACCTGGAAGACAGAATGGTTGAATTCACTGCTGCGGAACAGACTAAAGAAAAAAGAATGAAAAGAAATGAAGACAGCCTAAGAGACCTCTGGGACAACATTAAACGCAACAACATTCGCATTATAGGGGTCCCAGAAGGAGAAGAGAGAGAGAAAGGACCAGAGAAAATATTTGAAGAGATTATAGTCGAAAACTTCCCTAACATGGGAAAGGAAATAGCCACCCAAGTCCAGGAAGCGCAGAGAGTCCCATACAGAATAAACCCAAGGAGAAACACGCCGAGACACATAGTAATCAAAGTGGCAAAAATTAAAGACAAAGAAAAATTACTGAAAGCAGCAAGGGAAAAACGACAAATAACATACAAGGGAACTCCCATAAGGTTAACAGCTGATTTCTCAGCAGAAACTCTGCAAGCCAGAAGGGAGTGGCATGATATACTTAAAGTGATGAAAGGGAAGAACCTACAACCAAGATTACTCTACCCGGCAAGGATCTCATTCAGATTCGATGGAGAAATCAAAAGCTTTACAGACAAGCAAAAGCTAAGAGAATTCAGCACCACCAAACCAGCTCTACAACAAATGCTAAAGGAACTTCTCTAAGTGGGAAACACAAGAGAAGAAAAGGACCTACAAAAACAAACCCAAAACAATTAAGAAAATGGTCATAGGAACATACATATCGATAATTACCTTAAATGTGAATGGATTAAATGCCCCAACCAAAAGACATAGACTGGCTGAATGGATACAAAAACAAGACCCATATATATGCTGTCTACAAGAGACCCACTTCAGACCTAGGGACACATACAGACTGAAAGTGAGGGGATGGAAAAAGATATTCCATGCAAATGGAAATCAAAAGAAAGCTGGAGTAGCTATACTCATATCAGATAAAATAGACTTTAAAATAAAGAATGTTACAAGAGACAAGGAAGGACACTACATAATGATCCAGGGATCAATCCAAGAAGAAGATATAACAATTATAAATATATATGCACCCAACATAGGAGCACCTCAATACATAAGGCAACTGCTAACAGCTATAAAAGAGGAAATCGACAGTAACACAATAATAGTGGGGGACTTTAACACCTCACTTACACCAATGGACAGATCATCCAAAATGAAAATAAATAAGGAAACACAAGCTTTAAATGACACAATAGACCAGATAGATTTAATTGATATATATAGGACATTCCATCCAAAAACGGCAGATTACACGTTCTTCTCAAGTGCGCACGGAACATTCTCCAGGATAGATCACATCTTGGGTCACAAATCAAGCCTCAGTAAATTTAAGAAAATTGAAATCATATCAAGCATCTTTTCTGACCACAACGCTATGAGATTAGAAATGAATTACAGGGAAAAAAACGTAAAAAAGACAAACACATGGAGGCTAAACAATACGTTACTAAATAACCAAGAGATCACTGAAGAAATCAAACAGGAAATAAAAAAATACCTAGAGACAAATGACAATGAAAACACGACGACCCAAAACCTATGGGATGCAGCAAAAGCGGTTCTAAGAGGGAAGTTTATAGCTATACAAGCCTACCTAAAGAAACAAGAAAAATCTCAAGTAAACAATCTAACCTTACACCTAAAGAAACTAGAGAAAGAAGAACAAACAAAACCCAAAGTTAGCAGAAGGAAAGAAATCATAAAGATCAGAGCAGAAATAAATGAAATAGAAACAAAGAAAACAATAGCAAAGATCAATAAAACTAAAAGTTGGTTCTTTGAGAAGATAAACAAAATTGATAAGCCATTAGCCAGACTCATCAAGAAAAAGAGGGAGAGGACTCAAATCAATAAAATCAGAAACGAAAAAGGAGAAGTTACAACAGACACCGCAGAAATACAAAACATCCTAAGAGACTACTACAAGCAACTTTATGCCAATAAAATGGACAACCTGGAAGAAATGGACAAATTCTTAGAAAGGTATAAACTTCCAAGACTGAATAAGGAAGAAACAGAAAATATCAACAGACCAATCACAAGTAATGAAATTGAAACTGTGATTAAAAATCTTCCAACAAACAAAAGTCCAGGACCAGATGGCTTCACAGGTGAATTCTATCAAACATTTAGAGAAGAGCTAACACCCATCCTTCTCAAACTCTTCCAAAAAATTGCAGAAGAAGGAACACTCCCAAACTCATTCTATGAGGCCACCATCACCCTGATACCAAAACCAGACAAAGACACTACAAAAAAAGAAAATTACAGACCAATATCACTGATGAATATAGATGCAAAAATCCTCAACAAAATACTAGCAAACAGAATCCAACAACACATTAAAAGGATCATACACCACGATCAAGTGGGATTTATCCCAGGGATGCAAGGATTCTTCAATATACGCAAATCAATCAATGTGATACACCATATTAACAAATTGAAGAATAAAAACCATATGATCATCTCAATAGATGCAGAAAAAGCTTTTGACAAAATTCAACACCCATTTCTGATAAAAACTCTCCAGAAAGTGGGCATAGAGGGAACCTACCTCAACATAATAAAGGCCATATATGACAAACCCACAGCAAACATCATTCTCAATGGTGAAAAACTGAAAGCATTTCCTCTAAGATCAGGAACGAGACAAGGATGTCCACTCTCACCACTATTATTCAACATAGTTCTGGAAGTCCTAGCCACGGCAATCAGAGAAGAAAAAGAAATAAAAGGAATACAAATTGGAAAAGAAGAAGTAAAACTGTCACTGTTTGCGGATGACATGATACTATACATAGAGAATCCTAAAACTGCCACCAGAAAACTGCTAGAGCTAATTAATGAATATGGTAAAGTTGCAGGTTACAAAATTAATGCACAGAAATCTCTTGCATTCCTATACACTAATGATGAAAAATCTGAAAGAGAAATTATGGAAACACTCCCATTTACCATTGCAACAAAAAAAATAAAATACCTAGGAATAAACCTACCTAGGGAGACAAAAGACCTGTATGCAGAAAACTATAAGACACTGATGAAAGAAATTAAAGATGATACAAATAGATGGAGAGATATACCATGTTCTTGGATTGGAAGAATCAACATTGTGAAAATGAGTATACTACCCAAAGCAATCTACAGATTCAATGCAATCCCTATCAAATTACCAATGGCATTTTTTACGGAGCTAGAACAAATCATCTTAAAATTTGTATGGAGACACAAAAGACCCCGAATAGCCAAAGCAGTCTTGAGGCAAAAAAATGGAGCTGGAGGAATCAGACTCCCTGACTTCAGACTATACTACAAAGCTACAGTAATCAAGACAACATGGTACTGGCACAAAAACAGAAACATAGATCAATGGAACAAGATAGAAAGCCCAGAGATTAACCCACGCACCTATGGTCAACTAATCTATGACAAAGGAGGCAAAGATATACAATGGAGAAAAGACAGTCTCTTCAATAAATGGTGCTGGGAAAACTGGACAGCTACATGTAAAAGAATGAAATTAGAATACTCCCTAACACCATACACAAAAATAAACTCAAAATGGATTAGAGACCTAAATATAAGACTGGACACTATAAAACTCTTAGAGGAAAACATAGGAAGAACACTCTTTGACATAAATCACAGCAAGATCTTTTTTGATCCACCTCCTAGAGTAATGGAAATAAAAACAAAAATAAACAAGTGGGACCTAATGAAACTACAAAGCTTTTGCACAGCAAAGGAAACCATAAACAAGACAAAAAGACAACCCTCAGAATGGGAGAAAATATTTGCAAATGAATCAACTGACAAAGGATTAATCTCCAAAATATATAAACAGCTCATTCAGCTCAATATCAAAGAAACAAACACCCCAATCCAAAAATGGGCAGAAGACCTAAATAGACATTTCTCCAAAGAAGACATACAGATGGCCACGAAGCACATGAAAAGATGCTCAACATCACTAATTATTAGAGAAATGCAAATCAAAACTACAATGAGGTATCACCTCACTCCTGTTAGAATGGGCATCATCAGAAAATCTACAAACAACAAATGCTGGAGAGGGTGTGGAGAAAAGGGAACCCTCTTGCACTGTTGGTGGGAATGTAAATTGATACAGCCACTATGGAGAACAATATGGAGGTTCCTTAAAAAACTAAAAATAGAATTACCATATGACCCAGCAATCCCACTACTGGGCATATACCCTGAGAAAACCATAATTCAAAAGGACACATGCACCCGAATGTTCATTGCAGCACTATTTACAATAGCCAGGTCATGGAAGCAACCTAAATGCCCATCAACAGACAAATGGATAAAGAAGTTGTTGTACATATATACAATGGAATATTACTCAGCCATAAAAAGGAACGAAATTGAGTCATTTGTTGAGACGTGGATGGATCTAGAGACTGTCATACAGAGTAAAGTAAGTCAGAAAGAGAAAAACAAATATCGTATATTAATGCATGTATGTGGAACCTAGAAAAATGGTACAGATGAGCCAGTTTGCAGGGCAGAAGTTGAGACACAGATGTAGAGAATGGACATATGGACACCAAGGGGGGAAAACTGCGGTGAGGTGGGGATGGTGGTGTGCTGAATTGGGCGATTGGGATTGACATGTATACACTGATGTGTATAAAACTGATGCCTAATAAGAACCTGCAGTATAAAAAAAACAAACAAAACAACTAATACTAAACTTTCATTGGGTTATTTGTATGGAAATATGTTAATATAAATGTTTCAGACATTACATGAAATTTCTAAAAATGTTATATTTGTATTTGTATGGAAATATGTATGGAAATATGTTAATATAAATGTTTCAGACATTACATGAAATTTCTAAAAATCTTATATTTGTATTTGTATGGAAATATGTATGGAAATATGTTAATATAAATGTTTCAGACATTACAGGAAACTTCTAAAAATCTTATATGTTCTGGTATAAGGTTATAAGTAATAATCCTAGTTATTACTTTAAAATGTATATCTCAGAAATAACTAATTTTCTTGTCAACTGCATTATTATGAACTTTCATCAAATCTTTAACCATGGTCATTTTTAAGTCTTCTGTCATTTACAGACAGTTCTGGGTGTACTCTGATGATTTTGCAAGTATGTTCCTATAAAAGGGTTTCATCTTCAAGAAATTCATGGAAAAGACTCTGACAAGTACAGGTTTCTGGTAACTGACTGTACTGCTGAACTGAATGAATAAGCATTTTCAGAACTCTAATGAAAAACTGATGAACTCATAAAAGTGCTAACAAAAGATCAAGATGAAAAAAAAAATTAATTACATGGGACTGAGTGAACTGATGAGGATGAGTATAATTTTTGTGACTTTCTGTCTGAATTAAAAAAAAAAAAAATCCCACAAGGACTCAGAGGCAAAGAATATACAAATCAATTTTCACTGCAAAGTAAAGGAGCTGTTACAGTGGAGGATTACTGGACTGAATGTCAATATTATGACATAGTATGAGTGTGTTTCATGTTTGGTAATTGCAATCAGTGTTGCTTTTGTTGTGGTCATCCATGTACAATGCTTGGTGTCAGTCTATTTATCTCTTGTAAAAATAAAATACAGTGTGTGTGTGTGGAAAACAAAAAAACAAAAAAACAAAAAAACTGAGGTTGGACTACTACCTCCAGGAAGAGGGAGTGAACATACTTTTCTCTATTTCTCCCACTAAGTACAATTAAAAACTCTGGAACATATATATAAAGCAAAAAAAAAAAAAAAGAACATTTGTGATTCATAGGAAGAGGTCAAAATACCAACATTAATGGAAGTTTGGAAGAAGTTGACTCCAATCCTCATGGATGACTTTGAAGGGTTCAAGACTTCAATGGAGGAAGTACCTGCATATGTGGCAGAAAACAGCAAAAGAACTATAATTAGAAGTGGAGGGCTTCCCTGGTGGCGCAGTGGTTGAGAATCTGCCTGCTAATGCAGGAAACACGGGTTCGAGCCCTGGTCTGGGAAGATCCCACATGCCGCGGAGCAACTAGGCCCGTGAGCCACAACTACTGAGCCTGCGCGTCTGGAGCCTGTGCTCCGCAACAAGAGAGGCCACAATAGTGAGAGGCCCGCGCACCGCGATGAAGAGTGGCCCCCACTTGCCACAACTGGAGAAAGCCCTAGCACAAAAACGAAGACCCAACATAGCAATCAATCAATCAATCAATAAAGAAATCTTAAAAAAAAAAAAAAAAAGTTGCTAGAAGTGGAGCCTGAAGATATGACTGAAGTGCTGCAATCTCATGACAAAACTTTCACAGATGAGGAGCTGCTTATTACAGATGAACAAAGAAAGTGGTTTCTTGAGATGGAATCTACTCCTGGTGAATAAGTTGTGAAGACTGTGGAAATGTCAACAAAGGATTTAGGATATTACATAAACTTAGTTGAAAAAGCAGGGCAGGATTTGAGACGATTGACTCCGATTTTGAAAGAAGTTCTTGAATAAAACGCTATCAAACGGCATGGCATGCTACAGAAAAATCATTTGTGAAAGAGTCTACTTGATGTGGCAAACTTTATTATTGTCTTATTTTGAGAAATAAGCCACACCAACCTTCAACAACCACCACCCTGATCAGTCAGCCAGCCATCAACATCCAGGCAAGACCCTCCACCAGCAAAAAACGACTACTTGCTGAAGTCTAAGATGATGGTTAGCATTTTTTAGCAATAAAGTACTTTTTAATTAAGCTATGGTTTTTTAGACATAATGCTACTTCACACTTAATAAACTACAGTACAGTGTAAACATAACTTTTATACATGCTGAGAATCCAAAAAATTCATGTGACTTGCTTTACGGCAATATTCACTTTATTGCAATATTCACTTTACTGCAGTGATCTGAAACCAAACCCACAATATCTCTGAGGTATGCCTGTAATATTTCCTTGAGCTTTGAGGACCCAAGAGTAAAGGGCCTGGCAAAAGGAGTCCCCTCTAGACAAGCAAAGGGTCACCTACTGAATCACAGTGTTTCAAACCCACAGGGTAAATTAATCATGGTAATTCTAATTCTCATGGCACTTTACAGTTTTCAAAGTGCATTTGAATACAACATATACAACATTTCGTTTCACTTACTGAGCCACTTTGTAGAGTTGACAGAGACTATGCTTTTTTCTTTCTTTCTAAACAAAAATAATAAACACTTATGAAATTTGGAAAATACAGGAAGGGAAAAAAACTACCTGTAGATTTTCATGCTTAACATTTTTTCAATAGTATATCACATTCTAAGAATTCGTTTTGTTGAGTTTTTCCTCTTCATTAAGTTGTAATCATACTAAATATACAAATTTGCATAGCAGGGATTATTATGCCCATTTTAAGGATAAGTAGTCTGAGGCTCAAAGAAGTTAAATAACTTGTCTAAAGAGACAGGGCTACTGAGTGAAAAGTCTGGGTCTAGAACTGAAAAATTCAGACACTCTGTTCTAGTTTTTGATGAATTTGAGAAATAAGTAGAATCTCTCATTTCTTTGTCAACCTACCACCTCAGGCAAGTCATTTCCTCTTTTATCTGCCCTTGTTGGCAGGAAAAGAAGAGAAAACACAAAGTCTCAACCAAAAAAAAAAGCTCTGAAGCTGCTACAGGAGAGTTGGGATCACCTGCAGTTAAGGATGAGGAATGAGGGAGGCTGTAGTTGGCTCCCACTATGTTTCTTCCTTTGGACAGTACATGAGTCAGGGACCTGGCAGAAAACAGACAGCCCCTTCTAAAGCTGGTAAGAAAAGCAAGTTTAATGAAGGCACTGTTTACAAAAGTGTGAAAAGAGCTAAGAGAACACACCAAACAAAAAAAAAAAATGACAAAGTCCTGGATCAAGAAACAGTGGAATTGGAAGCTGCAAAGAGCTGGGGCTATAGGAAAGGAACTCAGTCTCCCCAATCCACTGCAGCAGGGAGGGAGCTGAGGAATAAGCACCCTAATCCCCCTCCCCTCCCATGCTCTGAATACCTGCCTGTGTCTCTAAGGCACTGAAATCAACCAGAAGCAAGAGGGGAAAGGATAAAGCCATCTAGGGTCAGCCTCCTAGGACAGGGGCAGCAGGGAGAAGCAAGGAGAGTGCATCTGGAGGGCAAAGAGAAAATATCCAAGATGGGCTTTCCCTCTTTCCTACCATAGGAAGCCAAATGGGGCTGTTCCTAAATTAATGACTTACAGGAATGACGTCAGGGGACTTCCCTGGTGGTGCAGTGGTTAAGACTCCGCGCTCCCAATGCAGGGGGCCCGGGTTTGATCCCTGGTCAGGGAACTAGATGCCACATGCATGTCGCAACTAAGAGTTCGCATGCCACAACTAAGGAGCCCACCTGCCACAACTAAGACCCAGCGCAAATAAATAAATAAATAAATAAAAGGAATTACATCAGAATTCAGAACCACCCAATGCGTCTATAGCAGGGACAGGCAAACTATACCCTACAGACCAAATCCAGCTCAAGTCCTGTTTTTTTGCAAATGAAATTTTATAGGAACACAGCCACACTCATTTGTTTATGTACTGTCTATGGGGCTGCTTTCAGGCTACACAACCAAGTTGACTCTTTAGGAGAGAGACTGTACTGCCTGCAAAGCTTAAAATATTTACTATCTGGCCCTTTGCAGAAAAAGTCTGATAAATTTTCTTTTCTACAAGAATCACATTCATTTAACATTTGTTCTACAAGTATTTATGGAATGCTTATGTTTGGGGCATTGGGGATACAGCAGGTGAGCAGAACAAACAAAAAAATTCTATCCCTGTGGAGCTAGTGGGAAGAGACAGATACTAAACAAAATAAGTAAATGATGTAGAATCTAAAAATTGATGAATGCTATGAAAAAAACAGAGGTGAATAAGGGGACAGGATGTGCTGGGGAGTTGGGGAGAGGTTGCAATATAATGCATATCATGCTTTATCTAAATCACTTCACTAAACTCCAACATAATGCAATGAGATACTGTTTCCCCACTTCTCAGATGAAAAGGAAAATGAGACTTAGAAACTGATCCAAGACCACATGGCTAATCAATGCTTCTGTTGGGATTTGAACCCACATCTGGCTGCTCCAAAGCTCGTTTGTATGACAACTCCTCAAAATGAGAGCACTGGCTCAGAAAAGTAAAGTGACTTCCAATAAGTTTTCTCTTTTGATGCTAACAGAGCCAGGACTATTTATCTTCATCCTCCTCAGGGTGACTTGCCCAAGCTCACTCTGAGTTACCAACCAAGCAAGGCTTAGAATCCTTATCTTCTGAAGCCAAACTCAGACATTTAATCTACAGTAATTCAACAGAATTCTTAGCAGAAAATGTTTCGAGGAGTTGATCAGAATTGAGAAAAGTTAAAAACGAATGTGGAACAGACTCAAAGAAAGCAAAAAAGCACTTTTGACACCATAAACCGGGTTGCATAGAGATGCAATTAAGCAAGCAAACATAGAATAACAATGCTACTAAACACATATTTCCCCAAAGACAGAGTGGTGAGTCTAATAACATCATAGCTACTAGCTTGCCAAGGTGAGACATTCCCAAACATCTGTAATCAATTGTTTCCCCATTTTCCAAAGGCCAGATTACAATCACCTTGATATATAGGATGTAGGTCTGAGTTGTAGAGAAGAGGAATAAATATCTGGGATATAAAACAACAAAAAGAAATTTTTCTCTCTCAAATGTCCATTCAAAGATGGCACAGTTCCTGTTCTTGGATGGGATGGCCTAGGGAGTGCTAAGTAGAAGCCCTGGGTCATAAAGAGCCTGTCACTGAGTCTCCCTCCAGTTAATGAAGTCCCTAGGCTAGTAGAGCTACTAAATTTCAGTGCCAAGTATTAGTACCTTTTTCTGATTGTAGTGATTCAACAGCCCCCAGTGAGGGTGACTCACAGGAAGAGTTAGAGGGCTGAATGTGGCCCTGGAGCCCACACAGTTGTCATGTTCATGGACATCACCTGGCATTTATATCAGCCAAGCAGCTGGGCCTCTGAAACAAATATCATCAGCATTATCCCATCTGGTCACCATCATTCCAGCCATGGCTGTTTGCTCCTTGCCCTCAAAGCCAGGACACACTGAGGTTGGGGATGCTCTTAGAACAAATGAAGAAAGGGAAGGTTCCAAGGACCATGTGGAGTCATAAAATGTATGTCCCTAAAGGCCCTCCAGATAGTCTAATCCAAGAAGAGACAAAAGCATCAATGAGAAAAAGCTGAAGGGTGAAAGAGCTGAATTAAAGATTAAGTGACAAAGGAAATGACATAAAAGGTCTCTGGATAACAGGGTTCATGGAGAACAGGAGGGAAGAGAATGGGATCTTTATAATACGGTGTGTCTTGCCAGGGCAGAGGCAGTTTCTTAAAAGAGCTGCACAAAACCAGGTGACAGCCACCCTTGCTTGGCACTTATAATAGCAGTCTCCATAATAGACTTCTTAAAGACTGCTCCATCCACAGGGCGAGAGTGGACACCTGATCCCAAATGCCTCAATTCCACCCCCCACTGAAGGCCAACAATATCAAATAAGAACAATCAGAGACTGAGCCAATCAACCATGAGGAGTCAAGCTGGGAGGTATTTAGGTTCAGAGGCTCTACCAGGTAGAGGCCAGGATGGGCTCTGGGCAAACAGAGGTAGAAATAAATGCTCAGAAGGGCAGAGAAAGCAGCCCATGCGGCCCTGGGGGCAGAGAACAGAGTAGGCTGACAACATTAGGTTCCTCTGACTCCACTGAGAAGCCAAGTTCTAAAATCAGGAGCTCCCCTACCACTTTAGTTTGTTTGAATGAGTTTCTCTTCTATGAAATGGAACAATTCTGGACTAAAGGGTTTTGTCTTGTTATAGTAGCCAGACTAGGCCCAAGATGGAGTCCCTCATGCTAAACCCAAGTCAGCAAACCAAAACTTAACCAAGTTTCTATGCTTGGCTCTCCCAGAAAAGGTAGGCCTAGTCAACCAATCAGTGCTTGCCTGCTCATACAAGTTACCTGCCCCGTAGAGAACAGATGTCCAGGGATGACTTTACTGGCAGTCTTTCCAGCTGGGGCTCTTGGGGTCTTAAAACAGAAGGCAGACTGCCAGAGAGAGGAAGAGGCCTGCACCTTATTTGATGAGGCCGCTAACAAGAGGTGGGCTAAGTATGCATATGACAGCTACCCCATGCTATGAAGAGGTTATAGCCTCAGGCTCCAAGTTCCATCAGCTGGGTCCAGAGAAGTCCACATGAGTATGGGATCACCACCCCTAGGTTTGGCCCAGAGCCTAGGACAGGGTGATGATTTAAAAGATGTAGAATGCATGGTTGGACATTCTATTGGAAAGACTTACTTATTCATGTAATAAAAATATTTATTGAGCACCTATTTCCTGTTAAATGCTCATCTAGATTTTGGGGCTATAACAGTGCAAAAGAGGCAAAAATGTCCCTGCCCTCATGAAGTGTGGCAAATCGTATTTTCCAAAAATGACTCAATATTGTCAAGATAGCAATTCTCCCAACTTGATCTGTAGATTCAATGCAATCCCAATCAAAATCCCAACAAGTTATTTTATGGATATTGACAAACTGATTCTCAAGTTTATATGGAAAGGCAAAAGACTCAGAATAGACAACACAATACTGAAGGAGAAGAACAAAGTCAGAGAACTGGTTCTACAACTTTAGCTGTTAGTAATCAAGACAGGGTGGTATTCATGAAAAAATAGACAAAGAGCTCAATCGAAAAAATAGAGAGCCCAGATAGAGACCCACAAAAGTACAGTTAATTGATCTTTGACAAAAGAGCAAAGGCAATTCAATGGAGAAAGAATTGTCTTTTCAACAAATGGTGCTGGAACAACTAAACATTCACATAAAAAAAATTGAATGTAGACACTGACCTTACACCTTACACATTAGTTTATTAAAAATGGATCACAGGGGCTTCCCTGATGGCGCAGTGGTTGAGAATCTGCCTGCCAATGCAGGGGACATGGGTTCGAGCCCTGGTCTGGGAAGATCCCACATGCTGCGAAGCAACTAGGCCTGTGAGCCACAATT
Organism: Balaenoptera acutorostrata; assembly: GCF_949987535.1. Classification (NCBI taxonomy): domain Eukaryota; kingdom Metazoa; phylum Chordata; class Mammalia; order Artiodactyla; family Balaenopteridae; genus Balaenoptera; species Balaenoptera acutorostrata. Next base: position 70,223,480 of record NC_080075.1, on the reverse strand, counting down.
ACAGAGCCTGTGCATCTGGAGCCTGTGCTCCGCAACAAGAGAGGCCGCGATAATGAGAGGCCCGTGCACCGCGATGAAGGGTGGCCCCCAGTTGCCACAACTAGAGAAAGCCCTCGCATAGAAACGAAGACCCAACACAGCCACAAATTAATTAATTAATTAATTAATTTAATTAAAAAAAAAAAAAAAGGGTCACAGGCATGCAACTCAACAACAAAAAAACAAACAACCCTATCAAAAACTGGGCAGAAGAATTAAATAGACATTTCTCCGAAGACATACAGATGGCCGATAGGCACGTGAAAAGATGCTCAACACCATTAATTATTAGAGAAATGCAAATAGAAACTAAATGAGGTTCCACCTCACACTGGTCAGAATGGCCATCATCAAAAAGTCTACAAATAACAAATGCTGGAGAGGGTGTGGAGAAAAGGGAACCCTCCCACACTGTTGGTGGGATTGTAAGTTGGTGCAACCACTATGGAAAACAGTATGGAAGCTCCTCAAAAAACTAAAAATAGAGTTACCATATGATCTAGCAATCCCACTCCTGGGCATATATCTGGACAAAACTATAATTCGAAAAAAAACATGCACCCCTATGTTCATGGCAGCACTGTTCACAATAGCCAAGACATGGAGACAACCTAAATGTCCATCAACAGATGAATGGATAAAGAAGATGTGGTAATCAGAATGGGGCTTCCCTGGTGGCGCAGTGGTTAAGAGTCCGCCTGCCAATTCAGGGGACACGGGGTTCGAGCCCTGGTCTGGGAAGGTCCCACATGCTGCAGAGCAACTAAGCCCGTGTGCCACAACTACTGAGCCTGTGTTCTAGAGCCCAAGAGCCACAACTACTGAGCCCGAGTGCCACAACTACTGAAGCCCACATACCTAGAGCCCATGCTCTGCAACAAGAGAAGCCACCACAATGAGAAGACCGCGCACTGCAATGAAGAGTGGCCCCCACTCGCCGCAACTAGAGAAAGCCTGCTCGCAGCATCGAAGACCCAACACAGCCATAAATAAATAAATAAATAAATAAATAAATAAATAAAATAATGACACCCCCCCCAGTCATCATGTATAGAAGGAAAATAAAATTTCCATTCTAAGTTTAAAAAAAAAAAAAAGATGTGGTACATTTATACAATGGAATACTACTCAGCCATAAAAAGAATGAAATAATGCCATTTGCAGCAACATAGATGGAACTATACATTATCATACTAAGTGAAGTAACTCAGAAAGAGAAAGACAAATATCGTATGATATCACTTATATGTGGAATCTAAAATATGACACAAACAAACTTTTATGAAACAGAGACAGATTCACAGACATAGAGAACAGACTTGTAGTTGCCAAGGGGGAGGGGGAGCGGGAGAGGGATAGATTGGGAGTTTGGGATTAGCAGATGCAAGCTATTATAATATTGTAGCATGGATAAACTACGAAGTCCTACTGTATAGCACAGGGAACTATATTCAGTATCCTGTGATAAACCACAGGGGGATCAGCTCGGTGCTTTGTGACCACCTAGAGGGGTGGGATAGGGAGGGTGGAAGGGAGGGAGACGCAAGAGGGAAGAGATATGGGGATATATGTACATGTATAGCTGATTCGCTTTGTTACAAAGCAGAAACTAACACACCATTGTAAAGCAATTATACTCCAATAAAGATGTTTAAAAAATAAATAAATAAATAATAAATTTTGGAAAAGAATGTATATATATAACTGAACCACTTTGCTATACAACAGAAATTAACACAACATTGTAAATCAACTATACTTCAATAAAATAAATCAAAAACAGAACAAAACTATTGCATCTTAAAGATGCAAGTGACCTCCAGAAGCAACCTCAAAGACCCTCTAAGACACTCATATCAGGCAAACCACTTCATTTCCATAGGCTTCAGTTTCTTCATTTGTTAAATAAGAGGCACAATCACTTTATAGGTCTGTGTTTTGCTTTTCTACTGCCATGAAACAGATTGCCACAAACTTAGCAGCTTAAAACAAGACCCACAGTTCTGAAGGTCAGAAGTCCAGGCCAGCATGACTGGGTTCTCTGCTCAGAGTACCATAGGCTGAAATCAATGCATCAGCCAGAGAAAACTGTCCTTTTAAAAGGGTTCATGTGATTAGGTGAGGCCCACCAGACAATCTCTTTATCTTAAGGTAAACTGACTAATTTTGTTAATTACATATGCAATATCCCTTTTACCGTGTAAGATATATCATCACAGGAGTAACATGATGGGTGAAGGTTATGAGGACCATCTTAGAATTCTGGCTGCCACACTCTATTATAGTTATTATTATTCCAATACTTTTTTCTCCTTTCACCATTTCTCATCTATTAAATGTGGGTGAGGATACCAGCCTCTCTCACTTCATTTGCCCTTAACATCATTATGGAGTAATGTCAGCGTGTTTTAAGCATCAGTGGAGTTAGTTGTTAAATAAGTATAAAGTATCATTACTTGAAGGTGAAGGAGAGAAGAAATAAACAACTCTGAATTTTGTGAAAAATATATTTCTACCCTACTGAGCTGAATAACAATAACAACAGTAAGAAATCCTCTCACTCTTAAGATTTTGGAATTACATTTGTCAAAGTGTTTTCTGCAAAACATGAATCTTTCCAGGATCCCCTTAATAAAGAGGCTCCAGTCAAATCAGTTTTTCAAATGCTGCAGAGAATATCCTCAACCTCTGCCCACCTTACCCTCCCTACCCCATAGTAACTTATAAATGCACAGTAATATATTAAAGCATGTGAGAAACTTCAGTTAATAAATATATATGGCCACAAATCCCACGTAGCTCTTATTTTTTTAATCTGTTCATACCAATTCCAAATATAACATAAGCCCCATGAGAGCACAGATTTTGGTTCCCTGCTGTAACCCAAGTACCTATAATAGAGCTGCATTTAATACGTGGTTATTGAGAAAATGAATGAACCAGTGTCCCAGTGAACACATTTTAGGAACTAGAATCATTTTAGGATCTAGAATCATATATACGAGCTAGTCCAGATGACAAACGCTGATCTGGTTCAAAGATGGGAGAGAACAGTGGCTTGAACTCCATTGATGTTGTTTTCACTGAGACTGACTTCCAAACCAGCAAATCATGCAGTGCAAAGTTATTTACAAGACCAAGGGCACAAATAAGTTAGTGCAGCTCTCCAAGGGCACCCAAAGTTTGATGGCCTGTGCAGCCTTCACAGAGTCAGGCTAATGCAAGGCTTCTCAAACTTTAATGTGCATAGGAACCACGCGGGACTTTTGTTAAAACGCAGATTCTGATTCATTAGGTCTGGGGTGGGGACTGAGATTCTGCATGCCGAACAAGTCTCAGGTGGAAGGATGATGTTAGTCCATGGATTGCACTTTAAGAAGTAAGTGGTAAAGGATCCCTGACATTGGGGGTTGCCAGCATTCACGGGTCCATTCTAAAACTATGTAAGGAAATTCTTGCAACACCACAGTGGTATATTTCGTCTTCTGTTTCTTAAAAAGTTATTGGTCCCAGAGTAGACCTGACCAGGACCCACCAGTCATGGAAGCAAACCTGACCCTGTGCTTAGCAAAATAACATTTACCCATGTAGTAGAATAAATATTCTTCTATAACATGGTTTTTAATGGCTGCATGCTATTCCACTGTATAAAATTACAGTAGTTTATTTAATAAAATCCCTATATGACATTTAGATTGGTTAACATTAGATTGGTTTTTCACTACTACAAAAATGTTTTACTATTCACAAAAATGAGATGAAAACCTTATAACTTAAACTTTGCTCATGTACTTAATTTTTCCTTAGGATAAAATCATGGAAATGGAAATGGTTCATTTAAAGTTATGCCTTTGAATTTGTTGACTTCTATCTTACCTTCTTCATTTCTAGCTCCAAATGTCACAATTGTTATGAAGGGGTGTGTGTGTGTGTGTGTGTATAAAAGATAGAAAGATAGTGAGAGAAAGAAAAGGAGAAAGACAAAGAAATCAAGACAAAAATGTATTATTTCTCATAAGCATTAATCCAACTCCTATTTTGTTCCAACTTTTCTTTGCCCAGGATACAAAAAGCTTACTCTTTCTTCTCATTGTTGAGCCCTAGACCTCTAGAAGATTCTCTAAACATAATCATCAACCACAGAGTGGGCCAAATATGGTCATTCAATAAGGAACATTTACATTCTCATCATTTATTCTCCAGAAGCATAAGATGTTGCCACTTGTGGAAACAGATGGAGAAATCATTCTCTTCACCAACACATTAAACAAGGGCACGAGAGGAAGAGGGCACTACAGAATCTTAAAAAATGCAAATAAACAAGCATACAAATTTTTGATGGAAAGAATTCTAGCCAAAAATTTCAGATCATTTTTTTGTGGTCTAAACTATTTTTAAAATATTTCTCAAAATAATCAAATCTGATCTGGATTTAGGTTTTTACCCCCACTTTACCCCAATACTTCCAGGAAAGGTTTGCTCAACTACATCTAAGAGTTCACATGCAGAACTATTGAAAGTCCAAAATTCATGCCACCACATACTGCCACCATGAAGGAAGGAAAACAATTAGAGCTAAAACATTTTTTTAAGAGTCCTAGAAAAAAGGCCAGCTACTTGTGTAAGTGGCTTTCTGCACTATTTTTATATATTTTATTGAAGTATAAATTACCTATAATTCATCCATTTAGTGTATAGTTTAAAAGGTTCCCTTATACCTATTTGCAGCCAATCCCTGACATTGGGGCACTAGGCAACCACTTATCTACTTTCTACAATGATAGTTTTGCCTTTTCCAGAATCCCATCTAAATGGAATTATTCAATACATGGTATGGAGTCTTTTGTGTCTGACAGCTTCAATTTACCACGATGGTTTTAAGATTCATCCATGTTGTGTGTGTATCAGTAGTTCCTTCCTTTATACTGCTGAGTGATATTCCATTGTATGGATATTCCATATTTTATTTACCCATTCACCAGTGGGTTGATATTGGGTTGTTTCTAATTTTAGACTACTATGAATAATGTCTCCATATGTGATCATGTGTGTTTCTTTTCTTGCATAGATAGCAAGCAGAATTGCTGGGTCATATGGCATGTGTATGTTTAGCTTTATTTTTAAAAAAAAACACCTGTCAAACTTGTTTTTAAGAACGCTGTATTATTTTTCATTTCCTCTAGCAATATGAGAATTTCAGTTGTTCCACGTTATTTTCAACACTTTACTATTGTCAATCTCTTTAGCCACTCTTGGGAATACGAATAGCTCACAGAGGTTTTATTTGCATTTCCCTAATAACTAATAATGTTGAGCATCTTTTCATGTGCTTGCTGGGCATTTCGATATTTTCTTTTGTAAAATGTCCGTTTGAATCTTTTACCCATTATTTAAATTATTTGTCTTATGCTACTACTGAGTTGTAGAAAAGTTCCTTGCACTTTTGTATGTACTTTGTCAGATACATATTTTGCAAATATTTTTCCCCATTCATGGCTTTTCATTCCTTTTCTTTTTTTTTTAATAAATTTATTTATTTTATTTATTTATTATTTTTGGCTGTGTTGGGTCTTCGTTGCTGCACGCGGGCTTTCTCTAGTTGCAGCGAGTGGGGGCTACTTTCGTTGCAGTGCACGTGCTTCTCATTGCGGTGGCTTCTCTTGTTGTGGAGCACGGGCTCTAAGCGCACGGGTTTCAGTAGTTGTGGCACACGGGCTCAGTAGTTGTGGCTCGCGGGCTCCAGAGCGCAGGCTCAGTAGTTGTGGCGCATGGGCTTAGTTGCTCCACGGCATGTGGGATCTTCCCGGACCAGGGCTCGAACCCGTGTTCCCGGCATTGGCAGGTGGATTCTCAACCACTGTGCCACTAGGGAAGCCCCATTCCTTTTCTTAATAGTTTTTTTTTTTTTTTTATAGCTACTTTTATTTTTTTAATTTATTTATTTATTTTTGGCTGTGTTGGGTCTTCGGTTCGTGTGAGGGCTTTCTCTGGTTACGGCAAGTGGGGGCCACTCTTCATCGCGGTGCGGGGACCGCTCTTCATCGCGGTGCGCGGGCCTTTCACTATCGCGGCCCCTCCCATTGCGGGGCACAGGCTCCAGACGCGCAGGCTCAGTAGCTGTGGCTCACGGGCCCAGTTGCTCCGTGGCATGTGGGATCTTCCCAGACCAGGGCTCGAACCCGTGTCCCCTGCATTAGCAGGCAGATTCTCAACCACTGCGCCACCAGGGAAGCCCCAATAGTTTTTATATGAGCAAAAGTTTCTCATTTTGATGAAATCCAATTTATAATTTCTTTCTTTTATGGTTTAAGCTTTTTTGTCCTATCAAAGAAATCTTTGCCTAACCCAAGTTTTAAAAGATCTTTTCTTTTTTGTTTTTTTGTTCTTTTAATTTATCTTTTGTTGAAGTATAGTTGAATTACAAGGTTGTGTTAATTACTGCTGTACAGCAAAGTGACTCAGTTATACATATATACATTCTTTTTCAAATTCTTTTCCATTATAGTTTATCACAGGATACTGAATATAACTCCCTGTGCTACACAGCAGGACCTTGTTATTTAACCATTCTATATATACCAGTTTGCATCTGCTAATCCCAAACTCCCACTCCTACCCTCTCCCACCTCCCTCCCCCTTGGCAACCACCAGTCTATTCTCTATGTCCCTGATTTTGTTTCTGTTTCATTTGTGTGAAAGTTTCATTTGTGTCGTTTGTTTTTTATTTTTAACATTTTTATTGGAGTATAATTGCTTTACAGTGGTGTGTCAGTTTCTGCTTTATAACAAAGTGAATTCGCTATACATATACATATATCCCCATATCTCTTCCCTCTTGCGTTTCCCTCCCTCCCACCCTCCCTACCCCACCCCTCTAGGTGGTCACAAAGCAGCGAGCTGATATCCCTGTGCTATGCGGCTGCTTCCCACTAGCTATCGATTTTACATTTGGTAGTGTATATATGTCCATGCCACTCTCTCACTTTGTCCCAGCTTACCTTTCCCCTTCCCTGTGTCCTCAAGTCCATTCTCTAGTAAGTCTGCATCTTTATTCCAGTCCTGCCCCTAGGTTCGTCATAACCTTTTTTTTTTTTAGATTCCATATATATATATGTGTTAGCATATGGTATTTGTTTTTCTCTTTCTGACTTTTAGGTTCCACACGTAAGTGACATCATATGGTATTCGTCTTTGTCTTTCTGACTTACTTCACTTAGTATGGTAATCTCTAGTTGCATGCATGTTGCTTACAAGATTCTTTTATGTTTGCTTACAAATTTGTTATGATTTTAACACTTTTTAATTCATTTTTAATTAATCTCATGTATGGCATGAAGTAAGGGCCAAAGTACATTTTTCCATATAAACAACCATTTGTTCCAGCACCACCCAATGAAAAAATTATTCTTTCACCACTGAATTATCTTGACACCTTTACTGAATATCAGTTGACCACATAAGAGTGATCTGCTCCAGGACTCTCAATCCTGTGCCAATGATCTACAAGTCTCTCCTTATGCCAATACCATACTGGCTTGATCACTATAACGAGAGTATTTTCTGTAATCAGAAATGTAAACCCTTCAACTTATTTTTAACTGTTTTGATTTTTCTGGGTCCTCTGTATTTCCACATAAATTTTAGAATCAGCTTGTCAATTTCATTTTTTTTTTAAAAAAAAGCTGACTGGAATATTAAATTAGAATACACTGAAATTATAGATCCATTTTGGGAGAGTAGTCATCTTTACAATATTGGGTATTCCAATCAATGAACCTGGCATAGCTCTCTACTTATTTAGGTATTCTCTAACTTCTCTCAACAATGTTGTATATTTTTCTGTGTAGAAGTCTTACAAAGCTTTTGTTAAATTTATTTCTGAGTATTTTGTGCTACTGTGTACGAAATTTCTAAAATTTTATTTCTGGCTTGTTATTTGCTAGTATACAGAAATACAGCTAATTTTGGTTTTCTGATCTTGTATCATGCAATCTTACTAAATTCACTTAGTTCTAGCTCCTTTTTTTTTTTTGGAAATTCCTTAGAACATTCTATGTACATGCTAATATTATTTTCAAATAAAGTTTTATTTCTTCTTTTCAAATCTCTATGCCTTTTGTTCCTTTTTCTTGCCTTATTGCACTGGCTAAGACCTCCATTACAATGTTGAATAGAAGTAATGAGAGCAGATTCTTCCTTTATTCCTGATCTTTGATGGAACACATTCACCATTAAGTGTGAGGTTAGCTGTAGGTTTTTCATAGATGCCCTTTCTCAAATTAAGGATGTTCCCTTCTAGCCCTAGTTTGCTGTGAGTTTTTATTTTGTTGAATTTTCTCAAAGGCATTTTCTGCATTTATTTAGATGATTAAATAACTAATTTTTACCTTTTATCTTATTCACATGGTGTATACATTGATTGATTTGATAAAGTTAAACCAACCTTAAATCCTAGGATAAATTCCACTTGGTCATGGTATACTGCCATTTTTACATATTGCTGGATTCAGTTTGTTTATACTTTGCGAAGATTTTTAAATCTGTGTCCATGATGGATATTAGTCTGTGGTCTTCTATTCTTGTGATATCTTATCGGGGTTTGGTAATTGTGGCCTCATAAAATGAATTGTGTAGTGGTCCTTCCTCCTCAATTTTCTGCAAGAGTTTGCATAGGATTGCTATTATTTACTCATTAAATGCTTGATGAAATTCTCCAATAAAACTATCTGGGCTTGGAAGGTTTGTGTTTTTTAATTAAGAATTCAATGCATTCAATATATTTGATACAATTTAATTTATTTCTTTATGAGTGAGCTTTGGTAATTTATGTCTTCTAAGAAATTTATCCATTTTATCTAAGTTGTCAAGTTCATTAGCATAAAATTTTTCATACCATTACTTCATTATCCTTCAATGTTTGTAAAATCTATTGTGATGTCCCTGTTTCATTTCTGATACTGAGAATTTGACTCTCTTGTTCTCTCTCTTTCAATCTGTCAATCAATCTCTCTCTCCCTCTCTCCCTCTCCCTCTCTCTCTCTCTCTCTCTCTCTGCTATCAGTCTAACAAAAGTTTTATCAACTTTACTGATCTTCTCACAGATGAGCTTCTGATTTCATTGATTTTCACTAATATTTGTCTGTTAAAAATTTCATTGAGTCCTTCTCTGATCTTTATTCTTTTCTTCCTTCTATTTCCTTTGGGTTTAATTTGCCCTTATTTGTTAATGTAGAAGATTAGATAATTGATTTTAATGTTTTCTGCTTCTCTAATGGAAGCATTTAAAGCTATCAATTTTCCTCTAATCATTTCTTTAGATGCATTTTGCAAATTTTTATGCATTGTATTTTCATTTTTCATTTAGTTCATAATACTCCCTAATTTCCATGTAATTTCTTTTTGATCCACATATTATTTAGAAGTATGTTGTTTAAATGTTCATATATTTGGGAGTTTTTCAAATATCCTAGGTGTTGATTTCTAATTTAATTCCATTGTGGTCCAGTAATTTTAAGTTTCTAAGTAGAGAGTCATTTCTCTTATGGAAATCAAGAATAGCTTTATTATATGCAATGAGAAAAAGGAAGAGTACCAGCAAGAATAACCAATTGTTCCCACACCACAGATTGAAAAGGCTCTCCTTTCACACTGAATTACCTTGACACCTTTACTGAAAATCAATTGACCATATAAGGATGATCTGTTCCAGGACTGTCAATTCTATGCCAATGATCGACAAGTCTATCTTAATTCCAGTACCATACTGACTTGATCTCTGTAGCTTTACAATCCAGTGAGTCTAAGTTTCCAAGTAGAGAGTCATTCCTTACATAGAAATCAAGAATATCTTTATGTATAATGAGGAACATGAAGAGTACCAGCAAGTCCTTTACCTCCTACAATCATATATTCCTTCTAAAACTCACAGAGGCTTGAGAGTAGACCCTGCCCATGTGAGCAGTGATATATTATCCAGCTTAGACGTCCTTTTCTTGATAAAGCTTTTCCCAAACATCCCAGGCAGAATGCCACCCTCTGACCTCTCAGCTTTGTTCAAAAGCACTTGGCTCCTGTGTTTAGCGTGATGGCTAAAACCAAGATGGAACTACAGAGGTCCAAATTCTGGCCTTGACTCTCCTCTACTCTGGGTTTTTTGGTGTGTTACTACAGCTGATGTTACTGCCTTTAGGCCTTTCACTCTTGGACTCAAGACAACTGCAGCAGATAAAGGCAAACTACTTTTCATGCCTTACTGAAACCTTTAACTTTACTCTGTTTAGTACTTTTGGAATACCTATTCAGTCATTCTGTAGTTAGTACGTGGTTAGAGTCCAAAAGACATCATCATACAAAATACTGTTTTTCATTGTAAGGTCTGATCAATTTTTGTTCAAATTGAGTAAAAATCTTTTTTAACATTCCCAAAGCCATTTTAGGCTGGCATAAAATAACTCAAAAGACTTTTTCCTCAGAACTTTGAGCAATTCAAAATAGGAATGAAATAATGGAAACTTCAATCCTAACCACAATCTAATCCCCTAGTATAGTGTAATTTTTGAACAACAACGACTGCAGATGACTAACTTGTCTGAAGTATCCTTGTATTAATCATGAGTAGTTTAATTGTTAAAAAATATATATGTATATATATTTATGTGTGTATGTATATTATGTATATATTTTAAAGTGTGTGCCATGAGAAGTAAAATCCTCTCTCTCCCCTCTACATGAATTGTCATTTCCCACAGGAAACAACTGATTAAAATTTGATTGTTACTGGTAATGTTTAAAAATTGTTATTTAGTAGTCTCTCAAAGGCTATTGACAAGTTATAGATGTGATTTTTCCAGGTAGATGGACTCCTAGCATTTATTTCTGGTTCCATCTCAAACCTCACTAAAATGACAGTAAAGGAATAAAAAGGACAGTGGCCCAAAAAGAAAAAGAAAACAGTATCAACAAAGTTCTTTGAAGATGAAAAGCAAGTCAACAAGTGTCTTACAATCCTAACCTGGGTTTCAGATTTGTCTACTTTCCCTGCTTGGGAGGTAAATGTAATCTGCTTTCTAGGACCTCATTCAATATAAATGATTGTCCAAAAATCACCAGTCATTTGAGGAAATGGAAGTCAAGAGATAATATATAAAATTGAAAACTCACTATGAGCCATAAATTGTATGTTAATAGAAACAGGAGATAAATAGAAAACAACCAAATTAAAGAGTTGGAAGTCTTTACCAATGGTGAGTGGAACTCTAAGGTGAATGGGGTAAACAGGGACCTACAGTTTTTTAACATAAACTTTGTAGTATTAGTTGATTGTTTTAATTATACATATGTATTAATTTGACAAAAATTAAAATTATGTTTCTAAGAAGCCACTAAGTTATTTTTTTGTTTAACAGAACTTTTAATTTCTATTTCACCCAATGTTTTTGCTCTTACTTTAGGAAGACAGCTTCAAGTGTAGTTTTACATGTTTGTAACATTCTTTGTGCACCTATGCATCACTTGGAGAGTTCCCAACTTCATGATGTCATAAAGAAACATATTTAAATCAGGCGATGAATACCCTGTTGCAGTCACACATGAATATTTATCTATTATAACCGCGCATCCAGCTACATAATAGTACTTACTTTATCGGTCAGCAAAGCAAATGCTCTAGGCTATCTTCAGATCTTCAGTAGGACCTGTGTTTAAGTGTTTACAATGCACCACGTCCTGAGCTAAAGCCCTTTCTATGCGTTATTACAACAACTCTATGAGGTAAGTGCAGTTATTATCCTCCATTTTAAAGCTAAGGGAACTCAGGCCTTGAAAGGTTAAATACGGCATCCAAAATCATTCAACTAGTAAATGACAGAGCCAGTTTTGTCAGACTTCAAAATTTACGCTGCTGTCCACTACACTATTCTGCTTCTTTTGTGTTTCATAGCAACATAGTTCTGCTGTGTATCCGGTTCCTGTTTCACTGCTGCTGCACAACACTGGATGAGGTGTTGTTACCAAAGCAATGATTCCTTTCCCCACGTGTTGTCCAACTATGTGTGTAAGTGTCTGGTTCCTGTTTCACTGCTGCTGCACAACACTGGATGAGGTGTTGTTACCAAAGCAATGATTCCTTTCCCCACATGTTGTCCAACTATGTGTGTAAGTGCTGTAAGATAAAAGCATCATTGTTTCTCCTTTGCTCCAATGCCATTTCCCACTCAGTAAGACTATGAAGAGATTCACTCAAAAAAGAGCCTGCAGGAAAAATGAGATGGTCTTCATAATTTAAACATTCCCTCTAAGGATGCTTTTAAGGCTATTCAGGGCGGCATCCAAGAATACAGAACTCTTGGAAGAGCATGGCCAAGGTATTCACTAATATACTGGTGTCATCCTGTCTACAATAATGATAGACAGAGGTATAAGAATTTCACTGCCTGGAATATTTAATGTCTTGAAGATTTCAAGGTGACAATGCCGGGATCATAAAAGCACTGTAGAAAAACATCTGGGTGGAGAACATGGGTGAAGTTCCTGGCATACACATTACCATGGTCCTCTCATTCACAGCCATGCAGAGCCACAAGACAACCCTCACCCACTAGTACGTGCTCTGTTCTGCTTATAGCCTTTGGAAAGAAACATTTCCTTGACAGCATTTGCAAACCATGTTTTGTTTTTCTCCTGCAGAATAATTTGCACTGCAGAAATTCTTCCATATGTCAAAGTTGGTCTCATCATTTTGCCTGGAGGAAGGAGGCAGGGAAGAAGCTAGTTTAAACCAGAGCATATATAAATATTGTAATGGCATCCTCTTGGCATAATGCTTAAGAACTTCCTGTTCCTGCAGGCTTCACCTCATTTCTAAAGTGTAGGTGATTTTGCACTAAACATCAGGTTCTGACATGAAAAATATCGCAATACAGCTGAAATATAGCTTAAGATCCTGAATTTTGATAATACTAATACCTTAACTGTTATTGCACATTATACTTATGTTAGCTGATTCTCATAACACAGTGAGGATGCAGGCGGAAGTATTACACGAGTGTTTAAACCTGCACTCTCCTAGAGATGGTTGTGTGCATTATCTGTCCACTTTACCTGATTGTGGGCTCCTTGAGGGGAGGGACTGGAGTCCATTAAGGGACGTCCATTGAGCTATGGTGATATGGTGATGGGAGGTACGACCACATCATGAAATGACAATGGGCCCTGCCTTAGCCTCTTTGGGCCCCAGATCTGGAAGTTTCCAAGCCCAGCAAGTACCTGAATGACCAGTCTCCATTCATATGCAGAACGCAGAATGGGCTGAGCCACATCTCTGCATTCCTTTCCAGCTCCTTTGCAACTGCTTGAATATGCAGGATTCCGCATGACACAGGTCTAGGTTCAGAGATGGAGGCTTTTTTTCCCTCCTGTTTTCCCTCTAGGAGTCTCCAAACTTTTGCCTTCTTGTAGGCTTAAATTCTGGACTAGTTACAATGCATTGTTATTCTTGCTGGGGGTGGGGGATGGGGTGAGAGGGTCAGACAGGGAGTTGCACATAAATTAATTATGAAGACCATGCAAACACTTTGAATATAACATCCTCTACAGTGTCCTCGCTTCACTATCACTGTATAAACTTGCACATGCACAGTTTTAAATGTTCCTAAGAGATGCTTTTCTAAGGTAGGTCATGTCACAAACTTCAAAAAGGAAGCATCCAACAGGGATTCTGGTAGGACAGAAATCTTTACAGCTGTCTGACTGGCCTGGAAACCTGTGAGGCCTGGACTTCCTGATCCCTCCTAGCTCTGTGTCCACTGTTTTTGGCCTGGGCTGCTGCCATTGCCCTATATGTCTCCAAGGCCTATAATCTTGCTCAATAAGGCAGCCATAATTCCAACAGCTGCTACACCCTTATGTACCTGCATCCCTACACCCCAATCCTTCACACAACAATACACCAATGCCACCACCTGGCTGGAACTATAGCTAGCTGACCCCATCTCCTGCATAGTCGTAGCCAGTTATTCCACCAGAGCTCAAAGCTGCTGTAGCAATGTCTGCCAGACGATCAGCTTATCCTTCACTCTCTACCATTCCCTACCTAGCTTCCACAAAGCTATCACTGTGGGCAACTCCACTACCACCACCAAGACCTCTTCCCGGCTAGTCAACTGACTGCACACTAATGCTCAAATTCCCACCTGTATCATAGTTTACTTAGGACACGGTTTATTAACACAGTTTCACAGCTGACTTAGCTTTCCTCCAGTGGTTCTCAGCCCCACATACATTAGAATCACCTGGAGAGCTTTGACAACATACTGATGCTTGGACCTCACACCCAGAGAGGCTGCTTTAATTGGTCTCAGGTAGGGCCCGGGTATTGCTAGGCTTTATAAGTGACTCTAATGTACATCCAGGATTGAAAACTACTGCTTTATTACCTTTATGTTTCTATCTATATGAGAGGCATGGGTGGCGCTTATCAACTTAACAGGTCACATCAAACACATACAAGTTAATAGGATACTGATTCATTTCAATGGAGTACATCTGTAACATCTTAACGTTTATAGCATTGAAGAATTCCTCTCATGGTGCTCACAGTCTGAGCATCCAGGAGATGCCAGGGTACATCTTTTAACACTAGTTCCAGGGTCTCTTCAGAGACCTCCAGAACTCTGAGGTCTAAGCAGCTCTAATTAAAAATCTATTCACAGGGCTTCCCTGGTGGCGCAGTGGTTGAGAGTCTGCCTGCCAATGCAGGGGACACGGGTTCGAGCCCTGGTCTGGGAAGATCCCACATGCCGCGGAGCAACTAGGCCCGTGAGCCACAACTACTGAGCCTGCGCGTCTGGAGCCTGTGCTCCGCAACAAGAGAGGCCACGATAGTGAGAGGCCCGCGCACCGCGATGAAGAGTGGCCCCCACCTGCCGCAACTAGAGAAAGCCCTCGCACAGAAATGAAGACCCAACACAGCCATAAATAAAAATAAATAAATAAATAAATAATTAAAAAAAAAATCTATTCACACAGTTTGGGTCAACATGAAGCAATAGGTAACGCACAAGTTCAATAAGGTAGTGAACTGTCTTCCTTCTATCATGATGATGAAGTGCTGCTTGCAGGCCAATGTGCATCTTTCTCTTACATTTAAGAATTGTCTTCTACCACCTGTTCTCAGTGAATAGGGCATGTCATACGGGGTAGTATAAATAGTCAGAAATGAACTTGCTGCACCTCTGTGGGGTTGCCTGGCTCTGATCACTGTGGTAGCCCCACAATAAGACCTTGGCTAGGATGAGGAGGTGCCACTATACCTTGAAGCCAGGCCCTCAGAGCAAGCTCCCTGATTAGGTATGTCTTCACTGTCAGTGAGCTGGGAAGTGGTGCTGCTTTATGGTGAAGTGCATAGGCGATATGGTGAAGTTTCAGGTGATATGCCTCTGTTTAAATTCCAGCTTCAACACTTTCTGGCTATGTAAATTGGAGGCAGATATAATAACCTAATTCACAGAGTTCCTTAGAGGATTAAACAAAGTAATGCATGTAAAGCTACTTAGCACAGTGCCATGTAAGAAAGTCATTACTGTTTGCTAATAGTGCACATAAAAATTTTCACTTTGCATAACTTTAGAAATCATTTAGGGGAACAAAAAACAGGGCCATGTGAAGACATCCTAAACATGATTTTTCACTGTTAATTGTTTAAACAATTTGGAAGTGGAAATGGGGAGAGTCCTTGAGAAAGAAAAAACTGAGAGAAAAATTGTTTTCCTGTTCCTCACCCAACACCTCCTTCTTGTAACTAGCGAGAAAAGCTCCTTCTCCTGGATTCAACAGAGATAAACTCTTCTCATTCTCCCTCCTGATAAAAGACTGGAGGCCAAAGAGAAAAGGAAGATTCTGAATCAGACAATTCCCAAAGAATCTCAGCCAAGAGAATGGCCTTTGCTGTCCCATGCTATGATCTCGAGGGCTTGGTGAGGCTCTGAGTCGGCTGAGCACTGCTTACACCGGCCATTGAGCTCTTCCAATGGCCACTTCAGCCAGGGCCATAAAGAAAAGTTGACTTTTCCCTTTAGACAGTAGAGTGAAGTTGATCTTTCACTCCACAATGCACTTTCCTGAGTGTTTATGTGCCAGGGCAGCAAAGTCAGGCTGTAACTGTTCCAAAACGACTCTACCCAAACCTCCTAATGTCCTTCGCTATACTCACAGCTGAGCAACACTCAGGGAAAAGAAATCACTCTCACCTTTGGTAAAGAAAAAAGAAAAAAAATCAATAAAATAATTTCCAATCTGTTCCTTACAACTCGATGCCCCACTGATCAGAATGAGTCAGGAACAAATGTATTAGCTCTGAAAAAAAAAGACAGCTTTTAGAAATATGATGTGATCTATTTGGATGAGCAATCATTATGCTTGAAATTCTCTGTGTCATATTTGCTAGTCAATAAAGCACACGGGGATAGAGACCGCAGGGACAGCTCCTTTCATCTGGCACCAGCTTCCAGACTGCATCTATAATTGCTATGAAGATCATCAAACCATCCAGTGACTTCAGGGAAAAGCTTAATTCTCACCAAAATGAAGCAACAACTAGTTTGTAACAAAATAATACAGTTCCCCTTGGGACCCAGCTCCTCATTTCAGCTTCTTAAATTGGAAATATTTTATTTTACTAAAGATTTGAATCAAAGTATAATTCCTGTTAGCCTTGGCCTTACCCAGCCCTGTTCAACAAAGTCTTTGAGGACCAGCCCCACACAGTCCCCAGGCCAACCCTGACTGAGACAAGGGTATATCAGAAGTCCCATCACCCTCAGTGGATAGGATCTAGATAAGTTACATTGAGACAAGCTTGGGCGGATGCTTGGGCCCTTTGTGTCCTATTCCAGAATTACTCTGTTACCCACCTGACTGTAAGAATGCCATTTTATAGAGACCCCAATGTTGTGTCCAACTCACTGGATTAGAGCCTTTTGAACATTACAGGCTACCCTCCTCACTAGACTGTGCTGTAACTAGTCAGTTCCAGTAGGGCCAGACCAGTCCCAGCATGCCTCACCACCAAGCCTGCCTGAATTATCAGAAATGTTTGGGGGTTTTTGTTGTTGTTGTTGCTCCACCCCAAGAAACTCAATCTCAAATGAAGCATTTTAACTATAGCTACATGGTCTTGGGAAAATCACCAAATAGCATATAAGCTAGGCTAAACTTTAAGGGATGCAGGCTGTATCTGCAAAGCACTAGATGTGTGCTCCTAGACAAGTCAATTTACCAGCTGTCAGCATCAAATTTGCATTTTAAGTTTACCTAGTGTCATGTGTACAGCTGCTGCCCAGCCCAGATCACCTTTTCCAACACAGCACCCATCCCCCACTGTTGTGAGTATTGGCTGCTAATGCTCACAGCTGCCACTCTTCTTTGAAGAACTGCCCTTGGCCCACTCTCCACTAGCCAAAGAGTGGTTAACATGGGTTACAAAGGGTTGGCCCCTTTGCCTCAAGGTGGGGCCACCTGTGTGGTGCTATTTCTACTCCAGAGCATCCCATGGCATCAGGCTGAAGCAGAGCTCTAGCTGAGAGCACATCCTTTCATTTTGTTCCTCCTTCTATGTCCTGCTTCCCTCATTCTCCTTCTCAAGAGAGCACTCTCTCAATAAAGCTCTTACACTAGCATCCCCAAACCCCAGCTCAGGCTTTGTTTCTAGGGAACCTGACACAAGGCAACTACAATCTGTGTGGAAAATGGACTGCAGCAGATGAAGACTGATGACAGGGAAACAAGTTAGGAGGCTGCTGCGACAATCCAGTTACTCAATGTTGGTTCTTTTCTGTTCTGTTCAGAAATTCCATGACTCTCTGGGTAGGATCCTGCTGGTACTCATAACAAGCTCATTAACTCTGCTCCATATGTTAGAACAAACATAGGTCAAACTGGCACAGTGAGTTGTTTAATCCATGGGGTCTGGTGGTCAGAGAAAGAACAAAAAGAGCAAAAACCGAAGCATCCGATTTAACAAGTAACCAGACTGGAAAAACAGATCATCTCCCAGTTCTTCAATGGGAATTTAAAATAAAAGCTGCTGGGGATCGAATGACAGGTCTCTTGACCTAGTTTGCTATTGATTTCTCACAGATTATCCAGGAATAATTTGCAACTGAGTCATCCACCCTCTGCACTCAACAGTTTCCCCTGAAGTGAACAAGTGTTACTGCATAGCAAAGGGAACTCCACTCAATATTCTGTAATAACCTATATGGGTAACGAATATGAAAAAGAACGAGTATATGTATATGTATAACTGAATCACTTTGCTGTACACCTGAAACTAACACAATATTGTAAATCAACTATACTCCAATAAAATTTAAAAAAAAAACAACACAGGTTACAAGAATGGAATCTAAACATACCTAGAAAGTAGATCTACTTTGAAGATATCAAGATGCATACAAAAGCAGACTGGTCACGGGTTTATCTATAATTCCAATCAACATGGAAGTTCATGCGTTTCCTTTGACAAAGTATATCAGTGTTTCTCAAACTGGGGGCTGTACACAATTGCTGAGCCTGCGCGTCTGGAGCCTGTGCCCCGCGACGGGAGGGGCCGCGATAGAGAAAGGCCCGCGCACCGCGATGAAGAGCGGTCCCCGCACCGCGATGAAGAGTGGCCCCCGCTTGCCGCAACTGGAGAAAGCCCTCGCACGAACCGAAGACCCAACACAGCCAAAAATAAATAAATAAATAAATAAAATCAAGTAAAACTTTAAAAAAAAAAAAAAACTGGGGGCTGTAGAGATAGCCTCAGGAATTCAAAGCTCTCTGTAAGAGTTTTTTTCTATTTCCGTTTTTTATGATAACCTTTACAAATTAATCTAAGTTTATTCTGTACCTCATGGATGGCCACTGATAACTGAATACTGTCATGAGATTTCAATGTTAGTGTTATAATTGGGTGTTGACATACTGACACCAAGTGATTACCCAGAACTACAAGCGTTTAACTTTTAGTGAAGGATCTCTCAAGCTGGAAATATGCACATGTATTCTCAGGAGGCTACGAATTTTCAAATTTGAGAAACACTGGACAATAAATTTATTTCTGAAGGTGAACAATACCACAAATTCCAATTGCCAACATGATAGCAAGTGGTCAAAATGAGGAGCTGGTGTTCTGGTTGCCCTGCCACCCATCATAGAACAGAGAAGGACAACCTAGCCAGGAGGGTAGAGGCATACCTGTGAAAAGTCAAATGACATCAAGTGTTCACATCCCAGAGCTGTTGTGGGTCACTGTTGCTGTTGTTACTGTTGTCGTTTCTAATTAAAAATCTTTAATATACCAATTATTAAAGCAATGACAGTAAAGTTGTTCCAGCCTGAAGACAGGCCTATTTTTATTTCTAGCTCCTCAGAACCCAGCTGCTGGGCTCTTAGGAGATACTCACGAAACATTTAACAAAAGAGTAATTATGCATTAAGCCACAGAAGTGGTCCCTCAATTATAGGCTAATGAAAAATGCCCAGATTATAAATGATTATTTTATTGATCAAAAAACAAGTCTGCATTCATAGGTGCTATAACTATAAAGAAAAGCAATGAAGTTAGTACCATACCAATCAGGAAAGTGATTACCTCTGGAGGGAGAAGGGGGTTGAGACCAGAGTGGAGGACATAAAGACCTTCTGGGATGGCTGGTAATGTTTCTATTGCTAGGTGACAGTTACATGGGTGTTTTATTTTAAAACTATTCAGTATACTAAGAATTTATGTTTCTGCAACAACAGTGAAGCACTATGCTCTCCAGAGAAATGCAAATCAGTGTGACCACTGTTACGTGAAAAAAAGAGTACTGGGCCTAAAGTCCAAAGTCCTAGTTTGAATCTCAGGTTTGCAAGTTGAGTAACCTTTGTAAACCCTATAACCCCTTTAAGCCTCAGTTTTCCTATATGTATAATGTGGATATTACCAACCTCACAAGGTACAGCGATTCTTAAATGAGATAATACATGTGAAAATGCTTTGTTGCTTTGTAGAATGGAAAGCATTATAAAAATGTAAACTTGGCTGATATTATTTGGAATCGCTATTGCAACTGAGACACTGTGGCTAAGAAAATGAGGGTCTGGGGCCCACGTGCCACTAAAATCAGTTCGTCGGTTTTGTGTCCCGTGAAGCACATCTTCCACATTCTCACTGGTCCTAGGCCTGCCTCCTCTCTGGCTTCCCCTCTCTGACACAGACCTTGAGCTCATGCCCTACTGTGCCCTTAGGCTCCCCCCAATTGTGTGTCATGTGTTCTCTGAACCCAGTGCTTTCCTATACACTGCTTCTTCTATCTGGAATTCTTTACTCCCTGGCCCACTCTTCCAGCTTATCACTCATCCATTCATTCAACAAATATTTATTGAGCACCTACTATGGGGCAGGTACCATTCTAGGTACCAAAGATAAGTTCCTGCCCTCACGATGCTTACGTTCTGATGATGGCTAACTCATACTCTCCCCACTGTGGCTCAACTCAAGGATCACTACCTGCTCCAGGATAATTTCCTAAATGTCCTCTACACACTAACTTCCCACAACCACCAGTCACCAATCCCCACTGAGTTGTGACTGTCCCTCTTTGCCCTCATAGCATCCTCTGCACTCAAATACTAGTCTGTCTTGCCTGTTCATGCAGATGGTGAGCTCCTGAGTATGATGATTACATCTTTCAAATTCATTTGCAGAGAAAAGCACATAATAATAACAGCTGTGCACTGAGTGCTTAATATGTGGCTAGCACAGTTCTAAGTACTTTTACATACTAATATATTTAATTCTCACAAAAACGATATGAGGTGGGCATTATTACTGATCCAGTTTGAAGATGAAGAAACAGGCACAAGGAGGTAAAGTGGCTTGCCCAAAGTCACAGAGCTGGTAAGGGGTGGAAGCATAATTAGAATTGCTGGCATTCCCACACCTGATCACTGTATTCCACAGCCTCACAGTTAGGAAACACTATAGATATTTGGGGGTAGAGGAAAGGCAAGGAAGGGGTAGGAAGGAGAGCCATTTGCTCAGCAAGTAACAGGATAAGAAGACCTTTTTTTATCAGGTACTGGGAGTTGGGACAAGCCTGAGAGAAGAAGAAAGAGAATTTTCTCTCTAAACTTCTGCATCTATTCCTATTTCCTTTATCCTTTCACTTCCTTAAACTTAAGCTACCTTGGGATTATCCAATCAGTTCGAATATGCTTTAATTAATGGCACTGTTCAAGCTGGTCTCTGTTCTTTCAAGCCCCAAAAGACAACCTCATGAACAGGGGGATTGAGGACTCCAGGACTGCGGTCTCCTTCCTGTCAGTCAACACCAGATCCTCATGGTTTGAAACACAGCTGGGATGCAATGTGAAGACAGACTTTCAAGGCTGAACTGGACCCCCAAATATCACCTGGTAAAGCAGCAACAAACTCAAAGGCCCGTGACGGAGAGCAACTAAGAGAACAGTGGAAGTAGGCGGGGTATGGCACAGCAGGTGCGAGATGGCTTGTACAGGAATCAAGTACAACAGACACGCAAAGTGGGCTTCCCTGGTGGTGCAGTGGTTAAGAATCTGCCTGCCGGGGCTTCCCTGGTGGCGCAGTGGTTGGGAGTCTGCCTGCCGGTGTGGGGGACACGGGTTCGGGCCCTGGTCTGGGAAGATCCCACATGCCGCGGAGCAGCTGGGCCCGTGAGCCACAATTGCTGAGCCTGCGCGTCTGGAGCCTGTGTTCCGCAACAAGAGAGTCCGCGATGGTGAGAGGCCAGCGTATCGCGATGAAGAGTGATCCCCGCTTGCCGCGGCTGGAGAAAGCCCTCGCACAGAAACGAAGACTCAACACAGTCATAAATAAATAAATAAATAAATAAAAGAATGTGAATTTCTAAAAAAAATCCTCCCCATGTATCAGAACTCTCTCTTAAAAAAAAAAAAAGAATCTGCCTGCCAATGCAGGGGACATGGGTTCGAGCCCTGGTCCAGGAAGATCCCACATGCCACAGAGCAACTAAGCCCATGTGCCACAACTACTGAGCCTGCACTCCAGAGCCCGCGAGCCACAACTACTGAGCCCATGTGCCACAACTACTGAAGCCCGAGCACCTAGAGCCTGTGCTCCACAACAAGAGAAGCCACCGCAATGAGAAGCCTGCGCACCGCAACAAAGAATAGCCCCCGCTCACCACAACCAGAGAAGAGCCCGTGTGCAGCAATGAAGACCCAACACAGCCAAAAATAAAAAATAAATTAATTAAATAATAATAATAAAGTGAATGTTGAAAAAAAAAAAAACACGCGAAGTGACTTTGCTTTTTATAACTTCATGGGGAACTTCTAGTTAAGCATGGCAGATTGAACCCATGCATTTATCTCTGCTTCCTCCTCCAAGCCTAGTAAAATGACAATAAAAGAATTTTTTTTTAAGTGTGAATCTGTAAGGACAAAGAGGAAAAAGAGGATGATAGCAGACAAAAGAAATCAACAAGGCTTTGGAAAATGGAAGTGATAGCCAACTATATAATACAGAGAAAGCTGAAATGAAGCAAAGCTGAAAACTAAGCATAAAGAGAAGGAAGTCATCAAGAAGCAAACCAATTTGTACACCAGAACCATAGAAAAGCTCTGAATTTGCAGGAACCAGAAAACTCAAATGGCTGGGGCAAGGGATGGGGCTGAAAACAAGAAGATTAAAAGCAGTGAAGAGGCCCACTCTCAAGTACCCAAGTGACTACATCTCTCTATTTTGGTAGAAGACTGGAGGTTTCGCCATTAGTTTAACAGAACTAAAAAGGCTCTCTCAAATGCAAATCAAAACTACAATGAGATATCACCTCACACCAGTCAGAATGGCCATCATCAAAATATCTACAAACAATAAATGCTGGATAGGGTGTGGAGAAAAGGGAACCCCCTTGCACTGTTGGTGGGAATGTAAATTGATACAGCCCCTATGGAGAACAGTATGGAGGTTCCTTAAAAAACTAAAAATAGAACTACCATACGACCCAGCAATCCCACTACTGGGCATATACCCTGAGAAAACCAAAATTCAAAAACAGTCATGTACCAAAATGTTCACTGCAGCTCTATTTACAATAGCCAGGACATGGAAGCAACCTAAGTGTCCATCGACAGATGAATGGATAAAAAAGATGTGGCACATGTATACAACGGAATATTACTCAGCCATAAAAAGAAATGAAATTGAGTTATTTGCAGTGAGGTGGATGGACCTAGAGTCTGTCATACAGAGTGAAGTCAGTCAGAAAGAGAAAAACAAATACTGTATGCTAACACATATATATGGAATCTAAGAAAAAAAAAAAGGTCATGAAGAACCTAGGGGTAAGACGGGAATAAAGACACAGACCTACTAGAGAATGGGCTTGAGGATATGGGGAGGGGGAAGGGTAAGCTGTGACAAAGTGAGAGAGTGGCATGGACATATATACACTACCAAATGGAAAATAGATAGCTAGTGGGAAGCAGGTGAATAGCACAGGGAGATGAGCTCAGTGCTTTGTGAACACCTAGAGGGGTAGGATAGGGAGGGTGGCAGGAGGGAGATGCAAGAGGGAAGAGATATGGGGATATATGTATATGTACAGGTGATTCACTTTGTGATAAAGCAGAAACTAACACACCATTGTAAAGCAATTATACTCCAATAAAGATGTTTCAAAAAAAAAAAAAAGGCTCTCTCTTGAGCACATCAGATTTATCAGAAAATAAGGATCAGGTACCTCAGTGAAAACAGAAGAATTTAGTGAAATTCTATATATTGAAGGAGACCCAACATAGAAGTTTTGCGTATCTTTCTTTAAACTTACTCTTAATACATGATGTTTTTGACATTATTGAAAACAGTATATTTTTTATTTCCATTTTCTAATTGTTTGTTGCTATTGACCACTGACCTTATATCCAGTGACCTTACCAATTTCACCTAATAATTCAAATCCCACATCTGTGGAATCTTCTAAACTTTGTGTACACAATTATGTCATCTGCAAATAATGAGAGTTTTATTTCTTTCCTTCCCATTCATTTTGCCTTTTTTTTTTTCTTGACTTATTTCCCTGGCTAGGACTTTCAGTACAATGTAGGAGAGAAGTGGTGTTGGGGGCATCATCGTCTCCTTCCTGATCTTTCAGGAAAACTTTTAAAATTTCAGCATTAATTATGCTTACTGTAGATTTTTATTATTTTTTGGCAAATTCTTATCTTAATAAGGAAGCTTCCTTTTACTCCTAGTTAGCTAAGAGTTTTGGAGGTTTTTTATCATGAATGGGTATTGAGCTTTACCAAATGTTGTACTTCAGGGACTTCTCTGGTGGCACAGTGGTTAAGAATCTGTCTGCCAATGCAGGGGACACAGGTTCGATCCCTGGTCCAGGAAGATCCCACATGCTGCAGAGCAACTAAGCCCTCACTAAGGGCTGCACCACAGTAGTGGTGGTGCACCACACTAAGTAAGTAGTGTACCACAGCTACTGAGCCTGCGCTCTAAAGCCTGTGCTCCACAACTACTGAAGCCCAAGGGCCTAGAGCCTGTGCTCCACAACAAGAGAAGCCACTGCAATGAGAAGCCCACACACCGCAACGAAGAGTATCCCCTGCTCTCCGCAACTAGAGAAAGCCTGCGCGCAGCAACAAAGACCCAACACAGCCAAAAAATAAAAAATAAAATAAATTTATTTTTTAAAATGTTGTACTTCATGTATTGAACTGATCATATGATTTTTCTCCATTACTGGGTTAATCTGGTAAACTGCATTTGGTAATTGCATTTGGTAAATTTTTTAATGTTAAACCAACCTTGAGTTCCTATATAAATCCAACTTAGTCATGATATATTATCTTTTCTATATATTGCTGGACCAGTTTGCTAATATTTTGTTGGAATTTTTGTACCATTATCCAAGAGTGATTTACCTTTCTTGTGATGGACCTTAATAGGTTTGGGTACATTACTCAACATCTGTAAGCTTCTATTTCCTTTTTTGTAAAATGGAGACAAATTGCCATAATGGATAGTGATGCTCTAAGGATTAAATGAGAAAATATATGTGAAATCAGCCCATATTCTGGTACATAGTAGATACTCAGCAAATATTTATTGAAAGACCAGAATAAACTCCAGCTCTAATCAGTTAAAACTTGAGAATAAAATGTATACAAAATAATACCAAGAATTAATCAATAAAAATAACATAGGCTTCATTTCTAAAATCAGTAAGTTGGATCTGATACACAACAATCTAATTTGTAGAGCCTCAGCCGATGTTCAGACCCTTACTTAAAATCCACAGCCCAGTAAAGACAAACTCCTGACCAGGAAGAATAGGAGACAGGGACTAAGATGCCCACCATACCCACTTCTTCACTCCCCAGCAATAATTCCCAATTCTACCATCTCTGTAAAAAGTGAACTAATGAGAAGCAGCCTGAGTTGGCATCCAGGAGACCTGTCCTTTATCAGTATTATGGACTTTCACAAATCACCTAACCTCTTTGGGCCACAGTGTCCTCCTCTGTCAAAAAAGCAACAACAATCCCCACCCTGCCTATTTCATAGGGTTGTTATAAGAATTAAATAAAAGGGCTTTTAAAAAGTTAAAGCATGCTAAATGCTTTCTATTGACATCAGTTTATACTTAAATAAGCCTATGAGGTAGGAACAGATCTAAGGAACAGAATGATAAAGCATATTGCGTGAGGTCTTACAGCTATTTAGTGGTACAGCCAAGATTCAAATCCAGGCAGTATGAGGCCAGAGCCTGTGCTCTTAGTCTTTCTATACAGACTAGGAAAAATGCTGATCTTCCACTCAAAACAAAAACTTTCATGTTTCACGTTGTGGTAAGATTGATAATACGGTATTGAGATTCAACATGATTTAACACAAGAACATCTATTAAAGATGGGAAAGAAAAATGTTTCCTTTTATAACTATCCCTTTTCCCTTTTGAGAATTATTTATTTCCTCTTTCATTAAAAAGAAAAAAAGAGCACTGTCATAGGAAATGTTTCAACCCATAAAGCTCCAGCTAATCAAAAGTTTCCTTGGCCAACTGCCCCAGCTGTGCAACTGGAAGACATTAAGACTTCAGGGAACTCACAGTTCTAATATTAAACACAAATCTAATATTAAATTGTTCTAACATTTCATTGACTCAGAGACTGCTCTCCAACCTACAGTAGCTTCCGCCTCTGGACATTCTTTGTCAGGTCTCTCTTGTCTCACTGTAGACAAGGCATGAGCCTTTTCAGGCACAGGCCTTACTAGGCACATCATCTCTAAACACACCTGATATTTGGAATTCAGCCCAAGGTCTCACCTTAGAGATAGAAGCTGTAACAGAAAGAGTTCCAGGACTTCCCTGGTGGCGCAGTGGTTAGGAGTCCGCCTGCCAATGCAGGGGACACGGGTTCAAGCCCTGGTCTGGGAAGATCCCACATGCCGCGGAGCAACTAAGCCCGTGTGCCACAACTACTGAGCCTGCACTTTAGAGCCCGTGAGCCACAACTACTGAAGCCCACGTGCCACAACTACTGAAGCCGGCGTGCCTAGAGCCCGTGCTCCACAAGAGAAGCCCGCACACCACAATGAAGAGCAGCCCCTGCTCACTGCAACTAGAGAAAGCCCGCATGCAGCAACAAAGACCCGAAACAGCCAAAAATAAATAAATTAAATAAATTAAAAAATAATAATAAAAATTAAAAAAAAAAAAGAAAGAGTTCCAGCCAGTGCTGTGGCATGAGTAAGTCAGCCAGACTCTCTAAGCCTCCCATTCTGCATTAGTCAATGGGATTCATCATATCAACTCTACCGACTTCCTGGGGTTGGTGTGCAGATACGATGAGACAATGCTTACAATAGTACTGTGAAACTGCAGGACACTGTTCACAGTACGAATGACATCTGTGACCCATCCAGTTGAATGATGTTGTCAAAAAAGCACTGTCTGGGACTTAGTAGGCTTGCTTTCTTACCCAGAAATCTAAGAATGTATACTTCTCCATTTTTATTGCTTTTGCCATAGTTTAGGCTCTCTTTCCCTCTTGACTTTCCCTCACTTAAAATCTTTTTTAACTTTTTGCTAAAACGCAATGAAGCTATTCCCTTTCTTCATTCACACACTTTCACTGCTAGGATGAGAGACCAGACATTTGAACATGCCTTCCCATACTTCATTCCTCTTTGTGGATTCTCCCCAATGATTCCCACCCTTACTCTTCTCCTTTCACAACAGGTGAACTTACCTATGATCAAGGCCAGTTAAAATGAGAATTTGTTTTTCACGTCAGGTCTTCCTGACGCTCCCCTTTGCCTCTTCATTGTGTTCTAAATCTCTCCCTCCATTCTACCTTAATTATTCAGAAGACATTCACTGGATCCACCTACTGTGCCTAGCCCTATGCTAAGAACAGAGGATACAAAGTCAAACAGAACACAAACTCCTCAAGGAACTTAGAGCCTAGTGGGAGACACAGATAACTAACCCAACAAATAGACTGATATAATCTGATATGACTAATGATAAATGCGATGATGGAGAAACACCTAACCCAGTATGGGGCTGTGGCTAGAGAAGGCATTGCAGAGGAGGAATTATATAAGTTGGCTCTTAAAGAATGAATTGGAGATGGCTAGATGAAGGAGAAGGAAAAGGGCATCCCACGTCAAGGGAACAGCATGTGCAAAGGCATGAGTGAGCGCAGCCTTTGCAAGAAAATCACAAGAATGGCTGAGCACTGGCTGCACTTGAGGAAGTTCTGAAAAATAAGATATTGAGATTTAGGCAGAAAAAAATCAAATCATGGTGGAGGGTGGCATTTGCTAAGCTAAGAAGCCATGGGGAGGGCTTCCCTGGTGGCGCAGTAGTTAAGAATCCGCCTGCCAATGCAGGGGACACGGGTTTGATCCACGGCCCGGGAAGATCCCACATGCTGCGGAGCAGCTAAGCCCGCGTGCCACAACTACTGAGCCGGCGCACCTAGAGCTCGTGCTCTGCAGCAAGAGAAGCCACAACAATGAGAAGCCGCGCATCGCAACGAAGAGTAGCCCCCGCTCGCCTGAACTAGAGAAAGCCCGCACGCAACAACGAAGACCCAACGCAGCCAAAAATAAAAACAAACAAATTATTAATTAAAAAAAAAAAATGAAACCATGGGGAGCCGCTGAAAAGGAAGTGGTAGAATAAGATTTGTGTTTTAGAACTTCACGCTGGTGGTTGTGAGAAAGGGCAGATTGAAGAGGTCCTAGATGGAAGCATGAAGACCAATTAGGAGAGGTAAGAAGTAAACGGAAATTCAAATAAGTCAGTGACCTTGGGAATGAAGAGAAGGGTAGACTCAGAGATAAAGAGGAGAAAGAAGCTCTAGGACTTCCTGACTAACTGCACATGGCAGGGTGTTGGGCACAGTGAATGAGAGGAAGGGGCCTTGGTAGAATGACACCCAGGTTTCCGACTTCAATATCAGGGTGAACAGAGGCACCATCCCAAAAGAAGCTTGGCACAGAGATAAGCTTGTTTCTCACACATTTCAAAAGTGAT
This sequence comes from Balaenoptera acutorostrata, assembly GCF_949987535.1. Classification (NCBI taxonomy): domain Eukaryota; kingdom Metazoa; phylum Chordata; class Mammalia; order Artiodactyla; family Balaenopteridae; genus Balaenoptera; species Balaenoptera acutorostrata. Next base: position 70,194,855 of record NC_080075.1, on the reverse strand, counting down.
GATTAGGTTAAGTGAAAGACGTCAAACACAAAAGTCTATGTACCTTATGTTCTTTCCTGGCTGAGACCAAGCATAATGTACCTCTGCCATAAATAGCCAAAAGGAAAGGAACCCAGACAGCAGCTTCTCTTCCCCAGGCCCACACTGCAGCTGGAGTGGGAGAGGAGCAAGAAAGGGCTGCGTACCATGAGACACAGCCAGTCTGCAGCTGTAAGCTATAGAGGCAAAGACAACTTTGCTTAACTTTCTAGTTTACAGATAGATTTTGAAGAACTTCTAAATATCAGTTGTGTAAATTCACATATGTATATTTTGAAATTAGTTCTTGTGAACAGCTAGATCCTGTTTTAGCTAAATGTGTAGTCTCTGGCTAGTATGTTACATTTGAATTTTCGTATTTGAAGAAAATTTCTGGCTTTGTATATGTCCAAATACTGCATTTTTTTTTAACTGTAAAGAAATAAATGTTTCTTTTTTAAAAGCTGTAAAATAAAAAAAAAAAAGCCTATGTACCATTTAACTCTATTTTCATTAACTTCTAGAGAAGGTAAAACAACATAGTGACAGAAAGCAGATCAGCGGTTGCCAGGGGCTAAGGGTCAGGGCAGGGGACCAACTGCAAAGGACCACAAAGAAACTTTTTAAGGTGAGGGAATACTGAGAATCAAGGCTAAGATGTGAAAAAAAATTTACGGAGTGAGAGACAGTACATTTTTCTAAAGCCTATATTTTCACTGAGGTGGTGGTTACCTACATTCATAAAACTATACACCTAAAATGAATGAACCTCAATAAAACTACTTTTTAAAGCAATGCCCTTCAGGACACCCAGGCAGAGACGGAAATAGGCAGAGCTCTGGATATAAAATACAGATTTGGAGAGGAGATTGTATAGAGTAGAACAGAGGCCAAGGACAGCACCCCTAGGAAACAGGGAGAGACCATGGGTACAGAGGAGCCCAAGATGCCAGCTAAGAAGAAACAACTAGAAAACTAGAAAGTACACCAGGAGAAAGTTGAACTGAAGTTGAGGGAGTGTTTTTAAAATGGGTGAGTAAACTAATAAGGACCTACTGTATAGCACAGGGAACTCTACTCAGTACTCTGTAATGACCTATACGGGAAAAGAATCTAAAAAAGAGTGGATATATGTACAACTGATTCACTTTGCTGTACACCTGAAACTAACACAACATTGTAAATCAACTATACTCCAATAAAGATTTTTCAAAAATATAAAAATAAAAATTTTTAAAAAGTGGTGAGTAATCAACAGAGTAAATGCCCCCAGACAGCTCAAGGAAGATAAAAACTAAACTGGAGTACCACTCACTGGTTTCGTCCATCTGGAAGACTTTGGTGGAGGTAAAGTCAGAGATTTCCCTTTCTTGTCCTTCTATTCTCAATACAAACACAAGGTAGCCTGAGGCAGTGGTTTGAAAAACACATTTAACAACAAAAAACTTGAGAAGAAAGGTGGTAAAGAACTTGCCATGACCAATCCCAAATGTAATGACTTCCAAAACTTTTCTCGGGCTTCCCTGGTGGCGCAGTGGTTGAGAATCTGCCTGCTAATGCAGGGGACACGGGTTCGAGCCCTGGTCTGGGAAGATCCCACATGCCACGGAGCAGCTGGGCCCGTGAGCCACAATTGCTGAGCCTGCGCGTCTGGAGCCTGTGCCCCGCAACGGGAGGGGCCGCGATGGAGAAAGGCCCGCGCACCGCGATGAAGAGTGGCCCCCGCTTGCCGCAACTGGAGAAAGCCCTCGCACGAACCGAAGACCCAATACAGACAAAAATAAATAAATTAATTAATTAAAAAGAAAATCCTTAAAAAAAAAAAAAAAAAACTTTTCTCACCTTTGGCTCTGAAATCCAGGTTATGAACATTTTGGCCACAGGTATACCATTCTGGTCACACATTGGTTAAGTGAAAATTAAAATCAATTACAATAGAATTGTACAAGTACCCTCTACCTGAAAGCAAAGGCCTAAATGGGTGCTGGGTGATGGCTCCAAGTGTTGCTGCCAGGAATTTAAAAACTATAAGAACACATACTGGAAAATACAGGATATGTAAGACCTGCCATGCTTAATGCCCTGAACCAAGGCTGACAGAAAAGGAAAATTTACAGGGTGAGAGACAATACATTATTTTAAGGCCAAGAGTGACACCCAGTGGTCACGGCAGTTACTCCAGGCTCTCAACACTTCCCTTTTTGTTCAGGGCACAAGAGACAGGCCTACTCCCAGACATCACCCAGCCAGGGCTGCCCTCCAGCTTCCCAGGCATGTCAGGCCGAGGGGTGGTGAGACTAGGTGACAGTGGGTAAATTAGCTAAACTCGGTGAAACACACAGATTCTTTCCCATGACGAGAGCTGAAAAGAGAGCTTCACAGCGTCTAAAGTACTTTCACATTTATGGCCTCATTTGATCCTCACTACAACCTCACAAGCCAGGCAGAGCAAGCTGTCACAGACCCATTTTAAGGAAAGATTAAGCCACAAAGAAGTTAACTTATTTATCTACAAACCCAGGTCTCCTGGTGCTAAGGCAAGTGGTCATTCCTTAACATCACATCATCAGGACTTAGCCAGCCAGGGAGATGCCTTAGATGTGGGGGTGGGTATCTACAGTAGCACATCTGGCGCCCCAAGGACTAAGACACAGCCTCTGAGTGAACCCAAAGTCATTTAGTAAACAAATACTTCTGGTGCACACACTATGTGCCAGGCACTATATGTACAAGAACAAAAGACAATCCTGTCCTGAAGATATTTTTAATCTAGCCAAAAAAGCAGGCAAGCACAATGGGATGGGATGAAATGGGATGGGGCCGTGACACGTAGGTTCAGAGTGCAGCAGGAGCACAGCTTTCCTGAAGAGGACTAAGGACCAGAAGGGGGAACATCTGTTCCACAGATGCATGAGGCCTTAGCCACCAGCAGCTCAACAAATGCTCTCTCCAGTGTATCAAACCACCTCTTTCCAAAAAGGATGGAAAACAGAGAAGAAAATTCACCTTCAGCAAAACTAGGAAACAGCCAAAACCCCAAAGCCCAGGGGATGGGAGTGACTGCCATTTGTGCCAAGTCAAGGGAGGCAGCAGAGAATGGCCTTGGGTGGTGCACAGTCCTGGTGAAGTCTGCAAACACCACAAAAGGCCAAACCAGCAACCATTAACTTGAGTAAAGAAGGAGGGGCATCTCAGAACTCTGCTCAGCACCACCAAGGGAAAGGGGAAGCAGGAAACTGGCCCAATTCAAAATCTTTACAAAAACTATCCCTCTTGTGGCCAGGTAGCAAACAGCTCTGCTACTTCTGATTGAAGACAGCTGAAAAGAAATAAGTGCTAAAATGCTATCCGAAAAATCCTGTGACAATGCAGGATTTTATGATGAGTAAGCAGGCTTGCTGCTCACGCTAAAAACTGGAAATGGAAAACATGAAGCAGAGATACACTCTGGGGAAGGGAATAGGCAATAGGGGAGAGGAGCTCCTGCTATAAATATCTAAAAGTATGGGATAGGTATAACAAACATGTTTTGAATGCATAGCTAGGCTCATAGTAAAGTAAGGGAAATTCACAAGGTCTAAAAATAGAAGTCTAACTGAAAGGAGATTGATGAGAGAAACCAAGGCTGCCCTGGCTTCTCTGCACAGAACCCAGAAGCCCTGTTTTAGCAGTCCCATGGAAGATCCAAGATCAGGTGCTGAGAGACCCAAGGTGGAAGCTGGAAGTGAGACTTCTGTATGCATCCAGGGTCTCTGAAGAGCACACCCTTGCAGAGGGGTGAGCTGGGGGAAAATGTTAATGTGGGAGCTGTCTCAGGCCACAACACAGAGTTGGAAAAAAAGGCTCCCTGGGAATTTATTAGCACAAGCCTTCCCTCCCACAGGAGGGATTTGAAAATACACTATCTATATGCAGGGAACCCCAAAGGGAAAATTAATTTCAAGTGCTTCTTGGTAAAAATCACCCTGGGTCCCTGGCAGATGCAAATACAAAATTGCTCAAACCCATCAGGATTCCCACAGTCAGCAAAATATGATCAAACCAAAAATAACTAAAAACACAAAAACAAACCACCAGGAAAGGATGAACAAAAAAAGCAAAGATTTAGATCCCAAATGACTCAGATGATAAAATTATCAGATAGAAAATATAAAATAAGTGAAAGCAGAAGAGGACATATGTCAACAAAAACAATTGTCCAGTGATGTTCATGGCAGCTTTATTAATAATGGACAAACCTGGAAACAACCCAAATGCTCATCCATAGGAGAATGGATAAACAAATTGTGGGATACTCATCCAGTGAAGTACTACTCAACAATAACAAGGAAATGAATTAAAGAAATTAACTACAACATGGATAAATCTCAAAAAATTATGCTGAGAAAAAGAAGGCAAATACAAAAGCCACACATAGGGCTTCCCTGGTGGCACAGTAGTTGAGAATCCGCCTGCCAAGGCAGGGGACATGGGTTTGAGCCCTGGTCCGGGAAGATCCCACATGCCGTGGAGCAACTAAGCCCATGAGCCACAACTACTAAGCCCGCATGCCACAACTACTGAAGCCCACCTGCGTAGAGCCCGTGCTCTGCAACAGGAGAAGCCATCTCAATGAGAAATCCGCACACCTCAAGGAAGAGTAGTCCCTGCTCTCCGCAACTAGAGAAAGCCCACTCACAGAAACAAAGACCCAAAACAGCCAAAAATAAAATAATTAAAAATAAAAAAGCAGCCACACATAGACACTGTATGATTCTATCTATATAAAGTTCAAAAACAGGCAAAACTAATCTATGGGTGATAAAAGTCAGAAGATCTGGGGAAGAAAAGGAAAACTAACTGGAAAGATACACAAGGGAACTTTCTGGAATTACGGCAATATTCTATATATTGACAATATCCTATATGTTGATTAGGACAGAGTAGGAGAGAGGTTAGGATATACAATTGTTAAAACTCACTAAACTAAGATTTGTACATTTTATTGTATATTAATTATATTATGATAAAATATACATGTACACTTAATGAAAAGGGGAATGGAAATCGTGTTCCAGCCTATAAAAAATGATCTAGAATATTTGAAAAAGATCTAGAGACAAATTAGAAATAAAAATATAATCACTGAACTCAAAAACTGAATAGATTCTGCTTAAAGCTATGGCTTATATCAGACCAAGTCTTCTATCAGGAATATTTAAAAACCACGAGAACACATTTGTTATTTAAAAGATGTTTCCAAACATCAGAGAGTTACAGAAACAGTGAGAACTTGAACCTAGACCTCAGAGAGAAGAGAAGCATAGAGATGGGAGTCAGAAACACAGCTACACTTTTTCCTCTCACAATATTTGCTGAAAGTGACAACAAAGAAGTTGAGAAACTAAGCAAAGCTTCTGGTAGTCTCGAGGGCTAGGGAGATCAACAGTGGAGTCCGGGACTCTGTAAAGTATCCCCAGGATTTCAGGTGGGCGCCTGGAAGAGGTACACCCTCGGAGTAAGACTGATAGCCCTCACAAAGACCAATACCAGGTGAATCTCAAAATGAATTAGATCTTCACCTAGCACAATCACCTGATTGAAGCAAAAGTATTGGGTGGGCCAAAAAGTGCCTTCGGTTTTTTAAGTAAAAATAAAAGACACATTTTTCATTTTCACCAAGAGCTTTACTGAACAACTACCACTACCTTATGCCATTTTTTCAGGCAACGTCATAATTCCACCTTCCCAAAACTTTTTATCTTTTTGAGCAAAGAGCTGTTCCAGAGGCCTTTTACAGTCTTTCAGGGAATTGAAATTTTTTCCATTAAGAGAATTTTGTAAAGACCAAAATAAATGGAAATCCGAAGGTACAATGTCTGGTGAATATGGTGGATGAATCAGAACTTCCCAGACAAGCTGCAACAGTTTTTGCCTGGTCGTCAAAGAAACATGCAGTCTTGCATTATCCTGATGGAAGATTATGCATTTTCTGTTGACTAATTCTGGATGCTTTCTGTCAAATGCGACTTTCAGTTGGTCTAACTGGGGGCAGTACTTGTTGGAATTAATCATGTGGTCTTCCAGAAGGAGCTCATAATAGAGGACTCCCTTCCAATCGCACCATATACACAACATCACCTTCTTTGGAAGAAGACTGGCCTTTGGTGTGGTTGGTGGTGGTTCGTTTCACTTGCCCCACGATCACTTCCATTCCACACTGTTGTACGGTATCCACTTTCCATCGCCCACCACAAGTTGTTTTAAAAATGGAACATTTTGGGCTTCCCTGGTGGCGCAGTGGTTGAGAGTCTGCCTGCCAATGCAGGGGACGCGGGTTCGGGCCCTGGTCTGGGAGGATCCCACGTGCCGTGGAGCGGCTGGGCCCGTGAGCCACAATTGCTGAGCCTGCGCGTCTGGAGCCTGTGCTCCGCAACGAGAGAGGCCGCGATACTGAGAGGCCCGCGCACCGCGATGAAGAGTGGCCCCCGCTTGCCGCAACTGGAGAGAGCCCTCGCACAGAAACGAAGACCCAACACAGCCATAAATAAATAAATAAATAAATAAATATTAAAAAAAAAAGTGTATATTAAGAAAAAAAAAAGGGACAGAGATTTAAAAAAAAAAAAATGGAACATTTTCATTACGTTTCTGTAGACACTTGCATGTGGAAATATTCTCAAGAAGGTTTTTTCCACTTAACCTACGTGGAACCCAAACATCAAAGCAATGAACATAACCAAGCTGGTGCAAATGATTTTCAACACTTGATTTGGATATTTTGACTATGTCGGCTATCTCCCACATGGTATAAGGTTGATTGTGCTCAATTATTATTTCGATTTGATCGCTATCAACTTCACCTGGTCTACCCGACCGTTGGAGCATCGTCCAGCGAGAAATCTCCAGCAGGAAATTTCACAAATCATTTTTAACACGTTTGATCAGTCACTTCACCTTCGCCATACACTGCACAAATTTTTTGTGCATTTCAGTTGTGTTTTTACCTTTCTTGAAATAATGAAGCATAATATGACGAAAATGCTACTTTTTTCTTCCATTTTCATCACTAAAATGGCTACACAAAAACTCACCAATTTTGTTTTTTCTTTTTTTTTTTTAAAGGAAAAGTCACTTTATTTTCTTCTAACACTTTTATGGTTTTGTTTTCCACTTTTGTTTGTTTGTTTTTGTTTTTTAGGGTTTTTTGTTTGTTTCTTTATTTTTTAACATCTTTATTGGAGTATACTTGCTTTACAATGGTGTGTTAGTTTCTGCTTTATAACAAAGTGAATCAGTTATACATATATATATATCCCCATATCTCTTCCCACTTGCGTCTCCCTCCCTCCCACCCTCCCTATCCCACCCCGCTAGATGGTCACCAACCACCAAGCTGATCTCCCTGTGCTATGCAGCTGCTTCCCACTAGCTATCTATTTGACATTTGATAGTGTATATATGTCCATGCCACTCTCTCACTTTGTCCCAGCTTACCCTTCCCCCTCCCCGTATCCTCAAGTCCATTCCCTAGTAGGTCTGCATCTTTTTTTTTTTTTAAAGTATTTGTTTATTTATTTATGGCTGTGTTGGGTCTTCGTTTCTGTGCGAGGGCTTTCTCTAGTTGTGGCAAGTGGGGGCCACTCTTCATCGCGGTGCGCGGGCCTCTCACTATCGCAGCCTCTCTTGTTGCGGAGCACAGGCTCCAGAAGCGCAGGCTCAGTAATTGTGGTTCACGGGCCCAGTTGCTCCGCGGCATGTGGGATCTTCCCAGACCAGGGCTCGAACCCGTGTCCCCTGCATTATTGGCAGGCAGATTCTCAACCACTGCGCCACCAGGGAAGCCCCTAGGTCTGCATCTTTATTCCCGTCTTGCCCCTAGGTTCTTCATGACCATTTTTTTGTTTTGTTTTTTAGATTCCTTATATATGTGTTAGCATACGGTATTTGTTTTTCTCTTTCTGACTTACTTCACTCTGTATGAAAGATTCTAGGTCCATCCACCTCACTACAAATAACTCAATTTCGTTTCTTTTTATGGCTGAGTAATATTCCATTGTATAAATGTGCCACATCTTCTTTATCCATTCATCTGTTGATGGACACTTAGGTTGCTTCCATGTCCTGGCTATTGTAAACAGAGCTGCAATGAACATTGTGCTACATGACTCTTTTTGAATTATGGTTTTCTCAGGGTGTATGCCCAGTAGTGGGACTGCTGGGTCGTATGGTAGTTCTTTTTTTGGTTTTCTAAGGAACCTCCATACTGTTCTCCATAGTCACTGTATCAATTTACATTCCCACAAACAGTGCAGCAAGAGGGTTTCCTTTTCTCCACACCCTCTCTAGCATTTCTTGTTTGTAGATTTTTTGATGGTGGCCATTCTGACTGGTGTGAGATGATATCTCATTGTAGTTTTGATTTGCATTTCTCTAATGATTAATGATGTTGAGCATTCTTTCATATGCTTCTTGGCAATCTGTGTATCTTCTTTGGAGAAATGTCTATTTAGGTCTTCTGCCCATTTTTGGATTGGGTTGTTTGCTTTCTTAATATTGAGCTGCATGAGCTGCTTGTAAATTTTGGAGATTAATCCTTTGTCAGTTGCTTCATTTGCAGATATTTTCTCCCATTCTGGGGTTTATCTTTTCATCTTGTTTATGGTTTCCTTTGCTGTGCAAAAGCTTTGAAGATCATCTCAGTAGATGCAGAGAAAGCTTTTGACAAAATTCAACACCCATTTATGATAAAAATCCTCCAGAAAGTAGGCATAGAGGGAACTGCCCTCAACATAATAAAGGTCATATATGACAAACCCGCAGCCAACATCATCCTCAATGGTAAAAAACTGAAACCATTTCCACTAAGATCAGGAACAAGACAAGGTTGCCCACTCTCACCACTATTATTCAACATGGTTTTGGAAGTTTTAGCCACAGCAATCAGAGAAGAAAAAGAAATAAAAGGAATCCAAATCGGAAAACAAGTAAAGCTATCACTGTTTGCAGATGACATGATACTATACATAGAGAATCCTAAAGAAGCTATCAGAAAACTACTAGAGCTAATTAATGAATTTGTAAAATAGCAGGGTACAAAATTAACGCACAGAAATATCTTGCATTCCTATACACTAAAGATGAAAAATCTAAAAGTGAAATTAAGAAGACACTCCCATTTACCATTGCAACAAAAGAATAAAATATGTAGGAATAAACCTACCTAAGGAAGCAAAAGACCTGTATGCATAAAATTATAAGACACTGATGAAAGAAATTAAAGATGATACAAACAGATGGAGAGATATACCATGTTCTTAGATTGAAAGAATCAACATTGCGAAAACGACTCTACTACCCAAAGCAATCTACAGATTCAATGCAATCCCTGCAATGCAATCTGTATCAAACTGCCACTGGCATTTTTCACAGAACTAGAACAAAAAATTTCACAACTGGTATGGAAACACAAAAGACCCCGAATAGCCAAAGCAATCTTGAGAAAGAAAAACGGAGCTGGAGGAATCAGGCTCCCTGACTTCAGACTCTACTACAAAGCTACAGTAATCACAACAGTATGGTACTGGCACACAAACAGAAATATAGATCAATGGAACAGAATAGAAAACCCAGGGATAAACCCATGCACATATGGTCATCTTATCTTTGATAAAGGAGGCAAGAATATACAGTGGAGAAAAGACAGCCTCTTCAATAAGTGGTGCTGGGAAAATTGGACACCTACATGTAAAAGAATGAAATTAGAAAACTCCCTAACACCATACACACAAATAAACTCAAAATAGATTAAAGACCAAAATGTAAGGCCAGACACCATCAAACTCATAAAGGAAAACATAGGCAGAAGAGTCTATGACATAAATCACAGCAAGATCCTTTTTGACCCACCTCCTAGAGAAATGGAAATAAAAACAAAAATAAATAAATGGGACCTAATGAAACTTAAAAGCTTTTACACAGCAAAGGAAACAATAAACAAGACGAAAAGACAACCCTCAGAATGGGAGAAAATATTTGCAAATGAAGCAACTGACAAAGGATTAATCTCCAAAATTTACAAGCAGCTCATGCAGCTCAATATCAAAAAAACAATCAACCCAATCCAAAAATAGGCAGAAGACCTAAATAGACATTTCTCCAAAGAAGACATACAGATGGCCAAAAAGCACATGAAAAGATGCTCAACATCACTAATTATTAGAGAAATGCAAATCAAAACTACAATGAGGTATCACCTCACACCAGTCAGAATGGGCATCATCTGAAAATCTACAAACAACGAATGCTGGAGAGGGTGTGGAGAAAAGGGAACCCTCTTGCACTGTTGGTGGGAATGTAAATTGATACAGCCACTATGGAGAACAATATGGAGGTTCCTTAAAAAACTAAAAATAGAATTACCATATGATCCAGCAATCCCACTACTGGGCATATACCCTGAGAAAACCGTAATTCAAAAAGACACATGCACCACAATGTTCATTGCAGCACTATTTACAATAGCCAGGTCATGGAAGCAACCTATATGCCCATCAACAGACGAATGGATAAAGAAGTTGTGGTACATATATACAATGGAATATTACTCAGCCATAAAAAGGAACGAAATTGAGTCATTTGTTGAGACGTGGATGGATCTAGAGACTGTCATACAGAGTGAAGTAAGTCAGAAAGAGAAAAACAAATATCGTATATTAATGCATGTATGTGGAACCTAGAAAAATGGTACAGATGAGCCAGTTTGCAGGGCAGAAGTTGAGACACAGATGTAGAGAATGGACATATGGACACCAAGGGGGGAAAACTGCGGTGAGGTGGGGATGGTGGTGTGCTGAATTGGGCGATTGGGATTGACATGTATACACTGATGTGTATAAAACTGATGCCTAATAAGAACCTGCAGTATAAAAAAACAAACAAAACAACTAATACTAAACTTTCATTGGGTTATTTGTATGGAAATATGTTAATATAAATGTTTCAGACATTACATGAAATTTCTAAAAATCTTATATTTGTATATGTATGGAAATATGTTAATATAAATGTTTCAGACATTACAGGAAACTTCTAAAAATCTTATATGTTCTGGTATAAGGTTATAAGTAATAATCCTAGTTATTACTTTAAAATGTATATCTCAGAAATAACTAATTTTCTTGTCAACTGCATTATTATGAACTTTCATCAAATCTTTAACCATGGTCATTTTTAAGTCTTTTGTCATTTACAGACAGTTCTGGGTGTACTCTGATGATTTTGCAAATATGTTCCTATAAAAGGGTTTCATCTTCAAGAAATTCATGGAAAAGACTCTGACAAGTACAGGTTTCTGGTAACTGACTGTACTGCTGAACTGAATGAATAAGCATTTTCAGAACTCTAATGAAAAACTGATGAACTCATAAAAGTGCTAACAAAAGATCAAGATGAAAAAAAAAATTAATTACATGGGACTGAGTGAACTGATGAGGATGAGTATAATTTTTGTGACTTTCTGTCTGAATTAAAAAAAAAAAATCCCACAAGGGGGCTTCCCTGGTGGCGCAGTGGTTGAGAATCTGCCTGCTAATGCAGGGGACACGGGTTCGAGCCCTGGTCTGGGAAGATCCCACATGCCACGGAGCAACTGGGCCCGTGAGCCACAATTACTGAGCCTGCGCCTCTGGAGCCTGTGCCCCGCAATGGGAGGGGCCGCGATAGTGAGAGGCCCGCGCGCCGCGATGAAGAGTGGCCCCCACTTGCCGCAACTAGAGAAAGCCCTCGCATGAAACGAAGACCCAACACAGCCAAAAATAAATAAAGTAGCTATTAATTAAAAAAAAAAAAAAAATTCCCACAAGGACTCAGAGGCAAAGAATATACAAATCAATTTTCACTGCAAAGTAAAGGAGCTGTTACAGTGGAGGATTACTGGACTGAATGTCAATATTATGACACAGTATGAGTGTGTTTCATGTTTGGTAATTGCAATCATTGTTGCTTTTGTTGTGGTCATCCATGTACAATGCTTGGTGTCAGTCTATTTATCTCTTGTAAAAATAAAATACAGTGTGTGTGTGTGGAAAAAAAAAAAAAAAAAAAGAATTACCATATGACCCAGCAATCCCACTACTGGGCATATACCCAGAGAAAACCATAATTCAAAAAGACACATGCGGGCTTCCCTGGTGGCGCAGTGGTTGAGAATCTGCCTGACAATGCAGGGGACATGGGTTCGAGCCCTGGTCTGGGAAGATCCCACATGCCGCAGAGCAGCTGGGCCCGTGAGCCACAATTACTGAGCCTGCGCGTCTGGAGCCTGTGCTCTGCAACAAGAGAGGCCGCGATAGTGAGAGGCCCGCGCACTGCGATGAAGAATGGCCCCCACTTGCCGCAACTGGAGAAAGCTCTCACAAAGAAACGAAGACCCAACACAGCCATAAATAAATAAATAAAATATTAAAAAAAAAAAGACACATGCACCCCAATGTTCATTGCAGCTCTATTTACAATAGCCAGGTCACGGAATCAACCTAAATGCCCATCGACAGCCAAATGGATAAAGAAGCAGTGGTACATATATACAATGGAATATTACTCACCCATAAAAAGGAACGAAATTAGGTCATTTGTAGAGACGTGGATGGGTCTAGAGACTGTCATACAGAGTGAAGTAAGTCAGAAAGAGAAAAACAAATATTGTATATTAACACATATATGTGGAATATATGTGGAACCTAGAAAAATGGTACCGATGAACCGGTTTGCAGGGCAGAAATTGAGACAGATGTAGAGAAAAAACGTATGGACACCAAGGGGGGAAAGTGGGGGTGGTGGTGTGATGAAGTGGGAGATTGAGATTAACATATATACACTAATATGTATAAAATGGATGACTAATCAGAACCTGTATTAAAAAAATAAATAACATAAAATTTTTTAAAAAATGATCCAGTGAAGAGGAAAATGATGATGGAGGAACTGGAATGGAAATGAAGGTGGCTGCAGAAGCAGTGCCCCTGAGTAGACGTGAGGAGGTAGGATAGAATGCCAAAGGTGGACAAATTTAGGAGCCTGAGGATTAAACTGAGAATAAGGAAGGAGGAAGGAGCAGAAGGGGAGAGACAGAGTGGTCAGGTGGAGGTAGGGATGGGTGGCGGTGCAGGTTCTCTTCTGGTGGCTTCTGCTGTCTCACAGAAATAGGACGGAAGATCTCAACTGTCACGGGTTATAACGGAGAGCCATGTAGCCCCTGCTCCAGCCACCTCCCGGGCCCTGTGGAGCGGGAGCTGGAGCTCTGGGAAGCTGCTTGCACGGCTGATACCATTTATTCAAGGTGCAGACCCGTCCCTACACGCAGAGGCGAGGATTCCAGAGCCCTCGCAAACCACGGCCACCCCCAAACTGCAGAGGCCGACCTGCCCCGCCGACCACCCACCCTCAGACGTGGGTGCTGAACCATGCAAGCAGCTCTGGCCAAACACAGAGAGGAAGATACCGGGCCCTCACAACGACCGTGTGTTCTGGAACGTTCCTCTCAGGCAACCTGCAAGCCACAGACACGTCGTCGGCCTCAGAAGATGAGGGCTCTCTCTGAGGAGAGCAGGGCGACTCACCTCCACTCAGCCCCAGGGCTGTTCCAGAGTCGTCGGGCCTCCCCCTCACTCACGGCTGGTGCACCTCCTCCCAGGTGTCCGGCCCTCAGCTGACCCGGAAGCAGACGCGCGCCCGCCGCGCCGCAAGACCCGCGAGACCCGCGAGACCCGCGAGACCCGTGTCCGCTGGGACTTGTACCTGCCCCTCCCTCCCACCCCGGGTGTCCCCTAGGCCTGAGCAAGGTTCCCTGAAGGGCCGTCCTGAGGGCAGCGGAACATCCTGAAAACCGCGGGTGGTGAGCACATTTCTATCTCCTGTGGAAACAGGAACAGGTCCTCCCTTAGGCAATGATCCTCGCTGCAGTGTCCGCGCTTCAGCAAACCTGAGCCAGGCATCACCGTAACCCTTCGGTGCGTACAAGCGAGGGCAGGGTGGGCAGTGGACGTTATTACACAAAGCCTCGTGTGGAGAACCGATCAGAAAAGCTGTGGAATTGGTCAAATGGGGAGCGACGAGAGGAGGGGGGAGGAAACCTCCAAATTTAACTAGGATGCACAAGGATTTTGGATTTACAGGCTAGCAGGAAAATGAGAAGCCGTGGGAAGTTTCTTTATGTGGACCCAGTAGAGCTGGGTCTTAGTGTGAGTACACCTGCACGCCGACCCCTCCCCAGCCCCACCCGACGCAGCAGCCCCCTGCACTCTCCATCCTCAGTAGCGAAATGGGTACATCAGCAGCCATGGTTTTTGATGTGCAGGCCCAGAGATACCATGATTTTTCATAATGTCCTCCTTATACTGTTTCCTTTTGAAACAGTTTCCAGTGTCTTTTATCAAAATCATGTGAATTTTTCTTTCCAGTGCACCCAGTTTAAATTGCAGAAAAATCCAAAGGATCACAGATTTATTTATTTTATTTTTGGCTACATTGGGTCTTCGTTGCTGCACGCAGGCTCTCTCTAGTTGCAGAGAGCAGGGGCTACTCTTGGTTGTGGTGCGTGGGCTTCTGATCGCGGTGGCTTCTCTTGTTGCGGAGCATGAGCTCTGGGCGCGGGCTTCAGGAGTTGTGGTGCACGGGCTCAGTAGTTGTGGCTCACGGGCTCTAAAGTGCAGGTTCAGTAGTTGTGGTGCACGGGCTTAGTAGCTCTGCGGCATGTGGGATCTTCCTGGACCAGGGCTCGAACCCGTGTCGCCTGCACTGGCAGGCGAATTCTTAACCACTGCGCCACCAGGGAAGCCCTTAAGTGTGTTTTGATACTCTTAAACAGTACGTGAAGTTTTGTAGCTCCTTGTCCAGATGCAAAAGGAAAATACTGAGTCAACATGAAGCAGGCTTTACATTAGTTAGATAGATTTTTAAATTTGATTTATATTTTTAAAAATTTAAGAGTTTAGTTAAGGTATAATTGATACATAATCAACTGCACATATTTAAAGTGTACAATTTTATAAGTTTTAAGATATATGTACACCCGTGAAACCATTCCTACAATCGAGATAGTGAACTTACCCAGGGCTTCGAAAAGTTTCCTTGTGCCCCTTTGTAACACCCCCATTCTGCCCTTTTTGGGTTCCCCTTACTGCTCAGGTGACCATGATTTACTTTCTGACACTACAGATTAGTATGAATTTTCTATAAATAGAATCATGTAGTATTTACTCTTTATTGTCTAGCTTCTGCCATTCTGCATAATGACTTTTAGATTCATTCATGTCCTTGCATGTATCAGCAGTTCATTCCTTATATTGGTGAGTAGTACTCTTACATGGATGCACCACCGTTTATCTTTTTACTTATTGATGGCTGTTTTGGTTGTTTCCATTTTTTGGCTCTTACAAATAAAGCTGCTGTGAATATTGTTTAATAATTATAATAGAAAATAAGAGGAAAATATCACCTATGAAAGTAGCAGACAGCAAATGGACTATGAGAATACAATAGGACTGCTGAGCAGGTGCAAAGGCTCCACTGAAGTTTGTAGTATGAATTTAAAGTAAGGCCAGTCAGCATGGTTTTGTATATTTTTCCAGCCATCTTCAGCTGCATGAGTATAGGCATAGAGAAGACAGAGAATTACATTTAACCAAGGTTAGAGTTTTGCTCTAAGAATGCTACAAAGCAAAGGAGAAGCAAGATATTTGAGAGTGCAGCCAAGAGAGGAAGGATGCTTGATGGTTGGCCATCAAGTTTGTAGAAGGACATGATTGTGTTTGTGTTTGAGTGTATATATAAACAGGTGGGTAATTTTATAATTATAATCTCAGTAAATATAGTTGATGAATTATGGTTTCAATCCTTTTCAAAACTGCCAGCTTAAGAAGCTCTCAGCTCATAATAAGAGAAATGAAAAAGAGAGAATGGGTGGTTTATTTGTAGGACTCTGGGGCATTCCAGAAAGGCTATTCAAACATAGTTGAAAAGAATTCAGCAAATAAATAGGATGGACTCACCCATATCCACCTTTTTCTCTGCCACTCTCCACGGCTCATCCCCAAGCTGTAAGAGGATGGATTTGTGTGTTGATACACACTGCAGGAGGTCTGTAGTGGTCTGAACCACTTTGTAGTGGTCTGAACGAAGTATATTTCCACAATGAAAAGTCACAACATACACAAATGCAGATAGAGTCTGCATAGAATACTAGAAGGAGCACTGGTCCCCTGAACAAGTAAACCTAGGCTCAGGTCCCAGTGTACCATGCCCGAACAGGCAAGTCTCCTAACCTTGCTGAGCCATTGTTTCCCCATCTGGAAAATGGGATCATTCTTAATCTGCCCACTTCACAGAGTTATTAGGATGACCCTTTGCTCTGGGAGAGCAGAGAGTACGTCTGTCTCAGTTATTCGAACCCTTGTATCTTGCACAGTGCTGGGCTCATAGTAAAC
Organism: Balaenoptera acutorostrata; assembly: GCF_949987535.1. NCBI lineage: Eukaryota > Metazoa > Chordata > Mammalia > Artiodactyla > Balaenopteridae > Balaenoptera > Balaenoptera acutorostrata. The sequence goes on along the minus strand of NC_080075.1, from coordinate 70,178,374 downwards.
TCAACCAACATTGATGGTTAAATAATAGATCAAATGATGGACATGAAAGAACATTTTTAAACTAGTAAGTATGACACAAATGTTAAAGAACTGCATTCCTTTTCTGACTCATGCACTCTCCTTTCCCCACACTGGTATTGTTCCAGCAATCCCCCTGTAACCTAAAAGTTTACAACCTTTTAGGTCCACCCTTCAACCTAAAAGTTTTCCCCAGCCCTCCCTGGCCAGTGTGATATCCCCAAATATCCAGTCAACTAACCCATAGTCAAGGACAACAGTGGACAAGGACAACATGCCCCAGCACAGCTGAGATCTCCTAGGCCACCTAAGTCACAGTTTAATATACATACAGTCTTCCAGGGCCACCCCTCACACAGAAGCCTCCCCTCTGCAGACCTCCAGGGATATCAAATAGGCCTGATCCCCCAAAAGCCCTCCCCAGTCAGACAAGTCTCACTCAGGATCTCAGCTTCTGCAGCTCAGCCCAGCTCCTCAGCCCCCTTTTATTCCCACTTCAGCCCAGGACTCAAATCTGTTTAGAGAACCCCTACTTCGCCCTCCTGGCAGATGGTGGAGGAAGAAGTGGAACCTGGTAGCAGCAGCCAAATTATTAGCCCCTTCACCTTTACCTCTTAGCAACTCTAAAAGTGATGTCACAGGTAACCTCAGAGTAAACCAGGACAAATTCAAAAGAAAGCTATCCTTGCCAACACTCATCAGGTGAAGGTAACAAAGGAAAAAAACCCCAAAAAACAGGCAGATAGGTTCAAAAGCTGACGCCACCGCTTACACCACTTATTAGGCATGTGGTATGTTGCTTAATGTCTCCAAGCTTCTGTTTACTCAAAAAAGTAGAGATTATAGTACCTTTTGCACAGGGTTGTTGGATGGATAACAGAAATCATTTAAGTACCTAGCACATTACCTGGCACTTTATACCTCAGTCAATGTCAGTTCCCCTCCTCCTCTGACTCAAGGCATCCAGTTGCAGCCACAACCCAGACCCAGATGGAAGCCTTTCCCTTAACGCTTTACTTGTGGACCCTCCTTCCTTCATCACTGCAAGACGGAAATTAACATTTCCCTGCACTCTCCCCTTACCTTGCCCTTCTCAGAATCACCCTGAGATGACTTCCTCTTTCACAGAGGCTCAGAAATGTCAGGGGCCTTTCTCAAGGTCACATAGCTCCTACAAGGCTTAGCTGAGATTCAACCCTAGTTCTCGAGAAATCCAGAGTCTACTTTTATGCTTCCCACAGCACTTCCCTTCAAAAGGATACATATGAATCAGAATCACAAACTGGTTTAAATAGTTATACAACATCAAGAAAAGAAACATCATCCAGGAAGGGCAGTTTACTCAGGGGACATCTTTATCATATTTTCAAATATCCGGCTGTCCTTGAGGCTCCTTCTCTCGTCTGAATTTCCCACTCACTCCACAAAGGGGCAATATTCAACAAAGTTAGGTGTAAAGCAACATATTTAGCAGGGATCCCTGAGGGTATCAACCCTTCAACCTTATTAAGCCCTTGCAAGTAAAGACCCTCACTGATAAGTACCCTGAAATATGCTAGGGAGAACAAACATGAATATCACAACAGAAAAGTGTCCTTCAACTCCCCTACCCCATGAAGACAAAAAAGTGTACTCTCAGGGGCTGGCCTACTACTTTGTTCCTACAAGTCAAGTCAGAAAAACAAGAAAAAAAGGAAGGAAGGAACGAAGGAAATGGGATAAGAAGAAAAGGAAAGAAGGGAAATAAAGACAAAAGACTGGCAAACAATAAAGAAACAGGGCCAGGGTTAATGGTCAAGGAAAGCAAGAAGGAAAGAGAAAAGAATGTTCTGAAAGTGAGGACCTTACATTTCCAGGAACCCGGGTCAGGACATGTAGGAAGTCAGAGAGAGACAGTCACTTGGGCAGAGTCACACAGCAGTCAGGGCAGAATCACCATTTGTGCTGGACTAACGTTCAGCCACTAGGCACCACTGGGGTGCTGAGTCCAAACTAACTCTATAGGGCTCCAGGATCAAAGACCCATAGATTGCTAGAGTTAAAACTGACCTAGGGCTACTCCTTCCAGAAAGATGGAGTAGACATATTTTTCCCTATTTTTTCTGCTAAGTACAAATAAACACCCTAGACATTAAAATAAACATAAGAAGACTCAAAAAGTTAGGAGAAGACAGGCAGACTAGTGACCTCAGGGCACAAGAAACTACACAATGGTGAGTTCTCTAAGTTTTCTTTTTTACCTCAAGATTGGATACTAGAGAAGTTGGCAACTTGGAAATGACAATAAGTGCCAAAAAAAAAAAGCTCCAAGCAAAGTCTGTTCTCTCTTGCCAAAGGACTAGGAAAGGAGCAATCTAGCAAGACAGAAAACTTTTAGACAAAAACCACTCAACTCCAGCCAAGACCACAAAAAAGTTGTGGCCACCCCAGCCTCCATCCTCACCAGTAAAGGCCAGATGGAGAGCCTAGATTTCCATTTTTGTCAGGCTGTAAAAAGGCATCCCCAACCCCCTTCCAACAGCCTACCTGCAACTGGTGTGCAGTCAGAGAAGGCCAAGTGGGAAGCTGGGGTTTTAATTCTTGCGGAGCAGTAACAGCTATCCCCGACCACATAGAGTGGAGTGGTCAGTGCAGACTACGTGGGGATCCTGGATTTCTAGTGGCACCCCTCCCTTCCTTTCCCTGCTGGGGTGGTGTTAGGGGATCAGAGGAGACCTAGTGGAGAGTTGGAATTACACCACCACACAGTGATAATGAGGCTAGCTGCTCCATCCCCACATCCCCATGGTGTCAGCGGAGGACATGTGGGGAACCTCAACTACTGTCACTGTCTAGCAGTAACAAGAAGTCTTTCTCCCCCAGAGGTATACGCTGAGGCCAGGAGGAGAACCTGAACTTCCATCCCCACCTAGCAATGACAGAGTAATGTATGTCCCCCTTTCCTTTACCAAAGCTGTGTCAGAGAAGACATGCTAAAACACAAGATTTAAATAAGATCCAGAATCTCATAACATAATACTCAAAATATCCTAGTTTCAATAAAAAATTTATACCAAGAACCAGGAAGATCTCCACTTGACTGAAAAAAGGTAATCAATAGATACCAACACCAAGATGACACAGATGTCTAACATGGATTTTAAAGCAACTATGATAAAAATCCAGATAGTATTGGAGCTGAATTAGAATCTACCTCTGCTGCCTTTGCCTGAATAGGGAATCAAAACCAAGGAAGAGCTTTCACACTGGGGAAAGAACTGACTTACCAAAAGGCTATGGCTCTAATCCTTTATTTTGTTTTATGATAATAGAGGGAGGTTGAGAAGGAAGTAGTGATTTTTGTCCACAAGTTAATTTTACAAATATCCATGCAAGCTAAACTGGCACCCAGAACAATAAATTGCCTTAATCAAAGGCATTGACTTGGAGTTAAAAAATAAAATAGGAAAATTTCATAGAAATGTTTCCCTTCTGGAAAAAAAATGTAAAGTATCTTTGGCCTAATTCAATCTAAACTTTCTCCTGAATCATTAGCTTGGGAAACAGCTATGATTAAAACAGTAACTCTCTTATTTATTTATTTATTTATTTATTTATTTATTTATTTATTTATTTATTTATGGCTGCGTTGGGTCTTCGTTGCTGTGCGCGGGTTCTCGTTGCGGTGGCTTCTGTTGTTGCGGAGCACAGGCTCTAGGCGCGCGGGCTTCAGTAGCTGTGGCTCGAAGGCTCTAGGGCACAGGCTCAGTAGTTGCGGCGCACGGGCTTAGTTGCTCCGCGGCATGTGGGATCTTCCCGGACCAGGGATCGAACCCGTGTCTGCTGCATTGGCAGGCGGACTCTTAACCACTGTGCCACCAGGGAAGCCCAAAATAGTAACTTTCTTTAATTTGCTTCACTGCCTGAAGAATAGTCCCTTTCCCTCAGAGTAAAACAGTATCCAAAAGACCAAATTTTAATACTTGCTTTAATGCAGTTTCACTCCCTTTAGATATATATTTGTAGCTTAAGACAATTAAAAATGCAGGTACATACATTTTTTAAAACACAATAATTGCCTGATTTTTATCTAACACAATTAAAAATATGACATTTTAAGGAACATGAAAGCATAAAATTATATTATAAATTGGAAGACTCTGATTTACCAATTCCCATTTCCAATCAGGTTGACCCCTGAGGAAATCTATTCTGTGTTTCTGTCTCCCCATCTATAAAATGGAGAAAATAATTATTCTCTACTTTTCTCAAAAGGTTGTTGTTTCAGAGGAATGATATGCATGAAGTGCAAGGTTAACAGAATGCTATGTTAACTTTATTTCATTTCCTTATTTATGCTCCTCTTATTCGACAAAGGAAGAATTAACTAATATTAAATATTTGCTGCTTCAAATTTTATTGAATAAATCTTCCTTCTTGAAGAAAGTCTTATCAGAGAAAGTGTGGCAGTCGGTAAGCTGTTTTCTCTTGGCTTTAAACTCATCTTTCTTCCCTGCTTTGTGATGCTGGCACTGCAACCCTACTTTGCCATTAGGCTCTGGCAGTCAGGGACTCTAGAAGGAATCTGCAGGCTAGCAGAGGAAAAGAGGACTGCTCCTTCCTGGCTGCTTCCTGTTTCTGTGAGTATTGCCCAGCTGCGCTACTTCACCCTGGCAGCAGCAGTTACTTGCAGCAGCAGCAGCTAAATCCAGCTTGCAGTTCTTCTAGCACTTGGAGAACCAGTCCTATCATGCTGCCTCAGAGACACCAGCACCAGTCCAGTACCAGCCAGTGGCTCTCCCCCCTCAGAGGTGTGGGTCCCAGATCCGCTGGAACCCTTCTCCAAGCTCAGAGACTCCAGCACCAGTTGAGCAGTGCCCCTTCCTTTAGCTTCTAAATTTCAATCATCCCAATCTGCTAGAAAGGAGTAGGAGTTAAAACAGGAGGGGTGGGATGGGCTCAGGGGGTGAGGTATGAAATTTCAGCTATGAAAGATGAATAAGTTCTGGAGATCTGCTGTACAGCGTTGTACCTATAGTTAATGATGCTGTATTATACACTTAAAAATCAGTTTAAAGAGTAGCTCTCTCAGTATCCTGTGATAAACCATAATGGAAAAGAATATGAAAAGAATGTATATATATGTATAACTGAATCACTTCACTGTACAGCAGAAATTAACACAACATTGTAAATTCACCGTACTTCAATAAAATAAATTTTTAAAAAAAGAGTAGATCTCACATTGTGGTTTTATCACAATGAAATTAAAAAAAAAAAAAAGTAGAGACATATATATAAAAAGGAACAGTGACCTGAGCAGGGAGACCAGTTTGTGTGAACTTTCAGAAACTAAACACAACAGGTCCCAAAATGGCCAGAAAGGAATTCAGCCTGACCACCACCTGTGCTGTGAGGGGAGAGTGGTGAGAGAAAAGCTGGAGATACAAGAAAGGTCCAGATCTCACACACCTTGGAAAGCCAGGTAAGAAGTTTGGACATTGGAATAATACAGTCAGATTTGCTTTTTAAAACAGTTACTCTGACTGCTGGGAGGAGAAATGACTAGAAGTGACCGGATAGGAGACATAGATGCCAGTTAGGAGAGAGATGATGGTGGCCTGATCTTGGATAGTAACAGTTGGATGGAAAGAAGTGTTAAATACGCAGTGGAGGTCGCAGGACTTGATTAGGTGACTGATTAGCTATATGGGTAAGGAAGAAGGAAGACCTAAGCATGATTCCCAGGTAGATAGTGTTGCCAGTTGCTGAGTTGGAGAACCCAGAAGGAGGAGGAGGTTGGAGGTATAGACAATGCATTCTATTTTAGGTGGAAGTTCTAGCAAGATATCCAAGTGTTTCTATGGGTCCAGAGCTCGAGAGAGGGGTCTGGGCCCATTTAAACACTGCCCAGGACTTCCCTGTTGGTCCAGTGGTTAAGGCTCTGCACTTCCGCTGCAGGGGACAGGTTCAGTCCCTGGTCAGGGAGCTAAGTAAGATCCTGCATGCCACGCAGCACAGCCAAAAAATAGAAATAAAAGTTAAAAAAAAAACCACTGCCCAGGTGAGAAAGTGCCTAATTTAGGTAGAAACAAAATCCAGTTTGCTGTTATTGCAACTGTGGTTGTCTTAGGGCACCATAATGAAGGTGACTTAAACAACAGACATTTATTTCTCACAGTTCTGAAGGCTGGAAGTCCAAGATCAGGGTGCCAGCATGGTCTGGTTCTGGTGAGAACTCTCTTCTTGGCCTGCAGACGACCACTTTCTTGCTGTGTCCTCACATGGCAGAGAGAGAAAGAGATCTTCCTCTTTTTATAAGGCCACAGTCCTATTGGATTAGGGCCCCACCCTTATGACCTCGGTTGACCTTAATTGCTTCCTAAAGACTCTATCTCCAGGTACAGTCACATTAGGGATTAAGGCTTCAACACATGAATGGTGGGGGGCACAATTCAGCTCCTAGCAATGGAGGAATAGGTGGGTTGGGTTATCTCAGCCTAATATTATTAAATATTCAAATGAGACAACTATTTCTCCATGTCTGGAGTCCATGCTCTCCAGGCCACCTTCTAGTAATCTTGCTTCCAATGGTCTTTAAGGAAAGAAGGCACTGGTCTGGCCAGCACTGAAGCTTAGTATATTTGGTGCACATTAAGCACTATGGCATAATCAGTGTGGGTCAGAAAGCTTGAGACTGAAAAATTATGGCTCAGCTTTGGACCTACAAAGCTGAGAACCAGATTCCGGACCTTGGTGAATTCATTACAATACGTATAACTGCATGAGGTTTCCTAATGGTCAGCCAGCCTCTCCCAGGAAATATTCCTCTGCACCAACAGCTTCTATCTTGCCTAGCTCATTTAAAAGGAGGAAACAACAAAGTGAAAGGGCTTTGGAGCAGGCCCTTGCAGTCCATGTGAATGAGATCCTCTGGAGTTGTGCAGTGCCCATCCTGTGCTGCTGCACACAGAGGCCCTGTTTGTAGTCACCAAAGCAAAGTTCAAATGCCAGTGCTTCTACTTACCTACTGCAGAGCCCTAGGCAAGTCACTAACTTATCTACCTTGGAAAGAATATATTAAGAAGAAATATCCACCTCAGAAAAGTGAATTGAGTAGAAAATGGTATGTGAGCCTTTACCCCAGTACCTCGCACTTGGTAGGCAATCAAAAATTATGGCTCTTTTTATTTTTAGAGAGGAAGAAGAATAAGGAGTAATAAAAGTCACAGGTGAGGCATTGCACATTTTGTATCAACATATGATTTTCACTGCTGCCAACCTAATATTTCAATGAAATGGTTATTCAGAACCATTCCCTAAAATCTGCAGGGGCTGTGGGGCATAAGGGGGAGAGCGGTGAATGGAATTGCCCATGAAATGGCATGGAGTCCACGTTTCTGCCCAAAGGGGATCCATTTTCTATTCTGATCACCACTCCCCCAGCAGGAAGATACTCTTCCTGCAAAATGCAGCTAAAAATGCCCCCTAATTGGCATGAGGAAGCTTCCAGGAATCGTGTATATGTTCATTATCTTGATTGTGGTGATGGTTCTATACATATATATGTCAAAACATCAAATTATACGCTTTAAATAGGTGCAGTCTATTGTATATCAGTTATACTTTAATAAAGCTGTTGTGTTTTTTTTTAACACTCTCAAATCATTGCCACAGTTTGCCAAACACTGATCAAGGTAGAGAATGCCACATGTGGGGCAGGGGTGGGAGGAGAGGGTGTGGTGGGAGATTAGACGCAGGATAAAATGTGCACAGGTTAGAAAGAGATAGTCAGCATTTTCAAGGACGTAGTAAAAGGAATGAATCTCCTGGGAAAATGACTGATCAGGACTGCAGTTAAAATAAACCTGGAACTATATTTATATGGGATTAAAGGCCTAAAAAGCAAAGTGCCATCTCCCCACAGAATGGGACAGAAATGACATGGGACACGGCAAATCCTTAAGAGGAGTCCTTTCACAGTCTCTCCTAACCCATCCTACATGCTTCTGTCAGTCATTTTTCTCAAAGATCATTTTCATGGTGAGGTCTTGCTCTCCCATTTCCCGTGGTCCCGCATGACTTACGTGGACAAGTACAATACCCATCTTTTCTTTCTCCAGCTTTTCTCCTTTACAATCCAGTCTAACAGGCCCATGGCTCTCCGCGGCACTTCCTCAGCAATCTCCAAGTTACATGGTTCCTTTCCACCCCAAGGCTGCCCTTCCCCCTTTTCCCCTAGAATGCAAGCTGCCCATCCTTTTAGACCCAACTTAATTTCACATCCTCTGCAAATCCATTCTTGGCTCCTCCACTAGATGATAATTTATCTTTCCTTTCATTAAAAACCTATCTATAGAGACTATATTTCTGAACCCAAAATTGGGACACGTGGATATAGAATTTTGTACTGTTGACAGATGTGAAAGACAGTCTGGGAAATGTTGCTTGAATGCTCAAAAATTGGACTCTGGAGGACGTTTTGATAGTGTATGGGGCCAGGGAACAAAATATTTGAAATGGTGATTGTATAGGGCATCCAGAATGCATGGCCGTATCTGTCCTTTGGCTTTTGGCATGAGCTACATACAGTGCATTATTAAATTCTTTTATTCATATTGTTTTTCCAAAACTAAGCTTCAGTTAACTTGGGAAGAGGAACTGTGTCAATATCCAGATGTACTCTCAACACCTAGGCAGGGCTATAGAGCAAAAAAATGGTTATGAATAAATAATTTCAAGTCCATAATCTCTGTGGGAAAATTATTCCCATATAGTATCACTATGATTCACACTTCCTTTTCCATTCTTCTGTGAACAGCACCTCACACCTGGGATACAGCTCATATGAGTGATACAGTGGAGAGGTAGGGTGAGGAACTGACCTTTAAAACCCTATGTTGTTTGCGTCATCCTATAACCAATACTTTAGGGAAGGTAAGAAGTAATAATAATAAAATAAGGCACTGCTAAAATGTAGAGTGAGTTTCTGAAACTTTAATATGTGTAAGAATCCCCTGAAGAGCTTGTTAAAATCTGATTCCCGGACCCCATCCCCACAGACTCAGTAGGTTTGGGATGGTGCCTGGAAATCTGCATTTCTCAGTCTCTCAATCGAGGCTGATGCTGCTGATCTTTGCACCACACCTTGAGTAGAAATGATGTAGAATGCATGCTGAAGGAAACAAGTGTCACTAAGACCTCTTCGTGAAAGTGGTGGTAGAAATCCAAATCAAGCTATCTTAAGTAAGAAAACAGATTTGTTGAAAGGAAACTGGAATAGGTAGCTCACAGTGTGAGTGGAAAAACTGTAGAAGCGGGTGAAGATCTGAGGACCTCAGGGACTGGATCTGAGGACTCAATCATCATTGGAACTCAGTCTCTTTTTTTTTTTTTTTTTTTCACTTTAATCTGTTTGGCATTGTTCTCTCCTACTACCAGTTAATTATCTTCATATAGTGGACATGGCTGCTGGAAATTCCAAATTCTTATCAAGTTCCATATTTCAGTTCTTTATTGCTGTATTACAAGCCACCCCAAACTTGGTGGTTTAATACAACAACAATAATTTATTCTGCTCATGAATCTATAATAATTATTACTGTTACCTATTATTTGGGCAGGGCTTTCATCTTTATTTAGTCTTTGTGGTGTCAGCTGGGGTTCAAAGTCTAGGGGTGACTTGACAGCTGGGATCTGGAACCATCTGAGGGATCCCTCACCCACTTGTCTGGTGATTGATGTTAGCTGTTGATGAGACCTCAGTGAGGTTATCAGCCAGAACACCTATTCATGACCTCTCCATGTGGCTGCTTAGGCATCCTCATAGCATGGTGGCTGGGTTCCAAGAGTAAGTGTACCAAAAGAATCAGATGGAAAGCACTTTATCTTTTATTATATAGCCTCAGATATCAAAAAACATTTTTTCCACCACAGTCCCAAACTTACCCAGATTCAAGGAGAGGGATTTCTCAATAGGAGGAGTGAAAAAGTCACATTGTAAAAAGAGCTGAAGTCTGGGAGACATTGTTGTGAGCATCTGTGAAAAATACAGTCTACCACATTTCATAACCTGAGATATTGGACTTCCTCAAACTGTATGAAAAATCCCAGGGGAGAAATTTGACTGACCTGGCCTTGTTCAATGCTCATTCCATTAACCTATTATTGTGTACAATGAAGAGCCTAGCCTGCTCAATGCCCATTCTGTGCCTGGTTAGGGAAAACAGCCAAAAGACGTATGTTCACTATAAAATAGAACTTCCCGGGGTTTGGTCATTCTGGACACAAGAGTCTTAGCTATAATAACCAAGAAGGGTTCACAGAGTTCAGGTATCTATATGTGAAAACATCTGGAGGAGACTGTTCTCAGAAATGTATAGGTGCTATGGACTGAATGTGTCCCCGCTCCCAAATTCATATGTTGAAATCTAATCCCCAGTGTGATAGTATTAGGAGGTGAGGCCTTTGGAAAGTAATTAGGTCATGAGGGTGGAGCCCTCATGAATGGGATTTGGCCCATGTAAGAAGAGACCAGAGAGCTAGCTCTCTCTCTTTCCATCATGCAAGGATACAATGAGAAGTTGGCAGGCTGCAACCCAGAAGAGGGCTGTCACCAGAACTAGACCCTGATCTCAGACTTCCAGCCTCCAGGACTGTGAGAGAGAAGCATTTGTTGTTTGTAGACCACCCAGCCTATGGTACTTTGTTATAGCAGCCTGAACTAAGATAATTGCAACAAGAAAAACCAGTGAAGGAGGAACTATGACTAGGTGTTGGGTCAGTGAGAAGAGTTCTAGCAGTCCTGTAAGTCGGGTGAGTCAGGCCAAGTCCTGGAAGAGGCTACAGGGCCAGAAAGAGTCAACCAAGATGGACAGGGCAGACACACACTTAGGGATGGCAGGCAAGATGCAGAGTCCAGAGAAGCCAGGAAGGGGAGGTTGGTAAGTTCTATGGTGGGGAAAGGGAGGCTCCATGGCAAGTGGGCACAGCGCAGCATACTTCTGCTTATATTATCTCATTAATTCTCACAACAACCCCGTGATATAGATACCATTTCCATTTTCAAATGAGGAAATGGATGTTCTGAGAAATTGAGAAATTCTCCCTAGGTCATCCAAGAGGTAAGCAGTAGGGTTGTTTGAACAGGGACAAGTCAAAGTTATAGGAACAAATGGAATTCACACCAGTAAGCAAGAGACCCAGGTGTGTGCTCTGGTCCTAGGGCAGCCCTTGACAGCTCTCATTCCAGCCCTGCTCACAGTGTGCAGTCTCCAGACCCACATGCAAACCCATGGGCCACAACCCAGACCTACTGAATCAGAATCTCTTGGAGTGTGGTCTATAGACTTTTTTAACAACCTGCCAGCTGATCTTGAGCACACTCAAGTCCAAGCAACTCTGCTTTACTCCATTTTATACCCAGTGTTTACTCCAAATAGCCTGGATCCACCCATATAAACTGTATCCAGAACATGATAGACCTTCAGGAAACCTAATTAAACAAGGATAAGATGTTTGGATTACCTATGATTTACTTTATATGTTGCCTTGAGAGTGACAAGAAATCAAATGTATGGACCTATAATGGCTTTACGAAAAGTCTTCCTGCCCTGACTCCTTGAAGTTACTGCTCTCCTTACTCTACATTCCTTAAAATATATAAAGTTTGGACCCCTTGTTTGTTATATTTTACAATTGCCTTATATGTTTGTGATCTGCCCATGCTTATGTCTTACTTCCCAGTTAGGCTGTAAACACTTCAAGGCAGATGCAGGCACAATGCCCTATTAATGTTAACATACCCTAGTGACTAGGAGAGAAGCTCAGCAGAAGCTCACATAAAAGGATCACCTTTGAGCCAATATTTTAGGCACCTGATAAGCATTTTGCTAAATGTTTTATATGCATCATCTCGTTTGATCCATACAAGTACAATCCTGTAAGCTGGGTGTCACCTTGAGGAAACTGAAATTCAGCCTCACATATAGGTGGGTAGTGTTAGAGGCAGAAACAAACCCAGGCCTGTGTGATGCCAAAATCCCTGCTCTCAGCAAGTATAATGTAGGATGCCCACATTCATTATGTCAAGGTGTCGCTGCTTCTTACAGCCCTTCTGTGAGCATTGGCTGTGTCAAGTGTTTAATACAGTAAGTGCTCTAAAACTGTCAGCTACTTTCAGTATTCAACATTATGGTTTAAAACACCTGGTCATATATATCATTTGATTTGTTTCTCAAAACAACCCTTGGGGTATGTAGAACCCCTATTATTATCCTTAATGTTACAGGTGAAGAAACTGAGGCTCAGGGGTGTAAAGGGCCCAGGTCTCTTTTCCTCCTTGCATCGATCGCTCTTTCCACTCTGCCGCTCCCACCACTTATGTCACATTTCTGTCCAGTCTGGAACGTTCCCACCAGCCCTGCAGTTCTGGACTGTTCTCAGTTCATGCCCTACGAGACTCCCACCTCCAGGGACAAGAGTGAAGACCTTCCTGCAGCTACAAAGAGTCTAAGAAAAAGCAGATACAACTTCTTGAGGCATCAAATTCCCAATCTCTGAAAGGCAGAGAGCAGCTCCGGCGTCTGAGCTGAAGCGCCTAAGGTGATGCCTCCCCAGAGCTTTCTCCTCACAACCTCCTCATCTCCAGCACTGCTGACTCCACTCCAGGCTCACACTGTGGAGACCTCCTCTGACTTGCTCCTCTGAGTTCAAAGGACTTGGGAGCCAATACAGGAAAAGAGTGTCTGCTGATTGGGCTCTGCCAGCAGCAGCCCTGTCCACTTGCGTTTAATCCCCCTGCATGATCAGCTCTAGGGAAAGGCCGCTGTTTGACTTTACCACTCTGGGTCTGAAAAATTGATCCGTGGTGTTCAAACTTTTACCCATAATAAGGAATTTTTTTTCAAACCAAAATTTTCCGGAGCCCATAATAAAAGAGATAAAAGTGGTAACAGTTTCTTAGGACATTTTTAAATTATTCCATGTGCAGAATCAAATATAACACTTTTTAGGGAAACTCTGGAGAGCTAGGACTCTCCAACAATTTGAAAAGCCCCTGGACCACTGGGCCACTGAGGGCCTGTCCAGCTTCACCCAGCACGTCCTCTGGGTTAACCAGTATGGCTTGTGAAGAGCAGTGTGTTAATCCTTAACTCAAACAAGGTTTTGAAAGGGGAGGTGGTGTCAGTAGCATAATTTGTGGGCCTCACACATTCAGTGTTAGTATTTACTGAGATTTAAGGGGAGGGGACAGATGCTTAAAGAAAAAACCAGCGTTGTTCATATACTACTTTCTCCATGAAGAAAATTCCTTGGGCTCACTCACAAAACCCTTATGTTGTGAATCCACTTAAAATCAATTGCGACCCACCCCAAGATGATGCCACTCTCCCTTCCCATCTCCTCCTCTGCTCCCTCCTGCCAGCTTCAGCACCACTGTGTTCTTTTCTCAGTATATAAATTTAGCTTCGAGAAGGATGAGCAAGGCTCATGGCCAGTGTGCTCTCTGCAGGTGGGATGAGTCATCCAGCCTCCAGAGGGGCCTCTCCCCCAGCTTGCCAGCCTGTCTTCAGCTACTCACTGGGGCCTGCTTACACACACCTGAAGGGATGTCTCCTGTATCGTGCTGCTCACTCACCCAGAGAACCAAAACTGTAATTAAATCAACCCAGAAGATGTTCTGTTCCCTGCATTTGGCTTCTCTTAACTCCAGTTAGCTTTTTTCCTCCTTTATACAATTTATTCACAATGGGCATATTATTCGGATCAGATGGTCAAAGTAGACCCACTCTGCAGTAAAAGAGCACGCCTTTCATTTTTTTCTCTTTTTTTTTTTTTGCATATATACACCTATGAAACCACTACCATGAACAAACTTTTCCATTACCCCCAAAATTCTCTCTCCACCACTAACCCCGTACAACCACTAATTTCATTCAGTCACTACATGTTAATTTTCATTTTCTAAAATTTATATATATGTGATCATACAATATGCATTTTTACCTGCTTTTTCACTCACATAATTATTTTGAGATTCATTCATGTTGCATGAGTTGCTGAGTAATATTCCATTGTGTAGATATGCCACAATTTTTTTATCCATTCACTTGTTGATGGACATTTTTGTTGTTTCCATTATTTGGCTGTTACAAATAAAACTGCCACATACATTTGTCTACAGGCCTTTGTGTGGACATAAACTTTTGATTTCTCTTGGATAAATAAGCAGAAGTTAAATATTGGCTTATATGGTAGGTGTATGTTTAAATTTTTAGGAAACTGTCAAATTGTTTTCCAAAGGGGTTACATCATTTTATATTTTATATTCCCACCAGTATGACATGAGTATTCCAGTATATTCATATTCTCCTAACACTTCGTAAGGTCAGTGTTTTGTTTTGTTTTGTTTTAATTTTTAATTTTAGTGATTCTAGTGGTCCTGGAGTGGTATCTCACTGTAGTTTTAATTTGCATTTCCCTGAAGACTAATACTGTTAGACATATTTTCATGTGCTTATTGGCTATTTGTATTTCTTTATTTGTGAAGTGTCTGTTCAGATATTTTCCTTACTTTATTAATAGTTTGTCTTTTGTTGTTGTTTTGTAAGAACTCTTTCAATCTTCTGAATACAAGGCCTTTATCTGATACGTTCATTGCAACTATTTTCTCATAGGCTGTGGCTTGCCTTTTTAATTTTCTTAATAGTTACCTTTTTAAAAATTTTATTATTTATACAGCAGGTCCTTATTAGTTATCTATTTTATACATATTAGTGTATATATGTCAATCCCAATCTCCCAATTCATCCCACCACCACTGCCCCCAGCATGCCTTTCTTCCCACCCTAAATTCTAAATGCTTGAAGGATTTTGAGCTGAATCTGATTATTTTTGCTTCTTACCACTTGCCATTTCACACTAATCTGCTTATTCCAGTCTGTCCCATAAACATAAATATATTTCACTTCTCTCTCTCTCTCTCTCTCTGGCCCATGGTTTTCCTGCAAGGCTAGGACTTCCCAAAGGCCTTTTAAGTGATAGACACAGTCTTTCTTTAGAAAAGGGGGAAAGGCTGCCATCTAGTGTCCAAAAGGGGATATGCGGACATGAAAGAAATCAGCCAACCGTGTCTGCAAAAGTACATTGCTCTTTTTTTAAAATTTATTTTATTTATTTATTTTTAGCTGTGTTGGGTCTTTGTTGCTAAGTGCGGGCTTTCTCTAGGTGCGGCGAGCAAAGGCTACTCTTCGTTATGGTGCACGGGCTTCTCATTGTGGTGGCTTCTCTTGTTGCAGAGCATGGGCTCTAGGCGTGCGGGCTTCAGTAGTTGTGGCACGCGGGCTCAGTAGTTGTGGCTTGCAAGCTCTAGAGCGCAGGCTCAGTAGCTGTGGCACATGGGCTTAGTTGCTCTGTGGCATGTGGGATCTTCCCGGACAAGGGCTGGAACCCATGTCCTCTGCATTGATAGGCGGATTCTTAACCACTGTGCCACCAGGGAAGCCCAAATACATTGTTCTTAACCTGCCAATTTCTGGGAACAAAGCTGAAGGTTTGTCACACAATCAGACAGCTGGTATACATTGAGAGCTAAAGAAATGGTGTGTGTATGAGAAAAAAAAAATTTCTCTGCCCTTTCCTGGTACAGAATTATCAAACATCCCAATTTACTCAGAGACCTAGGACAGAGGACTTTCAGTGCTAAAACCAGGAAAGTCCTGGGCAAACAGGGACGAGTTGGTCACCCTATCTGGAGAGATAAAATGGCTCTGGAAGCAGAAACTGTAAGAAAGAAGAGACCTTGGGCATCTGACTGGGACATAAGACTCAGCTTGAGAAAGAGAATTTTTGCTTTTACAGGAGAGACTGGGCTTTATGGATGTCATAGGGAAGAGGTTTAACCAGGGAGCAGAGAAATTACTTGAAGCACTAGCCAAAAATATCTGGAATCAAGAGACCAGGCTGAGCTCAGGGGATTCTCTGGGGGTCTCCAGACTGAGGGATCTCAGTTAAAATCATCTGTCTCCTACCTGGACAAAGGTGGGCCCTATACCTGCCCTTATACACTTGGACTTGCTGATCTGGGCAGTATATTGTTTGTATAAACCTCTAACACAGCCTTAATGCTTCAAGTAAATGCATTCAGCTAATTCAAGAAGTGAACCAGAACTTGGTGCTTCATTGACCATTTGGTAATCCCCCAGTGAGCATGTGGACTTCAGGGTTGTCACAGAACAAATGTTTGTGTCCCCCCAAGATTCATATGTGGAAGCCTGATCATTCTCAGTGGGATAGTATTCAGAGGTGAGGCCTTTAGGCGGTGAATATGTTTTGATGAGATCTTGAGAGTAGAGTCGCCTTGATGGGATTAGTGTCCTTAAAGAAAAGGAAGAGACCAATGCAACCTCGCTCTATCCACCCTAACCCCCCAGGCCATGTGAGGACACAGCAAGAAGGCAGTTGTCTGCAAGCCAGGAAAAAGGGCTATCACCAAAACCTGACCATTCTGGCATCCTGATCTCAAACTTTCCAGCTGCCAGAACTGTGAGAAATAAATGTCTGTTGTTTAAGCCACCCAACCTATGGTATTTTGTTATACCAGCCAGAGCTGACTAAGACAGAAGTCAATCTGGGCTCAAGTAACAGCTCTGCCACTAACCAGCTGTATGACATTGCACAGGTGACATAACTGTTCCGAAGCTCCTTTTCCTCAATGGGCTGTTTTGCAGATTGGATGAAGCGTGCACATAAAGCACTTAGCCCAGTGCCTAACATTTGGCCAGCACTGGGTAAACCCTGTCTGTTGTCGACCGGGCAACCCAGAGTCACTTACCAGCCCTGAAGCCAGAGACTGGGGCCCCTTCCCTTTCTTCCAGCAGAGCCCAGATTGAGCCTGCTTTTCTTTCTATTTGAAGTTTCCAGCACCTTCTTTACATCTTGATTTTCTTCCCACCTAATATTCATCACCCCCCCCCACCCATACTGGCTGCAGAGTGGAGATAATAATAGCAATTGTGGGGATGAAATGAGATAATTCAAGCAAAGAGCATAGAGCAGAGCCTGAGGTTAAGAGCTTAAAAATACTCCTCCCATTGTTACTGTTATCTCGCCTTCCCCTTCCTAGCCACAGGCCCTGTTCAACAATTGCCAGAAATTAAGAAAAAAAAGTTCAAGAGATTCCCTAAATTTCACCCTAAAATCTAAGCCATGCTAAAAAGCTTCAAAGGCCTTCCTGGTTAACTTGTTCATGCATTCAGCAAAGATTTTTGTCCTCTGTGCCAGACACTTGGTGAGACAGGAAGACTGCTATGTGAACAGGTCAGAAAGAGTCCCTGTCCTCAGGGAGGCTGGGCATTAAAGGCAAATTACAATGAGATATGAGAGAGGGGGTTACTTTGAGGGCTGTGGGGTCTTGGAACAGAAGAACCTGTGTCCCAGGCAGGATCTCCCAGGGCAGTGATACTCAAACTGGCACATGAGGGATGAGGATAAGAGTGAGTTCAGGCCAAAGAAAGGGTCAGTGGGAAAGGTGAAGAGAATTCCCAGCCTTGGGAGAGAGGTCAGGATGGCCGATACCAGGACTCCGAGAAGGAGGAAAGACAGAGAGAATAGAATGGTGTGGGGTGACACTGGCAGTGGGGAGAGGTGGGAGCAAGAACACACAGGACCTTAAAATTCTCCGTGAGGACATTGGACTTCCTTCTGAGGGTGATGGGGAGCCCCAGGAGAGCTGGGAGTAAATGACCAGTTTTGAATTTGGAAAACTTGCTCTTTTATTCCTAAGGATAAAGCTGAGCAAACATCATCTACCCCTTCTTTTCACTACATTTTTCAGAGAAGGTATAGTTAGGATGGGGCCACCAGTCTGAATACGGGCTGTTCAGACAAGTAAATCTCATCCCAGAAGACTTCCAGACTAGAAAGCCAGACTTTCAAAAAGCCTATCAGGCAAGGTAGCACATTTCTTCCCAGCAGCTCACCCGAGTGAGGGAGAGGACTGGAGTAGGGCTCTGCACCCAAGCCCCAGATGGTGAGGGCTGGTTGGGAGCTAGCAGTGAGCCAGCTGCAGGGCCTACATATGCCTCCTTTTTCTTTTTATAGCTAATATTACTGCGAGTTTTTACAATTAGTCAACAAATCCAGCTTATTCTAACCCCTATGTATTTCTTTTTTTTTTTTTAATTAATTTATTTATTTATTTATTTATTTATGGCTGTGTTGGGTCTTCGTTTCTGTGCAAGGGCTTTCTCTAGTTGCGGCAAGCGGGGGCCACTCTTCATCGCGGTGCGCGAGCCTCTCACTATCGCGGCCTTTCTTGTTGCGGAGCACAGGCTCCAGAGGCGCAGGCTCAGCAATTGTGGCTCACGGGCCTAGTCGCTCCGTGGCATGTGGGATCTTCCCAGACCAGGGTTCGAACCCGTGTCCCCTGCATTGGCAGGCAGATTCTCAACCACTCTGCCACCAGGGAAGCCCCACCCCTATGTATTTCTTAAACCCCACCTTCTGTGTCAGTTGATCTGTCATGATTTAACAAAAATGGCCTCTGCTTTTGAATGTGGGTGGATGGATGGGTTGGGGGTGCAGAGAAGTTGTATATAAAAAAGAGACCTTGTTTCAGTCTTCACAGAATTTATAGTCTTGGGTGGGGGGATGAATTCAGTAGGAGAGGACAGTGATAATGATAGGGACAGAGTAAAGGGACAAAGTAGGTGATTAAATCGTTAATCCCACTAAGAGGTCATAAGTAAAGAAAAAGGTATGGGAGACCCCTGTAAGTTAACGATCACTCAAGAAAGCAGGTTTGCTTAACAAAACCAAGCAAGCTTGCTTAGCAACAAAACCATACAACAGAAGCATGAGACATGCCCCCAAACAATAAAACAATTGTGGAATGAGACCCACATCCTCCCCAGTGGGGTCAGTAAGTAAATGATTCCTAAGACATGCTATTCTGTGCACACTACAAACAAAAATATAAGGAAAAGGTGACATTATACTGGAACCTGAGATGATTTACCATATTTTAGTATATGTTACCGCCTTTTTGCTCATTTCCATTGCACCATGACAGTCCTGGCTTGACCATGTAGGTATTGATACAAGAAAACTCCCCCTCCCGATGTGGAGGAGGAACTGATGATGGAAGCTTGACATCTACTCAAGAATGAGGAAGAAGGGGCTTCCCTGGTGGTGCAGTGGTTGAGAATCTGCCTGCCAATGCAGGGGACACGGGTTCGAGCCCTGGTCTGGGAAGATCCCACATGCCGCAGAGCAACTAGGCCCGTGAGCCACAATTGCTGAGCCTGCGCCTCTGGAGCCTGTGCTCCGCAACAAAACAGGCCGCGATAGTGAGAGACCTGCGCACCGCGATGAAGAGTGGCCCCCACTTGCCACAACTGGAGAAAGCCCTAGCACAGAAACAAAGACCCAACACAGCCATAAATAAATAAATAAATAAATAAATAAATAAATAAATAAGAATGAGGAAGAAGGTGGTCTTCTGCCCCTCCCCACTCTTCCTTTGCTTATAAATATAGCTCACTAAGTTCTCAGGTTGGCACCCTCTTTCCTGCCCACCTGCTTGTAAACCTCACTAGTGTCCTATTCTAATAAATCACTTCTTATCTATCACTTTGCCTCTTGCTGAATTTATTCTGCTCTGAGACATAAAGAACCGGAGCTCCTCAGAGCGCCTCCCCCCAGACACATTTCTGTGGTTTCAATAACTTCTCACTTCATGGGTGGGGAAACTGAGGCTGGGAATGCAGGGAGCCATGTGCCCAAGAAGAGGATGGAGTGAGTGCCAGGGCCAGGCCTGGAACCCACCAGACCTTGCTGGCTATCACTTACACAGAAGCCTCAGGGAAGAGCTGGCCCCGTTCCCTTCTCTGTGGAAGGCTGAAAGTAAGCCATGGGCCAGATCCTTAGCCATAGTCCACTGGCGCTGCAAGAGCCCCCAGTCCAGTCATACAGACCTTCCCTTGGTTCCTCAAACAAACCAAGTTCATACCCACCACCTCGGAGAGTTTGCTCTTATGGTTTCCTCTTACTGGAGAGCTCTAACCTCCCAATCATTACTGGCTTCCTCTTCCAGGTATAGCACAAATACCACCTCCTCTGAAAGAACCCCCAGAAAACCCTTCCTGAGGTGACCCCACACCCACACCCCAGTGAGTATCTCTTTGCCCTAGCATCGGGCTTGCCATCTTCATCATACTGAGCCACCATCTGACAATGCTCTTTCGTTAGTTTTCTCTCCCACATCCCAAGCCCTGGCCCACAGACTCTAAATTCCAAGAGACTGGCATCTTCTTGTCTGTTTCATGGCCTGCTGTGTCCTCAGTCAAGGGAGGAGGCCTAGCACATAGCAGGCACTCAAAAGCTTTAGAATGAATTAATGAAAGAAATGCTTTTAAAACAAATTCATGTCAAGTAGACATGGAAATTATTATTTGCAAGTAACTAAATTCAAGGCTGGTATAGTGGAAAGAAGACTAGGTTGAGCAGTCATAAGACATGAATTTTAGTCCTAGGTGGATTTTTTTTCTAGCCGTACAGGTCAATGCACTGAAAATTTTGAATCTCAGGCTGGTTTGTTGCCTGTTAAAGAAAGAAGACAATGCCTCACACATCAGTGTTGGAAGGGTCAAGCTAGAAGTTTATATTAAAATGCTTAGTGCTTTTCTATGTATGGGAAGATACAATAGTGTAGGCTCATTGAAATCATTCCTTTGATATGCACCTTAACTATCTATGGCCAGTATCCTGCTTTTCTCCATCCTGAATCCCCTCAGGGTGCACATGGGGTGTGGGTTCGGGGGAGGCACACTGCTGCGGTGGCTGATGGCTTGATGGCCACAACATCCTCTGTTTACTGATATGGCAGGCAACATTTTTCATCCACATTTTACAAAGGAAATTACTACAATATTTACTTATAAAAGTACTTGCCCTATCCTAAAAATAAGCTCCAACTTAAAAAACACTGATCTAGAATCAACATTTCAGAAACTCATCTAGTACATAGCAGGAATCATTTCTACAAATGAGGAGAGAGTATATAAATTGTGTCTATTCTTGGACCCTGTTGGGTTTTTTTCACACTTTGCCCACTGACAGCTGGCTTCACTTTTTTTTGTTTTTAATAGATCTTTATTGGAGTATACTTGTTTAACAATACTGTTTTAGTTTCTGTTGCACAACAAAGCGAATCAGCCATATGGATACACATGTCCCCATATCCCCTCCCTCTTGAGCCTCCCTCCCATCCTCCCTATCCCACCCCTCTACTAGGTCATTGCAAAGCACTGAGCCAATCTCGCTGTGCTATGCTGCTGCTTCCCACCAGCCAACTATTTTACATTCGGTAGTGTATATATGTCGATGCTACTCTCACTTTGCCCCAGCTTCGCCCTCCCACCCTACGTCCTCAAGTCCATTCTCTATGTCTACATCTTTATTCCTGCCCTACAACTAGGTTCATCAGTACCTTTTTTTTTAGATTCCATATATATACATTAGCATATGGTATTTGTTTTCCTCTTTCTGACTTACTTCACTCTATGACAGACTCTAGGTCCATCCATCTCACTACAAATAACTCAATTTCATTTCTTTTTATAGCTGAGTAATATTCCACTGTATATATGTGCCACATCTTCTTTATCCATCATCTGTTGATGGACATTTAGGTTGGTTCCATGTCCTGGCTATTGTAAATAGTGCTGCAATGAACAATGAGGTACATGTCTCTTTTTGAATTATGGTTTTCTCAGGGTATATGCCCAGTAGTGGGATGGCTGGGTCATGTGGTAGTTTTATTTTTAGTTTTTTAAGGAACCTCCATACTGTTCTCCATAGTGGCTGTATCAATTTACATCCCCCCCCCCAACAGTATAAGAGAGTTCCCTTTACACCACACCCTTTCCAGCATTTACTGTTTCTAGATTTTTTGATAATGGTCATTCTGATTGGCATGAGGTGATACCTCATTGTAGTTTGAGTTGCATTTCTCTAATAATTAGTGATGTTGAGCATCTTTTCATGTGCCTCTTGGCCATCTGTATTTCTTCATTGGTGAAATGTCTATTTAGGTCTTCCGCCCATTTTTTAACTGGATTGTTTGTTTTTTTGATATTGAGCTCCATGAGCTGTTTGTATATTTTGGAGATTAATCCTTTGTCTGTTGTTTCATTTGCAAATATTTTCTCCCATTCTGAGGGTTGTCTTCTTGTCTTGTTTATGGTTTCCTTTGCTGTGCAAAAGCTTTTAAGTTTAATTAAGTCCCATTTGTTTATTTTTGTTTTTATTTCCGTTACTCTAGGAGGTGGGTCAAAAAAGATCTTGCTGTGGTTTATGTCAAAGAGTGTTCTTCCTATGTTTTTCTCTAAGACTTTTATAGTGTCTCGTCTTACATTTAAGTCTTTAAACCATTTGGAGTTTATTTTTGTGTATACTGTTAGGGAGTGTTCTAATTTCATTCTTTTACATGTAGCTGTCCAGTTTTCCCAGAACCAGTTATTGAAGAGACTGTCTTTTCTCCACTGTATGTTCTTGCCTCCTTTGTTGTAAATTAGGTGCCCATATGTGCATGGGTTTATCTCTGGGTATTCTATCCTGTATCATTGATCTATATTTCTGTTTTTGTGCCAGTACCATACTGTCTTCATTACTGTAGCTTTATGGTATAGTTTGAAGTTGGGGAGCCTGATTCCTCCAACTCCGTTTTTCTTTCTCAAGATTGCTTTGGCTATTTGGGGTCTTTTGTGTTTCCATAGGAATTGTAAGATTTTTTGTTCTGATTCTGTGAAGAATGCCATTGGTAGTTTGACAGGGATTGCACTGAATCTGTAAATTGCTTTGGGTAGTATAGTCATTTTCACAATATTGATTCTTCCAATCCAAGAACATGGTATATTTCTCCATCTCTTTATGTCATCTTTGATTTCTTTCATCAGTACTTCATAGTTTTCTGAGTCTTTGGTCTTTCGTCTCCTTAGGCAGGTTTATTCCTAGGTATTTTATTCTTTTTGTTGCAATGGTAAATGGGAGTGTTTCCTTAATTTCTCTTTCTGATTTTTCATTGTTGGTATATAGGAATGCCAGAGATTTCTGTGCATTAATTTTGTATCCTGCAACCTTACCAAATTCATTGATTAGTTCTAGTAGTTTTCTGGTGGCATCTTTAGGATTTTCTATGTATAGTATCATGTCATTGGCAAACAGTGACAGTTTTACTTCTTTTCCAATTTGTATTCCTTTTATTTCTTTTTCTTCTCTGATTACTGTGGCTAGGACTTCCAAAACTATGTTGAATAAGAGTGGCGAGTGTGGACATACTTGTCTTGTTCCTGATCTTAGTGGAAATGCTTTCAGTTTTTCACCTTTGACTATGATGCTTGCTGTGGGTTTGTCATATGTGGCCTTTATTATTTTGAGGTAGGTTTCCTCTATGCCCATTTTCTGGAGAGTTCTTATCATAAATGGGTGTTGAATTTTGTCAAAAGCTTTTTCTGCATTTATTGAGATGATCATATGGTTTTTATTCCTTAATTTGTTAATGTGTTGTATCACATTGATTGATTTGAATATATTGAAGAATCCTTGCATCCCTGGGATAAATCCCACTTGATCATGGGGTATGATCCTTTTAATGTACTGTTGGATTCTGTTTGCTAGTATTTTGTGCAGTATTTTTGCATATATGTGCATCAGTGATATTGGTCTATATTTTCTTTTTTTGTGATATCTTTTTCTGGTTTTAGTATCAGGGTGATGGTGGCTTTGTAGAATGAATTTGGGAGTGTTTCTCCCTCTGCAATTTTTTGGAAGAGTTTGAGAAGGATCAGTGTTAGCTCCTCTATAAATGTTTGATGGAATTTGCCTGTGAAGCCATCTGGTCCTGGACTTTTGTTTGCTGGAAGATTTTTAATTATGGTTTCAATTTCATTACTTGTGATAGGTCTGTTTATATTTTCTAATTCTTCATGGTTCAGTCTTGGAAAATTGTAGCTTTCCAAGAAATGTCCATTTCTTCGTGGTTGTCCATTTTATTGGCATATAGTTGTTTGTAGTAGTCTCTTACAATCCTTTGTATTTCTGCAGTGTCAGTTGTGATTTCTCCTTTTTCATTTCTAATTTTATTGATTTGTGTCCTCTCCCTTTTTTTCTTGATGAGTGTGGCTAAGGGTTTATCAATTTTGTTAATCTTCTCAAAGAACCAGCTTTTAGTTTTATTGATCTTTGCTATTGTTTTCTTTGTTTCTATTCATTTACTTCTGCTCTGATCTTTATAATTTCTTTCCTTCTACTGACTTTGGGTTTTCTTTGTTCTTCTTTCTCTAGTTGTTTTAAGTGTAGGGTTAGATTGTTTATTTGAGATTTTTCTTGTTTCTTGAGGTGAGATTGAATTGCTATAAACTTTCCTCTTAGAACTGCTTTTGCTGTGTCCCATAGGTTTTGGGTCATCGTGTTTTCATTGTCATTTGTTTCTATGTATTTTTTTATTTCTTCTTTGATTTCTTCAGTGATCTCTTGGTTATTTAGTAGTGCACTGTTTGGCCTCCATGTATTTGTGTTTCTTACAGTATTTTTCCTGTAATTGATTTCCAATCTCATAGCGCTGTGGTCAGAAAAGATGCTTGATAAGATTTCAATTTTCTTAAATTTTCCAAGGCTCGATTTGTGACCCAAGATGTGATCTATCCTGGAGAATGTTCCATGAGCACTCGAGAAGAAAGTGTATTCTGCCACTTTTGGGTGGAATGCCCTATAAGTATCAATTAAATCTATCTGGTCTATTGTGTCATTTAAAGCTTCTGTTTCCTTATTTATCTTCTGTTTGGATGATCTGTCCATTGGTGTAAGTGGGGTGTTAACGTCCCCTACTATTATTGTGTTACTGTCGATTTCTCCTTTCATGGTTGTTAGCATTTGCCTGAAGTATTGAGGTGCCTCTATGTTGGGTTCATAAACATTTATAACTGTTATAACTTCTTCTTGGATTGATCCTTTGATCATTATGTAGTGTCCCTCCTTATCTCTTGTAACAGTGTTTATTTTAAAGTCTATTTTATCTGATACAAGTATTGCTACTTCAGCTTTCTTTTGATTTCCACTTGCATGGAATATCTTTTTCTATCCCTTCACTTTCAGTCTGTATGTGTCCCTCAGTCTGAAGTGGGTCTCTTGTAGACAGCATATATATGGGTCTTGTGTTGGTATCCATTCAGCCAGTCTGTGTCTTTTGGTTGGGGCATTTAATCCATTTATATGCAAGGTTATTATCGATATGTGTGTTCCTATTACCATTTTCTTAATTGTTTTGGATTTGTTTTTGTGGGTCTTTTTCTTCCCTTGTGTTTCCCGCCTTGAGAAGTTTCTTTAGCATTTGTGGTAAAGCTGGTTTGGTGGTGCTGAATTCTCTCAGCTTTTGCTTATCTGAAAAGCTTTTGACTTCTCCATTGAATCTGAATGAGATCCTTGCTGGGTAATCTTGGTTGTAGGTTTTTCTCTTTCATCACTGTAAGTATATCCTGCCACTCCCTCTGGCCTGCAGAGTTTCCACTGAAAAATCAGCTGTTAACCTTATGGGAATTCCTTTGTATGTTATTTTTTGTTTTTCCCTTGCTGCTTTTAATATTTTGAATTTAATTTTTGTTAGTTTGATTCATATGTGTCCTGGTGTGTTTTTCCTAGGGTTCTCCTGTATGGGACTCTCTGTGCTTCCTGGACTCAGGTGACTATTTCCTTTCCCATGTTAGGGAAGTTTTCTACTATAATCTCTTCAAATATTTTCTCAGACCCTTTCTTTTTCTTTTCTTCTTCTGGGACCCCTATAATTTGAATGTTGGTACGTTTATTGTTGTCCCAGAGGTCTCTGAGATTGTCTTCAATTCTTTTCATTCTTTTTTCTTTATTCTGCTCCTCAGCAGTTATTTCCACCATTTTGTCTTCCAGATCACTTATTCATTCTTCTGCCTCCGTTATTCTGTTATTGATTCCTTCTAGTGTATTTTTCATTTCAGTTATTGTGCTGTTCATCTCTGTTTGTTTGTTCTTTAGTTCTTCCTGATGTTTGTTAAACATTTCTTGCATTTTCTCAATCCATGCCTCCATTCTATTTCTGAGATTCTGGATCATCTTTACTATCATTACTCTGAATTCTTTTTCAGGTAGATTGCCTATTTCCTCTTCATTTATTTGGTCTTCTGGTTTTTACCTTGCTCCTTCATCTGTGTCATATTTTTTTGCCATCTCTCGTTTTTTTTTTTTTTTTATGAGTGGAATTGTGTTCCTGTCTTACTGGTTGTTTGGCCTGAGGCTTCCAACACTGGAGTTTGTACGATATTGGGTAAAGGTGGGTCTTGATGCTGAGATGAGGAACTCCATGAGACCTCACTCTGATGAATATTCCCTGGGGTCTAAGGTTCTCTGTTAGTCCAGTGGTTCGGACTCGGAGCTCCCACTGCAGGAGCCTTGGCCCGACCCCGGGCTCATGAACCAAGGTCCTGCAAGCCGTGTGGGGCAGCAAAAAAAAAAAGAGAACAATAACGAAGTAAAAAATAAAATTAGACTAGGAAACTAAACTAGATATGTTAGAAAGAATAAAAAATAAAAATATAGATGAATCAACAACCGGAAGTTACCTCAGTACCACGATAGTAAAAAAGAGGAGGGAAAAGAAAAAAAAAAAGTGGGGAAATGGCCTTGGCTATGAAGGGTGGGGCCTAAGCAAGGGCGAGGTTTGGGTGGTGGGTGGGGCCAATGCTCTAGACTCACAGGGCTGGAAAAGGCCCTGGGAGCTGTGGGGGGTGGGGCTTAGGCTCAAGGAACAGAAGGGGCCCAGGCGTGCCCCCCACCCCTGGTCTCAGAGGGCAGGGGACCTCACCTGGGATCCCAGCAGGCTTCCTGGTCTCAAGTGGGTGGGTAAACGCCCTCCTTTCCTCTCCTCCTATTCTGGGAGGGCCCCTCCTGCCTGCCTCTCTTGACCTCCCCAGCCTCCCTCCTATGCCCCCAGGACCAATGTGGCTGGAGAGGGAGGTGGAGGGCTTGGAGGGCATGGGAACCTGTCTGGGAGCCCAGCAGGCTCCTGGGCCCGAGTGGGTGGGGCAATCACCCTCCACTCCTCTTCCACTCCTCCCAGATGGCTCCTCCTGCCTGCCTCTCTTGATCTCCCTAGCCTCCTTCCTATGCCCCCAAGGACCCACAAGGCCTGCCCGGGGCTTTGGAGGGCAAGGGATCGGCCTGGGAGCTCAGCAGGCTCCTGGGCCTGAGTGGGCAGGCCAATCACTCTCTACTCCTCTCCTGTTGCTCCCAGATGGCTCCTCCTGCCTGCCTCTCCTGATCTCCCCAGCCTCCCTCCTATGCCCCAGGACCCACGCAGCCTGGATGGGACTTTGGAGGGGAGGTACCAGCTTGGAAGCTCAGCAGGCTCCCTGGCCCGAGTGGGCCAGGCAATTGCCCTCCACTCCTCTCCCACTCTTCCCAGAGAGTTCCACCCGCCTGCCTCTCCTGACCTCCCTGGCCTCAGGGTCACAGATCCTGTCTGCCCTCCATTTCTCCTCCCCACTCAGTCCCCCTACATCCTATTGGTTCACTTTGGTGTTCCTCCCATCTCCTTGGGTGTCAGAGTCCCCCACCAGCGGCCGGCAGGCGCCCTAGATGTGGGGAGAAGCTAACTCTGTATCTTCCCACACTGCCATCTTGACTCCGCCCCTGGCTTCACTTTTAAACAATCTCTTTTGTCTGATTGTTTATTTTCTTTTTAAAAAGGCTTTCTCCTTTTATACCTATAATATATGTTCTTGCAAAATTTTTAGAAAACACTGTTAAGTATAGAAGAAAACAAAATCACCTGTAGCCCTAACATTCTGGAGATAACCAAAGTACATATTTTGAAATATTTTCTTCCAAATTCTTTTTTAAAATTGAAATTGCATGTGACTGTCTCATTTTGTACAGAGCTTAGAGTGAATGTGCTACATAAAAATGGCTCTGTTGAGCCGCCTGAGACCCTAGTGAATGGGAGGCAGATGGCACAGAATGGTGGAAAAAGCACAAGAGTTTGATTCTGACTCTGCTTCTTGGTAGCTTGTAGATTTGGTGCAAGTTATTTAGCAAAATAATAATTCCTACCACATTGAGTGGTTGTGAGTGCTCAATAAAATAAAATATGTAAATCGATAGAAAAGTAGTGTTGCTCAGTAAATGATAGTCATATTATCAGTACTGTTAGCCATAATGTCTTTAATGTCATAATGTCTTTAAAGGTGGCAGCTCAGTCTTAATGCAAGGAGTTTAAATTGAAGCAAAATTGGCTGGAGCCAGACACAATGGGTTAGGACAGGGTGAGAACTCTGTGCTCCTTGCTGGAATCTAGTCTTGTGTGTCCAGAGAAAACCTCCCTTGTCTGAGGCTTACCCTTGAAAACACTGATCAAAACTAGAAAATCAATGGGAACCAACAAAACCCAGATCTGGCCACAACTTAAGGACAGTAATCAGAGCTCTCTGTCACTGGCCCAATGCCAAGAAGTACATGTGGCAAAAGCTGTGGTGTGTCATCCAGAGTGTCCTTCCTTCTGGATGAAGGACTGGTTCCCCAGCTGCTGGAGCGCTGTTGGCAGACCACCCTCAACTGTTAGCCCTCTCCAGGGGTGACCTCAATGAAGAAAACTGCCTTACCCTGTCACATATCTTTTTGGGATGAGTGCCATCCCATGACTGATGATGTAGGGGTATAAAGGCCTGCACCTCTTTTCCCAACTTGGGACAGCTCTGAAAGCCCATCCCATCTTCAGAATGCTCTGTAGGGTCTGCTGAGGTTTCCATGAGGACTTGACATCTCCGTCTACACAACCTTGCTCTGTTCCCTTCCCTTCTCTTCCATGGGTGCTGATCCCCAAAACGCCCCCTACTGAACTTCCTACATGCTAGCTCCATGTCAGAGTCTGCTTCCAGGAGGAGTCAACCTGTGACAGGAGCCTCACCTGCTCCCCCTCCTCACTTCCTCCTCACCCGCTCCCCCTCCTCACTTCCTCCTCTCCTGCTCCCCCTCCTCACTTCCTCCTGGGCAGTCCCTGCTGCAGGGCCTGGGGCTTCCTGAGGAAACAAAAGACTAGGCTGACACTAGGTTTCATTCTTACACTTTACCTTTTTAAAAATGTTACATGAGGGCTTCTGCTTCCAGAAGGATGGAGCAAGCATACTTTTCCCTATTTGTCCTGCTAAATATAACCAAAAACCATGGACACTCAATATAGTACAAACAAAAGAAGACTCTGAAGGTGGAGAGAAGGAAGACAGGCTAAGGACCTTGGGACCCAGAGAATGACACTGTGATTAGTGTCTTGAGTTTCCTTTTTGCCTCATATACCCCAGACCTGGAGCTGAAGAAGCCAGCAACTCAGAAATAGAAACAGGCACTCATAAAGCCTGCTTTCTCCAGCCAAAGAACCAAGAAAAATATAGTGTAGCAGAAGAGAAACTTTTAGATAATAACTACTCAACTCCAGTCAATTGCCACAGAAAAAAAAAAAAAACTATGGTCCCATCCCCACCCTCACCAGCAAAAGGAGCCTGGACCTCTATCCTCATCAGACTGTAATAGGGTTCCCAAGCCCCCTGGCAGGGTGTTGTCAGAGAAGACCAAGTGGGAGCTAAAACTTTCCTTCTCCCCTTCCCCCACAACCATCTAGACATGTGGTGTCATTGGAGGCCACATGGGGAGCCTGGACTTCCACCCCCATCCTGCAGTAATGAGGCATCCCTACCTCCTCACTGGGCTGGTGTCAGAGGCTCAGGGGAGGCCTAGTGGAGAGTCAGGACTTTCACCACTGCCCAGTAATAAGGAAGCCACCTCCTCCTGTGGTGCAGTAGAAGCCACATGGGGAGCAAAAAAACTCCTATCCCTCCCTGCAGGGTGTGTAGTATAGGCCAATAGGGGATCAAGAATACCCACCTCCAGGGACTTCCCTGGTGGTGCAGTGGTTAAGAATTCGCCATTGCAGGGAACATGGGTTTGAGCCATGGTCCAGGAAGATCCCACATGCCGCGGAGC
The DNA here is from genome assembly GCF_949987535.1 of Balaenoptera acutorostrata. Lineage (NCBI taxonomy): Eukaryota > Metazoa > Chordata > Mammalia > Artiodactyla > Balaenopteridae > Balaenoptera > Balaenoptera acutorostrata. The sequence continues at coordinate 70,148,317 of NC_080075.1, read as the reverse complement.
AACTAAGCCCATGCACCACAACTACTGAGCCTGCACTCTAGAGCCCGCAAGCTACAACTACTGAGCCTGCGTGCCACAATTACTGAAGCCCGCACATGTAGAGCCCGTGCTCTGCAACAAGAGAAGCCACTGCAATAAGAAGCCCACGCACTGCAGCGAAGAGTAGCCCCAGCTTAACGCAATTAGAGAAAGCCTGCCTGCAGCAACAAAGACCCAACGCAGCCATTAATTAATTAATTAATTAATTAATTAATTAAAAAAGAATACCCACCTCTACCCAGCAGTACTGAGGAATCCTCCCCCTCAGGTGTCAACGGAGGTTGGCTGAATGGAAAATCTGGGCTTGTAACCCCACCCCTGGGAAAATGAGGCAGCAGCTCTCCCTTCATCCGCTGGGCTCACACTAGATTTTATCTGACACCTGCCAGAGTGGTGTTAGCAGAGCCAGCTAAAATGGAAGGTTTAAACAAGATTCAGAGTCTCATAATATAAAAGCCCAAAATAAACAACTTTCAATAGAAAATTATTCATCACAGCAAGAACCAGGAAGACCTCAAACTAAATGAAAAAAACAATCAATAGATGCCAATACCAGGAAGACAAAGATATTAGAATTTTCTGGAAAAGATTTTAAAGCAGCCACAATAAAAATGCTTCAGTGAGCAATTATAAGCACATTTGAAAAAAATAGAAAGATTTTTTTTAAAAAAGCAAAGAAAGAGGGAACAATGGAGATTTTAGAACTGAAAATCACAGCAACTGAAATAAAATAAACCCCAATTGGTGGACTTACAGCAGAATATAAGAGACAATAAAAAATCAGGGAGCCTGAAGATAGGACAATAGAAATTACTCAATCTGAACAACAGAGACATAATAAATTGAAAAATAAAAATGAACTGAGCCTTAGGGATCTATGGGACTAAAACAAAATATCTAACATTAGTGTCCTGGAAGAAGAGGAGAAAGAGGACTGGGCTGGAAAAGTCCCTTAATATATAATGACTGAAAACTTCTCCAAGTTGGCAAAAGACATAATCCTACAGATTCAAAAAGCTAAGCAAACCCTAAACAGTTAAACCCAAAGAAATTCACACGAAGGCCTACCATGGTCAAACTTCTGAAAACTAAAGACAAAGAAAAATCCTAATAAGAAACAACATTCCCTTATAGGGGAAAACAATTTGAAAGACAGCAAATTTCACAAAATAAGACATGGAATCCAAAAGGAAAGTAGAACAACATTTTTCAAGTGCTGAAAGAAAAGACTTGTCAATCCAGAATTTTCTATCCAGAGAAAATATCCTTCAGGAATGAAGGATAAATCAAGATATTCTCAGATGAAAGAAAACTAAGAGAATTTTTTGCTCGCAGACAGAACTACACTAAAAGAATGGCTAAGAAAATTATCTAAACAGTAAGAAAATGTTTTTAAAGGTATCTTGGAACATTAGGAAGGAAGAAAGCACACACAAGCAAAAATATGGATAAATACAATAGTCTTTCCTTCTCTTGAGTTTTCAAAATTAAGTTTTATTGTTAAAGCAAGAATTATAATACTGTCTGATGTGGTTCTCCATATAGAGGAAATATTTAAGACATTTATATTATAGGTGGCGAGGGCAAGGGATTTAAGTTTCTATATTTCATTTGAACTGGTAAAGTGTTGACAACAATAGACAGTAATAAGTTAGGTATATATAATGTACTACCTAGAGAAACCACTTAAGATAACAAGGACATATACTCAAAAAGCACTATAGAGGAAAAGGTGTTCTAAAAGAAAAGTTCAAGCAATCCAAAGGAATGGAGGAAAAAGAAAACTAAGAAATGAAAAACACAGAAAACATAGAGAGAGAACAAAAGATAAGACACAAACTGAAGTCCTAACATACCAATAATTACACTAAATGCAAATGTTCTAGATACACTAACTTAAAAATGGAGATTGACAGAGGGATTGAAACATTATCACCTAACTGTATGCTTAACACAACTATGTGAAATTTTAAATTTGACGAATTATATCAAGATCAAAAGTCCTGAAGGCTTTGCAGAGGTTTTCTATGACATGCAAAGAGTGGGTACAATTCACAAAGTGTCTGGGAGCTCTAGGGAGTGTAATGTGGCCAGATCATCAGGTACCAGTAGGGGAAGGAGATGGTGGGGAAAGTGTCTACAGTGGAAGGAGCTGCAGAAAGATGATGGGTACAGGAAACAGAAAGAGTATGATGGTCATAGACTTGTGCCGCTTGGACCTCCCACTAAAAAAAAACTACTGCAGGGAGCACAGCTTCCAGTGGCCACAACTTTGGATCCACCAAAGAGCATGCCTCAGCTGCACTTGCCTGGCCTCTCCCAGCCTGAGCCCACAGGGGCTACTGCAGCTGGGCCATTTCTGCCTGATGCAGAATTCCTCTAACAGGCTCTCTTTTCTTGGGGATGCCCCATGGCCCTAAGCTCTTGCTCTCCAATCTCCCTTTCCTCTTTCCTTTCACAGTCTGATGCTCTCACTTGCTTTAGCCTCACCTCTTCAGGTGTCTCCTCCGTTACCCGTCTTGCACATTAAATCTCTGATTTGATCTTGGCATTTGCCTCTTGGAGGACCTGAACTGACCCACAGAGAGAATCTGTGACTATGTGACGGAGAGAAAAGCTGACCGGGGCTCAGCACGTGTGATTACTAGACCCATGCCCTCTGCTATGGGCTGGGGAGATTCAATGCTTCCCCCACAGAGCTTAGATAAGACATCCCCCACACCAGGCCCCTGTTGTTGCTATTATGTTCTGGTGAGGATTTCAGCTACCACGATACCTTGGTGATGAGAAGACTGTGGGGATCTGACTGATTACAAAGTGGCAGTGTGCTACATTAGACTGTGCTACCACCCTAATAACCCACCAGGGATGGCAACAAAATCACTCTCTCGCAGAACCTTGATTTCCTCATCTGTAAGATGAGAGAGTTAGGCTACATAATCTCCAGGCTCCTTCAGCTCTACAGTTCCATAAACTGAGTTTGTTAAGATTTCAAATTTGTGAATGTGGTCTTTACTATCAAAGAGAAAGATGGCTTTTCTTTATTAACCAATAGAGTTAAACAGAGGCATGAGTTTTTCTTGTGAACAGCGCAGTTAATCCCAGGCAGAGGAGAGCAGGAACAAAATGGATAGGGAAGAGGAGACACTGAGACCTTGGGGTGCTCTTGGGTTCCTGCCAGAAGCAGAGGTGGTACAGAGACCATAACCTGCCCTGACTTGCATTGACTTCTTTTTTGAAACTACAAAGGTTTTACAGGCTCTTTATTAATTTAAAAAAAAAAAAGATCAATATATAGTGTAAAAGCTAAACTGCTTAAGGGTTATCATTGTTCACAGTTTGATGTTTCTCTTTCCAGGTCTTTCTCTCTTTTGCACAAACTCATAAATTTCTACTTATACACATCTTCTCTTTTGAATTTTAAAAACTATCAGAGAAACAGAAGCTTACTGTAAACAAAATAAAATAAAACAAAAAAAGAAAAGAAAAGGAAAAAGGTTTTTTTTAGAAGACCCAGAAGCTTATGAAGAAAAAGTATAAGTCCTGACTCATCTCTGTCTAATTCCAGTCAACTCCCAGGAAGTAACACACATAGGAATATACAATCACTGAATTGATATCTCTACTTGTATTCCAAATAAACAGCTCAAATTTAAGTCCAAAATGGGCTTAAATGATTCTTGCCCCACTCCATGCCCCAAATCCATTCTTTGAGGCCCCAGTGTTTCCCCATCACTAAAGGATCCCAACATTTATCTTGTTGCTCAGGCTAAAATCTCGGGGTCAGTCTTGGTTCCTCTCTTTCCCTCACACCCCACATCTACTGCATCAATAAGTCCCATTGAGATTAATGGATAAAGAAGATGTGGCACATATATACAATGGAATATTACTCAGCCATAAAAAGAAACAAAACTGAGTTACTTGCAGTGAGGTGGATGGACCTAGAGACTGTCATACAGAGTGAAGTAAGTCAGAAACAGAAAAACAAATACCGTATGCTAACACATATGTATGGAATCTTAAAAAAAAAAAGGTTCTGAAGAACCTAGGGGCAGGACAGGAATAAAGACGCAGATGTAGAGAATGGATGTGAGGACACGGGGAGGGGGAAGGGTAAGCTGGGACGAAGTGAGAGAGTGGCATGGACATATATACACTACCACATGTAAAATAAATAGCTAGTGGGAAGCAGCCACATAGCACAGGGAGATCAGCTCGGTGCTTTGTGTCTACCTAGAGGGGTGGGATAGGGAGGGTGGGAGGGAGACGCAAGAGGGAGGGGATATGAGGATATATGTATATGTATAGCTGATTCACTTTGTTATACAGCAGAAACTAACACACCATTGTAAAGCAATTATACTCCAATAAAGATGTTAAAATAAGTCCTGTTGACTGTTTTCAAAATATCCTAAATTTTGCTATTTCTTACAGTGTCTATTATCACGGCCCTGTTGTAAGCCACTGTCTACTCTCACCTAGATTATAGCATTCGATTTTTGACTGGTCTCCATGCTTCCAAGAGCAATCAGAGGAATTGTTTTAAAATGCAAAATGAAAGTGAAGTTTAAATGACTGCAATGACTTTCCATTACACTTGGAATAAAATCCTACCCATTTGGCTCTATGTGATCTTCCCCACTTTTAAGCCCCTATGCCCCAGGCTCACTAGCCTTTCTAGGCTATGTGCAGCACCTTCCATGCAGGGACCTTCAATTTTCTGTCCCTTCTGTCTGGGACACTCTCCTTTGGCATCTTCACTTGGTGCTCCTTCTCAAGTATCCCTTCCTACAGGACCTCAAATAGCTGTCCCACACTTATCCTACACACTGCTGAGTTCTCTTCAAGATACAATAACCTGCAAGTATTTAATCACTTACTTGTTTAGTTTCCCTCTCACTAGAGTCCATCACCCATGAGGGGCACAGAC